>NC_059200.1:51317763-52019638 GCF_020615455.1 Coregonus clupeaformis | reverse complement strand
TCCCACTCCTCTTCAATGGCTGTGCAAAGTGGCTGGATATTGGCAGGAACTGGAACACGCTGTCGTATACGTCGATCCAGAACATCCCAAACGGGCTCAATGGGTGACGTTTGGTGAGAATGCAGGACATGGAAGAACTGGGACATTTTCAGCTTCCAGGAATTGTGTACAGATCCTTGCGACATGGGGCAGTGCATTATGATGCTGAAACATAAGGTGATGGCGGCGGATGAATGGCACGACAATGGGCCTCATGATCTCGTCACGGTATCGATAACATGCAATTGTGTTCGTTGTCGGTAGCTTATGCCTGCCCATACCATAACCACATCGCCACCATGGGGCACTCTGTTCACAACGTTGACATCAGAAAACCGCTTACCCACACGCAATACACATGGTCTGCAATTGTGAGGCCGGTTGGACGTACTGCCAAATTCTCAAAAAATACTTTGGAGGCGGCTTATGGTAGAGAAATGAACATTCAATTCCCTGGCAACAGCTGTGGTGGACATTCCTGCAGTCAGCATGCCAATTGCACGCTCCCTCAAAACTTGAGACATCTGTGGCATTGTGTTGTGTGACAAAACTGCACATTTTAGAGTGGCCTTTTATTGTCCCCAGCACAAGGTGCACCTGTGTAATGACCATGCTGTTTAATCAGCTTCTTGATATGCCACACATTTCAGGTAGATGGATTATCTTGGCAAAGGAGAAATGCTCAATAACAGGGATGTAAACAAATTGTGCACAACATTTGAGAGAAATAAGCTTTTCGTGTGTATGGACAATTTCTGGGATCTTTTATTTCAGCTCATGAAACCCTTTACATGTTGCATTTATATTTTTCAGTGTATTTGGGGGAAAAATGAAAACAGAGTGGAGGCATGGAGAGGTTCATGCTGGCAATAGGTGGAGTCAGAAGGGATTGCTGGGCGAAATAGCACTGGCGTGTACATACAGTATCATACTGCAGCAGATTCTAATAGAATTTAAATGGATTTTATGTCATTTTTTGATAAATGGCCCTCTTGGGTGTATGTGTTTCTGTGTGTTTCCTTGCGTATGCTTGCCTGTGTGTGTGTGTGTGTGTGTGTGTGTGTGTGTGTGCGTGTGTGTGTGTGTGTGAGCCGTGTTTTGCCCTGTTATTTTTAGGCTAAGGTTAAACTGTTTGTTGCTGTGTTCATGGAGCGAGCCTTGACAGTTTAGTGTGAAGAAAACCCATAGAGTTGGGCTGGGCTCTTTCATTTTCTCTCATTTAAGTGTGCTTTGAGAGGGGAAAGGCCAGCTCTCACCTCTAAGGGGCACTTGGGAGAATTGCGAGTGAAAGCATGTTTTAGCAGGGCTACACAATCTCAGGAGGGAGCCCAGAGTGTCTTAGGTATCACTGTGTGTGCGTTTGTGTGTGTGTGCTTGTGTGTGCGTTTTGCCTTTGTTATTGGGAGACATGTACTGTACAATCTGCATGCCTGCAGCTTTGAATGCTGGGAGATAAACAAAGGTCTGCCTCCATTGTTTTAGCTGCGGAGAGTGAGTGTGAGTGTAGCTGGGTCCAGGGTTTGGGGCCTCTGGGATGCGGATGCATTTTCATCAATTTTCTTCCTGTCAGGGAAAGAACAAAGGGCACACCACATCTTATCTCCCTCTATTTCTCCTTTTCTCCCTCTCTCCCTCTATTTCTCCCTCAATTTCTCCTTCCTTCCCTCCCTCCATCTCTCCCTCTCTCCTCGCTCGCTCTCTCCCTCTTTCTCTCTGCATCTACTATTGTTCTGTTTCCACCCCAACTCTCCGGTGCCGGTTTCTTTCTGTGGCACAGCCGAGTTTCTACGCCATGGCGCTCTTTGTGAGCTCTGGCAGTCGAGAACTGCCGTGGTTAATGAGGACGGATGCCCGTGCGTGGGAAGCGCTGGCGCTTTGTAGTGTCGCTGTACAATGGCGAGGCTCCTGGAAGCAGTCAAAGTATTGCCACACAGTAAACAGAGCTGGCCAGAAACACGGGTTTAGGAAAGACAGTTTTTTGAAATAGCACTAATTAGATTAATACTTATTCTAACTTATGCTTAACTGTGGGTTGATACTCTATGCTCAGTGTCACAACAAAAATATTAAAAGGGAGGAAAGTGTAGTTGACAATGATATTTCCTCACCTCATAGCACAAAGCTGTTGAAACCGAAGCAAAGCGGCACTGTGGTTATAAGTGGCTCCTTGGTGTAAGTGGCCTTTTTGTTAGCCTCTTGTGGTCTAAAAATAGAACAATGGACATTGGACAGATTTTATCATCTCAATCTCACTTTAGACGCACACAAACACACACACAGACAGTGAATGAACAACAGATAGGCTATTATATGTTTCCAGAACTAGGCTTGAATCTGGTTGTATAGCCTACATCAAGAACTACAATTGTATCAAATGCACTGATTAACCTTAGAATATTGTGTTTCTGGACTACCGAGACAGTGATTTAGAACAGACACAGATTAATCTACTTCTGGACTATTGATCATTTTGTTTCATGGACATGGTTTGTAATATTCAGCAATATAGTGTACATGAATATATAGGTAAACACACAGGCAGAAGGTTGTTATATAAAATGTAAAGTAATCAGGGAGATTATACCCTATCTGTGATGGCACTCTATATGGGTGGCACCCCCAGACTCTCAA
This sequence comes from Coregonus clupeaformis, assembly GCF_020615455.1. Taxonomy (NCBI): domain Eukaryota; kingdom Metazoa; phylum Chordata; class Actinopteri; order Salmoniformes; family Salmonidae; genus Coregonus; species Coregonus clupeaformis. The sequence continues at coordinate 52,016,968 of NC_059200.1, read as the reverse complement.
CATGAAAACCATGCCATTTCCCCAGTCTGTCTGGGCAACTGCAGTATGCCATGGAGAGTTTACCCATACTAGAGGAACACTGCCATGTCAGCTGTACAATACCCTACACTGGAGGATATTGTAAAGGCTCTTAATCGTGTGTGTGTGTGTGTGTGTGTGTGTGTGTGTGTGTGTGTGTGTGTGTGTGTGTGTGTGTGTGTGTGTGTGTGTGTGTGTGTGTGTGTGTGTGTGTGTGTGTGTGTGTGTGTGTGTGTGTGTATGTGTATGTGCAGCCTGTAGGAGTGGAGAGCTAGAGAAGCATCCTTAAAAGCCCTATGGTGCATGGCATGATGTCCTAAACACAATTTGACTGACCCCATCGCGAGATTATAATGGCACTAAATGTATCCCTGAGATACTTGCTGCAAAGGCAGCATAGCAAAGAGTTAGAGAGAGCTAGGAGTCGCCTAGTTGAGCACGCGGGAGGTACAGACAAATCCACTCCCTATAATGACACCATGAGCTCACCTTTACGCACCAGCCCGCCCCTCTGCAACATTTGTACTGGACACTAACTGCATGGCTCGTTGTCTTTGTCAGTTTGGCTGCGCGTAATTCATGGTCACGTTAGTGCACTGTAGCGCTGAAGATTTAAGTTGGATGTCTGTCTGTTCGTTTCGATTCGAACATAGCAGCAACAAGACAAGGCTACCCGCTACTCCCGCGGATGCTAACAACCTCATTTTCGCGCCTTTCACTGTTTTCTCTTGGTGCACGTCTGTGTAGCCGATACAGAACACAGTGCTCTTTGCTGATGCTGGAAAAATGTCCACCTCTCTTGGATGAGTAGAGCAGAAACTGAGTTCGCAGCATGGTGAAAAGCAAAGGTAAGCCGAATAAATCGACTTATCTTTCTTGCTGTGTGTGGCTGATTCAACTATGCCTGGATGCTGTTAAAATAATATTGGGCGGTTCTTGCGCTCCCTCTGGATATGGTTTTAAAGTTCGTTGACATATGGGGGTGCATCTGTCGTGAGATATCCTATTTCAGCCCGTTGAGTTTTTTGGAACTGAATTTTGGTCTGAATTCTGACTCCCATTCAATGATAATGTCAGCATGTTTTGGAATAAATCATTCCAACATCTACTGTTTAGGATGTAGTGTAGGATCAGAGCTGTAGGCAATATATTCTGTATTAGGGCTTCATCTAACAACACCTGGTTGCTTTTCATATGATTGTTTTATTTTATATCACATTAACAATGTATCCCCCATATCATAATTGAAGCGTCTTATGTAACCTATAAACAATTTATGAACTGCGTCTTGATATGTGTTCGAAATTGTGCATAATCTACACTCTTAAGGGCATTTTAAGTGTGTGTGTGTGTGTGTGTGTGTGTGTGTGTGTGTGTGCAATTAATTAGGTTGATGAACGTTGTTTGATTTTGTTGTTAGAATAATCGTGACGTTTTAATGGAGTCTAGGGACACTCCCAGAACAACTGATTGCAATCAAAGTAAGGGGTAGTGGTTACCAGCTTAAAATGCTAAGTTATTCTACATTATTCCTCAAATAATCAACATTTTCTGATATAGTCCACCTGTTATTAAATATTCCTGTTTTAGTGTTCTTCAGTAATTGTCAGTCTCAGGAAAATGTATATGGAACCAAATATTCATCTACCACTGAAAATCAGATTTACTAATCATCAACATGTATTGCACCATCTTCTATATCTATTTTAGGACATGCCCTGTGATGTGTTTTGAATTTGAAGATATATACTTTTTATATGTTCTGGATTTAGGCTGTTATTGTTTTTACAGAGAATTTCCACAGCTCTTGTTTGGCCTATATAAAGTGTTTACATAAATGCATTCAGGGAACATTCTCATTAGCATATTCTCTCTTTACAGGGCTGTAACACTTATACCGCCTTTTCTCCTTTTTATCATAACTACTATCTACGTAGTACTGTTTTCATCACTGTCTGTGTTTCGTGTCGCTAGGCAATATTCTTATTTAGCAGAGCTGCCTTTTCCTTCTCTGCCTCTTTTCAGGTCAACTCAGCGCCCATGTCTCAAAGGCTGATACTGTCATTACTAATTGACATGGTGGACTGTCCAATTCATAGTGCATTACTGTACTATATTCTAGTGATGGGGATAAAAATTGATAGGGTTACATATCGCAATATTATTGTTGGACGATATTATATCAATATTTGACTCCAAGTATCAATTTGTAAAAATGGATATGACGTCCTATAGCTTGTTCTCCATCTTCTTTTTAAATAGTGAGCCAGCATGTTTTCAGCACTTATAGTGGCTGATCATGGCTGATCAAAAGAAACATTGCAGTATCGAATCGCAATTCGATACTGTGATAATATCGTATCGTGAGGTCCCTGGCAATTCCCAGCCCTAATATATTCTGATATATGACCTCGCCACACGGAGGCAACCCTTCTCAAAGCCTCTGCCAAGTTTGACGCATGCAAAGTCCTAGATGGAGAGAGGGCTAGCGAAAGAGAGCTGCTTGGAGAGTTAAGGTCATAAAATAAGCCTAGTTTATTGTTGGAAATTTTGTGTACTATGTGGGAGCCAAACTATACATTTCTCTCAGAGGTGTAAATATGGTTAACGTGGTGATTGGCAGGGGATTATAATACTCTAAAGTTATATTCTTAGACTTAGCCTTTATGTGGGGCATAGGCTTTTGAACCAATTCTCACTTAATAAGTCAAAATGAGCACTTCCCTACTAAGACATTCACTGTTATCAGTGTATTGATTAGCCGAAAGGGGAATAGTTAGTGATGGATTGATGACATTTATAATAAATGTATTAGCAATGTAGGAAAAACACTAATGATTTAAACACTAAGGATCTCATTTACAACTAGGCAGTCCGATTTTCCACATCTGGAAAAGAAAACATAGTTCATAAATTGAGGAATGTTAATGACTTCCTCTGGTTGGAGAGGCTCGATAATATTGCTCTTCATGAATACTGGAGTGTGTGTATCACTGACTATCCTTGAACTGTCCAAGGAAGGAGCACACTTCGGTTTTTCAAGGCAGTGTTTTTTCTGTGTTAAGTGAAGTGAGTACATGCTTATGTCTGATTGGGCATTACGTACAGTACAGCCAAGTATATGCGCATCATACATATGTGTGTGGGTGTATGAGAGGGAAAGACAGACAATGACGAGCACATGTATGTTTGTTTGTGGTTTGCGTCAGTGCAGCAGGGTATTGCCACAGCCACTGTGGGGCTCTGTAGGGGGAGCTGTGCAGAACAACATCAGCCAGCCTGCTCCTCGGGGTCAGATGATGCAAAGAGGAGCAGCGTTTGCCTCAGTGTGCTGTGTGTGCTGATCCCAGAACCTGGAGTAGTGGGGCTGATCCTACTACTGGCTGGCCTAGCGCTGCGTGTCACACAGCCCTGGCCCTGTCACCATGCCCTGTCACAGTGCCCAGTGGGCTGCTGCTCACTAATGATCTGGGTCCTGCTGCTGTGCCCAGGGCCCCCTGGACACTGATGCTACCAGTTTTCAGATGGCTAATATATGACTGGCATTTGCCTCTGGGATTCAGGTAAAACATTCTGACATTATTTTATAAGGCACTATAAAGGTTTAGGAGGGGGTTGTGTGACTGTGTGTGTGTGTGTGTGTGTGTGTGTGTGTGTGTGTGTGTGTGTGTGTGTGCGTGCATGCATGTGTGTCTGCGTGCATGTGCGTGTGTGTAATTTGTGCGAGCTTGGGCGATATACCGTATACCGGGGTATTCCGAAATACCTACAGTATGATTTTCAATACCGACCACTGCTTGTAACTATAAGTATAACTATAAGAAATCTAAGATGTGTCAAATAAATTATATTGTTTGGTTTGCTAACTTGCTATCTAAGTGGCTAGATGTCAAGATCAAGCTGCTTGGTTACAGCAGAGACATTTTCGAGGCTTCACATGTTGTCATGGAAAATATTCATGTTATTTTCAACAACCAATGAGCAACTCCGCCGTAAATCCAGCTGCATATTGAACGTTGAGATTGCCGAAAGGCCAGTCTCTTTGGCAATGACATGGAGTGGCAAGGAGTGGAATGTTAGTTAAAAGACTGGTACCCAGGCTAGAGACATTCAATCCCCTCCTAGATCAAGATCCCTGTTGCCTAAATCATTTTGTGCGGAAAAATAATAATACATTTAAATTTCGCCCCTTGTGTGCACTTCTGGTAATATCGTATACCCTGGTATGGTACGGAAAATCTGGATACCGCCTAAACCTAGCATGCGTGCCTACACGCCTGTTCAACCTGGTCTCAGAGCATTTCGTATTATTCTGTACGTAAATCCATGACACTCAATTTAGTATGATATGTTATGTTTGGTATAGTTACATAAGACAGATGGTTACTTAAGGCAAAAACGAAAGGTGGTTGGTCGGGGTAGTTGTCAAAGGTTGCGAGTTTGAATCTCATCACGCACTACTTTAGCATTTTAGCTAATTAGCAACTTTTCAACTACTTGCTACTTTTTTGCAACTTAGCATGTTAGCTAACCCTTCCCCTAACCCTATCCTAACCTTAACCCTTTTAGCTAACCCTTCACCTAACCCTAACCTTAACCCTTTAAACTAACTCCTAACCGTAACCTAGCTAGAATTCATAACATATCATATGTTTTGAAAATTCGTAACATATTGTACATTTCACAAATCCGTAACATATTGTACGTTTTGCTAATTCGTAACATATAATATTAATTGTTATTCGTAACATATAATACGAAATGGGTGATGGACTTCCACAATTTTAATACAAAACCTGCGAAACTTAACATATCATACTAAATTGAGTGTCTCGGATTTACATACTGAATAATACGAAATGCGAACGTCTAGCAACCCAAAGGTTGCGAGTTCGAATCTCATCACAGACAACTTTAGCATTTTAGCTTTTTAGCAACTTTTGAACTACTTACTACTTTTAGCTACTATGCAACTACTCAACCCCTAACCCTATCCTAACTTTAACCCTTTTAGCTAACCCTTCAACTAACCCTAACCTTAATCCTTTAACCTAACTCCTAAACTTAACCTTAACCCTAACCCCTAGCCTAGCTAATGTTAGTGAGCTAACGTTAGCCACCTAGCCACCTAGCTAGAATTCATAACAAATCATACGTTTTGCATATTGGTAACATATTGTACGTTTTGAAAATTCGTAACATATTGTATGTTTTGCTAATTTGTAAAATATAAAACTAATTGAAATTCATAACATATCATACGAAATGGGTGATGGACATCCACAAATGAATACAAACCATACGAAACGTAACATCATACTAAATGGAGTGTCTCGGATTTACGAACAGAATAATACGAAATGCTCTGAGACCAGGTTGGTCTGTTAACAAGCCTTTTAGTTATCATTCATTTGGTTCAGATTTCATGTTTACAGTGCAGTATGTTGACTTGAGTAAATTAATAAAGATGGTGGCATCTTTGTGATAGAAGTGTATCCTCTGAGGCCAGTGACTCAAACTCATTACCGTTGAGACCTGCTTCAAATAAAACTCAAAGCAATATAGTGTGTCTGTGACAAAATCTTTATCCCCACTTCAAAGGCATCACTTCATTTGAGTAATTCCCTTATTTTGGGATTATGAGTGCTTTCGGTTGGTGGCATAGGAAAAACACTTTCTCCAAGTGAACGATCACATGCCTCCTAAAATCAGGGAGAGAGTGAGAGAGTGGCAGAGAGAGAGAGAGAGAAGAATTGAGGCGGGGGGGTGGGGAGGGGGCAGAAAGTGAGGATGCAGAAAGTGGGGGGGGACGCTCGAGGATGAGTCAGGGTATAGAAAAGTAGGCTCGTTTTTTGTTACTTTTGCGACACCGGATAAAAATAGAGCCTGTATGGAAGCATCCTACTTCAAAGGCAGCCGTACGGCTGGCGATGTAATAAGTAATTTATACCGTACATATATTATAAGGCAACAGCTGATGGCAGAAGTGCATCTTTTAGTGGAGCTTTGTTCTGTGTGATGGAGAGCGGAGTCAGCACATCTTAACTCGTTTCCCAGCTGTCTTTATAATGAAACATACATGGATAGAAAGATAGATGATAGCGATATTATTGCTCAAGTCTGGTTTTCCGATGTGCTTTGCAGCCGAGCCTAAGTCTTGCTTCTAGCCTCCCTAGCCTCCCTTCTGCTGTGCCACGTTGCCATGTTCTGTACATCTGCAGCGAGACACACAAATGACAGTAGGAGGGATGTGGGTTTGCTGCTGAGGTGGCTGCTGTGTTGTTTGTGCTGCAGGATTGATAAAAAACACTCTCCAAAACCATCCGTGTTTCTGTTGGGTTGAGGAGGGGTAGCTGGGTTGATGACTAGTGTTTTACTGGGGGTTGATTGATTGATGAGGTCATCTCATATATCATTGTACACATATATCACCATATCACATTGTGGTGGATCATTTCACCCATTTGCTCGAATGAAATTGAACAACTGAGCCGACGTTGAGATCCCACAATGCTCCATAGAGTTGTCTCCATGGCTGATGAGAACATAGTTGGATTTCCATTTCAATGTGGACATGGAGATGCCACTGCTGATGGATGTTAAGGAACCACATGCTCCAGAGTGTTGGTGAAACTGCTTGTGGTTGTGAGATCACAGGGAGAGGTAGTCTGAAGAGATGACTGGCCGGTGCAGTGTGTATAATAGTGGCCTGGTGGTGCCTGTGGAGGAGTGTGGAGGAAACCGTAGGATCAAGTAAATCCGAGGCCATGTTGGTGTAGACGGTTCTAGAGAAGAGCCACACAGAGATGAATAACTGCAAGTGACGGAGGCGATGGGAAGTTGTGGAACAAAAAGCTCTTGGTTGGTGGGGGCCATTTATCTTGCACTAGTTATCCCTGTACACAGCCAAGTGATATCTGACCTTGTGTGGGATTCTGTAGAAAATGATTTGAGAAATAAAACGTGATTCCATGTGAACGATGGTGCATGGGGCTACTGGGGCTGTGAATGTGCTGAGGATGCAGCAGGGAGCCATCCCAGTCACGGGGAGTGATGAAACAAAGAGGCCATGACAAAATGGAGTCAGGCCGATTGGAGCCAGTTCTTTTCAGACCTCGCTGAATGTTGTTGCGTGAAAAGGCCTTGGCCCAGGAGAGAGGGGGCAGTGGGACTCAGATGGATTAAAAGAAAGGGGGATAGAAATGTGCTATTATGGAGCCCCCACATATGAATGCTATCAGATATATATATGAATGCATATCAGGCAATAGAAAAAAGCGTACTGTACTACTTGGTCCAAAAAGACATTATGGAAAGCTTAGCATTCATTTAAATTTGAGGTGCATATTGAACTATTTATGGTGCACATCAAAGCCCTCAGCAATCAAAAGACCAACATAATCAGATGCTCATATGTAATGCAAGGCACATTAGGTAGTGTGACGTCTCTGCAATCCTTTGGAAGTGACATTTGTGAAGTAATCTTTGTCGACTTGTCACATTAGAGCTGGCTTGTCCTCACTTTCTCTCTCTCTCTTTCTCGCCCCTTCTTCTTGATGTCAGCGTCTGGAGCTGTGTTAAACATGACAAAGAGGACAGAGGCGAGGAGCTCTGGTTTCTTTTGGTCCTCTAGTTTTGTCTTGGTGTGTGATGTGGGAGGACACTGATATGATAAATCTCTGCAAATGTCACAGCTAAACCTGCTCTGTGTAGACAGCTTCAGCAGGAGTCAGCGAGGAGGAGAGACGAGAGAGGAGAGGGGGGGGAGGTAGCGGCCCTGTGTGTTGGCTTCCCAACACATTATGTGACTCAGAGGACAGGGACGCTAACAGCAGAGGATAAGGCTTGAAACAGCGATAACGGCTCCAAATGAGCCACAATGAAGGCCTGTGCCAAACATCCACACTGGAATAGGAAACGAGGGCTGTTTTGATGCTCTGTGACAGGAACCGATTTCATCCTCCAATCTTCCATTCAGAAAACCTTCCTATTTTATGTTGATGTTCTGATATAGTGGCTAATGTCTGTTGTTGACAGGAGAGAAAGATGAATCCTCATCATTAGAGAGAGATTTGCCCTCTATCGCCGTCCAGCCACTCCACAGTACTGTACTATATGTCCTCTTCCCCTCCACTGCCCATTCCAATGTTCTGCTAGCTTATTTGCTTTGAAGAGTGCTGTGTGCCAGCAAGCTAGTGATGCAGTGGTTGTCTTCCACTCCGGGACTTTGAAGCAGGCATATATTATTCAGCAAAAGCAGGCCACTTTTTTTTAAAACTACACATGACGAGAACTGACATTAAGTAAAAATCACCCGACCTCTATACAACGACGCGTTTGCCAAAGCAGCCATGGATGTTGGATCTGCCGACTTGCTCAGAGCAAAGTGGGTGGTGTTGTTCATTTAATTAGTGAGAGTATTCACACTAGCTGGGAGTGCTTTGCCTTGTACTAGACAGTTAAAGGGCCTTGGTGACACCATTCCATCACACCACAACAAGGTGTAGGGTTGATATATGTGTCTATGATCTTGATGAGATGCATCAAAACTAATCTGAAAGGACACCATGGATGCGGGGGAATAGCCCTTTGGAGGGAATCAGCCTTTAAATTCTCCATTGCTGTGTTGGACATAAGTAGGAAAACAGAATATATAAAATGGAATACTGTAATTGACTGAAATCAGAATATGCAGCAATAATTCTTTTGAGAAATGGTAGCCTTAAATAAATGTACTTTGCTTACAAATGCTCTTTATTGAAGAATGAGTATTTTATGGAATTTCTAGGCCACGCATGATCATACATTTTTTATCATTCTCAAAACACATTATAAAATCTCCTTTGTTATCTCCTTGAAATGTCCTTATAAGCAAGTTGATGTCCTATTTCACAAGATAAATACTTGTGGTTGGTGGACATAGTTCACTTTACAAACCAAATATTTGATGGCCTAAAATAGGATGTGAGTAAGGGTTTAGAATGAAACATAAGTAAACATGAGGCTACTCCTCGGATTTTATGTTCTTCTCGGCACTCTCCTGTCCCCTCCTCCATTCTCCTCTCCTATTCTCTTTCAACTCAATCTCTAATTTACTATGGCCAATCCTTAACCCTGCTGTATGCTTCTCCATATTCACGAGTCATTTCATATTTCACTGTTTACATTAACTACATCAAACAAACCTGCTAGCTGGGGCTACTGCCCATGTTTCCAACAGTTGATCTAGTATTCCAGAATATATTTTTGCACCACCAGTGAAAAATAGTTGTGGTGCCTGCCTGATCAGTTATAACTATGTAGGTAACATCATTAAATGATAGGCGATAATACTGGGAGTCAGCTATGATTTACTTTACTTTAGCCCAGGGTCGCAACTTTCACTGGAGACAGCTTTAGCCAGTTTTAATGACCATAAAGCAGAGGTTTGGGGTCAACCATTTTGCTTTAGCCAAATCTACAACTCTAGTTTCTGAAGTGTTACTGCAGGCTTAATCATGCAAATCAATGTTATTTTCTCAGTTCAATCGGTTTTGGTTGCAAAACATCCTCCATGATTATGGCAAAATAAAGAAAATTCTGCACCATTGATTGCACCAAGAATCATAATGAAAACTCATACGCTTTCACTATATATTTCTCAAGGTCAGAGTCAAATGCAGGAGTTCTTATTTCAAGGCAAGTCAAATACCTTACATGATGGTTAATTTAAAAGCCTGCATAGGACATCAAAGTTGACCTCCTTTCACTGTGCTGCTCTTAAAGAGCAAGGTTATCGGAGCGATTGAAGGAATTGAAAGCCCTGTAATAATTCCTCATTTTCTATATTTCTTTCTTGCTCTCAACTGTTTTTCTTGTCTTTCATTATCGTCATTATAGAATTGACAGTCTCGGCTTGAACACATGAATAATGGTAGCCATGAAAGACATTGACAGTGAGTCTAAAAGAGCATTGTATTGATATGGTGACGAGATTGTGTCATTTCTAGCACTTCATCATGTTCAAACAGGACGATGCCCGTCGTCCACCTTTAACTTACAATAGCAGTGTGTATAGTAACATGTACCCTCCGTCTTCTGTGTGTGTGTGTGTGTGTGTGCTCTCCAGGTCGTCCCTTACCTCCCACACCTTCGTCCAGCCTGCTACCCCCTGCCCCACCTCCACCCACCGGCCCGCCCCATCCTGCCCCCCCAGCCATCAGGGAGTGCCAAGTGCCTCTGCTGGACAGCGGCTCCCCCCACGTCATGCTGGACCCCCCTACTGATGACGAATTCTCCCCCAATTCTTACCTACTCCGGGCCTGCGCACCTCCACCCCAGCCCCCCTCTGCGGGTAAGACCTTCCCCAGCCAATGTAAAGTATCATAGATACGCCATCTACCATGGAATAACTCTCTCAGTCTCTATTCACTGTGGTTCAGGGATAGATACAGATCTCTGCAAAAATCTGTTGAATAGTTTAGATTTAGTTTTAAAACCAAAAAGTAAGCGCACATTAAACGATTATGCCAGAAGGATGTTCTACAACGATCATTTGTAATGTTAATCTATTTTATTTTTTTTATAACTCACTTGCTTCTGGTAGAATATAAAATGTATGTGCTAAGATTGAATTCATTGATATACTGCAATTCCAAATATTTTTCACACAACAAAGAAAGTAGTCATTATGAATTTACAATTATTTGCTCTTCTGCCACCCAAAGTCATAAAAATAGGAAAGCGTTTTGAAAGCAGCTCCTTTGAATCGGAACATATTATTTCCATATTAATAACTACCATTCCATAGTAAATTATGAATCCCTTATCATTGACTAAGTTTCTACCTGTGCTTGTGAGACTGGTTGCATATACAATGAGGAACACACTTAGGGTTTATATTTCCACTGTTCTCTGTGGTTTATTGGATAAAATGAGGAGAGCTTGTTAGTGTACATTAGTATTAAAAGAAAATACAGACCTTTTAATTGGCTAAGAATATATTATTTATAAAATGGAAGTTCTGTGTTCATTTTCAGTTCAAAAAAACCAAACAGGTGAATTTACCAATGCTTTGGAAATTGATAAATATCACAATGGATAAATTGTGGTTTAATAAAGTATTATTGAATTGAAGTAGTATTAAATTGAATTATTGGATTGAATTGAGTCTGAAATGCAAAAATATGCTTGAAAGATGTTGAATTGAGGGAATTTGTGGAGTTTAATTTAATTTCATTGAGTTCAATTTGTGAAACTGTCCCCCACTGTGAATGTCCATCAAAAAACTTTATTCAAAAGCATTAGTCATTAGGAATGGTGTAGAAATAGACTTAATTCATTTTCATATTTTCTGCCCGTAATTGCTTTGCCTTTTTCTGCGCTACCATGAACAAGCAAGAAAATTGTGCGTCTTTGAGTGTGCTTTTGTTCCAAACACCGGGAATGCAGCTGTTAGTTTCTAATCACGTCAGTATTCAGAATGAGAGTTCCTAGGTGACTGAATTCTCCTCAGTGGGAGAGAATGGTGGAAGGAAAGGATTTGAGACGATTACTGCGATGTCACACAGAGACTCTGCTTGTAGCCGGAGATACAGAGGGGGCTTTGTCTGGGTTTCCAATGGTTTCTCGCATTCATTTATGTTTTTCTGACTGTAAATTCGACACTAAAGCTATATTACTTGTATATTTATGTCTTCTAAAATGTGGATAGGAAGCACAGCTGTTGGCTATTGTCGTTTCATGTTGAATAGTTCTGGGACTACACTTTTATTTTTGTACGTACCAGTGAATATTCCCTTGATGAAATTGTGTACTGTAGGCTTTGTATTTTTCTTGCCAGTGCACTTATTTGTAGGTAATGAATTGTCCCAAAATAGCACATCTTTACATGGTATTGTTTATATTTCAGTGTTGGAAAACTGCTCGGCCTACACAGAAATATGACGTTTTTGAAATGCAATCAGTGTGAGGTTGTAGCCTACGTTTGAATTCCAGCACAGGTCACAAAAAGAATACGTATTGTATAGCTCATTGGACACGTTGCCTTTACATATTTCCAACCCACTGCATCTGTGCACCACAAAGTAATAGTACATTATGGAATAATACAAGTAGGAATATTACATTAACCAAATGTTCCTGTTTATGGTCCGATTAGCAGGTAACAGATCCCTTTTGTGTCACTGTATCAACAGGCTGTAGATCTGCTCCTTGAAATGGGCCTGTCCTTCTCCTAAGTTGTCTTCTGATCCACATCATCCCATTGCCTTTGAGTTGAAAGGCCACTGACTCCCATTGTTGGGGTCATGCGTTTTCCTCTGTGAATAAACTGAGGTGACACCTCACTAACTCGAAGATAAAAATATATATTCTCTGTGCTTGGTCACTCTGGCTCTTTCTGAACCTCAATGCTCCACGTGAAGTCCATTCCCTCTGAGGAGGCAATCAGGAAAGCTACTCTGAGCAATAACTGCCAATAACTCAAATAATTATAGAATCAAGTCAACATACTGACGCATGATGGGAATTAAGGGCAGAAAGCTGTAAAAGAGACTTCCTTCCTCTTCTATGGATCTAAATTGGTAAGTGATAGATCAATTTGATAAACGCAAATCTGTTTTTCAAAATCAGTTGGAACCGTTTTTTTGCTCGAACAAGGTCTAGTCTTAATTAGATTAGCCTGTCCTTTAATCAGCCATAACTCTTTATTAAAACCATTGGGGGTGGGGTTCAGAATTTGAGAGTAATGTGATTATAGCTAATTTCAAATGACTTTGCATTAGGGCTCAAATTGGTTTACTTTTCAGAGGAGCCACATCAATCATGGCGAAAGCAGTGACAGATATCATAACAAATAGGTTAGTGAAACGTTTAGTCCTCTTAAGACAGATATTTTGACTTAATTAGATTTTCATTATGGTAGCCTATAGGTCTTGTTTTCAACAGATACACATAGTAGTATGATATTCCTATTGATGATTGTGTTTGATAATATATTGCTGCATGCCTTTTCTGCTCTTAAAGGGTTTTCTGGGAATTGGAGTTTAGTGTAACATTTCTCCATGCTGTGTTTTCATTAGGCCTAAATGTGGAAAAGAATCAGCACAGAGTAGTTTAGTAAACAGTAAGATGCAACAACTAGAGGGTGCTAGCCATTTGGTGAAAATACTGTATGTGCCATTTTTCAGTACAGCCGACATGTTGCTCTGGCAGTATTCTACTGCAAAATGATTACGTTACTCTTAAAATATGCTGTACTGCATATTACCGAGTATTGCATCTCTCACTGTTCACCTACCACCTCCTATCACGTACCACATTAACAGGGAGTAACTAAGAATACTTTGAAAAAAGAAAGAACAGTCACCCTAGTTACTAGGATTTTAACTTTTTGTTTTTACACAGTACTTGGTATGATGAGTTTTTCAATTAGATTTTTGCATTCATTATGATATTTGTTGTACATACCATAATTCATATTGTTTGCATTATAAAAACAATTAAATATAATTCTACATTTTGTTCACACATTTTCAATCGCTAGACATAGTTAAGTAAGGACAAGTTATTTCATAGAAGTATTTATTATTATGTTTAGAGATCTAAATGTGCGTTTGGAAAAGATGTGATGAAATAATGCAAATGTATTTGTATTTTATTGACTTGACCATGGCACTTTAAAGGGGCAGTCCGCAGTTGCTACATTCATACTTGGACTTATAAATCAATTATATATACCCATTGATTCATGACGAATATAACATATAAATGCCTCATGAGCTTAGTTAATATGTTGTACCCCATCAGAATCCAAAATATAAGCTTGCTTTACTCCATTGTTTATAAACAACAAATGTAAACAAACACTGTATAGCCTCAAAACATGGTTAAAACTATAATTTGGATATCATGGATGGTCAGTCCTTGTATCCATAGCTCTGTCTATGAATTTGAGAGCAGTTACATTTCTTCACCCCCATCCCTCAGCTTTTTTGGAAACAGCGGTAGTGTGAATGCTTCTGTTATTGTTTCAACAGTGGATTGGCCCTTTAACATCCAAAGTACATATTCAAATATTGCAAAAATATAAATTATCTCCTGTTATTGATTTTAAAATATGTGAATCAATACGTTTCTGACCTAAACAAGTAAATACGTATTATATCTATGCACATTGCTTAGAAAATCAGTCATACCAGCTTTTACTCATCACATGCATGCAGTTAATAGAAAATCTATGCAAGAAGTAAAATAAAATAAATCAGTCAGTCAGGCGGTTAAAAGACCATAGAATGATTTTTCCATGGAAGTGTCAATACTTGTAGGTATCACGAAGTGGTATGTCTACGACATGAAATAGCATATCACCACAGCCTTATGGAAGTTGATGGCCTGGTGCTGCAGTATAAAAGCCTTTTATATGATTATCTGCTTCTCACGCCGTCCTGTTTGGAGTCAGAACAGAAGTGATATTTTCGACTAAACACAATTAACCCAGATTGTTAGACAGGTAGGCGCTGTTAGACACTGTAGGCAAACAAACACTGTTTTACATGGAAGGAACGTTGGAGTATTTTTAGCTCTGAGAGGTATAACAGATCTAAAGCGCTTTTTAGATTTCCTTGTCATCAATTCCATTGAGATTTCAAACACATCTCTTCCTTTTGTCAAGTTTTTCTTCATTGGTTAGGTAGCTGGATAGAATAAAGAATATTTTAATTGCCTGTTGTTTTCCGCTCTGGCATCTCTTTCCCTGTTGATTCTGATAATGAATCCTACTATCATTTTAGATTGAGGTTCCTGTGTATAGAGCACATACATTCACATACTGTATTCTGTAATAGGATACTATAGTTCTCTACAAAGCATTCTAATGGGCTGTTTTGTAACTTACTTTTTCCGCCATCTGCACACATTGTGTAATTTCATTCTGGTCTTTACTTTTCTAGTACAATCACCTCTCAGAGGGAAACATTTTCACCAACAACCACCAAGAAGCTAATTGATGAAACAGATCATGAACAATTTTTTCCTTCATTTCAGTTGGATTTCCTGCCCATATGCCTAGGGTTATTCAGTTATCGACTGATTCCCTTAGAATGATTATGACAACTCAGTCATCAATCCCCTCTACTCCTCCTGCCTCATTACATATTTTGCTATCCCAGTTTAAATCACTGTGTGTTGAAGTTGGATGACTGTTGATTTTTGTGTTTCCTGCTCCTAAATTCGACATAATATTCTTGTAGCGGCTTTTTCATTCTCATGATCATATTTGTATCCAGAGCGTCTTACATATTGTGGCAGTGTTGCATCTCTCCAAACAAATGCTAAACGTTGCCTTCAAATGTATAGTCTGCCCCTGAAGCCTCCATTCTTAGCCTTGCTCTTGTGGCTTATCCCCAGTGCCGGCTGTGCGTAATTGGTATGCATTGTTAGTCTCCTGCAAATTTTTTGCACTAACCCATGCTACAGCATTAGCACCTTGTGTACACTCCCTATCTCTTCCTGAGGCTGTCAAATTCTCAGGTGTCATGGGGGAAAAGTGAGGTGTCTATGGCATCAGCACTGTACTGTGTGCCTGTTGGGGCCTGTCTCTCCACACCCACACTCTTTGGGAAGGTTTAGCCAGACGCAGTAGCTACTCCTGGAAAGAGCCAGGCTCTTAGCGCACTAATGCTACCAATGCATTATTCATCTGTTGTTTTTTTCCCTCTTGCGATTTCCGGTGTCTTTGCGTTTGGAAGTAGAAAAACATTCCAACAGGGAAATCACAAGAAGTTTGTGTGGTGTGTTGAATGTTTGATCACTCCATTCTCTACACCGCTTTGTTACCAAAGGAAAATTCATTTGTCTGGTCTTAAATTTTGTATTAATAAATTGTATTAATGCGACAGATTGTGTCTCTGGTGATGAATGTAATTTCATAGCATTGGGGCATTTGATTTGGAGGGGTT
The DNA here is from genome assembly GCF_020615455.1 of Coregonus clupeaformis. Lineage (NCBI taxonomy): Eukaryota > Metazoa > Chordata > Actinopteri > Salmoniformes > Salmonidae > Coregonus > Coregonus clupeaformis. The sequence goes on along the minus strand of NC_059200.1, from coordinate 52,001,012 downwards.
TCAAATTGAATGTGCAGTAGTCTCGTCTCCTTGACTGTTGCTGCTGGGCAGTTATTATTGTCTAATTAGTGGAGATGAGTGGCCGAGGCAGAGATATGCTGTGCTCTGAATATTTAAAAACTATCCGTCTCATCCCCCCCTCCTCTCTCCATCAGTATGTCTCTGTATTTCATTTGCACTAACGTACTGCAATCTTTGCTTTTTAATTAAATCCCCAAGAAATAAAAACTTCAAGGGGACAGGGCTAAGTAGTGCACTCCGAAACTGAGCTGTCCTTCGGCACTTCCAGATCCCCAGCTCTTTAGAAGAGTAGGGGTATGATCCATGGCTTGTCAAGCATGGCCGCTCACTGATCTGACCCGGTGTGGTGTTGCTGCGGGTCTGTTTTACCACCCATCCTATTGCTCTGGAAACGCCCAACAGAATTGTCAACATAAGGTTTATTCATTGAACAGAAGTCCCTGGAAAAATCGAATTAAACTGCTTCTGCTAATCCTGCCATTCTCTGTTACGATATGATGTACTAGTAGTGAAAGAAAATGAAGTCTGCACACCCTCAGCTGAATCCTGGGTCTTGCATATCCATTACACCGTTCTTACCAATTTGCAGCCGAAGCCAAATGTTAACCCATTCAACTAGGCATATGTTGAGGCTTTGAGAGCTGTCATGAGTGCACTGACCTTTGGGCCTGTTTCAATGAAGACATTTGCACCTTTCTTTGGTTTGTGTAAAGAGATAGGTGGAACTAACAAAAGAGTGGAAGACAGAAAAATGCCCCCTTTCCAAACATGCCACCTCATTTCTTTTTAAGCAGGCTGAGTCACAGTAAAAATCACAATTTCTATTACCTTGTGCTGTCTTGGGGCGTCTCCTGCCCCGTTTAGATTGTGTCTTTTATCATTCCAAATTGACATTTATGCTTTTACTCGTATTGTTTTTCCAAGGTTCCCACCACTCATGTTGGGCAATTTATTTTAATCCTTGTCATTCTAGTCCGTAGCCTGCGAATCTGAGCTGCAGTAATTTCAACATCGCCATGCACCACTAACAACAACAAGCGGACCCGGGAAGCTGTTGTGCTGTGCTTCCATTTTTCCCTGCATTGCCTCTGAACTGTAATTGCTTTTAGCTCTTTTATTCCCTTTCAGCATTCTGTCTCTTTTCTCTCTCTACATGTATATTTGATAGCTGACGTGGCTATAAAACACATTCTACACCTGGGTCATTATCTACAGCAATTTTTATTTTATTTTGCCTGGACTCCTAAACATTGGAGAAAGAAATAGACATGTAGACCATTTTATGTGTTTGTGTGTTTTCCTCTGTTCCCATACTGTTTAAAGAGAGTATTCAGTTGGAGCAGATTTTCAAGTTCAAACTGAGTGATTTTCAAGTTCAAACAGAGTTTTGTAGCAAATTGCCTTGAACGCTCATCCAGTTTTTTGTTCAGGAATGATACAAAAACAACAAACATCAAATAGTAGCTTATTTGACATGGGCTCTCGTCTGTGTTTTATTGAGTTGTCTTTTACATGCTGTTGGTGTGCACAGTAAATTAGAACTTAATTATAAATCAACTCTGTTAAATGACAGGGAAGAGAAGGCATTCAAATAAAAACACATTTAGAAAAGCAAGTTGAGGTAGAATGGAGGGAAAATGAATGTCATTTTATTGGTGGAGCTACAGCTCAGTGCTGTTTCCCATCTCAACAGTTTTTACATTAAAGGAGCTTATGATGCAGGATGAGATCTAAAGCTACAGAACAAAGTTTTAGTCATGCTCATATGGATGTTGCTGCAGCTTGGCTAATACCACATTTACTTGGATAAGACCCACTGCCATAAATCTGTGTTTTTAATGAAAACATTATTTATAATGTATTTATAATTGAGCAAATTTTTTTTTTGGGGGGGGTATTTTTGGTATTACAATATCCCAATTTTCTTGGAAAAATGTGAATTTTTTTCTGATTCATATAAAGAAAACAGACACGCTCTCAATTTCAATGTCTGCCACTCTGTAGCGAGGAGCTGCCTTGCTGACAGAAAAGCAATTAACCTTTTAGAAGTTTCTTCATTCTATATCCATGGAGTGGTAATTACCAACATGTCTGCCTGTTATTAAGTTTGTATCCTCTATTGCGAATTTCTAGTTTGCCTCTCTTGCTCCTCATAGGACTTTGTTCGTTTGGAATTGGAATGATTGTCTTCCAGGCTGAAAGAGAAAAGGCATAATTCTCCGGGGATAGGTTGTGTGAGTGCCCTTGTTCTGCCTGGCTGATGTTGTTGCTTTCTGTTCATGTGTATGTATGTGTGTGATCATGTGTGTGCCGTGTTAGGGACCACTCCACTGTGCTGCATCTCTTTATTGTGCAGGGTTAAGTCATCATGTCACCCATTCTGAAAAAGCTGCTGCCCCCACTACTAAAACAGCAGTGCAACCCCGCCATTCCTCTACTGTGCAGCACAACTGTTTTTTTAAGATGGAGTATGTCGTTTTAAATAGGTATGAAGATAGTAGTGCTGAGCCACAGTGGGAGGACTGATCCTCTGTGGAAGGACTGGCTGTGGCAGGTAACCGGAGGGTTGCCAGTTCAAATCCCGGGTCAGACCGGAAATATCTGGCGGGATTTCTGATATCAATTCCTGGATGCCATTGCCTGCCGATGTGCCCTTGAGCAAAGCACTTAACCCCTCCACAACAACAGGTCCCCAGACTCCCAGTGTGGCAGCCCCCTGCACCTACATTTACATTTACATTTACGTCATTTAGCAGACGCTCTTATCCAGAGCGACTTACAAATTGGTGCATTCACCTTATAGCCAGTGGTCAAAACTGTATGTATGTGTGTATTTCGGAGGGGTTGGGCTAAAAGCGGAAGTGAAATTGTGCAATCGACCAATAAAGTGATCTATATCTTAGAGGGCCTTTGTATTAGAGCTATTAAACACACAATAGAGTAAACTAATAAAGGCCAGCACGCTGCAGAATGCTGTAATCTGCGTATTACAGTAGGGACTTTGACAACCCCCCTGCTCAGATCTCCACTGTGATCTCGGCAGTATGTTTAAACAGATGAGGAGCCGGCCATTGTGTCTGTGGGATTTCACTGGTTCACACAGGGATGTCGTTCCTGAAGGTTAGAAACTGAGGGCTCTGACTGCAACAGCCCTTTTGTGTGCCCACAGACCTGTTGAGGGTTGGTAAACAACCTCCACGGCTGTCAGCTTAATTTGAGTTTGAACAGCAGTTTGCGGGGGGAAACAGAGGAAGAAGCATCAAATCAGAGCCCGACCAAGCGTTAGTACCAGAATGCCATTGTGTTTAGCCGGGGCTGCAGTTTGGAGTGGTGCTTTGATGGACACGTCACACTTTATAATCCACTGCTCTCAGCCCTATTGTGCTGCTCAGATTGTTCCCTGCGTCCCTGCAGTCCAAACGCAGCTTTTGTGAAATGTGGGTTTTGTAGCACTAGGTCTTTCTGCAGTTCTTACACAGTGTGGTGTGGGAGATTACACACCCTGGCCCTCCAAACCATGACTGATCTCAGCTCGGCCCAATCCCTCTTTCATTTCTCCTCTTTTCACAAGACGTTTTGTGTAAAGGGCCTCTCCCTTTCTTAGCTCATGTCTTATGTCTTGGTATGAGTCTCATTCTTCAGTTATCAGTGCTGTATATGTAATCACTGTTTTTTATCATGTTGACTTTATATACTGTATGGGTAACTGATATTTTGATGTTACTTTTGAAATGTTCTATAGCTGACATTAAGTATACAAGGAGAGGAAGACGAAACCCAATGGAGAATATACACAGAGTGGACAAAACATTAGGAACACCTTCCTAATCTTGAGTTGCACCCCCTTTTGCCCTCAGAACAGCCTCAATTCGTCGAGGCATGGACTCTACAGTCGTGGTCAAAAGTTTTGAGAATGACACAAATACTAATTTTCACAAAGTCTGCTGCCTCAGTTTTGATGATGGCAATTTGCATATACTCCAGAATGTCATGAAGAGTGATCAAATGAATTGCAATTAATTGCAAAGTCCCTATTTGCCATGAAAATGAACTTAATCCCCCAAAAACATGTCCACTGCATTTCAGCCCTGCCACAAAAGGACCAGCTGCCATCATGTCAGTGATTCTCTCGTTAACACAGGTGAGAGTGTTGACGAGGACAAGGCTGGAGATCACTCTGTCATGCTGATTGAGTTAGAATAACAGACTGGAAGCTTTAAAAGGAGGGTGGTGCTTGAAATCATTGTTCTTCCTCTGTTAACCATGGTTACCTGCAAGGAAACATGTGCCGTCATCATTGCTTTGCACAAAAAGGGCTTCACAGGCAAGGATGTTGCTGCTAGTAAGATTGCACCTAAATCAACCATTTATCGGATCATCAAGAACTTCAAGGAGAGAGGTTCAATTGTTGTGAAGAAGGCTTCAGGGCGCCCAAGAAAGTCCAGCAAGCGCCAGTACTGTCTCCTAAAGTTGATTCAGCTGCGGGATCGGGGCACCACCAGTGCAGAGCTTGCTCAGGAATGGCAGCAGGCAGGTATGAGTACATCTGCACGCACAGTGAGGTGAAGACTTTTGGAGGATGGCCTGGTGTCAAGAAAGGCAGCAAAGAAGCCACTTCTCTCCAGGAAAAACATCAGGGACAGACTGATATTCTGTAAAAGTTACAGGGATTGGACTGCTGAGGGCTGGGGTAAAGTCATTTTCTCTGATGAATCCCCTTTCCGATTGTTTGGGGCATCCGGAAAACACCTTGTCCGGAGAAGAAAAGGTGAGCACTACCATCAGTCCTGTGTCATGCCAACAGTAAAGCATCCTGAGACCATTCATGTGTGTGGTTGCTTCTCAGCCAAGGGAGTGGGCTCACTCACAATTTTGCCTAAGAACACAGCCATGAATAAAGAATGGTACCAACACATCCTCCGAGAGCAACTTCTCCCAACCATAACTAGGTGGCTCGGGGAACAAAACATCGACATTTTGGGTCCATGTTCAGGAAACTCCAGACCTTAATCCCATTGAGAACTTGTGGTCGATCCTCAAGAGGCGGGTGGACAAACAACAACCCACAAATTCTGACAAACTCCAAGCATTGATTATGCAAGAATGGGCTGCCATCAGTCAGGATGTGGCCCAGAAGTTAATTGACAGCATGCCAGGGCGGATTGCACAGGTCTTGAAAAAGAAGCGTCAACACTGCGAATATTGACTCATTGCATAAACGTAATGTAATTGTCAGTAAAAGCCTTTGACACTTATGGAATGCCTGTAATTATACTTCAGTATACCATAGTAACATCTGACAAAAATATCTCATAACACTGAAGCAGCTAACTTTGTGAAGACCAATACTTGTGTCATTCTCAAAACTTTTGACCACGACTGTACAAGGTGTCGAAAGCATTCCACAGGGATGCTGGCCCATGTTGACCCCAATGCTTCCCACAGTTGTGTCAAATTGGATGTCCTTTTGGTGGTGTACCATTCTTGATACACATGGGAAACTGTTGAGCATGGAAAACCCAGCAGCGTTGCAGTTGTTGACACACTCAAACCGGTGCGCCTGGCACCTACTACCATATCTCGTTCAAAGGCAATTCAATATTTTGTCTTGCCTATTCACCCTCTGAATGGCACACATACACAATCCATTGCTGGTTTGTCTCAAGGCTTAAAAATCATTTATTTAACCTGTCTTAATATACACTGATTTGAAGTGGATTTAACAAGTGACATCAATAAGGGATCATAGCTTTCACCTGGATTCACCTGTTCAGTCTATGTCATGGAAAGAGCAGGTGTTCCTAATGTTTTGTACACTCAATGTATGCGTTTGTGTGCTTTTTTACACAGTAGGCGTTGCCTTTTAGTCAATAAGACTGTTATTGCATTATGGAAGAAGTATATATTGTCCTTTCTTTTTGCCCTTTCGAGGAATATGTCAATTCATTGATGTCTTGCCATTGTCTGATCAGTCCATCAAACAGGCAGAATGTGTGGAGGCGGAGGCAATATAAGATTTGAGTCATGTTGCTACACAATTTGTCCTCTGTATCATACAATATATGTCGATAGAAATTATAATTATCCAAATATTTCTCTTTAGACTTGAGTAATTAGTGATATTTTCTAATACCTTAATTTAGAGATATTTAGATCTCATTGGCCAAAATCGGAAGTATTTACCTACTTTCATTATCTTTTAATTAAATGGTATAATTCAGGGCTGCTACAAAAATGCATACAAATATTTGTATCATATTATTTGATTAAAGGTTTAAAAGTAAACACTTGATTCCAATATTTGGGTAGTTTTAATCATAATTAACATTTTAAACTTTCACAAAGTTATAATTCACAGCTTTCAATTGTCTTATATGTTACCCTTTTTTAGTTAAAGAATGGATAAGGTGAATTGGTCACTCTACAGGAGGTTGGATTTAGTCTGTAAAATATTATACTTGTACAATTTTAGTTATTTCTTCAGAGGTGTTTTCGTATTTGGATCTCATATAGCAATTTGTAACACATGAAATGAAAAATGTTCTATATGAAACTAAAGCATCCAAACATACATCACTGTCAATGGAAAATGCTTCCATTAAATCAGTCAAAACAGGCTGTGAAGTAGTACACATTTTAAAAAGCCACCGTCAAGGCTACAACAAATGAAATATACACTATGCGCTAGAACACCATTCCTGTCAAACAATAAGCCCTAATTTGTTCCTGTGTTCTCCTTCAGGTCCTCCCAACAACCACCACAGTCAGTCTCTGCGGCCGCCGCTCCCTCCTCCCCACAACCACCACCAGTCGTCGGCCAACTCCCTGAACCGCAACACCCTGGCCAGCCGCCGCGGCCCAACCCATGCCCCCTCGGCGGCCCCCGGGGAGGGCCCCTCCACGCCAGAGTCAGTCCAGCTCCAGGACAGCTGGGCGCTGAACAGCAGCGTGCCCCTGGAGACCAGGTCAGTCACACTGTCTCCCTGCCTGCCTGTCTGCCATCCGTTCATGTTTGGACATATTTATCCAAGTGACAAAGGTCTTTACCTTAAACCTAAAGGCTCTGGTCAGGTTTGTGGGTGCCCTCTGCCCAGCTGCTAGAGCTCTGAACTCAACATCCCCTCCTGCCGTTGCCCATCTTCCCACACAGCCACACTGGCACACAGGCAGAGGCCCTGCCTGCTGCTCTCGCTCTCTGGTGTTCTGGTAGATGGAAGCTGGTGCCCTCCTCTCTCCCTCTGTTCTGTCTTCTGTTTGGTGTGTGATTGCCCGGCTCCTGCTGGGTTGTGGGTCGCTCCTCTATGTTCCCAGATCACACCCCAAACACGCCGCATGCACAATTCATGAGGCCGGGACTACAGGGCGTGTCTCTTTAGATGTTTTATTCACCAGGAGCACAGGCGCAGCTCCTGCTACTCCTGCTACTGCCGGGCGCCTTCATCTACCTGCTCCCTCCTCTCCAGTCACAGCCAGCATGCCTCTACTGAGTGAGGAAATCAGTTTGAAAAAAGAGTTATACTATTGGAACTCCAAATGATGATATACTGTGCACAGTATAGATATTTATCAATGTTTCTCAATTCCATAATGTTAGCTGAGATACGCAGGAATAACGAGACAGTGTTCAGGATGTTAGGGTTGTATTTCCTGATTTGGTGTCCTAGCAGCATGAGTTTTTAGGCCAGACGTTTCCCCAAACGTCTCCAGTATGGTGGTTTGTTAGTTAGTTTATTAGGTTTTATGACTTCCCTTTCTACCGTGGACAGCAACCCAATTTCCTCTTCCTAGTCCTACACTTTACACAGACAGCTATATACACATACACACTCACACAAATGCACACAAACGCCAAATACAAACAAAACAAAACAGTACAAAAACACTGCGTCTATTCCCTCACTATCTTCTCCCCCTAGTGCTCCTTGCCCTTTTCTCCTCTCCCCCCTTCTGTCTCTCCTCTTCTCTCTTCCCTCTCTCCCTGCCCCCTCATTGCCTGTTCTCAGCAGGCAGATTAATATAGCTTCTGTCGGGGCATATGGGCCTGACCTCACACACTTCAGTTCATAATTCTTTGTCTTTCAGATGCCCCTGTCTAGGGCATCTTGCAGCGCTAGCACTTTTACTTAGTTTCACCCATTAATACTGCTTGGTCTTTGTAGAGTCTCCCTCATAGGCACAAAACAGCATTTCATCTGGGGCCTGACCCTTTACCCTGTGACCTGGAACCACCTGCCATGCTGTCCATCATACCACTGCTGGAGATAATATAACTCATACAGTACATTCAAACACACACTAACACGCACACGCACACGCTCTTCTCTCTCTCTCTCTCTCTCTCTCTCTCTCTCTCTCTCTCTCTCTCACACTCACACTCACACACACACACACTTGGGTTTGGCTTGGAAAAAAAAATTTTTTTGCAATGGAGCAAATCAACTGTAAGCTTACCATATTGCACATGACTACAGTAGAAAGACACATAACATAGTGCAGGGGTTTTGAAACTTGGGTCCGCGGACCCCTAGGAGGTACTGCAGGAGTCCGCAATTTTATTGAATACATTTTTGGGATTTTTTATATGAAAAATATGAATATCGCTAGCTACAACATAATACCATTGTGGATAACAGTTTTATCTCTCTGCGTCCAGTATGAAATAAGTTAGAGGTAGTTTCACGAACCAATGCTAACTAGCATTAGAGCGTTGTTCATCCAACTCTGGGGAAGTAGATAAATGGCTTCATTGCCAAAATCTCTAACTATCCCTTTAATATGGAGGAAATTACAGTCATTGGAGCTAATTACAGTTTTTCTTCTGTATATAAAATTCTTAGGCGGGCCGTCTAAGTGGTCATTTTTGGGATGGAAAAACAGTTTCAGTGTCAACTTAAACGACCAAAACCAGATAGAAAGCATGCAGAAAAGATATTGAACTATATATTTTTTTTTATAAAACAATCTTTGAAAACTAAGAATCGAATAAAAGCTAGACAGTCAAGGAAAATCCAAAATTAAATAAAAATGGCATTCAGGGCACATGCCCATTGATTTTGTTGTGATGTTTGAGCAGAGGAACACAGCATTAGACATGGCAAAATGCATAGAATTGCAGGAAATTAGCTTTAAAGCTGCAGAATTGTCTCTCAGCTCCATGCCAAACTGTGTAGGATTGCTGGAAATTAACTTCAAATCTGCTGCAGTTCAATGGAAAGATTTGAAGAATTGCAGACAATTACCTTTAAAACAGCTAAATGTTCTCACCACCGCCAAGATACCTTTACCTTTCTAGCTAATAGGCTATGTTAGAGTTGACACTTCCTCTTCCAATTTAACTGTGGGGTGGTCAAAATAATGAAACTGTCTACCAAATCTATTAATTAAAAAAAAAATATTACTTCTACTTGCCATTATCATTCACCTTTTTGCTAACATATGATGGGGGTACCTGGGTCGCCAGTTTGCATGGGCAAGAAAAGTTTGAAAACCACTGTCATAGTACAATATTTTATATAATTCCCTCATGAAATGCTTGCCCTAGTCTTTATGTGCCATGGAACTAGAGTGCATAAATGAGCAGCAAAAATGTTCAGGGTGACATCGATGTTATCTATAAAGGATCCATATTTTGTTGTGTTACAAAGTGGGATTAAAATGGATTTAATTGTAATTATTTGTCAACAATGTACACAATACTCTTTAATGTCAAAGTGGAAGAAAAATGTGTACATTCTTTAAAAGATTAATAAAAATATAGTTGTTGCATAAGTCAATGCATGTTAGAAACACCTTTGGCATCGATTACAGCTGTGATTCTTCTTGGGTAAGTCAGAAGAGCTGCACACCTGGATTGTGCAATATTTGCCCATTTATTATTTTCAAAATTCTTCAAGCTCTGTCAAGATTTTGGGGATCATGGCTAGACAGCAATTTTCAAGTCTTGACATAGATTTTCAAGCAGATTTAAGTCTAAACTTTAACTTGGCTACTAAGGAACATTCACTGTCTTCTTGGTAAGCAACTCTGGTGTAGATTTGGCCTTGTGTTGTAGGTTATTGTCCTGCTGAAAGGTGAATTCCTCTCCCAGTCTCTGGTGTAAAGCAGACTGAAGCAGGTTTTCCTCTAGGATTTTGCCTGTGCTTAGCTCTATCCCGTTTCTTTTCATCCTGAAAAACTCCCCAGTATTTCGTGATGTCAAGCATACCCATACCATGATGCAGCCACCACCATGCTTTATGCAAAAAAGTGTCTTTCTTTGCTGTGTTTTTTGCCGTATTACTTTAGTGCCTTGTTGCATACAAGATGCATGTTTTGGAATATATATTTTTTCTGTGTATTTGTATTCTTCTTTGCACTCATTTAGGTCCCTACAATGTTGTTGATCCATCCTCAGTATTCTCCCATCACAGCCATTAAACTGTAGCTATTTTAAAATCACCAATTGCCTCATGATAACATCCCTTAGCAGTTTCAACCCTGTCCTGCAGCTCAGTTCAGAAGGACGACTGTATCTTTGATGTGTCTGTTTGGTTTAATACATAATCCACAGCATAATTATTTACTTGACCATGCTTAAGAGATAATCAATGTCTGATGTGTCATTGTTACCCATCTACCAATCACTGCCCTTCTTTATGAGGCTATTGAAAAGTTCCCTGGTCTTTGTAGTTGAATCTGTGCTTGAAATTCAATATTTGACTGAGGGACCTTCCAGATGTTGTATGTATGAAGGACAGAGGAAGGGTCAGTCATTCAAACATCATGTCAATCCCTATTATATCACACAGAGTGTCCATGTAACTTATTCTGTGATTTGTTAAGCCACATTTTAATCCTGAACTAATTTAGGCTTGCCATAACAAAGGGGCTGAATACTTATGCAGTGACTATATTTTAGTTATGAATGTTTTATTTATCTTAAAAAATATATAAAAATGACATTACAGAGTACTTTGTGTAGATTGTTGACAAAAAAAGGACTATTAAATACATTTTAATCCCACTTAGTAGCACAATAAAATGTGAAGAATTCCAAGGGGTCTGAATACTTCTGCAAGGCACTGTAAATCTGTCATACTCTAGGGTCCAGTCTCATCACATTCCAGAAATTGTGAATTGAAATGAAATAATAAAAAATCCATTATCCTGAGAGGTGAGCTGAGTCACTGCCCGGTCCGCTTTCTCCCTGTATCCCAATGGGCTTGTTTGAGACGTCTGGACCATTCCTCTCTCTCTCTCACTCTCTTCCTCTCTCTCTCTATCTGCAGATTGAATGTCCTCCTCCAGCAGTCGATTTCTGCTGAGGAGCCCTGAAATTAAACAGGTTGGGGGAGATAAAAAATCACAAAGTGTAGCGAGTAGCGGCCACCTGTGCAATGGTGCTGTAGGACTATAGGTGTTCCTCCCTATATTCTCAACAACAGAATGCATAGCCTGTATTTACTCAATGTGCATGTATGAGCCGAGCCCTACTACTGTATGTATTAGACAATACTCATGAGCAGTCTGCTCATGTAATATGAAGACCAAGCCACTGATTATTATGGTGCTGTATTAGCATGTTCATGGCATCTTTATTGAAATTCATTATGCACTATTAATGGCTGCCATGTTAAATGGTAGTGTTTGTAGCTTGTTCAATTTCCAAATGGAGACCTAATGTGAAATGCCTTTTTTCACTGTTTCAACCCCACTGAGACCCAGTTTCTTAACCGTGAGCTCTGTCAAGGAGAGACATCTTCTGAGAATAAGATATTTTTCTCTGTGTTCAACTGCGGCATTGTGGTTGCTATCCTGTCAGATTTAGTTTTGTTGTTGTGGAAGTCTTCAAAAGTTGATTGATTCTATTCTATTTGACAGTTTTAAAAAAAATGACATATACACACACACAGTACATACATTTTAAAAACTAGTCTGGGATAACAAAATAAAGTCAATGACTTATTTTTATTGTGGTCCCTTAAAGTGCATGGTGCAATACACTACATAAATACAATTAAATGTATTGCACAATTGCAAGGTCACTTGAAGAGTTAACTTAAATTCCTTCTGAAGGTAGTAAACAAAATGATCCAGCCACACTAGGGGGGTTCAACTCCCGAACCTTTTGATGTTGCTTTTTATTAGATTAGATTGACTGACTCTGGCACCGTCGGTATGGTCAGGATGGTTCAGTGTGTTAGCACCCAGCTCAATGTGTTGCCGTGGTTGCACCTTGCAGACAGACCTGGCCCTGCCTGCCTGATATTCTGGAGGTATTCGTATTGAGAGAGAAGCAACCAGAACATCCAACAGTTCAGCCCTCCGTGCCTTGAATGCCAAACAGGGTTCATTACATAAATTCTTATGCTACATTTCTGTTGCCCTTGATAGCTTTACCATTATGTCCTGGCATGTCTGGTAGAATACTAATAGAGCTAGACTCCAGTTGAATTCCTGTTCATTATCTGTAAAATCTCCATTTACTCGTTAATTGCGCTGGCTTTACACGCCCTCCCCCAGGATGAGAGAAGTGTTTACTGTGAAAGAGAGACTATGAACACAGTTTTGTCTTGCTGTTTTGTTTTGTTCTGTTTGACTTGGTTTGTATTCATCTGTGGTTTTGTTTAACTGTCTGTGTGGGATAAACTCCTCTGAGTGGCATGTTGTGGCCAATTTACAAACAGGAGCAGGAAGGAAAGAAAATACTTTCACCATTAGTGCTATTTAAAATGATGATAGATTAACATCTGGATAAAATAAATAAACAAAAAGGCAAAAAGTCTCACCTGAAAGAAAATAGTTTTTTGGGGTGTTCTTATTCAAATGAAGCTTTGAAGCTGGCTCTCCTCTTTTAAAAATGTAATAACTGCTGAATAGGACATTTATTTTTACTATTGACTGATTTGGATACAAACGGCCTTCTTTGTCATGTCAGGACAGAGAATATTAAATGCTCTTCTATGTTGTGATAATATTGTGTTGTTTCATTCAGGTGGTAATACCCACACATTATCAACTGTGATATCATCCAACTCATCTCATCTCTTGTGTGCTTGCCAAAGCTATCTCTGACGACGGCTATACGACTTGTGCCCTGGTGAATAAAATATGATTGATTTATGGATTCATTTTCCTGCCGCCTGCTCTGGTGCAATTAACATGCATCTAGTTGAGAGGATATTCTCTCCACTAACACGGTGTGACGTGATGGCCGTGGCCAGCCGCCTGCCTGTCACCAAGGGACAGGTCATTAATCAGGCAGTGTCAGCGGGCAGGCCAGGGTAAGGGGCAGGGCGCTAACCTCAGCCATGTTTTCATTAGTGCACATACACAGCCGTCAGGAGGGGCCGCTCCCAGTGTAACACCTTCTCAGGTTGCCGCGGTGACACCTCTTTTCACTGTCTTCATCCCCCTTTAGTATATACAGAGGAGGAGGTATAGAGGATGATACTCTGAGGAACCATAATGGCCATCTGGAAAGTCAGCATATGTGCATCGTGTTAGGCTGAACTCATATTTAACACAAGCAAAATGGGGATCAACCAAACATACGTACATCAAACATATTTTTGGATGTCATCCCTTTGATCGCCGCTATACAGCCATATACAGTATATTCAATATATTATGTTCAGACAAACCATTCCTGAAGGTGTTTATTTCTCTTCACATGAGATTGTTAGAGTGAATTGAATGTTGATTATTAGCTCACATGTTGCAGACCTTGGGATTAGTTGATCTCATCAGCGAGCCATCATTTGATATTAACTGATAATTGGGTAGACAGGCAAGTCAGCCCACTTTATCATCACTATTCCAGGGTGAGGAATGCCGATACACAATCAAAATGGCTATGAAAACAGGCTGTTGCCTTGAGCAGGTTTCACAGTTGACCTTGCCTGCATGTAAATCCCAATGTAAGACTGATCAGAAATGTAACGACTGAGAGAGACACATCGAGGTAAGACCTTGAGTTATGAGATGTGCGCACGCCTCCTACAGCTTGTTTGTGCATACAACCTGTTTTTTTTTTTTCTCTCACTCCTCCTCACTTTGTCTCTCACTCATATCTAAGTCGTTCTGTTCCTTTCTCACCCCATGAAATTATTTCTGAGCTGACGCTGTCATTTGGACACAGACCACCAAACCGGTGAATTGAGAATTGACGGTCAATCCATTTGTTACTCTCTCTGCTGCTTCCCCTTACCTACTTCAAAGAAGAGCTCTTTCCCTTTACAACACATATAGTCGATTTAACAGACATCTTTGACAGATTTCCTACTTATTTCTAATGTTAATTCCCAGACCTTTTGTTACAAGTCATCCTTGGTGTTCTCCATCGGTTCTTCGGTTGGTTGAGAGATGGGCTGTGGAGAGCCTGTTCGTGTTGATGTCAGTCTTCTACGGCTAGGATTGGTCAGACACCAGCTCAGGAGTTGAGACGCGTAATTGGTAGATATGCACCATTGATCTAGTCACTACTTCTCCAATTGAGGAGAGGAGAAGAAACTGTCCTTTTGTTGTGTGTGAGTGAATAGAAGGGAAATTTAGTTTTTTGAGGCGAGAGAGGAGTGACACCATGATGATTGATGCGGGGGGTTTTGGACTTCCTTCCCTGTCCGGGCTGGAGCTGTGGAACGAGATCTGAGAGGAGAGTGTTTTGGGGTTCAGTGTGGGGCAGCAGCTTGTGAGAGCTTCCGACCGGCATCAAAGCGGCACGGTCAACTGTCTTCCACTTTCATCCCCATCCCATCTGCCTCCTCGTAGACCTCCCCGCGGGGTCTGCCACCCACCTGGCACAGGCCAGCATTGCACTGGCCTGGCACTGGGGTCTGCCCGTAGCCAAGCTGGGCACTGGACACGGCCCACAGAGTCAAACCGACGGCAATGAGGTGCTGGGGGAGAGATACTGTTGAAGCGGACTCCTTTAGCTACAGTATTTACTAATCTTCACATTGGTATATATGCAGTATGTTGTTGTCGTGCAAGACGGGTAGAAATTAGACTGCTGATGACGAAGAAGCAGTTGATTTTTATCCTTAGCCTAAGCACTAACCATGATAATGAGTATAATAATGAAATGCCAGGAAGGAGATCATCTTTATATTCTGAATGCTTTTAGCTGTATAATTCAGTGTCCTTAGACCGCTTTGAGTAGCGTGAATAAGAAAATCAATGCAGGTGAATAATTGCTGGTAGAATATAGAGGGGCACTTCATTGCTCCAGATGTCCCATTATATTCTGAAAGCTACTGTTCACTCCAACACAATTTGCACATTCTATTGGCAATAGAGACCCTGTAGCAGCTGATTGTAACTCTGTGTGTCCGCCTCTTTCTCTCTCCTTTCCCTTTTCTCTCCTTCGCTGTAGGCACTTCCTGTTTAAAACCCCATCTGGGACCACTCCCCTGTTCAGCAGCTCGTCTCCAGGGTACCCCCTGACGTCTGGGACCGTCTACTCCCCCCCACCGCGGCTGCTACCCAGAAACACCTTCTCCAGGAGCTCCTTCAAGCTGAATAAACCCTCCAAGTACTGCAGCTGGAAATGTGCTGCCGTGTCGGCCATCGCTGCTGCCGTCCTGCTGGCCGTGCTGCTCTCCTACTTCATAGGTAGGCAATGGTACACTTCAGAACAGTACTGTAGGCCCCCTTGTTATAGTGATATGCTATCTGCTATCAGATTGGCTTGGCTCATATCACCTGTTTGGGAATGAACTGGAAAATATTCCACCTGAAAATCAAGGGTACCATAGGCCTATCAAAATAATGATATTAAAATTCATAGATACTTGACATGGAAAAGGAATTGCTAGAACCTTGCACATATATCATAATTAGCTTGACATTTGACACACAATGAATCAGTACGTGCCGTTTTGCATATTATGTTGGTTATTATAAAATGGAATATGTATTCATGCTCATGACAAATGTATGACCGTGGATGAAGCACATTGAAAGAACAGGCTATATGAACACTCAACCTACTCTAGCCTTACTCCGTGATCGGTTTCATCCCACAATATTTACTATGAGCATTTTGTTTTGTGAGGTAACGATTTATAGCCAGAATGAGGCCTCTCAGGCAGTGTTCAGATCTGACATGCTGATTGTGAGTCATCGCAGCACTGCTGTTAGCTCCCCACACCAGGCTGAGAGAGGGAGCCTGTCGCTCCCCAAGCCTTGCTCCTCAGAGGACTGTGGACACAGTCGATACTGAGGCGTAGAGCGCTAGAGTGAGAGAGGGAGCAGAGCCCACTGCAGGAGGGTTGGAAAATAAGAGCAAACACATCAAAGGGCTTTGATGAGCTGATCAAGAGCCTCACTGTGGTCGTGTAGCTCAGTTGGTAGAGCATGGCGCTTGCAATGCCAGGGTTGTGGGTTCGATTCCCACGGGGGGCCAGTATGAAAAAAAAAAAAATATATATATATAACATGTCTGCAGTGGAGAGCTCAGTAACTCTGGATAAGAGCGTCTGCTAAATGACTAAAATGTCACATAATAACAGCTAAGGCCAATCTCCTGTGGGGGGTGGGGGTTGCCTGAATGTGTTGTATTAAGGGCTCTGTGTGGTAGAAACCGATACATTAGTTGTGGTGGCCAAGCCTATGTGGTTTTCGGTCGACTTCACCCTGCTTTCAGGGCTTCACTGTTTGGAATTGCAATGTTTGTGGATATATTTATTCACTGTGAGATTGCGTTGACACGTTTGTCCTTTTCAAAGCTGGAGAGACACACACAGAGGGGGAGAAAAAACAGAGAGAGAGAGGGAGAGCTGTCTCATTGTCTCTGGGCAGCCATGGGTGGAAGCTGGCTGTGTGTGTGCACTGGTGTGTGGTGCGTGGTGAAACTCCCCCATTACCTGTGGGATTATGTTTCGCATGGCGTGGCACTCAGGCACACCGAGGGAGGGAGGCAAGGTCACCACTCAGCAGGCAGAGTGCTCTGTATCCCAGCGCGGGGATGGGGTTCGAGGCTTTACGGGCTGAGCGGTTCTGATCCAGCCCCCGGGCCAGGCCAATACTCAGTGGGCCTGGACTTCTGAGCAGAACCGGCCCCTGTGCGTGCGTGCAAGCTGCAGAAAGAAATGTGACCGTGGCTTTTTACAAACAAACAAATCTGGGCGGCTGCAGCTGAGCTCTCCACTGCAGACACATCCATAGCCACAGACTACACAGAGAGAGGCCCAGACTCTGTTTACGTACCTGGGAGATCTGCACTAATGCATCTGAAAACGCAGCAGTCAGACAAATATAGGTTATTTCTGTTTCCCTCTTCCATAAGTGTCTAAAAAATGATTCTATCTGTCCTTTTTTTGAACTCCACAATTAGTATTTGAAGAGAACTTCTCTCAGAGACTCAAGACAAAGAATATGCTCTGAAAGAGTTGAATACTAGTCTCTGTTTGAGTCTGCGTAGCAGCATGCCTCTTAACCCAATACACTTGTGGGATAGGACTAAATTGAAATGTTTCTTACAGAAGAAATATGGAAAGCGTATGCATAAACCATGGTAGCAAAGAGGAATCGATATAGGTTCTAATCTCGTCTTTATGTGCATTTTACATTGACTGTACTTTTCGCCACATTTGTTGATAACGAAATCTGTAAATACTCTGGATACATTCAGTAACATGACTCGACTATTCCTGTAAAATGTGGGGTAGGTGCAACATAAGACAAAAAATTGACAAGGGTTTGAGTGAGAGGACTAACTGGAGTCTCCAAGTGGCCACACACCTCTCCAAAGTGTGCACAGTTCCTACGTAATTTTAATGCACCTTTATGACTCAAAGAAGAGTCTTCAACTATAAGGTGCTATTTTGAGCTCTCCTAGCTGTGCTGTTGAGGAACTAGAGCAAGCAGACTTGTAGTTGTTGTCTTTGGAACACAGCCCTGCATCCCCGCCTACACAATTACTGTTGTTGTTTACACATTCCAAAAACAGTCCATTATAAATCGCAATCTGGTCAGGTGGGCATCATTTGAAAGCGTGTTCTATTGCCAACATGGCTAGCTAGCTAAATTACTAAATACGATCTTACAGTGTTAGGCTTTCACAAGGCAATTCAGAGAAGCAGATCCTAATTTTGGTGCATTCAGATGCGTGTTCCCCGCCAAAGTTCTTCACAATACAACAAACCGGCTCATTCTGTTCAGGACAACCCAGGGTATAAGGCCATGTCATCTTGGAACTGTACATCAAACATAGTGATCATAAACGTTGACACTATATTACGAGTTTTATGATATGGAAATGGGAAGTGCACATTTGGACTCACGGGTGTTTGGCTTGTATGACATCAAAGCGGTATTTATTATAATTCTCAATGTCTCATCTTTCGACATACATCGATTCCTCTTTAATGACAGCGTTTCCCTAACTCAGACAACAACACATTTGCAAAAGTTGCCCAATTAGTGGGAGGGATCGGGGCAACGTCTTGTCACACGCGGTGTTCACGTTCAGAATCGCTGTCAGTCGAAACCAATACTGCACTGTGAAGATGAGACCTTGAGCTCTGACGTCATGAGTAGCATGTTGTTGTACAGCCACTGCGTTCCAATTTAGGCACAGTGTCCATATCTGCTATTTTGAACCCGTATACGGGTACGAGTGTAAAGAACTACTGGGCCAATCACAGGGACGTTGTTACATCATGAAAGACTGACACCCACCAATTGTCCTTGTATCTCTCCACTCGTCCATTCCTCTAAAGACACTTGTTTGCCACAAAGGTGTTTTTATAATCCTTGTGTTTTGTTTGGAAACACACTCGCTCACAGACCTACCGCATCCAAGGGGCTGAGAGGTTTACTGTTGCTAGGACACAGGTGAGGTGAGCAGGCCTGATGCAAGCCGAGCAGGTCTAGCATCATTATGCTAGGTGGGGATGGCGATGGGGAGTGGAGAGCCCTGCTGCTGCTGCCTCCTGCGTCTTTCTCTCTCTCTCTCTCTCTCTCTCTCTCTCTCTCTCTCTCTCTCTCTCTCTCTCTCTCTCTCTCTCTCTCTCTCTCTCTCTCTCTCTCTCTCTCTCTCTCTCTCTCTCTCTCTCTCTCTCTCTCTCTCTCTCTCTCTCTCATTTCTTAAAGGACAGCAGGTCTAATTTACACTAATTGGTGAACGAGGATGAAAGGAAGAGATAAATGATGAGTATGTCTAGGCTAAGCTATCCACCTCCCAAACACCCTGTTGATATAGGTTCTACTCTTATCCCTGTCTTGTTTTGTACGCTTTGTACAAAATAATAAAATGCAGGACGACAGGATATTTATAAACGTACCTCTTTATTAACTAGCTATAACGTGCATGTCCATGTGTCTCTGGCCATGATCATCTTAGAATGACCTCACCACCTGGGTGGTCTTAACCAATCATTGCACAGTATGATGCATCCAATTACAATTCAGTATGGTGACACATATGAATATTACATCCCCCTTCTTTTAAAAAAAAGAAAAAATATGTGGAACAATAAAGCGTTTCTTTTGAATATATGCTCTGTAGTTTGAACTCGAGGTAAGTAACCATTTAAACTGCACCAACTGCATCAACATAACAGACAAACAATGATTCAGCATATTGTTATTTTTAGAACAAATATTTCTCAGCAACTCAGCTTTTCACTGTAGCAATGACATCTCAACATATCAAACAAATACAATACCAAAGCATTTCAAGTTAACTTTCAATAACAAGTTTACAGTCTGGAAACTCTTTTAGGGCAGCGATCCGCCTACACCCTTTGACATTTCACAGGTCTAGGACAGCTCTAGGCTTGACCTCTCTTCCTGACCTTGTGTGATATGAAGCTGAGCATGCTTCTGTGTCAGTCAACAGTTATTGTGGTGTTGCAGGTAAGTATGGTGTATGTTGTGTTGTGTCTGTGTTTAGTCCATCCCGTTCTCTTTCAGGGGAACAGTTCATCTCGTCAGTGTGTTGTTCTTTTGTGTTCAGTAGGTGACGACGATTGCGGCGGTACACCGCTCCTTCTGCGGTGCGAACGTGATATGAACGTTCAGTGTCAGCTGGTTGGATGACGACTGCTGGCTTCCAGTAGCCATGCTCCTGGATTCTAACTGACTCTCCGTCGTTCAGTGGTGGCAGTGGTCTGGCTGACCTGTCGTAGTATCGCTTTTGCTGTTGCTGTCTCTGTGCACGTTTGCATGCACTTCCTTGTAGCTGACGACCTCAGGTTGCAGCTGCTGGTTGGTGCTGGGGAGGATTGAGCGAAGTCTGCGGCTCATCAACAGCTGGGCTGGTGATTTGAAGTTGTCAACTGGAGTGTTGCGGTATTCAAGGAGACTGAGGTAGGGGTCTCTCTTGTCTGCTTTTGCTTTGTCCATGAGTGATTTAGCGATCTGCACAGATTTTTCAGCAAGGCCATTACTTTGAGGGTAATGTGGGCTTGTGGTGACGTGTGTGAACTCCCATGCTTTTGTGAAGGATTCAAACTCATTTGATTTGTAACAGGGCCCATTGTCAGATATTAAAGTCTCTACAATGCCATGCCTGGCAAAGGCTGCTTTCAGCTTGTGTATCACAGCTGCAGATGTGGTGCTGTGAAGCTTGTCGAGTTCAAAGTATCTGCTGTAGTAGTCCACTGTTATAATGTAGTCCTCGTTGTTCCACGTGAACAGATCGGTTGCCACGACCTGCCAGGGTCGGTCTGGGATACGGTGAGGTAACATTGGCTCTTTGGTGTTCGAGGGGCGTCGTTCAAGACACGTGGGGCATTTACCAACCATGTCCTCTATTTGTTTGCACATTCCGGGCCAAAACAAAATGTCCCGTGCTCTCTGTTTGCACTTTTCCATGCCCATGTGTCCAGCATGGATCTTTGTCAAAATCTCTTCTCTGAGACTGGTAGGAATGATGATTTTCTCTCCTTTGAAAATGATTCCGTTGATCTGTGATAGTTCGTCACGATGGTTCCAGAACTCTGAGACGCTCTGAGGGCATTTTCTCCTCTCCTCAGGCCATCCTGACTGTATGACTTTCCTCAGCTGTGTGAGTTGTGTGTCTTTTTCTGTTTCTGCTCGGATCTCCTTCAGTTTTGTGTCACTAACTGGTAAGTTGCTGTACACAGTGTGCACCTGCATGTCCATGCCTTCACTGAGGCTGCTGTCCTTGTAGGTAAGAAACTTCCTGGAGAGTGTGTCTGCGACAGGGATGTCTTTGCCTGGACGGTGAGTGATTGTGAAGTCGTATTTTTGTAGTTGAAGGATCATTCTCTGTAGCCTTGGCGGGGCTGCGGCTAACGGTTTCCTCATGATTGACTCGAGGGGCTTGTGGTCTGATTCCACAATGACTTGTCGTCCATAGACATACTGATGGAAACGCTTACATCCGAACAGAATGGCGTACAGCTCCTTTTCGATTTGAGCGTAGTTGATTTCACAGTCTTTTCTTTGTTGGGGTCGTAGTAGGCAAGGATTGAACCTGGTTCTTTCGTGATCAAGTCTTTCACTTTCTGGAAAGCGATGTCGTGTTGGTTGTCCCAGAGGAACTCACTGGACTGCTTTTGTAACGATCCCGGCAGTCTGAGTCGGGTCCTGTCTGGTGACTAGTTTTTCCTGTTCGTGATCTCCAGTTTCCCGAGGGTTCGGGAACGCTCCGGGGAGCTCTCTTGTTTTCCGCACCTGCATCCCATCAGCAATCTGCACACCTGGTCCTGATCATCACCCTTCTTAGGCTCTGGCCAAACATCCAGTTCCTGCCGGATCGTTAGCCATGAACAGTAGGTTTATCAGAGTATCAGTTCTAGAGCTTCTAGCGTTAGTTTTGTTGTTTTGTACCTTGTTGGTTTATTGTTGACTTACCTCCGTTTTTGTTCCATCTCCAGTCACTCGTCCGGAACCCTCACCCTACCTCTGCCTGATGGTCGGCGGCTGCCGAGCCATCATTGGACCAACAACTGCACCCTCAACAACTCATCCACGCCGCCCGCTCTGTTCCCTGGATTATCCTGCACCTTTTTGAATCTGTAATAAACCCTCACCTTCGTTCAACTCTCCTTGTCCTGGTCTGCTTCTGGGTTCTGTCTGAGGGAACCGTGACAGAACGATCCGGCCAGTAATGAACCCAGCGGACCTGGACTCTGTTCGCCATGCCATTACCCATCAGGAGAAGATGTTGGGCCATCATAGCACGGTACTACAGGAGATCGCGTTGTCAGTTCGGAACCTTTCTACCGGTCTGACGGAGGTCCAGAACCAACGCAAGTTTCCGGTGGAGGATCCACTACCGGTTTCACCCATCTCGCCTGCCGCTTCTGGAGCTGTGTCCTTCCGTGAGCCCGAGGTTCCGACGCCGGATAGATATGAGGGGGAGCTGGGAAGATGCCGTTCCTTCCTTATGCAGTGTGGATTAGTGTTCGATCTACAGCCCTACTCTTATGCCACAGACAAGGCTAGGATAGCCTTTGTGATTGCGTTGCTGCGTGGTCGAGCGCTGGAGTGGGCTTCAGCCGTTTGGGAACGACAAGACCCCTGCATGGCTTCATACCAGGGGTTCACGGCCGAGATGAGGAAGCTCTTCGACCATTCCGTCCGAGGGAGGGACGCAGCTAGGCGCCTGTTTTCGCTTCACCAAGGAACTCGCAGCGTGGCCGACTTCGTGATCGAGTTCAAGACGTTGGCGGTGGAGAGTGGGTGGAACGAGGAGTCTCTGCAAGCGGCCTTTTACCAGGGTCTGTCGGAGCAGCTCAAGGATGAGTTGATCTCCTATCCGGAGCCTAGTGACCTGGACAGCTTGGTAGCCTTGTCTATTCGGGTGGATAATCGAGTCCGAGAGCGAAGGAGGGAGAAGCAATGGGGTCCGTCCAATCGATCAGCTTCTCAGTTCCCAGTCGGGTCGGGTGGTGGACCAGAACACGTCGATCATTCTCCACCACAATGGATTAGTGGAGAGGTCCTCTCTCCCGATTCTGAACCCATGCAAGTGGGGCGGCACGGGTTAACCAAGGAGGAGCGTCAACATAGACGTAGGACCAACTGCTGCCTCTACTGTGGTAGCTCGGGACATTACATCTCCACTTGTTCCCGGCGGTCGTCAAACTGCCCGGCTCGCTAAAGTTGGGAGGACTTTTAGCGAGCCAGTTTCAACCTCTCAGTACCTCTGTCAGACCCCGTTTCCCGGCTACCCTTGTGAACAGGAATCAGAGCTTAGCGCTTAACGCTTTTATCGATTCAGGTGCCGATGGAAGCTTTCTTGATGCCGAGTTGGTGGAACAGCTGGGGCTTTCCAAGGAGCAATTGCCGGAAGCCATTGAAGCGACCACTCTGAACGGCAGTAGTCTGGCACGTATCACGATGAGGACTGAACCGGTTAAGATGCGGTTGTCGGGGAATCATTCTGAGATGATTTCATTCTTCATTCTGCCGTCTTCCCATGTTCCTCTGGTCCTTGGATACCCCTGGCTGAAGGAACACAATCCCACGTTCGATTGGGTGACGGGCAAGGTAACGAGTTGGAGCCTTGATTGTCATGCTAACTGTCTCAAGACTGCCTGCCCCCATTCGGTTCCCAGTCAGGTGATTGAGGCTAAACCCCCAGATTTGTCCCTGGTTCCCGAGACATATCACGATTTGGGGGAAGTTTTCAGTAAGCAGAAGGCTCTGTCACTCCCTCCCCACCGACCATATGATTGTGCCATCAACCTGGTTCCTGGAGCTGTCTACCCCAAGGGAAGGTTATACAGTATCTCCCGACCTGAACGTGAGGCGTTGGAGACCTACATCAAGGAGTCCCTAGCTGCTGGTCTCGTTCGTCCTCGTCATCACCCCCTGGGGGCAGGATTCTTCTTTGTGGGTAAGAAGGATGGCTCTCTTCGACCGTGTATTGATTATCGGGGGTTGAATGACATCACGGTCAAGAACAAGTATCCCCTGCCCTTGATGAGTTCTGCCTTCGACTCCTTACAGGGTGCTACGGTGTTCACCAAGCTAGACCTACGCAATGCGTATCACCTGGTCCGGATCAGAGAGGGGGACGAGTGGTTGACGGGTTTCAATACACCGATGGGTCACTTCGAGTATCAGGTGATGCCGTTTGGACTGACCAATGCTCCAGCGGTATTCCAGAGTATGGTGAACGACGTCCTGAGAGATATGATCGGTCTCTTTGTGTTTGTTTACCTGGATGACATTCTGATCTTCTCGAAGGAACCTTCCGACCACGTCCAGCATGTCCGGCAGGTTCTGCAGCGATTGTTGGAGAATCGCCTGTTCGTGAAGGCCGAGAAGTGCGAGTTTCACGCCCACACGACATCCTTTCTCGGGTACATCATCTCCAGGGGAGAGATTAGGATGGACCAGGAGAAGGTTAGAGCGGTTCTGGAATGGGCCCAGCCCGGTACGAGATTGCAGCTCCAGAGATTTTTGGGGTTTGCGAATTTCTACCGCAGATTCATCCGGGATTACAGCCGTGTGGCCGCTCCATTAACTGCCTTGACTTCCAGTATCAGGACCTTCAAGTGGAATCCGGAGGCGGATCGAGCGTTTCTGGATTTGAAGAGGCGATTCACCAACGCACCGATTCTCTCTCAACCGGACACGGCCCGTCAGTTCGTTGTTGAAGTGGACGCGTCTGATGTGGGAGTTGGCGCCATCCTGTCGCAGCGATGCTCCACGGACAGTAAACTCCATCCCTGCGCCTACTACTCTCGTCGCCTTTCGCCTGCGGAGAGGAATTACGATGTGGGTAACCGGGAGCTTCTCGCGGTGAAACTTGCCTTGGAGGAGTGGCGCCACTGGTTGGAGGGGGCGGAGCAACCGTTTATTGTCTGGACTGACCACAAGAATCTTGCTTACGTGCAATCGGCTAAACGTCTCAACTCCCGCCAGGCCAGGTGGGCGTTGTTTTTCGGACGATTCAAGTTTTTCCTGACGTTCCGACCTGGATCTAAGAACGGCAAGGCGGACGCCTTGTCCCGGATGTTCTCCAAGACGGAGGAGAGTGGGTCCAAGACCGAGACAATTCTCCCCGGAACTGCGTCGTGGGAGCAGTTATGTGGAAGATTGAGGAGGAGGTGCTGGCGGCCCTTCGGACTCAGCCCGGTCCCGGTAACGGTCCACCCGGTCGGTTGTTTGTGCCTGAGTCGGTTCGTCCTGCTGTCCTCAAATGGTCCCACGCCAGTAAGATGGCTTGTCACCCTGGCGTGGCTCGGACAATGGCGTTTCTTCGCAGACGTTTTTGGTGGCCTGCCATGGCCGAGGATACTCGGGGTTTTGTTGCTGCCTGTCCAGTGTGTGCGCAGAATAAGAGTACCAATCGGTCCAGCTCTGGACTACTTCACCCCCTTCCTATTCCCCGGCGACCATGGTCGCATCTGGCCCTGGACTTTGTCACTGGGTTGCCCGCTTCTGAGGGGAACACGGTCGTTCTGACTATCGTGGACAGATTCAGCAAGTTCGCCCACTTTGTGCCAATTGCCAAGCTTCCCTCTGCCTCGGAGACGTCCGAGATCCTGGTTAGGGAGGTTTTCAGGGTCCACGGTTTGCCCAGTGATATCGTTTCCGACCGTGGCCCTCAGTTTACCTCTGCTGTCTGGAAGTCCTTCTGTTTGGCCATTGGAGCTACAGTCAGTCTCACATCTGGTTTTCACCCCCAATCCAATGGTCAGGCGGAGAGAGCCAACCAGAAGATGGAATCCACGCTACGCTGTCTGGTCTCTTCCAACCCCACCTCCTGGGTCTCTCAGTTGCCTTGGGTTGAGTATGCCCACAATACTCTCCCCTACATCTGCCACTGGGATGTCTCCCTTCCAGTGCCTGTATGGCTACCAACCTCCCTTGTTCCCTTCTCAGGAGAAGGAGCTCTCAGTGCCTTCTGTTCAGGCCCATATTCGCCGTTGCCACCGGACCTGGCATCGGGCCAGAAAGGCACTCCTTAGAGTTTCGGACCGGTATCAGCTCCAGGCGAATCGTCGCCGGATCCCCGCTCCCACCTACACCATCGGAGATAGGGTCTGGTTGGCCACACGGGATCTTCCTTTACGGACTGAGTCTAGGAAGTTGTTACCGAAGTTCATTGGTCCGTTTGTGGTGGAGAAGGTGATCAATCCAGTGGCAGTTCGACTCAAACTACCGAGGACGCTCAGAGTCCATCCCACCTTTCATGTCTCCTGCCTCAAGCCTGTTTTCCTCAGTCCTCTGTTGCCTCCTCCGCCTCCTCCTCCTCCTCCTCGGATGATCGGAGGTGGTCCTGCCTACACGGTGCGTCGCATCATGGATTCCAGACGGCGGGGCCGGGGTTTCCAGTATCTCGTGGACTGGGAGGGGTATGGTCCTGAAGAGAGGAGTTGGATTCCGCGGCGACAGGTCCTAGATGCTGACCTCATCAGTGATTTCTACCGCCTCCATCCTGGCGCTCCGGGAGGTCCGCCCGGTGGCGTTCGTCGGAGGGGGGGTACTGTAACGATCCCGGCAGTCTGAGTCGGGTCCTGTCTGGTGACTAGTTTTTCCTGTTCGTGATCTCCAGTTTCCCGAGGGTTCGGGAACGCTCCGGGGAGCTCTCTTGTTTTCCGCACCTGCATCCCATCAGCAATCTGCACACCTGGTCCTGATCATCACCCTTCTTAGGCTCTGGCCAAACATCCAGTTCCTGCCGGATCGTTAGCCATGAACAGTAGGTTTATCAGAGTATCAGTTCTAGAGCTTCTAGCGTTAGTTTTGTTGTTTTGTACCTTGTTGGTTTATTGTTGACTTACCTCCGTTTTTGTTCCATCTCCAGTCACTCGTCCGGAACCCTCACCCTACCTCTGCCTGATGGTCGGCGGCTGCCGAGCCATCATTGGACCAACAACTGCACCCTCAACAACTCATCCACGCCGCCCGCTCTGTTCCCTGGATTATCCTGCACCTTTTTTGAATCTGTAATAAACCCTCACCTTCGTTCAACTCTCCTTGTCCTGGTCTGCTTCTGGGTTCTGTCTGAGGGAACCGTGACAGCTTTAGCAGCTGACGCAGGGGTGCATTAGCATTGGAGAGGCTGGGTGCGAACTTGGCTAAGTAGTTGACCATGCCAAGCACTGTTTCCAGCTCTGCGCGGTTCTTTGGTGGCTCCATTTCCTTTATGGCTGAGATCTTCTGCGGATCTGGCTTGATTCCATTCGCTGTGAGAAGATGCCCGAAGTAGCTGACCTCTGTAGCGCCGACTGTGCTCTTCTCGGGGTTGAGCCGGACTCCTCTCTCGCGGGACCTTTGCAGCATCGCGCTGAGGTTTCTGTCGTGTTCCTCTTTGGTTCGACCATAGACAAGGATGTCGTCCACAATTGCCACGACTCCGTCGAGGCCTTCGTACACCTCGTCGATCTTTCGCTGAAACTCGTCTTGGGCTGAGATAATCCCAAAAGGCAGGCGACGGAACCTGTAGCGTCCAAACGGTGTGTTGAACGTTGTGAGCTTAGATGACTCTTCTGTGAGCTTGATAGCCCAGTAGCCTGATCTGGCGTCCATGACACTGAAGTAGCGTGCGCCCGCTAGCTTGTGTGTGATGCCATCTAGCGTCGGTAAGGGGTAATGGGGGCGTTTGATAGCCTTGTTCAAGTCTCTTGGGTCGAGACATACTCTGAGCTTGCCTGTCCGTGGTTTCTCCACCACCACTAACGCGTTGACCCAATCCGTCGGTTCTGTAACCTTGGTGACGATGTCAGATTGCTCCATGCTCTCCAACTCTTTCTTCAGACGGGCGCGGAGAGCAAGTGGAATCTTTCTCGGTGGGTAGATCACAGGGGTTGCGTCTGGGTTAAGGTGAATGGTACATTCTCCTGGGAATAGTCCTATTCCTGTAAAAACATCAGCAAACTCCTCCATGACATTCTCTATCTCTACTGGTGCTGTCACTGATAAAACTAGCTTGATAAGGTCCATGTCTAAACATGCTTTAAGACCTAGCACTGCAGGTGCTCGAGTGTCAACAACGTAAAAGTCCAACATCATGTCCCTTTCCTTGTATTTGCATTTGAGAGTGCATGTGCCTTTTACTGGGAGCTGTTCACCACCATAACCAGTCAGTCTGCGCGTGGTGGGCTGTAGCTCACACTCAGATGTCAAGCTTCTGTACTTACTCAGAGGAATAATGTTTACTTGTGCACCAGTGTCTAGTTTGAATTTTAGCTCTGTGCCTTGTCTTCCTATCTCAATGTCAGCAAAGGCTTGCTCTGTCTCTGATATCTGACTTTTCTGTGTCACTGAATCAATAAACAGTTCATCAGCATTTGACTCTTTGATTGACATTTCATCTTCACTCACTGTATGTACTGTTTTTCCACGGTAAACTCTGCACACTTTTGCAAAGTGATTCCATTTTCCACATTTAGTACACTGTTTGCCTTTAGCTGGGCAATTCCCCTGTTCGCCATGCACTTTGTATCCACAATATCCACATGTTTTGGGGGCGTTTGGAGTCTGTGTCGCTCTGTTTTGGAGTTCTGTCTGTCTCCGTTCTGAAACATGCTCTCTGGGCACTGGAGGTGTGCTTTGATGTCTGCCTGACTGCGTGCACTGCTTGTTCACGTGATGCGCTCATGCTGCCGCCTGAAATGGTTTTCATCTGAACCTGTGCTAGCTCGTGAGATCTGGCTATGTCGATAGCTTTGTCCAGCGTTAACTCTGATCCAACATTCAAAAGTTTCTCTCTCACTCGCGGTGATTGTATTCCAAATACAATACGGTCCCTGACCATCTCATCCTTGTTTGCATAATCACAGTCTTTCACAAGCAGACGCAGCTCAGTGACAAACTGTTCAAACGATTCACTAGCGCCTTGTACTTTCTCATGGAATTTGTACCTAGCGAAAATTGTATTGGTCTTTGGCAAAACATATGCTTCAAAACGATCGTAGTATGTTTTCAGTACCTTTGATTCAGCCTCGGTAAGTGTCCATGTGTTGTAAATGTCTCTCCCTTTTTCACCGATCCAGAGGAGCAGGTAGCTGCACTTTTCCTCTTCTCCTCTTTCCTTCAGAGGACCCGTGAACATCAGCTCCACATGCTGTTTGAACTTACGCCATGCATCGGGTAGATTTGTAGACCCCCAATCCATTCGAGGTGAAGGAACTCCAGCAAAATCCATCTTTTAGTCCTTTTACTCTGACACCATGTCTTGTTTTGTACGCTTTGTACAAAATAATAAAATGCAGGACGACAGGATATTTATAAACGTACCTCTTTATTAACTAGCTATAACGTGCATGTCCATGTGTCTCTGGCCATGATCATCTTAGAATGACCTCACCACCTGGGTGGTCTTAACCAATCATTGCACAGTATGATGCATCCAATTACAATTCAGTATGGTGACACATATGAATATTACAATCCCCTTAGTTACAGTGCATTCAAAAAGTATTCAGACCCCTTAACTTTTTCTACATTTTGTTATGTTACAGCCTTACTCTAAAATAAAAAGAATCCCTCATCCATCTACACACAATACCCAATAATGACAAAGCAAAAACTGGTTTTTAGAATTCTGTGCAACTTTATACAACATTTAAAACTGAAATATGACATTTACATAAGTGTTCAAACCCTTTACTCAGTACTTTGTTGAAGCACCTTTGGCAGCGATTATAGCCTTGAGTCTTCTTGGGTATGACGCTACAAGCTTGCCACACCTGTATTTGGGGAGTTTCTCCCATTTCTTCTCTGCAGATCCTCTCAAGCTCTGTCAGGTTGGATGGGGAGCGTCGCTGCACAGCTATTTTTTAGGTCTCTCCTGAGATGTTCGATCGCGTTCAAGTCCAGGCTCTGGCCGGGCCACTCAAGGACATTCAGAGACTTGTCCCAAAGCTACTCCTGCGTTGTCTTGGCTGTGTGCTTAGGGTCATTGTCCTGTTGGAAGGCGAACCTTCGCCCCAGTCTGAGGTGCTGAGCGCTCTGGAGCAGGTTTTCATCAAGGATCTCTCTGTACTTTGCTTCGTTCATCTTTACCTCAATCCTGACTAGTCTCCCAGTACCTGCCGCTGAAAAACATCCCCACATCATGATGCAGCCACCACCATGCTTCACCGTAGGGATGGTATTGGCCAGGTGATGAGCGGTGCCCGGTTTCCTCCGGGCTGTCATGTGCCTTTTACTGAGGTGTGGCTTCCGTCTGGCCACTCTAACATAAAGGCCTGATTGGTGGAGTGCTGCAGAGATGGTTGTCCTTCTGGAAGGTTCTCCCATCTCCACAGAGGAACTCTGGAGCTCTGTCAGAGTGACCATCGGATTCTTAGTCACCTCCCTGACCAAGGCCCTTCTCCCCCAATTGCTCAGTTTGGCTGGGCGGCCAGCTCTAGGAAGAGTCTTGGTGGTTCCAAACTTCTTCCATTTAAGAATGATGGAGGCCACTGTGTTCTTGGGGACCTTGCTGCAGAAATGTTTTGGTACCCTTCCCCAGATCTGTGCCTCAACACAATCCTGTCTCGGAGCTCTTCAGACAATTCCTTCGACCTCATGGCTTGGTTTTTGCTCAGACATGCACTGTCAACTGTGGGACCTTATATAGACAGGTGTGTGCCTTTCAAAATCATATCCAATCAATTGAATTTACCACAGGTGGACTCCAATCAAGTTGTAGAAACATCTCAAGGATGATCAATGGAAGCAGGATGCACCTGAGCTCATTTTCGAGTCTCATAGCAAAGGGTCTGAATACTTATGTAAATAAGGTATTTCTGTTTTTATTTTTAATACATTTGCAAAAATGTCTAAAAATCTGTTTTCACTTTGTTAATATGGGGTATTGTGTGTAGATTAATGAGGGAAAAATATTTATTTAATCCACTTTAGAATAAGGCTGTAACGTAACAAAATTTGGAAAAAGTGAAGGGATCTGAATACTTTCCGAGTGCGCTGTATGTTAGCTGGACTGGTGCTGGAGCTGCTAATCTGGCCATAACATTACGCATGACATGAAACCGGGAAAGTTGGGTAATTGACACTGAAATCAACCTAATGACTCATAAAACAGGATTATAACGGGCATATTTAGAGTAAAACACTACCTGACACACACAGGCACAGGCACACACACACATATATCCACTCATATTATTCACCCTCTGTCTCTGGTATCAGTGATGGAGCAGGGTTGGCGGTTGTCAATTTTATGTGTGTGTTCCGATTGTAGTCATCTGTCCATCATTAGTGACAGGCCATGTGATAAAACGTGTGAGACAGGTGGTAGACGTCCTCAGCCCTGCGTGGATTTCCTCTCCTCTCCTCTCTCTGGGTGAAGCTAGTGCTCCATCAATACACTCAGTCTGTCACATTCTTTTTTCTTTCTCCCTCATCAGACTGGCTCTGCCCTGGAAAACACGACCCCCAATGTCCCCAAGCCTTTGGAGACTTTGACCTTCATGCCGGCAAAACTTTTAGAGTCATGTGCAGAATGAATCCGGTGTACACTGGAGAGAGCCCAACCTGAAATTCCTTCCCTTCCTGTTTTGGAGATGAGGCTTTGAGTGAAGGTTCTCCTGATGCCGCATGTCATGGATGTGTTAGATATTCTATACAATGCACACGCTTTAAACTGGAGAAAAACAATCCACAACCCTGAGTCCTCATCTCTTCATTCTACTCTAAATTCTGCTTCTGGCATACAGAAATAACAATCAAAATTCGACTTTATTTCCATTCCACTTAATTTCATATTTTTACCTCTCGCTATAAACAAATGCCAGCCTGCATAGTAATAGTAAATTCAGGTCTGTTTCTGTTTAAAAGCAGCGGAGAGCAGAGTGCCCTGGCAGTATTGCTGGAATGGCCAGCCACCACTGGTGAACTTGGCCGGTTACGGTTAGACACATATAGTATGAGCTGTATGGAGATGCAGCTGTGGAGAGGGTGGCTGAGCATGTGGCCTGACTCCAGATATTATAATAATAATTAATAATTGATTGGATTTATATAGCACTGTTCTACCAACTGACGTACTCAAAGCACTTTACATAGTAGGGGGAAATTCACCTCATCCACCATCAATGTGTAGCACCCACCTCAGTGATGCAGAGCAACCATTTTTGTGCCAGAACTCTCACCACACGTCAGCTAGACAGGTGAGGAGTGATATATGCCAATTAGGAATGAAGAGGATAATTAGGTGGCCATGATGGAATGGGGCCAGGTTGGGAATGTTGCCATGACACTGGGGTTAACACCCCTACTCTTACGATAAGTGCCATGGGATTTTGAATGACCACAGAGAGTCAGGACACCCGTTTATCATCCCATCCGAAAGACGGCACCCTACATAGGGCAATGTCCCCTTCACTGCCCTGGAATTGGGATCTCCTTAGACTAGAGGGAAGACTGCCCCCTAGTGGCCTCCAACAACACTTCAAGCAGCATCTGATCCCCCATCCAGGGACCAACAGGACCAACCCTGCTTAGCTTCAGGGGCAAGCCAGCAGTGGGATGCAGGGTGGTATGCTGCTGGCATATGTGTGGATGTTCTCCCTGGCACTCCTTCATGAGACCGATAGTTTGTGTGACAGCGCTATATACCCCTGTCTCCTCAGCACTTGCACATGGGCAGGATGGTGACATGGTCCATTTGGAGTCGGGGAAAGAGTAAGAGAAAGAAACTCATAACACGAAGGTTGTAATTATAGAAGAAGAAAAAGGTGTCTGGGGGACTGATGGTTGAGCTCAGGGATTTTGACAAGCGGAGTGGAATAGATTGGATCCATCTCGTTACGCTGTTCTTCACACCCACATCTCGCCCTCGCCGAGTGGGGGTGCTGGCAGAGGGAGGGGGGTGCTGGTGGGGTGGTAATCCTTTTTAGATTCCATGGGTCTGCAGAGAGGGTGATGAACAGACAACAAAATGACTCAGCAGCACAGGCATGTGGCATCATCTCTCAGAGGTGAGGTGATGAGGCTGGGGTCCCTCAGTGGTCAGGGATAGAGTGGTGGATACAGATACACGCTGTGGAGAGAACGCTGCAGTGGGGATGGATAGACCCCAGAAAGGGCTGCTGTTATTGGCTTGGCTTTTCATTGTTAGGAGAGACACTGTCGATTCTCGTAGTCACACATTTGTATTCACAACAGTGTTGCTAGAAGCTGTGAATGACAAATCAAACAGACTTCAAAGATGGAAACACGCCGGGAGATCAGTGGGAATAAAAGCTTTTTATTTCATAGTGCGCTTTTGTCCATGCAAGTGTTTGTGTGTGTGTGTGTTTGTTTGTTTGTGTGCATGTGTATTAGTTTCTGTCGATAAGTGTATGACTAACATGGTGTGTATTAGAGAAAGAGCCAAGTGTCAGTGTTTACACACCTATCATTTGAGTTGTCTCTCGGGGATGGGGGAGGGGTGGTGTTGCACAGACTGCACACCTGCTTTTAGCTTCCTGTAATCCTGTCCTCAGATTGCTGTGAACTGCCACTTAGTTGCATCAGTCAGAGGGGGTGTAGCCCCCAGGGAGCAAGGCCCATGGCTGTTTTCATTACCGGTTCATCAGAGGCTGGTCCTGCCAGGGGACCAACCGAGCGGGCCTGAGCTCCTCTCCTCCATCACATCACGGCCCATCCTCAACCCCAGCATGGCCTGCTTTCCTCTCCTCAGCCGGCCCGGCAAGCTCCATCCCTGGCCCCTGGGCCTGCTCCACTTTGTGGTTGAACTTGAAAGCCTTTAGACTTAGCTGTGTTTGCGTTTGCAGGAGAGGGAGCAGCTGACATGGGCGTATTACAAGAATAAAGGGTTAAATAAATCTGCCACACCCAGTCTCAGTCCCCAAACTGTCTTTCTGAAGTCTCTTCACCTGTTAGATTCATAGAATTCATCAGACTCCCCAGACCAATTTATTTCAACTTGATCTTTTTTGGAATGTCACATTGAGTTTTGATACATAACCAAATGAAGTGAGTGGTAGCCAATAATAAATCATTATACTGCATTATTCCACCGGGGGTATCTCTCTGGGCTGTTCGTTGATGAGGGTCTAACTGCCTGTACAGAACAGAACAGAACAGAGCAGAGATGTGATGTGAAGTCGGAGCGTCCTGCTACTGCAGAAGAGACAGAGACAGAGACGGGGGACTCACGGTGCCGTCCCGGTAGCATTGAGGTCATCTCTCATATGAGTCCTTCTCTAGGTAATATTATACATCACTTTGAGGAGCTGAATTATAGATAAAGATTACATAAATTGTTATGCACCATCTCATGAATTTCTCATCTAACACATTTTCTGTTAATTATTCATGTTTATTGCGGGGCCGAAAATGAGTTTGTGAAAGATTTTCCCCCAGATGTGATTAAGCAGTCTAAGTGCATTGAAGCGACACAGAGCATTTAACACTTGCCATGCTAGTTTATTGACAGACTGATTAACCACTGATTACCTAGCTTACATTGTTTTCCATGTATGCATGTGTCTTTAGAGAGGCCTGTGTTGTACCGAAAGACGCTAGGGAGGGATAGGATCCCGAAGGCAAGGATCTATTAATGCCTCTGTAGAATTTGGGTTCTTGTACTGAATGAACTGAGGATGACCAACAGCTTGAGGGGCCCGCCTGTCATTTAGGTATATTTTGACTGTCTCTTCGCCTCATTGGCAAGCTTTTATTCAATCAGCTAATGATTATCTAGGTAAACCTTGGGAGTTGTACAGGCAGTGTGCAGACAGCAGTAAGGAGTGCAGTGCTGCTGCTCTTGTCTTTGAGCTAATGCATGCAAAGTGCCTGCTTTTCTCTGATCCTTTTCCTACACTCATCCCCATGGGCACATTTATAGTGTGCATAACTATAGCTGCACAGCCAGCCTGATTTGTTTACTTTGTTTAAATGTAGGATGACTGTGTGCACGCCTTAAGGAGATGGCTTGAAAATAGTCATTGAGAAGTGCTATTTTTAGAATAGCATCATTTGATTGTTGTTAAATGATGTAATAGAATGGACAATTGACTGTATTTGTCTTTTGGCACCATCCTGGGTTGAGGAAGGTAGCGCCATTGCTGTGGAGTACTGTATAGAGGTGTGTCTCCCTGCAATACAGAGCCGATATGCAGTATGGCTCCCCATGCATAGACCTTATCAATAATTCCCCTTTGAACTCTGCAATGGTTTATAGCAAGGGTGCCCTCTACAGGCTGAGTAGAAAGACGACAGGTTTCTTGCCAGCATCGACAGAAATGCAGTGAATTGTGTCACATTAGACAAAGCTTTCAGAGAGAGCTTATTATTGATAACGTTTCTGGACTTCTTTGTCCCTGATCTGTCCTAGGATCAGCAGCAGCAGCCCAATGTCTCGATAGCAAAGTGTATCTGGGACATAGGCCTAGTGACTGCTGAGGGTGAAAAGAAAGGTTGCAGAGAGAGATGAATGAAGGAGATGTGGATTGAAGGAGAGAGATTGTGACAGATAAGCAGATAGAGGAGAGAAAGAGCGAGAAAGCGGGAGTAAATGGATTTAGTGGAGAAAGGCTGTTCCATCTCTGCCCCTCTGTGGCAATAGAGAGAGGTTAACAGTGGCGTGGCACAGGAGCATAGACTGCCTGCCTGACTGCCTGCCTGCCTGACTGACTGACTGCCTGACTGCCTGTCTGCCTACAAGTCAAGCTGAACAGCTCAGACAGGAGCGATACTGAGGGGCCCATCCTGCTCCATTCATTCTTCTCAGCCTACTGTCTGCCTCAGCCCTCAGTCTGTGCTCCAGCTCACTGGAGAGGGGGTGGGAGGAGATTTAGGTGGGCTAGTAGGGCACAGATGAAAGTGAGTCATTAACACTAATACTGCATACGTCTGCATCGTTGTGTGTGTGTGTGTGTGGACGTGTTTATCTATACTTATGGGGACAACTGGGGACATTTTGTTGGTCCCCACAACGTCAAATGCTATTTCTAGGGGTTTTGGGTTAAGGTTAGAATTAGGTTAGGGTTAGGAGTTAGGGAATATACGATTTTGAATGGGACTGAATTGTGTGTCCCCACAAGGTTAGTTGTACAAGACTGTGTGTGTGTGTGTGTGTGTGTGTGTGTGTGTGTGTGTGTGTGTGTGTGTGTGTGTGTGTGTTTGTGTGGCCTCTCTGCTTGCATGCATACTCCTGTGCCTGTACATGCGAATGTCAGTGTGTGTGCTGGTGTGTGTCCATGTGGAGTAGGGAAAGAGGGACTGGGTAGAATATTAAGACCCCCTCTGCCTCTCCCCACATAGCCCTTGGACCACTCTGCATGCTGTCATGTAGATGACCTTAGGAATACTGACTGACAAAACGACTGTTCCTTTTATTATCATAGAGCATCGATCTGTCTGACTTGTTATAGTGAGGTTGATGTGTGCTTCAAGCAGATTACATCCCTGTCCCAGCCTAATAGCTACATTTTTGAATTTTGATATATCTGAATGATCTACTCTCTGGGTTTCGCTCTGTGCAAAAGGTCATTGGCAGCAGTAATTGGAGTTCTGAGGAGCAGATGAAAAAATTGCTGAGATATTAATCCAAGGTCTTTTCCTGGCAATGAATGTAAGAGCTGGTTAACTCAAGAAGAATAGTCATCTTTGCTTATGTCACTTTGTCACTGAATTCATAGCATTATATATATTATTTTTTATTATTATTCCGATTCCGCCTATTTGTCTTTTTTTAATCAAGATTTACGATGTCCCAGCATTTAATCCAATATACAGGAAGGTATTGAGACAAAGCCAGTTTTCACTTGAGTATTGGAATGAAGTGATTTACCTAAAGGCCATTGTGATTAAGTAATGAAGTGAGAGGCTGATTAAACTGTTCTCCTGGGCTGTGGTCTTACAGTCTACCTGTGTGAGCAAGCTGCCTGGCCATTGTGGCCAGCCCAACCCAGCACAGGTCAACAGCTCAGCTCTGTGTATTAGTGGTATATACACTACTTTATTCACACTATACTATTGTGCTCTCTCTCTCTCACACAACTCCCTATCTCTCTCTCTCGCTCAGTTCTGAATCTGCTGGGGCTCAACTGGCAGCTGAAACCGGCCGATGGTCACCTGATCAACAACGGACTGAGCACTGGGCTACCGGGCAGGAGCGACGTGGCAACAGTGCCCTCCGGAGGCAGAGGTAAGAACAGCCAGAGTCTGCACGGCTACCGCCCCTGGCCATGGTGCTCAAACCATCCACTACACTACACTGAGGCTGCATGGATGGCTGGAAACTGTACTGGGGGCTCTAACAACTAGTGAGGCCTGCAGAACAAACTGGTCTGGTAGCTCTGGGCTAGATTTGTTTATGAATGGAGGGAAGGATGTAGTGGAAACCTACAACCTGCTAATGTGCAAGAACAAACAAACAGAGAAGAACAAGAAGTGCCTGGCTTTCATTTGTTGATGAACAAATTACAACGAGTTCTCCCTTTTCTGCTGTCGGGAGTGTTTGAATCATATTGAAGCTTACCCTGTCTAGTGCAAAACTCCTAATAGAATACTAATCACATCAACAGAGCTTACACAGGTTCTATTAAAGGAGCTTTGCCAATTGCATTAGAATTCAGATGATTTACCTTGTGCTTTGAAGTTTGCAGTTGGAGCGTATTCAAAGGATGACACAAGGCTGACCATCCGTCCACCATAGTGCATGTAATGCCTCATTTCCCTTGTGAATTAGTAACACATTAGAAAGGAAGTCTTCAGCCCTCAGATAAATCCTTAGTAATTCCTCACACATACCAATGCACATTTTGTTTGATTGCTGTTAAAACGCCATATCACTCCCTCCTGTCTGTGGAATTTGCTGGCTGCGTCAGAAGCGCGTCTTAATTTAGGAGGACTGTAACGACACATTCCATCTAATCCAGCGAGAGGAGGCGTAGTGTGGGCGGAAGGAGCTGTGAAATCGCTCTCGGAGACTCGAGCTGTGAACTCGTCCTCTGAAGTGTTTTTCCAACAGTGTGACGTTGGCTTTGATGGAGGGCCGCTGGAGTGGCTCTGAGGAGCCGCCAAGCACGGGCTGTCTGATGAGCCGACACGCACTCACACACACAAACACACAAACACACACACACACACACAAACACACACACACACTGCATGTCTGTGCCAAGCTAGTTTGTTTAAGGCAGACGCTGAAATTGAGCGTTTGAATTTGCTGGGCTTCATGTCATTAGAGAAGGTTGTGGAAAGGACAAGATATGAGTGAGAGCACATCTGTCATCTGTTGGGAATGGCATCAAACACCTCTTTACTGAGAGATACAGCAGTCATGTTGGGCTCTCCGGAGTTTGGCAGGACTGGGAACAGTTTTTCATAAGACTGTGTTGTGAGGCAGACCTCAGACTAAACGGTTGATGCCTCCCTAACCTCCAGGGCTTGGATCCTGGTGTCTAGATGAGTTGAGGTCACTCTGCAGTAAAGACAGAGAGAGGGAGCTGTGAGACTGTGCTGGAGGCGAGCCAGAGCATTGTGGGTAGTGTGATTCTCTTGCTGTGTGTCTGTGATCCTCACTGTCAGGAGGACTTTGCAGATCTGCCTGATGTGTTCAGGAGGAATAACACCCCTGCCTTAATACTGTGGGAGGAACATATCGCTACCCAGGACCTTGTTTATTTCTCTGTCTCTCTGTATCTCCCTTCACTCTCTCTCTCTCTCCATCCCATTCTCTGTCTATCTCTCTCCCTCATCCATTTTTAATACAGCCAGAGGTTTCTCAGCTAGGAAAATAAACTATTTTGGGTTAACTGCTCAAAAACAGAGAGGGATAGCAATGCTTGCAGTTATAGTTAATACTAGGAACTTCATGTTCCTGCACCAATTTCTCAAGTGTTTTGAAGGGGAGATACAGTATGTTGCACTACAAATGATGGTGGACTACAACGATTTAGCAAAGTCTTCACTATTGTCGACCCCCTCAGTCCCATGAGAGCTGCATGACAAACAGGTCTGGGAATACTGCCATCCTCCTCTCCGAGGGAGGAGGATAATGGTAGCAGATCTTTAGTTCCTCGCCGTCCCCATAGGGAAACGGAGCTACAGGAGCTGTGTGATGCTGCATCCGACAGTACTACAGTGTAAACATTCATCTAAAACCCTTTTACTGTGTGAGATGATTAATAGTGTCGTAAATACACACCTTAGTAAAACAGCATCTGTATGTTGGTTTTATCCGCTATGAAACACAAATATTTGCATTGCCTCTCCATAAGCTGGAGACATTGACTTTCTTCTGGGTTTCATCACAGCAGAGGTGTTCTTTCAACAGAGATCTGAGGGATACTCACAGGGACCTTTACCTTGGATTTGATATGTCTAACCTACTCTTTCTCTCGCACTCTCTCTCTCTTTTTCTTTCCCCTCATCCTCTCTCTCTGTTATTCTTTCACTCACCCCCTCTCTCTCTCTCTGTCTCTCTCTCCCTCTCTCTCTCTCCCCTCCCCCTTCCCTCCTCCCCCTCTCTCCTCCCCCTTCCCTCCTCCCCATCTATCCTCCCCCTTCCCCCTTCCCTCCTCCCCCTCTCTTTCAGGACCATGGGTCTACAGGAACAGTAGTATAAGTACAGGTGAGCTGGATGTAGGTCGGCGGGTGAGCCAGGACATCCCCCCAGGAGTGTTTTGGCGCTCCTTACTGCACCTCCGCCAGCCCCTGTTCCTCAAGTTTAACATCTCCCTGGGCAAAGACGCACTCTTTGGGGTGTACATCCGCAAGGGTCTGCCCCCCTCCCATGCACAGGTACCCAGCAATGGCCATCTATATTGTTTTAGACCTAGATAGGTCATGTTTTAAGACCTGGATATAGCTATCATAGAAGTATATTACATATGTCACAGATATGTTATAGACCTTGACATTATTCCACCTGAATTTAATAAACAGGGTTTATTCAGCAGAATTGACTACTTCTTACCATGCCCCTTCCTTCCGCACTCCGCACTAACCCTGTTCTCTCTGTTCAGTATGACTACATGGAGCGTCTGGACGGGAAGGAGAAGTGGAGCGTGGTGGAGTCTCCTCGGGAGCGCCGCAGCATCCACACGGTGGTTCTGAACGAGGCCATCTTTGTTCAGTACCTGGACCCTGGCACCTGGCATCTGGCCTTCTACAACGACGGCAAAGACAAGGAGTCTGTCTCCTTCAGCACCGTGGCTCTAGGTGGGTGCTGTTATGGTATTTACCTGCTAGCTCTATATTTCTATTTTCTCTTTGTAAAGGCAGGGAAAACATTTTAGATTCTGGTAGTAAGTAACACCTCTGAGTTCTACAAATGTACCATTCCAAGTTTGCAGCCCTTTTGGCCAGATAGGGTTGGACTGATATTGGGAGTGAACTCTGAATTTGAAGGAAAGGTTGGAGATTGAGTGGGAGAGATTGAGTTATAAAAGATGTATCCCTGTGGAGTCCTCTCCGTCTGTACGCCCCTCCTGTCACACAGTTCGCCATTGCTTAACAGTAAACAAGCATGCAATAGCTGAGAACAATCTAGAAAAGAAAACACAGGAATTTTTGCGCTCGCTTTGGTATTGAAGTTTTCATGACTGTCGGGAGCTCCCCCGAAGAAAAACACTATCTCTACACGGCACGCAGTCTCTGGTGCAGTAAAGGCATGAAACAACATCTTTGATTTAGAGATCAGTTGGAATGATAACCAGCGATGAGAAAGACTGGTCTGAAGGATGATGCTACTGAAAAGAGAACACAGGCCAACAGAACAGGGCGTGGGCTTAAACTTGACTAAAAGAGAGGGGAAAGTGGGCTGAGATGGATGGGTCGGCTTGGCTACTGGCTACATTGATATGCACAAGGTCAAAGTGGAGTTTTTGTATTCAACAGTAGACTCTCTTAGTACATGAATACACATCTGCTCATTATTCATTTGCCTTATATGCTTCCGTGAACCTCTAATCGTCCATGGGGAGGCACACAGGACATGCAAGAGTGGCAGCAGCATACAGTGGTGGGGTCAACTCTGCCACTGGCATACTGCCGTAGGGACACTGAGTGATTGAGGCAATTATATTACAGTAATTGTACTTAACTGAGCAGTGGGGATGAGTAATGTTGTAATGGGGGAGGTTTTCACTTGTGGCAGGGGGGTGGAGGAGGGAGGGTGGTTGGAGGACATTTGGGGTATGCTAAAAAGAGTTGTAGTGTACTGAATCATTTGAATAATGTGTTAGACAGTCACGCCACAGAGGCATTTTGAATTATCTGTGCAGTGCATTTTCTTTTTTGGGGGAAAAGCTTAGCTAACTGTTTCTCTACTAATGGATATTTACAGAGACATTTTTTTTATAAAAATGCCAGAATCTCAAAAGATTATCTGTCTTTACCCATCCTCTTAATACTGAGCTGTAATCTTTGTATAGCTATACAGTATATGTTGACAGCTGCATCTTTTTGGATAATGTCAATGAGTCCACACAGTATAGTGCTTCATTGCATTCTTCCATCAAACACTTGACGTTCTGCATTAAACTCTTATTATAACAGACTATTGTATTAGCTATAGAAAGGGTAGCGGGTTCAGCCTCCAGTAAAACGTTAATGACTGTTAATTATTTAGACGTATCTAATTATGAACGGTAAGGAGGTAAGAGGTGATGAGGGAGGAGGTCTGCCTAATCAAAACAGGTGAGGGATAACATAGAGGGAGGTGAAAGGAGAAGGAACAATCACATACTTCTCTATTAATATTATATCTCATAATTCTGGTTGTAATAACTTGTCTTTTTCAATACTTGCTGTTCAATCATAGATTCAGTACAAGAATGCCCGCAGAATTGCCATGGAAATGGAGAGTGCATGTCGGGCGTGTGCCACTGCTTTCCAGGATTCCATGGCATGGATTGTGCCAAAGGTACATACTTTGGTATCGCTAAGCTAGGCTGTATAGTTATGTATATGTATATTGTAGAATATTTTACCCTTATCTTGAAAATCATCACGAGCAACCATGAGTTGTTTTGAGATATGTCCAATAGGATCATCTCAACATAAGTTACTCAATACTGATATATAAAATGAAGCATCACTCAAATGTATATTGTAGAATATTTTACTCCTATCTTGATCCTCGTAACAAGAGCCACCATGAGTTGTTTGAGACATTTCCAATATGACAATCTCAACATAAATGTCTCTCTACTGACATAAAAATGGAGCATGACTCAAATATGACCTAAAGCCCATGTCTTTCACCTTGTCTCACTTGCTGTATCTCACTCCTCTCACGTTGTCTAGCTGCCTGCCCGGTCCTGTGCAGTGGCAATGGCCAGTATGACAAGGGCTCGTGTATCTGCTACAGCGGATGGAAGGGTTCCGAGTGTGACGTCCCAGTGGGCCAGTGTATTGACCCAGTTTGCAACGGCCATGGCACATGCTCCGAGGGCTCCTGCACGTGCTCTGCAGGTTATCGTGGCGACATCTGCGAGGAAGGTGAGGTGTACAGCGCTGTACATCACTCACACACTTGTTCACACACACTCTCAGACACACACACACCTGCCTTCAGGGAGATTCACAATTTAGTGCCATATTACGTTTCAGAAAGTCTGACTGTAGAGATATACACTGAGTGTTTCCATGACTGACCAGGTGAATCCAGGTGAAAGCTATGATTTCTTATTGATGTCACTTGTTAAATCCACTTCAATCAGTGTAGATGAAGGGGAGGAGACAGGTTAAAGAAGGATTTTTAAGCTTTGAGACAATTGAGACATGGATTGTGTATGTGTGCCATTCAGAGGGTGAATGGGCAAGACAAAATATTTAAGTGCCTTTAAACGGGGTATGGTCGTATTTGTATTTATTAGGGATCCCCATTAGCTGCTGCCAAGGCAGCAGCAACTCTTCCTGGGGTCCAAACATATTAAAGTACTTACATTACATATAAAACAAAATATAAAACAGTACATAATATGACATTATTACACCTCTACTTATCTACAATACAAAATGTTTAATACCACCATACAACAATATCACAATGTGTGCGTATGCATGTGTCTATACCCTTGTGTGTGTGTGTGTCTCTTCACAGTCCCCATTGTTCCATAAGGTGTATTTTTACCTGTTTTTAAAATCTGATTCTACTGCTTGCATCAGTAGTAGGTGCCTGGCGCACCGGTTTGAGTGTGTCAAGAACTGCAACGCTGCTGGGTTTTTCACGCTCAACAGTTTCCTGTGTGTATCAAGAATGGTGCACCACCCAAAGGACATCCAGCCAACTTGACACAACTGTGGGAAGCATTGGAGTCAACATGGGCCAGCATCCCTGTGGAATGCTTTTGACACCTTGTAGAGTCCATGCTCTGACAAATTGAGGCTGTTCTGAGGGCAAAACGGGGTGCAACTCAATATTAGGAAGGTGTATACTGTATACAGTGGGACCCTTGATAAAGATGAGCAAATATTGTCTGTATATAATAAATAATTAAAATACTGAGCTATAAAATGTATAAAGAAAAAAAAATACAATTGCTCAGAGAAAGAGATTTTGCATGTTATTACCATGTCATCAGACCAAAGCTCCGGTTCCAATCCAAATGCCAATGCCGTTTATGCACACCAGTTGTGGGTTTGGCGTCAAAATTAGAATGCATGATCAGAAAATAATCTTTGATGTTATGCAGCTATTTTGCTACCGCTGGTCTTGGGGCCCTTGTTAAGGTCAACGGCCTTCAAAAAGAAAAGGTTAATTGGCAACAAAATCTACATTTTTGCAATGGCAGTCTCAGTCTCCGGACTTGAACCCCATTGAAAACCTGTGGTTTGAATTGAAGAGGGTAGTTCATAAGCACAGACGAAGGATATCAAGGATCTGGAAGGATTCTGTATGGAGGAATGGTCTAAGATCCCTACCAATGTGTTTTCCAATCTCATAAAACATTTTAGAAAAAGGCTCAGTACTCTTATCCTCACAAGGTGAGGTATTGAAAGGTATTGAAAACAGGGGTATCAATAATTTTGACCCCTACCTTTTTGAGAATTGTTTTTAAATTAGTTGTTAAACAAAATCTCTTTCTCTGAGCAATTGTATTTGTATAAAATAATAAAATTTCCTTTTTTTTTGCATACAATATAGCTCAGTATTTAAATTATTGATTTTATACAGTCATTTTTGCTCATCTTTATCAAGGTTATCAATCATTTCAGACCCCACTGTACATCAGAAACGTTATTAAGGGAATGGAATCCATTTTATTGATCCAGCTTTTAAATAATTGCCCTGGAGCTGATTCATTCACCTATGTTCTGATGGGTTTCTGCTCATCTGGGATGAAGTGGAGTTGGAGGGTAAGTAGAGAAGGGATGGAAGAGGAGAGAGAGTTCTGGTTATACGAAGAAATTGAGAAGAAAATGGCCATTTTACCTCCTTTCTTTAAGTATATTCACTACTTTAAGTATATTCACAATTACTGCTACTACGTTTTTGTTAACGTGGTGCATTGACATCATGCCTCTGTTTCTCTCTATCTGTGTTTCAGTGGACTGTCTTGACCCAGGCTGCTCTGGCCATGGTACCTGTGTGAGTGGGCAGTGCCACTGTAAGCCAGGCTGGGCCGGCCCGCTCTGTGAGCATCCCAGGGCCCAGTGCCCAGACCAGTGCCACGGACATGGGGCCTTCATACCCGACACGGGCATCTGTAGCTGCGACCCAAACTGGATGGGACCAGACTGCTCCATGGGTAGGTAACACCCCACACACACACCTCCCCCTCTGTGGTCCTCTGTAGCTCAGTTGGTAGAGCATGGCGCTTGCAATGCCAAGATGGTGGGTTTGATTCCCGGGACCATGCATGACTAAGTCGCTTTGGATAAAAATGTCTGCTAAATGGCGTATATTATATTACTCCTTTCACTCGTCTCTACAACTCAGAAACACACTCAACACACGCCATGGCCACATCTCTTTGTGACTACCTCCTCTGTGAAACCCATCCATT
The DNA here is from genome assembly GCF_020615455.1 of Coregonus clupeaformis. Classification (NCBI taxonomy): domain Eukaryota; kingdom Metazoa; phylum Chordata; class Actinopteri; order Salmoniformes; family Salmonidae; genus Coregonus; species Coregonus clupeaformis. The sequence continues at coordinate 51,956,160 of NC_059200.1, read as the reverse complement.
TCCCATTTGTCCATCTACTATACTGCTTTCCTCTCCTATTACTGTGCTTATGTGCCTACATGTGTGTTTCTCCACAGAGGTGTGCTCGTCGGACTGTGGCGCCCACGGCGTGTGTGTTGGCAGTGTGTGTCGCTGTGAGGAGGGCTGGACAGGCACCGGGTGTGACCTGCGCGTCTGCAACCCGCTGTGTGTGAAGCACGGGACATGCCGGGACGGAAAGTGTCAGTGCCAACAGGGCTGGAACGGAGAGCACTGCACCATCGGTATGCATCCGGCCAGCCAGTCAACACCCTGGCACGCTAACACACTAACACACACAGCAGTATCCTGCCTCTATCCTCACACCATACTAACTCTCAGCCAGAGAGAGGAACTGTCACTACCCCCACATGTTTAAAAGATACATCCTGTTTGCTGCCTTAACTATACACTTTGGTTGGATTATGAGAAGGTTGGGGATGCTGTCGAACCCCCCGACAGCACCCCCAACACAAAACATGTCCAATGTCTCTCTTTCTGTGATTATAAAAAGAGCATTATAAACTGGCTGGTTCGAGCCCTGGATGCTGCGTTGCGTCGTGCTTCAGAACAGCCCTTAGCAGTGGTATATTGGCCGTATACCACTCACCCACTGGCCCTATTGCTTAAGTATAGCACTCAGCAGCAGATACATCCATCAATGCTGATGAGTGCCCTCCTTCCCTGCTCTGTTCCTCCATGTCATTAAGAAGCGCTCCCATTCATTTGGAATGGTTCCTCCACTAGAGTGCAAATGTTTCATCCATGGCCAAAGTACCCACCTCCATCTGCAGCCTCGCCCCTCCAGCCTAGTCAGCCACTCTCCGGTGGAGGAGGCCGGGCAGCAGGCCTCTTGGTGCTCCCTAAAGGCGTCCGCATGCTTTGCCATCCGAAACAGTTCGGAAACAGTTTGTGCATATATTATGACATCATATTTGTGACGTTTTTGTTAGTTTTGGTCTTCGGCAAGGGTTTTTCCGGCTATTAGTGCACAATTTGTCAAGGCAAGCCGAATTCCAGTAGCTGAAGTCTACGCCCCTTCGTCAGTCATTGGTTAACAGTAGGGATTCTTCAATGAAGTGTTTGTTGCCATTCTACGATAGATGACTCATTTTCATGCACATTGTTTCATTGAGAAATAGTGCACCAAACATCTTAGTTAGATGTCAAATTGCAGGACTAAGAGCTCCTCAGCAAGAACATCAAAATGAATTACCGATTTCTTGAGTTAGCTTAGATTAATTCTGACCATTTTGAGGTGTATACTGGCTACGGCATCTCAAGATGGACAAACAGTACTATTGCCGCTTTTTTCTTGTTTTTTAAGCGAAGGTCTTTTAAGGGAGTATGCCAGCACACTCGTTCGGTTTGCCTAGCCTAGTTCGGCTAGGCGCCAGCCGAACCGAAGCTTGCGGAAGCCTTAAGACCCACTCTGCCTCCCTGGGAGCCAACAGAGAGGGACAGCCACTCTGCCCCCTCATTCTCCCCCAGAGTGCTCTTGAGTGCCGGAGGGCTTTACTTTCCTATTTTCCTCCCTTTATCTTCCTCCCATCTGATGAGAAAAACACCTCCCTGGGGCTCCACTGTGGGCTATGTTGTTAGAGCCATGTGAAAAGGCCCGTGCTGTGCGCCAGCTCTCATTCTCTGTTCATTATGTGTCTCTCTCTTTAATTAGTGTTGGAGAGTTGAGTGCGAAGGAGATTTATCCCCCTCCATCTCGCTCCTATTTACTTGTGATGAACCATGCCATGTTAAGAATGCCAACCCTCCTCCACACGCAAAGATCTTATCAAACCTGCCATATTTTGTTTTTATGCAGACTTTTGGGATAGCTTGGAACAAGGTATTGTATTTGGACAAGAGGTGATCTGATTTGTGCGTTAGTTCCCCACGCCTCAAACAGACCACTCTCTTGTGTAGAAGAGGGATGTAGAGGGGTCCTTTTTAGTATTGTGAAGTGTTGAATAGTGTTTGCACTCAATGTCTTAGTGGTAGTTGGAGTTTTAGTGTTCCAGTAGAGTGCTGCAAAGTCCCATTTGCTAGTATCCCCAATCCCTATTGGTCCCTCATATTGGGATATTCAGCTAGTGCACACTTTCTACCACTTCCTAATATTAGTTAACCCAGAACTAAAACCTGGTGTAATTTGGTCAGATGGTACCATTTATGTTGACCTAGTCTTGTCCACGACAGATTAACCACTTCCTAACAGACTTAACATTCGTACCCATTGCATTAATTTCTCTCTTGTGCATTGTTAAACATAGGACTATTGTGTGTCAGTTTGTTCTTTCTGAGTCTGTTTGTGAATGTCGGCCTTTCAGTCTGTCTATCAATGTTTTGTTGTAAACACACAGTTAGCTAGCAGTGTATGTTAGCGTTGCTACTCCATGTTAAGTAGGCTCAATGGAGACCGGTCGGCTGCTATTTCTGCTGCAGCAGTCTGCTCCCTCCATAGGAATATTAATGGACTTGGCCTTTTAACTGCATCTGCCCAGCAGTAGGTAGAATACTAATAGATGGGTTGGACCAGTGAAGCTGCATGCTCATCCCTGTTGGGAGAATACTAATGACTGTGCTGCTCCACATCGGGACAGGACGGCGGACATGTTGTTAGGAGGCTGTCTTAAATTAAAGGTTAATACGGTTTAATTAGATTTTAGTCTGTTCGGGAAAAGTCTTAATGTTAATTTTGAGGTTTCCCATTTTGGCGAAAGTGTCTGATTTTTAAATGCAGTTTATGGATTAATATTTATCACCTTTTTTTTTTTTTTGTGAGGTTTGCTCTTTTGACCTTGGTGATGGTAATTCATGGAACAGCATGGGCGAGTTATGTAGATTTACAGTCCAATAGCACCCACTGCCTGGTCCCATACCTCTGGTCTCCTGTACAGACTATACTACACCACTGAGACAGATGTCGCAGCAGCATTCATCATGTCCTCTTCATTAACCTAGCCTGGGAGAATATTACATCTGCTGAGGGTGACTGCAGTCATCAATGATATGTAGCATCTCTCCTGTTGTTCTCCCTCCCTGTTTTCAAAGTCTAGGTGGCTTGTAATCTCATCAGTTTTGCCTAATCAAATTCTCTCATGAGGCAGCATTACACCCCAGCCAGCCTCCAGAGGCAAATCAACCACCACAAATTAATCGGCTGTGAACTTGTGTACTTTCTTTTATTGAATACTTTTAGCTATGAATGGATATTGAACAAAACCATTTACCGCACGCCAAAACCCTCCCTTTTGCCACTAGGGTATATACTGTAGCTGTATGAAATCCACATCCACAAGAAGAGCATTGTTATGATGAAATGCAATCCCCTTGCCATGTAATCAATATAATTTTTTTATTGCCCTTGTTGTGTGATGCAACGGTAGACAGAGACTAAAAATATAAAGTTTGTGTGCTGCTCTCCCTTAGCTGGTACAAGTTACTCTGTCACTAAATCACTATTACTGATCAGGCCTCTCCTCTGATCCCTGTCCACTCCTCCTCTATTTCCCTCCTCCCTCTCTCTCAGACGGGTGCCCGGGCCTGTGTAACGGGAATGGCCAATGCAGCCTGGGACAGAACAGCTGGCACTGTGAATGCCACACTGGCTGGAGAGGACCTGGCTGCAGCGTTGCCATGGAGATCTCCTGTGCTGACAACAAGGACAATGAAGGAGGTGAGTGTGGTGAAGAGGTGAAGGATCACAGCACAGGAGGCAGGATGGTGAAGGCTGTGTCCACTTTGTAGATTTGCCTATGAAAAATGCATGTAATACCCGTAATTTGGAACCAGCTGTGGCGGAGTTACAGTATTTGTGCAACTGTACTGTTGATTTGGTCTAGATTTGAAATCTGTTTATTTCCTGTTAGTAGCAGTGTCTCTCAGGCATGACAATTATTTGATTCTCCCTGATGACCAGCAGTCAGCCAGACAGCCAGACAGCCAGACAGCCAGACGCCTGCCTGGGTTTCTCTGAGAGGTTTCCTCCCAGTGAGTGTTTTTAGCGGATCAAAGAGGTGTGATTGTGGGGCTAGTGCTATCAGGCCTGAATGGCCCCATTATGGCATCCTTCTGTCTGTGTGAGCTAGCACTGAGCGGGCTGGGGAGAGAGGAGAGGCTGGCTGAATCAATGCCTCCTCCACCATGTGGGGATCAGTGACCTGGAGTTTGCTGAGATGGATGCCCCTATTATTTCCTCCCCCTCCCTCCCTGGTGGAAGATGGAGTGACCCCCTCCTGTGACCATTTGTGAGAGGATCAAAGAGGCCTCGGGAATAGATGCTTTTCACAGGGCAAGAAGCAGCTCCAAGCAGTCAGCCCCAGTCAGTCTGTCAGGGCAGGGTTATCTAACATGAAAATGATACCCAGGTGTATTTTCCCTTGATTAACGGCTAAGTAGTTTGCAGAGGCCAGAGCTGTGTCAATTTTAAAGAGCGCTTTCTCTGTGGCATGTCATGCAGTTGAGGATGCTTTGCTTAGCCCCTGTCGCCTAGGAAACGGGATGGTGATTGAACAAGTGTCTTAATGCAGCCCCTGGAAGCCTTTAATCTTTCATCTCCCCCGTCTGCGTCTGAGCAATAAGGTAATGTGCTCCGAGGACAATGGGATTTTAAACATGGCTCACTCGAACAGCCCTCCAATTACCAGACTGGCTCAGTGCATGTTTCAATGTGTGGCTGGCTGCCTGGCTGGCTGGCTGTCTGACTGGCTGGCTGTTGTGGTTAATCCAATCATCTTCCTTCTTCAATGGATACTTCCTATTCACATCCTTAATCTCAGACACTCTCTCGCTATGTCTGTCTATGTGTTTCTCAGTCTCCGTACCTCTCTGTTTGTCTCTGTCTGGGTTTTATTTCACCAAATAATACCTGAAAGATCAAACAGAAAATGTTTACAAAGTCTCAAAGTGGTTGGCAGTGATTGTTTTGGCAGGTCTGAAGCGGATGGGAGGTGTAAGGGAGGGAAGGAAAAGAGAGTAGTGTGAGTGCACGTGCGTGCTCCTGTTGATGCGTAAAGAGAGATGAAAAGGACCCCCACAGGGTTGTACGTGATGTCCCGTTTGACTTTGATGTCAGTGTTATTGGGTTTGATTAAAAGGAGGACATGCAGGCACTGTACCACTTATAAAGGAGAACCTCGAGAAAATAGAGCATCATTAGGAATGATGAAAAATACCACGCACCCATCCTAATGAAAATATTACATTATATGATGAGATTAATTAACTGTCTCATAAAACAATCATGAAAAGAATGGAAAGGGTTAATACATTTTGAATCATGTACACGTTGTTCTGTTCTATTCTGCCCAACAACAAGAGGAACAATTTTACATGCCATTCAATCATTATTTAGCTGCGGCGGTGTATGTCTGTCCAGAATAGATTTCTGTTTGTTTCCCCTTGCAGACGGACTGACAGACTGCATGGATCCCGACTGCTGCACTCAGAGTCTGTGCCTGACCAATCCACTGTGCCTGGGAGCAAGGGATCCACTGCAGATCATCCAGCAAAGTCAATCACCATCCCAAGTCAGGTCATTCTACGACAGGGTCAAGCTACTGGTGGGGAGGGATGGTACCCACATCATCCCTGGAAACAACCCCTTCAACTCAAGGTAGTGTACCCATCTGTCCATTTCACTTCCTTCAGGATAGAATCAACTAGCTGTACAGTAAATATCAGCATATATACAGTACCAGTCAAAGGTTTGGACACACCTACTCATATCGAATCATGTAGTACCCAAAAAAGTGTTAAACAAATCAAAATACATTTTAGGTGGGAACTACACATGTAGAGATAATCTGTTCACCCACATCGCATCTCACAAACAAAAAATCTAATTTGGACTCCAGACCAAAGGACACATTTTCAACGGTCTAATGTCCATTGCTCGTGTTTCTTGGCCCAAGCAAGTCTCTTCTTCTTATTGGTGTCCTTTAGTAGTGGTTTCTTTGCAGCGATTCGACCATGAAGGCCTGATTCACACAGTCCCCTCTGAACAGTTGATGTTGTGATGTGTCTGTTACTTGAACACTGTGAAGCATTTATTTGGGCTGCAATTTCTGAGGCTGGTAACTCTAATGATTTTATCATCTGCAGCAGAGGTAACTCTGGGTCTTCCATTCCTGTGGCAGTCCTCATGAGAGCCAGTTTCATCATAGCGCTTGATGGTTTATGCGACTACACTTGGAGACACTTTCAAAGTTCTTGAAATGTTCCGTATTGACTGACCTTCATGTCTTAAAGTAATGATGGACTGTTGTTTCTCTTTGCTTATTTGAACTGTTCATGCCATAATATGGACTTGGTCTTTTACCAAATAGGGCTATCTGGGGTATACAGAAGATAGCCCTACCTTGTCACAACATAACTGATTGGCTCAAATGCATTAAGAAGGAAAGAAATTCCAGAAATTAACTTTTAAGAAGGCACACCTGTTCATTGAAATGCATTCCAGGTGACTACCTCATGAAGCTGGTTGAGAGAATGCCAAGAGTGTGCAAAGCTGTCATCAAGGCAAAGGGTGGCTATTTGAAGAATCTCAAATATAAAATATATTTTGATTTAACACTTTTTTGGTTACTACATGATTCCATATGTGTTATTTCATAGTTTTGATGTCTTCACTATTATTCTACAATGTAAAAATAAAGAAAACCCCTTGAATGAGTAGGTGTGTCCAAACTTTTGACTGGTAGTGTATATCAGAGTTTCAAATATATCCAAACGTGTATTTTTCTGTCAATAAGTAATTACCACTGACTTTGACAGCCATTCATTGAGAGTTTTGGATCACGTGCAGTTACACCCTCTTCATGCCTTGGCTGTCAGTTAGGAAGCAACTGTATCCCCTTTCACCTCCTCTTGCAGCCTGGCATCGTTGATCAGAGGCCAGGTCCTGACCACGGACGGGACTCCCCTGGTAGGGGTCAACGTGACGTTTGTCAAGTACCCTCACTATGGTTACACCCTGACTCGACAGGACGGCACGTGAGTGACTGTTTGGGTTTTGAATATGACAATGACAACCGATTTAATGTATGTCCCTTAGTTCCTCCATGAATTACATCTAAGAGTGAACGGAGGACAGTGTGGATCAAAGTCTTTATAACCCCTTGTCACCTGTCTTTGTTCCTCTGTAGATTTGACCTGGTGGCCAATGGGGGTGCGTCTCTGACCCTGCGCTTTGAGCGAGCGCCGTTCTTGAGCCAAGAGCGCACGGTGTGGCTGCCCTGGAACCGGTTCTATGCCATGGACACGCTGGTACTAAAGATGGAGGAGAACATCATCCCAGCCTGTGACCTCAGTGGCTATGTCCACCCTGACCCTGTGGTGGTGGCCTCACCCCTCTCCTCCTTCTTCAGCTCCCATCCTGCAGAGAGGCACATCATCCCTGAGACTCAGGTACTTACATACATACAGTTGCTCTCTCTCTCCCTCTAGCTCTCTTTTCTGTTACTTTCTTCTCTCTCTACATCTCCTTTTCTCGATCTCTCTCTCACGTCTCTCTCTCTTCCCCTTTCTTCCACTAACTCTCTCTCTCCCTCCTCCTCCTAGGTGGTTCATGAGCAGCTGGAGATCCCGGGCACAGGTCTGAAGCTGTGCTACCTGAGCTCTCGTGCCTCGGGGTACCACGCCCTGCTGAAGGTGACCATGACCCAGACCCTGGTGCCCCTCTCCCTGGTCAAGGTGCACCTGATGGTGGCCGTGGAGGGACACCTCTTCCAGAAGTGGTTCCACGCCTCTCCCCACCTGGCCTACTCCTATATCTGGGACAAGACGGACGCCTACAGGCAGAGGGTCTACGGGCTGACCCAAGCTGCTGGTGAGTAGCAGTGTGAGATTCTGTAGTGTTTGGATTATGTTTGGTTCGGTTATGTTAGATGTAACTCTGTAGCTCTATCTGTCAAGACACAGGACCATGCCATCTATTACCACAACAGGCTCTCTGACAAAAGAAAGCCACAACACAAGCGTTTAATTCAGTTGACACCTACACAGTAAGATACTGTGTGATGCTGTGTAGGTGTGAACAGTTGTCTACCTCGAGCCCCATGCATTCACAGAAACAGTATGTGATCACGCTGAATACGTTTCTCCCTACGCACACGTCTCATTCAATCTCACTCACTTGATTAACATTCTCATTGAAGCATACTTAACCTGATGCGTTTGTCCACATGTATGTATATCACGTGTGATTCCTGTGACCATGAAGAGTACATTTAATGCAGTTAATGACTGTATGTGATGGAACCCTGTGTTACTTTGAGGTGGTGCTAAAGTTTGGATGGAGAGTCAAATCCTATTCTCTGTTTTTCTACAGTGTCAGTGGGGTTTGAGTATGAGACGTGTCCCAGTCAGATCCTATGGGAAAAGAGGACAGCGGTGCTGCAGGGCTACGAGCTGCTACCGTCCAACCTGGGGGGCTGGTCCCTGGACAAACACCACGCCCTCAACATTGCCAGTGGTACGACCTACAGCCTTTGAAACACACTTAGAACACGGACATTTTAGAACTAACCTCACTCACATCAGGACAGATAGGCTACTGTCACAGTCAGATCATTTACAATTGTGTGTTTTCTTTTGTTCGTATTTAGTGTTGAGAAATGTTTTTAAAAAAAGGTGTAGCTACATTAAACTTATTGGAATGCATGAATGGACGTTCAACATCCAAGTAGTCTTGTCTTTTCTTGTCTCACATCTGTATATCAATGCAGTTCCACTGAGGGTCTCCTAAAACAGTGTTCTTTCACCTCCATGTTTGACAGCACCACGTGTGCCCTGAATACCAATGCAATATTCCTGTGCCCAGGCAATGACAGACGAGGGACAAGCAGGGAGTCAATAAGATGACAAACACTAATAATATACTACTCTGACTCTCACACCTTCACACTCACTCCGTTTCTATAGCAACAGTTTGAACAGTGTTATTGGATTACTTTATTGTTTTATTTTTGGGTACACAGGGAATTGAAAGTCTAAAATGATAAGGAAGCCAATATTAAGATAGAGGCTGATTAAAAAGTGACTCTAGGTCTTTGTTCCCGAGCTCTATTCATGGCGTAGTTGTGAAGTTTAGGATCTAAAAGGATATTGGTTTGAATCAGAATGCCTCTACTGTTTCAGGGATCCTGCATAAGGGCAGTGGGGAGAATGTGTTTGTGTCGGAGCAGCAGCCTCCAGTCATTAACAGCATCATGGGGAACGGGCGCAGGCGCAGTATCTCTTGCCCCAGCTGCAGTGGTCTGGCTGAGGGCAACAAGCTGCTGGCCCCCATGGCGCTGGCCTGTGGGGGGGACGGCAGCCTGTATGTGGGAGATCTGAACTTCATCCGCCGGGTCTACCCCACTCTAAACACCACAGCCGTGCTGGAGCTCAGGTAGGCTGGCAGACATGAGGGATGGACAGAGGTTATCAATGGAGGAGGGGTTGAGTAACATGATAGGTGGGAACTAACAAGGTTGTGTTCTTTCTTTTCTTTTTCTCCAGAAATAAAGACTTGAGGCATGGGTAAGTTATGTTTGTGTGTCCTCTAGGACTGACCCTATAGGCTGTTGGTCAACCGAGATTTATTTAGTCCAGCAGTAGATAACAATTTAAAAAATAAATAATGGTGTACAAAGACACCTGTCTGATTCACACCTGTCTGGGTGGACTAATCTATTGTGGAGGCAGTGGGGATGGCACAGTCCATCACTCTAAGGCAGGACTGCCCAACCCTGTTCCTGGAGAGCTACCGTCCTGTAGGTTTTTGCTCCAACCCTAATCTAGCACACCTGATTCTAATAATTAGCAGGTTGATAAGATGAATCAGGTGAGTAACACCTGGGGTTGGAGCCAAAACCTACAGGAGGGTAGCTCTCCAGGAACATGGTTGGGCAACCCTGCTCTAAGGCACGTGCTGCTGAAAATGTATATGGTTATATTACGTAAGAACAATGCAACACTAATAAAAATACATTATATCAAATGTGCGTTCTCCTGCGTTGGATAGCAGTCGCTGTCCGCGGTTCTGAAATACATCACTGCGCTGTTGAATTGGTGCCTTTTCCTAGACCATGTTGCTATGTGTCTATAATCAATAGTGTCACTGTTAAATGTGCCTGGCTTTATAAATCATCGATATATTGTACATATACAGTGCATTCGGAAATTATTCAGACCCCTTGACTTATTCCACATTTTGTTACGTTACAGCCTTATTCTAAAATGGATTAAAGAAACACATTTCCTCATCAATCTACACACAATACCCCATAATAACAAAGCGAAAACAGGTTTTTAGAAATTTCTGCAAAAAAAAACTAACATATAAAACGGAAATATTTTATTTACATGAGTATGCTGACCCTTTGCTATGAGACTCAGAATTGAGCTCAGGTGCATCCTGTTTCCATTGATCATCCTTGAGATGTTTCTACAACTTGACTGGACTCTACCTGTGGTAAATTTTATTGATTGGACATGATTTGGAAAGGCACACACCTGTCTATATTGACAGTGCATGTCAGAGCAAAAACCAAGCCATGAGGTCGACGGAATTGTCCGTAGACCTCCGAGAAAAGATTGTGTCGAGGCACAGGTCTGGGGAAGGGTACCAAAAATGTCTGCAGCATTGAAGGTCCCCAAGAATACAGTGGCCTCCATCATTCTTAAATGGAAGAAGTTTGGAACCACCAAGACTCTTCCTAGAGCTGGCCGCCCAGCCCAACTGAGCAATCGGGATTGAAGGGCCTTGGTCAGGGAGGTGACCAAGAACCTGATGGTCACTCTGACAGAGCTCCAGAATTCATCTGTGGAGATGGGAGAACCTTCCAGAAGGACAACCATCTCTGCAGCACTCCACCTATCAGGCCTTTATGGTAGAGTGGCCAGGTGGAAGCTTCTCCTCAGTAAAAGTTACATGACACCTAAAGGACTCTCAGATCATGAGAAACAAGATTCTCTGGTCTGATAAAACCAAGATTGAACTCTTTGGCCTGAATGCCAAGCGTTCTGGAGGAAACCTGGCACCATCCATACAGTGAAGCATGATGGTAGCAGCATCATGATGTGGGGATGTTTTTCAGCGGCAGCGACTGGGAGACTAGTCAAGATTGAGGGAAAGATGAACGGAGCAAAGTACAGAGAGATCCTTGATGAAAACCTGCTCCAGAGCGCTCAGGACCTCAGACTGGGACGAAGATTCACCTTCCAACAGGACAACAACACTAAGCACACAGCAAAGACAACGCAGGAGTGGCTTTGGGACAAATCTCTGAATGTCCTTGAGTGGCCCAGCGAGAGCCCGGACTTCAACCCGATCGAACATCTCTGAACAGACCTGAAAATAGCTGTGCAGCGATGCTCCCCATCCAACCTGACAGAGCTTGAGAGGATCTGCAGAGGAGACTGGGAGAAACTCCCCAAATACAGGTGTGCCAAGCTTGTAGTGTCATATCCAAGAAGAGTCAAGGCTGTATTCGCTGCCAAAGGTGCTTCAACAAAGTACTGAGTAAAGGGTTTTTTTTTTATCTGGAAAAATACACGTTTAAAAATTTAGCATACTACTCTCGGTCAACCAATATTTTTTTTTTGTCGGGGACAGCCCTAGTGTCCTCCGTCAGCTTGGTGACATTGCCTGACATACAGCTTTAGTAAAAGTGATGGCTCCCTGTATGTCATCTCTCTTCCTGTAGCTCTGTACTTTTTTCTGCATGTGAAACTATCCAATTATTGTGAACCCTGAATGCATTCCTATAGTCTCTGGCTCAGTCCTTTGAGGGATTATCTATCTAAAATATTCTCTCATATCCTATCTACGTAGGAACAACCCAACACACAAGTACTACCTAGCGGTGGACCCACTGTCTGGGGTGGTCTTTCTCTCGGACACCAACTCTCGACAGATCTACCGCGTGCGCTCACTGACCGGCGGCCGGCAGTTGTTGGACAATGCCCAGGTGGTGGCTGGGACCGGCGAGCAGTGTGTCCCCTTTGACGAGGCCCGATGTGGGGACGGGGGCAAGGCTGTGGAGGCCACACTCATGAGCCCTAGGGGTGAGTACCAGGGGCATGGGGTATCAATCCTGACTGGGGAGGTGACTGTGACTGAATACAGATGCCTTTCCTTATTTTAGGGATGCTCTGCTCCACATGTTCAATATATAATCAGTTCCACTCATCTAATTTCCATTAGTATTATTTTGTTATAGCTGATTGTTACTTACAGTCTGTCACTTATGCCCCCTTGTAGGAAGCACTCATATTGTGTGATTTTACACATGTTCACCTGCTATTCATTTGGGGTCTTTAGCTGTCACTCAGTATCTATCTAGTGGTATCCTCAGGAGGGAGGGTGTATGTAAACGAGAGTGATTTGCAATCTGTTTGTTCAGAGCAGTGACCTGGAACAGAAACAGCGAGTCTTCTTGACACTAAACTGCCAGGCGGAGTGTTGCACTGTCACTTGGTGTCAAAGCAGAGATGACACTCTAACACAGAGACATTCTGATGTCAGTGTGAGGTTACAACCCTGCAGAATGCCTGATGAGCCCAACATTGACAGTGTTTTGACTGTTTGTGTTAGCAGCCCCAGATGTAAAGTAGAACTAGTTTTCACACTCTGCCTTCATATTTATTTCTGTCTGTCAGGGATCGCTGTGGATAAGAACGGCCTCATGTACTTTGTTGACGCCACCATGATCCGTAAGGTGGACCAGAATGGCATTATCTCCACCCTGATCAAGACCAATGACCTCACAGCGGTCCGTCCACTCAGCTGTGACTCCAGCATGGACGTCAGTCAGGTGAGGAGAAAACCTGGGGAACCAAAAATCAATATGTTTCATATCTTTATATGTTGGACTTACAGGCCGTTTGGGGCAGAAAACATGTGTAGTGCTGAGGCTATATGTATTTCTTAATAGCCAGGTGGGAAGAGAGTCTGCAGTCTAAATGATATCCCGATCTGTCCTATTTTTCCCCCTCTGTCTTATGGCCAAATACAATAAGCATGGCCAACTACAGATACTTTTCTTTAGAGGGAGATATCTACTACTGTCCAACATAATAGTGCTGCCTCTTTGCAGTCATAAATTGACAGTATTGATACCCACCTATCCAAGCTACCCTAGCTGTACTCTCTTCTGAATGGTGTGTGTGAGAGATACATTTGGATAAAGACTTGGAGATCTAAAGAGCGCTGTGGAGTTCCAGTGGATTTGTGTTTACTCATGTAACTGTTGATCCAGGTGCGTCTGGAGTGGCCCACAGACCTGGCGGTGAACCCCACAGACAACTCCCTGTACGTGCTGGAGAACAACGTGATCCTCCGCATCACAGAGAACCACCAGGTCAACATCATCGCTGGGAGGCCCATGCACTGCCAGGTCCCGGGCATAGACTACTCCCTGAGCAAGCTGGCCATCCACTCTGCCCTGGAGAGCGCCACGGCCATCGCCATCTCCCACAGCGGCGTGCTCTACATCGCCGAGACGGACGAGAAGAAGATCAACCGCGTGCGGCAGGTCAGCGCCTCCGGAGAGACCTCTCTGCTGGCTGGCGCCACCTCCGAGTGCGACTGCAAGAACGACGTCAACTGCCAGTGCTTCTCCGGCGACGAGGGCTACGCCACGGACGCCGGGCTCAACGCCCCCTCCTCGCTCGCTGTGTCTCCCGATGGCACGCTGTTCATCGCTGATCTCAACAACATCCGTGTGCGGGCAGTGCGGCGCGACAGGCCCGTGGCCACGCCAGTGGGGCTTTACGAGGTGGGGTCGCCACGGGAGCAGGAGCTCTATGTGTTCAGCAGAGATGGGATCCACAGACAGACAGTCAGTCTGATCACTGGAGAACCCCTCTATAACTTCACCTACGGGCCGGACGGGGAGCTGGCTGCTGTGGCTGATAACTGTAACAACACCCTGAGGGTGAGGAGGGACGGATCTGGCCAGCTGAGGCTGGTGCTGCTGCCTGAGAACCAGGTGGTCACCCTGGGGTTGGACCCTGCCGGCGGCCTGCGCTCCGTATCTGCCCTCAACCAGGAAGTGGCGGTGATGAGCTATGCTGCAAACACAGGCCTGCTGGCCTCCAAGGCTGACGAGACTGGATGGACAAACTTTTATGAGTATGTGGGAATTTACTTGTAAATGTGTAATGTGTATATGTGACTGTAAATTAGCCTAACGTATTCAGTGATATAACTCACAGTGAAGTGTGTTAATATGGGGTGAAGAACAGGAGCAATAGCCATTTATTGGTGTGGAAATAATGCATTAGTCAGAGAGAGTGAAAGAAGTCTGGATTCTGTCAGGCCACACTGAGTCAAATCAACAGTATGGTCATGTCACATTGTCACCATCTGGAGTCTGACTCTGGTACTGCTCTGAGTACTAGAAGTCATCTGTCGGTCTCACATTCGACAAACATTCCAGCACATGTAGGATTTTTCCTCCATGGCCCCTAGACTCAGCTGCATCCTACTCTTCCCATGCAGGTATGACAGTGAGGGGCGTCTGACTAACGTCACCTACCCCACGGGAGTGGTGACCAGCCTACACCGGGAGATAGACCAATCAATCAACATCGACATGGAGAGCTCCAACAGGGACAATGACGTCACTGTCATCACCAACCTGTCCTCTGTGGAGGCGTCCTACACTGTGGTGCAAGGTAACAAACATGTCACCTAAAAGGATCATTCTCATATTTAAGCTACAGTACTATAACCCCCTGCCCAGCTCGCTCTCTCTGTCTCTCCAACACCAACATCCTAGGGAACCTGACACTTTTTACAGTCCGATGACAAATGCGATTAAGGGGAAATGCATTACCTGGGACGCAGTAAATCTTCATCTGTGTCTGTGGGTGCCATAAGAGGTGGCTGCTGCCCAACAAGAAGGCCCCTGATCCCAGAGCTTATTTCAGCCGTTTAACAGGGAGGGGGAAAGAGCAGGAGAAAGTATAGATTTCCCTACTGACCCATGGGGGTGTGACAGAAAATAAATGCAATCTCATCTGTACGTCTGGAAACTACTGGAGCCGTAAGAATAAGAATTGAAGAGATTTATATGAAAGTGTGCCCTGGGGGGCTCGTAAAAGGGGGAAAGCGACTTGGCTACCTTAAACTGCACACTTTATTTCAATCTAATGTGGGAGTTCTCACTGAAATTGACTTTACAAAGTAAATCTGGCTATAAAGGCTTGCAAAGTTTGCTTCTACTGTTTCAGGGAGATAAATTGAGTTTGAAAGCCGTTAAAAGCTGGTTTTGAGTACTCTTGTCTGGTTAGACGTGTTCGGGAAGTTTCCCGCGTTAAACTCCATGGATTATTTTGCTTCCAGGTACCTTTCCTCCTCAAATGTAGTACATGATCTCATTACTGCATATAAATGGAATAAAAGTCTCATGTTCTGCATTTTGCTGAGACTAAAAACCCTCTTATCTTTGGTCATGTCATTATGAGAGAGGATACTTGTTATTGTCTGGGAGAAAAGTACACAGATCCAGCCCCAGAGACCGCATTTCCCCTAATGCAGAGCATTCAATCAGATCAAATGTAATGTCTTCTCTGTAATAAAACGTGCCCTCAGTTTCTCACTTCTAATCCAACCTGTGTGTGTGTGTGTGTGTGTGTGTGTGTGTGTGTGTGTGTGTGTGTGTGTGTGTGTGTGTGTGTGTGTGTGTGTGTGTGTGTGTGCTGCTCCCCCTGCAGACCAAGTACGGAACAACTACCAGTTCTGTTACAATGGTACTCTGAGAGTATCGTATGCCAATGGCATGGGCCTCAGCTTCCACACAGAGCCCCATATCCTAGCCGGCTCAGTCAGCCCTACCATTGGTCAGCGCAACATCAGTCTGCCCACCGACAGCGGGCTGAACTCTATCGAGTGGAGGATGAGGAAGGAACTCATCAAGAGCAAAGTGACCGTCTATGGCAGGAAGCTGAGGGTAAGCTGGACACAATGCACTTAAAGTGCTCAGTCTCTAAAGTCAATCCATTTCTGGAGGTTTTTTAATCAATGCAGCTTGCTCTCTGTCAAACTGAAATCCCCCTCTGTATGGTAGCATGTGTCACTGAGAAGGAAAATAGAGCTAAAATATAGGATTTGGAGAGTAATATTGTTGTTTTTAACTATATATGATACACAGCCAGCTCTGCTTGTACTAGCATTGCTAGTTAGCAAAAGAGAGGAAATTGAGTTTTTCACCCATAAAAACATCCTATTTTATCAGAATGCAAATGGTTTTACAGGCTTAGGATGTCTTCCTCTCATGTCTCATGTACAGTCAGGTGCCAATCATTTTTGACCTGACTGTACCTACTGTATGTCCTCCCTCACACTCTGCACAGGCCCATGGCAGGAACCTCCTCTCCATTGATTTTGACCGCAACACTCGCACAGAGAAGATTTATGACGACCACCGCAAGTTCACGCTGAGGATCATGTACGACCAGCAGGGCCGTCCAGCCACCTGGCTTCCCAGCAGCAGCCTGGCTGTGGTCAACGTGTCCTACTCCCCCACCGGACACCTGGTGGGCCTGCAGAGAGGCAGCATGAGCCAGAGGAGCGAGTTTGACACCTTCGGACGCATCCTCTCACGCACCTTTGTGGACGGGAAGGTTTGGCGCTTCAGCTATCTGGATAAGGTGGGGCATTCTGCTATACTACTGTGTGTGTCTGTGTGTGTGCTGTAAGCTGCCTGGGAACAGAGCTTTTACTCTTGCCTGTCCCTGAGTTTTGTTGTTTGAAGTTATTCTCTTTCTTCCTCCCCAGTCCATGGTGCTGCTCCTCCAGCAGAGTCAGAGGCAGTATGTGTTTGAGTTTGACACCTCAGGGCGTCTCACCTCTGTCACCATGCCCAGCATGGCCAGACACACCATGTCCACCCACGTGTCCATCGGCTACATCCGCAACATCTACAACCCTCCCGAGAGTAACGCCACCGTCATCCACGACTTCAGCGAAGACGGACGACCCCGTGCCACTTTTTACCTGGGCACGGGTCGACGCGTCATCTATAAGTATGGCAAGCTGGCCAAGCTGTCTGAGGTTCTGTACGACGGCACAGCTGTGACGTTCGGCTACGACGAGACAGCCGGAGTGTTGAAGATGGTTAACCTGCAGAGTGGGGGATTCTCCTGCACCATCCGTTACCGTAAAGTTGGCCCCCTAGTGGACAAACAGATGTACCGCTTCTCTGAGGAGGGCATGGTCAACGCCCGTTTTGACTACACCTACCACGACAACAGCTTCCGCGTGGCCAGCATCAAGCCTGTGATCGGCGAGACGCCCCTGCCCGTGGACCTCTACCGCTACGATGACATCTCAGGCAAGGTGGAGCACTTTGGCAAGTTTGGCATTATCTACTATGACGTTAATCAGATAATCACCACGGCAGTGATGACCCTCAGCAAGCACTTTGACGCCCACGGCCGCATCAAAGAGGTGCAGTACGAGATCTTCCGCTCGCTCATGTACTGGATGACGGTACAGTATGACAGCATGGGCCGGGTCATCAAGAGAGAGCTGAAGATCGGGCCGTATGCTAACACAACACAGTACCGCTATGAGTACGACGGCGACGGCCAGCTTGTCGGGGTCAAAGTCAACGACTGGTCCACCTGGCGGTACAGCTACGACCTGAACGGCAACCTGCACCTGCTGAACCCTGGGAACAGCGCCCGCCTGCTGCCGCTGCGCTACGACCTGCGCGACCGCATCACCCGCCTGGGCGACATGCAGTACCGCGTGGACGAGGACGGCGTCCTGAGCCAGCGCGGCGCCGACGTCTTCATCTACAACTCCAACGGGCTGCTGGAGCAGGCGTACAGCCGCACGCCGGGGGGGTGGAGCGTCCGCTACCGCTACGACGGCCTGGGCCGCCGCGTCTCCAGGAAGACCAACGAGGGAGAGCACCTGCAGTTCTTCTACGCAGATCTCAACTACCCCGGCAGGATAACCCACGTGTACAACCACTCTGGAGGGGAGATCACCTCTTTCTACTACGACCTGCAGGGCCATCTGTTTGCCATGGAGGTGACCGGCGGGGAGGAGTACTACATCGCCTCGGACAACACGGGCACGCCGCTCGCCGTCTTCAGCAGCAATGGACAGATGGTCAAGCAGCTCCAGTACACTGCCTACGGGGAGGTGTACCACGACTCCAACCCTGACTTCAACATGGTGGTGGGCTTCCACGGGGGGCTCTACGACCCACTCACCAAGCTGGTGCACTTTGGCCAGAGGGACTACGATGTGCTGGCAGGCAGATGGACTGCTCCAGACCATAAACTCCTACCTAAAATTGGCAAGGAGCCGTCCCCGTTCAATCTGTACATGTTCAAGAACAACAACCCACTCAGTGATATGATAGACATCAAGAGCTATGTGACAGGTAAGGATGATTGTGTTAGCTTTTTTTTTTGACCTGTTATGAAAAAAGATCCATCAAGTAAGGTACTGTAAGTATGTTGTTATGACATCTTGACATGTTTTAATTCATTAATACGCTTGCCCTATTTTGCAGATGTGAAGAGCTGGCTGGTGATGTTTGGTTTCCAGCTCAGTAACATCATACCAGGCTTCCCCAGACACCCCATGTATTTTGTTGACCCGCCTTATGAACTATTGGCAAGCCAGGACTGTGAGACTGCTCAGGTGAGTTATTTATCAAATACGTATTTGAGCTACTGATTACTGGGACTACACAGGCAAATCTCCATGTATTTTATGTTTATTAATTTAAACAAAACAATCAAGTGACTGGCTGACCCTCTGCTCTGTCTCCAGCTGATCACAGGGGTACAGCATGCAGCGGAGCGCCACAACCAGGCCTTCATGGCCCTGGAGGGGAGGCTGCTCAACAAGGAGCGCCGGGCCAAACGGGACAAGCCTGGGTACTGGTTCGGCACGAAGATCCCCATCGTGGGCCGGGGCATGATGCTGGCCATTAAGGAGGGCCATGTGGTGACGGGAGTGTCCGGCCTGGCCAGTGAGGACAGCCGTAAGGTGGCCCAAGTCCTGAACAACGCCATCTATCTGGAGGGAACCCACTACACCATAGACGGGAAGGACTGCCACTTCTTTGTGAAGTTGGGCCTGGCTGACAGTGACCTGCTGTCTCTGGGGCTGAGCAGTGGGAGGAAAGCCCTGGAGAATGGCGTCAACGTGACCGTCAGCGGGCGCTCTCGTCGGGGCGTCACCGTGGAGATCCACACGGTAGCGTTGTCCCTGAGTGTACGTTACGGCCTGGCGGCTGACGTGCTGGAGAAGGAGCGGGGTCGCCTGCTGGAGCAAGCCCACCAGAGGGCCCTGTCAGGGGCCTGGATGAGGGAGCAGCAGTCTCTGAGAGAGAGCAGAGAGGGCGGGAGGCTGTGGGCAGAGGGAGAGCGGCAGCAGCTCCTGGCAGCAGGGAAGGTGCCAGGTTACGATGGGTACTATGTGCTGCCTGTGGAGCAGTACCCAGAACTGGCAGACAGCAGCAGCAACATCCAGTTCCTCAGACAGAACGAGATGGGCAGGAGGTAACAGAGTACAACACAACACAGCCCCTCTGATACTTCATCTCCTAGGGAGAGTAAACATGGGGTTTCCCTGACAGTGCTGCAGGCGCATCTGAGAGGACACAATCTCACAAAACCGATGTCTTGCTGAAGGCAAAAACAACGCCTGAATGAGTTCAGACTATGATTTGAAAAAGCACCCTTAACTACTGATGATATGAACTGTACTGACTTTTTTATGAGGGAAAAAATAGAAAATATGTGTCACTCTTTTTTGAGGGATTGGTATTGATGCCAATGAGGTTAACTGCTATTCCAACAGCTTATCAGACGAATCCTGCACAGCACTGACAATGACAACACAGTCAAGGCTTTTATTTCTAATGGCTAAACAACTCTTGAACTGTCTCAGGCCACTATCTGAAGAACATAGAGCCATCACTTGCCAACACCATCATAACCATGAGCAATGTTTAAGGATGCTCAATTGTTCTTCATTCAGAGTACATAGTAAAATATGGTTTAATTTAACAACAGCGATTGAGGATATGACATATATGTAGATTTGTATGTTCCTGTGCTGTAGACTTTGAAACAAGACATTCACTTGGGCACTCCTGTTGACTTATCCAAGATAAGTCAGGAAACCATCTCTCACAATTTCAAGAAAAATACAAATGGAATCAAAGGATAGTTGTTTTTTCTTGCTCTTTTTGTTTGCACTATATGACAATCATGAAGAATTTGTATTGAGGATGAAATATGTCTTTTAAAATATATATATATATATTAAAGTATTCTCAATTCACATTTTTTTATTTAAATTTGCAGCCCAAGACATATTACAGATCAAATATGGTAACACTTTACTTGATACCCGCATCATAACACATTATTAAACGGTCATAGCCATGTCATAATATGTCATAACATCTGACATAACTTGTCATAACCTGTTATAATATGGTCATAACACTGTCATGACACATATTTAGACCTATTGTGACATATATTGCATTATATTATGGCTGGTTATGACACCTACATAAGTGTCAAAACCCACCAAACCTACCACACAAGGCAAAACATTCCATTACACCATAGCCTATATGTCAACAGTATGTTTGTTATATAACATTTGTTTTAAATTGACCATATTCAATTATCATTGTAATTGCGCACACATTGATGTCAGACCTACCCTGATGATCTGTTGCTGATGACTGGGATGAATGCAGGAGCAAATTTCAGGAGCAGGACAAGACAAATGACAGTGTTTTGACCATATTATGACAGGTTATGACAGGTTATGACACTGGGTGTCAAGTAAAGGGCTACCTAAAATATGGTGTATGTTGTGTTTTTATATTGTTTACATTTTTTAGTCTTTACAACTGTGAAACCTGTTTCTCCTATACATTACCAAGTTAAATGTGTACATTCACATTCATTCAGCAACAGAGACCCATGTCCTGAAAGCTGTCTAATTTGTACATTTCTCAAAGGTGGCTTAACTATTGTTCTGTGAAGATCCATAGAAGGGATGTTTACATACTGATCTTATTACATTTGATTGCCAAAACTCAAACATCCCCTTTTAAACTGCTTTGAATTTATTTTTTACCTAGTGGCATCTCTGTAACCAACCATATCTGTAAAATTAGATTTTCACTGTGAAGAACCACAGTATGGATGTCAATATGTACATGAATAGGGATCATGAAACATTCTTTACACTAGGACGAGGATTATGTGGAAGGTTTATCAGAATAAACGTGTTTTTTCATGTTATATGAACTTATTTTTCCACTTTCAGCAAGCAGCTGTGAATCGACGTGCTATCCTGAGGGTCATTTGGGAGACTATTTGGGAACTACCTACCCTCAACTTCCATTGAGCACTTACAGTATTTTTGTCATTAGCCTAAATTAAGCAAATTGTGAATAAATCAAAGCAATTTAATCTGTCAAATACTGATTGACAGGTAAAATTGGCTTCCTTTGTAGTACTGAGGTAAATGTATATTAAAGGCAGGTATTGTATTATTCAAATTGAGGTCATTGGAGGCAAACCTCTTCTGCAGTGGGTTCTCATTGCTCCCAGGTTATGTGTACAATTTTAATTGGCACCTGCCAGAAGCATCTTTGACCCTCCGGCACTAATGTATATGAAAGACTGGAGTACTGCAGTGAAGTGTGAGGTTGGGACTCCAAGCTAACAAGCAGATGTAATCATTAACATCTCCATTGACATGACATAGGACTGAGCCCCTCCATGACCTTAGAATCATCTACCGCTATAGAACAGGGGTAAGCAGAGATACTCAGCAGTCCGGACTGTTGTTCTGAACGACTTACACCTCCCCCTTTGCAGCTATTTTCAGATCAAACTCACTGCTCCCTGTCCAAAGCCCTGTTTATACCCTGGTGCGAACATGTGTCCTGATCTTGTCCACATTCTGATTGGGCCCACATTTTTAGACAGGTGTAGATGATTAAAATAACTGATGCTGATCAGAATGTGGACAAGATCAGGACACAGGACACATGTTAGCACCAGGTATAAACAGGGCTCAAATCTCAACTCACAGAATGACCTTTCAGAAATAGAATCACAGACCTCCTTGGCCCCACACTCAACCCACATGAGAGCGTTAAGCCAGAGGGGTGAGAAGCACTGCCCAAAATAAGTTGTGCAAACCTAGGCCCCTGACTAAAACACACAGCTAAAAGGCACATATTTAAATGTGTATAGTATAGCTCTAACTATAAACCATTGGAGGCTGCTGATGGGAGGACGGCTCTTAATATTGGCTGGAACGGAATCAATGGAATGGCATCAAACACATGGAAAATTGTGTTTGATGTATTTAATACCATTATACCTATTCTGCTCCAGTCATTACCACAAGCCCATCCTC
Organism: Coregonus clupeaformis; assembly: GCF_020615455.1. Taxonomy (NCBI): domain Eukaryota; kingdom Metazoa; phylum Chordata; class Actinopteri; order Salmoniformes; family Salmonidae; genus Coregonus; species Coregonus clupeaformis. Next base: position 51,933,728 of record NC_059200.1, on the reverse strand, counting down.
CACAATTAAGGTGCCACCAACCTCCGGTGCTGTAAACCTATAAGATAGCTATAACTGGTTTTAACTGCAGTAACTCCTTTGACTAACTACTACAAGTAAAGTCTGTTGTCTGAATTATTAAACTTATTTTGTGGAGAAAAATGAAGTTCCCTAGTTATCTTACATATACTGAACAAAAATATAAACGCAACATACAATAATTTCAACTATTTTACTGAGTTACAGTTCATATAAGGAAATCAGTCAACTTAAATAAATAAATCTATGGATTTCACATGACTAGGCAGGGGCGCAGCCATGGGTATAGGCCCACCCACTGGAGAGCCAGGCCCAGCCAATCAGAATGAGTTTTTCCCCACCCACAAAAGGGCTTTATTACAGACAGAAATACTCCTCAGTTTCATCAGCTGTCTGGGTGGCTGGTCTCAGATTGTCCTGCAGGTGAAGAAGCCAGATGTGGAGGTCCTGGGCTGGCGTGATTACATGTTGTCTGCGGTTGTGAGGCCAGTTGGACGTACTGCCAAATTCTCTAAAACAATATTGGAGGCGGCTTATGGTAGAGAAATTAACATTCAGTTCTCTGGTGGACATTCCTGCAGTCAGCATGCCAATTGCATGCTCCCTCAAAACTTGATATCTGTGGCATTGTGTTGTGACAAAACTGCACATTTTAGAGTGGCATTTTATTGTCCCCAGCACAAGGAGGACCTGTGTAATGATCATGCTGTTTAATCAGCTTCTTGATATGCCAAACCTGTCAGGTGGATGGATTATCTTGGCAAATGAGAAATGCCCACTAACAGGGATGTAAACAAATTTGTGCACAACATTTGAGAAAAATAAGCTTTTTGTGTGTATGGACAATTTCGGGGATCTTTTATTTCAGCTCATGAAGCATGGGACCAACACTTTACATGTTGCGTTTATATTTTTGTTCAGTCTAGTTCTTTACCATGAAAAGCAAATATTTAAAAGGAGGGGATGAAAGAGAAACTTAATTTTCCAAGATCTCCAATATGAAAAACAAACAAATATAATTCAATATAAACTGTTAATAATTAAACAGATTTTTAGTATACATTTTTCTTCGGTGAAGACGTGTCAATATTTAAAAAAACGAAAGTTAGCTTTAGTACTTTGAGTGTTCAGGCTAGGTTTTTAGTTGGCGTATGATGTACAAAGTCATGTGTGCAATAATTTAGCAAGCATAATAAAGTTACAACAAATAAGACAACGAGACAGGAAGTAAAAGATCAGTTAAAACTTCCAGACGGTTTTACACCGTGGTAGATTTCTCTGGGGAGGACATGGTGAGGTCGTCTCGTCTCGTCAGGCTCAGTGATCAGGTCATCATGTCCCACAAACAGCAGCAGCACAGGGCCGTCCAACAGGCCGTGAGACAGGCGTGCTCCCCTCCGCCATCTCGACTCCTGTCCTCCACCACATACACTGATAGAGACGAAGACAAAGAGAAGTTATTCAACGCTGTATTCCCAGTCCCTCTTATCTACACACATCACAGGAGGTTGGTGGCACCTTAATTGGGGAGGACAGGCTCGTGGTAATGGCTGGAGTGGAATGGTATTAAATACATCAAACACATGGTTTCCAGGTGTTCCATGCCATTCCATTGATTCCGTTCCAGCCATTATTATGAGCCATCCTCCCCTCAGCAGCCTCCACTGACACACATGCATGTTCATAATGTTGGGAAAAACTAAAAGCTTGTGTCCGTTATTTACACACTTACACCAGTAGTTGGCAAGAGCTAGGCCACTCCATGTTACGACACTCATTAACTATCAGACATGAATTCGTATTACTGTCCAGGCACTAGTATAGTCAATGTGTGGGCAGATCCACAAACCCTCACTTCCAGCAAGAGAGAGATGGGTTTAGACTGGGAGCTGGAATTGGATGCCCCTGGGGTCTGATCAGACTCTCACTGACTGGAACTCCATTGATTATGGGTGACCACTGTCAGAGGCAGGGACCGAAGGAAAATGGATCAAGCCAGAAGTTCTGCCATTAGTGTCATATCCCTTCAATGGGTGGCGGGATTAAGTTGAATTTCATGCCTATGAGCATTCAAAGCCATTTAATCACTTTGGCCTCATCACAACGCCAGAGATTGCCTGGCCCAGACTGTCTCCATGCTGGGAAAATTATATATTAGTGTTCATTGAGTTGTACTGGCCTACTCTACAAATATCACTGACAGTTCTGCAGCTCAACTAGTCATCAAGAATAATGAAAGCAAGCATTATCCTTTCTATAAAAATAGTTGATTTATGCATACAGTGTGGGAAAAAAGTATTTAGTCAGCCACCAATTGTGCAAGTTCTCCCACTTAAAAAGATGAGAGAGGCCTGTAATTTTCATCATAGGTACACGTCAACTATGACAGACAAACTGAGAAAAAAATATCCAGAAAATCACATTGTAGGATTTTTTATGAATTTATTTGCAAATTATGGTGGAAAATAGGTATTTGGTCACCTACAAACAAGCAAGATTTCTGGCTCTCACAGACCTGTAACTTCTTCTTTAAGAGGCTCCTCTGTCCTCCACTCGTTACCTGTATTAATGGCACCTGTTTGAACTTGTTATCAGTATAAAAGACAACTGTCCACAACCTCAAACAGTCACACTCCAAACTCCACTATGGCCAAGACCAAAGAGCTGTCAAAGGACACCAGAAACAAAATTGTAGACCTGCACCAGGCTGGGAAGACTGAATCTGCAATAGGTAAGCAGCTTGGTTTGAAGAAATCAACTGTGGGAGCAATTATTAGGAAATGGAAGACATACAAGACCACTGATAATCTCCCTCGATCTGGGGCTCCACACAAGATCTCACCCCGTGGGGTCAAAATGATCACAAGAATCCCAGAACCACACGGGGGGAACTAGTGAATGACCTGCAGAGAGCTGGGACCAAAGTAACAAAGCCTACCATGGTGGTCCTCCGTAGTTCAATTGGTAGAGCACGGCGCTTGTAACACCAGGGTAGTGGGTTCGATCCCCGGGACCACCCATACGTAAAAATGTATGCGCACATGACTGTAAGTCGCTTTGGATAAAAGCGTCTGCTAAATGGCATATTTACCATCAGTAACACACTACGCCGCCAGGGACTCAAATCCTGCAGTGCAAGACGTGTCCCCCTGCTTAAGCCAGTACATGTCCAGGCCCGTCTGAAGTTTGCTAGAGTGCATTTGGATGATCCAGAAGAGGATTGGGAGAATGTCATATGGTCAGATGAAACCAAAATATAACTTTTTGGTAAAAACTCAACTCGTCGTGTTTGGAGGACAAAGAATGCTGAGTTGCATCCAAAGAACACCATACCTACTGTGAAGCATGGGGGTGGAAACATCATGCTTTGGGGCTGTTTTTCTGCAAAGGGACCAGGACTTCTGATCCGTGTAAAGGAAATAATGAATGGGGCCATGTATCGTGAGATTTTGAGTGAAAACCTCCTTCCATCAGCAAGGGCATTGAAGATGAAACGTGGCTGGGTCTTTCAGCATGACAATGATCCCAAACACACCGCCCGGGCAACGAAGGAGTGGCTTCGTAAGAAGCATTTCAAGGTCCTGGAGTGGCCTAGCCAGTCTCCAGATCTCAACCCCATAGAAAATCTTTGGAGGGAGTTGAAAGTCTGTGTTGCCCAGCGACAGCCCCAAAACATCACTGCTCTAGAGGAGATCTGCATGGAGGAATGGGCCAAAATACCAGCAACAGTGTGTGAAAACCTTGTGAAGACTTACAGAAAACGTTTGACCTGTGTCATTGCCAACAAAGGGTATATAACAAAGTATTGAGAAACTTTTGTTATTGACCAAATACTTATTTTCCACCATCATTTGCAAATAAATTCATTAAAAATCCTACAATGTGATTTTCTGGATTTTTTTTCCTCATTTTGTCTGTCATAGTTGACGTGTACCTATGATGAAAATTACAGGCCTCTCTCATCTTTTTAAGTGGGAGAACTTGCACAATTGGTGGCTGACTAAATACTTTTTTCCCCCACTGTATACTGTATTTACATTTACATTTCAGTAATTTAGCAGACGCTCTTATCCAGAGCGACTTACAGTTAGTGAGTGCATACATATATATTTTTTTTTCTTCATACTATGTACAGGCAGTGGTTAAGTTGTGCCTCAGCTTCACAAAACCAGGCTCCTGCACCTTGGGTCAAAGGCAGGGTTTTTCTGAATAGAAAAGTATTGGGTGAGCCGCCTAATATTTATTTTATGGGCCGCCTAAATCCAAACAGAGACTAGAAATTAGACAATCTTTTTCGGGATGGAAAACCTTTTTCAGTGTAAACTTAAAGAACTAAAACAAAATATACACTGAGTATACCAAACATTAGGAACACCTTCCAAATATTGAGTTGCCCCCTCTTTTGCCCTCAGAACAGCCTCAATTCGCCGGGGCATAGACTCTACAAGGTGTCGAAAGCATTCCACAGGGATGCTGGCCCATGTTGACTCCAATGCTTCCAACAGTTGTGTCACGTTGGCTGGATGTCCTTTGGGTGGAAGACTATTCTTGATACACACGGGAAACTGTTGAGCTTGAAAAACCTTGCAGCGTTACAGTTCTTGGCACAAACCAGTGCGCCTGGCACCTACTACCATACCTCGTTCAAAAGGCACTAAAAATGTTTGTCTTGCCAATCCATCCTCTGATTGGCACACATACACAATCCATGTCTCGATTGTATCAAGGCTTAAAAATCCTTCTTTAACCTGTCTCCTCTCCATCTACTCTGATTGAAGTGGATACTACACTGATTAACAAGTGACATCAATAAGGGATCATAGCTTTCACCTGGATTCACCTGGTCAGTCTATGTCATGGAAAGAGCAGGTGTTCCTAATGTTTCGTACACTCAATGTAAAGAACGTAGAGAAGATAATGGGCCTATATATTTTTTTATGAGATCATCTTTGAGTACTAACAATCACCAAAATAAAAGCTAGACAGTCTAAAATTCCCCAAAATGATGCATTCAGGATCATTTATGTCATGGTATGGGGCCCTTATTTTTGCCATGGTATGGGGCCCTTATTTTTGTTATTTTTGTCATGGTATGGGCCTTATTTTTGTCATGGTATGGGGCCTTATTTTTGTCATGGTATGGGGCCCTTATTAGTGTCATGGTATGGGGCCCTTATTTTTGTCATGGTATGGGCCTTATTTTTGTCATGGTTTGGGGCCTTATTTTTGTCATGGTATGGGGCCTTATTTTTGTCATGGTATGGGGCCTTATTTTTGTCATGGTACGGGTCCCTTATTTTTGTCATGGTATAGGGCCCTGGGCGCCGATGACTTGGACATCGATTAAGTCAGCCCCCGAACCTCTCTGATTCAGAGGGGTTGGGTTAAATGCAGAAGAAACATTTTGGATGTGCAACTGACTAGTAATCCCCTTTCTTGATTTTGTTATAATGTTTGAGTAACTCAGATAGCATAAGTCATGGCAAAATGTGTAACATTTAAGGAAATTACACTACATTACCAAAAGTATGTGGACACCTGCTCGTCGAACATCTCATTCCAAAATCATGGTCATTAAAATGGAGTTGGTCCCCCCTTTGCTGCTCCACTCTTCTGGGAAGGCTTTCCACAAGATGTTGGAACATTGCTGCGGAGACTTGCTTCCATTCAGGAACAAGAGCATTAGTGAGGTCAGGCACTGATGTTGGGTGATTAAGCCTGGCTCGCAGTCGGCGTTCCAATTTATCCCAAAGGTGTTCGATGGGGTTGAGATCAGGTCTCTGTGCAGGCCAGTCAAGTTCTTCCACACCGATCTCGACAAACCATTTCTGTATGGACCTTGCTTTGTGCATGGAGGCATTGTCATGCTGAAACAGGAAAGGGCCTTCCCCCAACTATTGCCACAAACTTGGATGCACAGAATCGCCTAGAATGTCATTGTATGCTGTAGCGTTAAGATTTCCCTTCACTGGAACTAAGGGGCCTAGCCCAAACCATGAAATACAGCCCCAAACCATTATTCCTCCTCCACTAAACTTTACAGTTGGCACTATGCATTCGGGCAGGTAGTGTTCTACTGGCATCCGCCAAACCCAGATTTGTCCGTCGCACTGCCAGATGGTGAAGCATGATTCATCACTCCAGAGAACGCGTTTCCACTGCTCCAGAGTCCAATGGCGGCGATGTTTACACCACTCCAGCCGACCCTTGGCATTGCACATTGTGATCTTAGGCTTGTGTGCGGCTGCTCGGCCATGGAAACCCATTTAATTAAGCTCCCGACGAACAGTTCTTGTGCTGACGTTGCTTCCAGAGGCAGTTTGGAACTCGGTAGTGAGTGTTGCAACCGAGGACAGACGATTTTTACGCGCTTCAGCACTCGGCGGTCCTGTTCTGTGAGCTTGTGTGGCCTACCACTTCGCAGATGAGCCGTTGTTGCTCCTAGATGTTTTCACTTCACAATAACAGCATTTACAGTTGACCGGGGCAGCTCTACCAGGGCAGAAATTGGATGAACTGACTTGTTGGAAAGCTGGCATCCTATGACAGTGCCACATTGAAAGTCACTGAGCTCTTCAGTAAGGCTATTCTACTGCCAATGTTTGTCTATGGAGATTGCATGGCTGTGTGCTCTATTTTATACACCGGTCAGCATGGGTGTGGCTGAAATAGCCGAATCCACTAATTTGAAGGGGTGTCCACATACTTTTGTATATATAATGTCGCTTTAAAACTGCAAATGTTCTCTCAGCCCCATGTCAAGCTGTGTAGAATTGCAAGAAATTAGTTTTAAAACTGTAATTTTTTATCTCAGCCCCCATTGTAAAATGTGTAGAATTGCAGGAAATTAGGTTTAAAACTGCAAAATGTTCTCTCCGCCCAATGGCAAAATGTATAGATTGCAAGAAAAGATCTTTACAACAGCAACATTTTGTCATTGCTGCCAACAGGTGGGCCTCAAACATTTTTGGTCGTTGACGACGCCATTGGCCACGCCCACTGTCACGCCACAACACGCCCACAACCATTTTGATCCAGAAAAAAAAAACTGAAAAGGAAAGCCAGCACCTTACGGGTCCAAAGAGAAAAGTAGAATAAAAGTATGATAAAAAAAGGTTAGGGTTAACCTACAGTGGGGAAAAAAAGTATTTAGTCAGCCACCAATTGTGCAAGTTCTCCCACTTAAAAAGATGAGAGAGGCCTGTAATTTTCATCATAGGTACACATCAACTATGACAGACAAAATGAGAAAAAAAAATCCAGAAAATCACATTGTAGGATTTTTAATGAATTTATTGGCATATGATGGTGGAAAATAAGTATTTGGTCAATAACAAAAGTTTCTCAATACTTTGTTATATACCCTTTGTTGGCAATGACACAGGTCAAACGTTTTCTGTAAGTCTTCACAAGGTTTTCACACACTGTTGCTGGTATTTTGGCCCATTCCTCCATGCAGATCTCCTCTAGAGCAGTGATGTTTTGGGGCTGTCGCTGGGCAACACAGACTTTCAACTCCCTCCAAAGATTTTCTATGGGGTTGAGATCTGGAGACTGGCTAGGCCACTCCAGGACCTTGAAATGCTTTTTTACGAAGCCACTCCTTCGTTGCCCGGGCGGTGTGTTTGGGATCATTGTCATGCTGAAAGACCCAGCCACGTTTCATCTTCAATGCCCTTGCTGATGGAAGGAGGGTTTCACTCAAAATCTCACGATACATGGCCCCATTCATTCTTTCCTTTACACGGATCAGTCGTCCTGGTCCCTTTGCAGAAAAACAGCCCCAAAGCATGATGTTTCCAACCCCATGCTTCACAGTAGGTATGGTGTTCTTTGGATGCAACTCAGCATTCTTTGTCCTCCAAACATGACGAGTTGAGTTTTTACCAAAAAGTTATATTTTGGTTTCATCTGACCATATGACATTCTCCCAATCCTCTTCTGGATCATCCAAATGCACTTCAGACGGGCCTGGACATGTACTGGCTTAAGCAGGGGGGACACGTCTCGCACTGCAGGATTTGAGTCCCTGGCGGCGTAGTGTGTTACTGATGGTTGGCTTTGTTACTTTGGTCCCAGCTCTCTGCAGGTCATTCACTAGGTCCCCCCGTGTGGTTCTGGGATTTTTGCTCACCGTTCTTGTGATCATTTTGACCCCACGGGGTGAGATCTTGCGTGGAGCCCCAGATCGAGGGAGATTATCAGTGGTCTTGTATGTCTTCCATTTCCTAATAATTGCTCCCACAGTTGATTTCTTCAAACCAAGCTGCTTACCTATTGCAGATTCAGTCTTGCCAGCCTGGTGCAGGTCTACAATTTTGTTTTTGGTGTCCTTTGACAGCTCTTTGGTCTTGGCCATTGTGAAGTTTGGAGTGTGACTGTTTGAGGTTGTGGACAGGTGTATTTTATACTGATAACAAGTTCAAACAGGTGCCATTAATACAGGTAACGAGTGGAGGACAGAGGAGCCTCTGAAAGAAGAAGTTACAGGTCTGTGAGAGCCAGAAATCTTGCTTGTTTGTAGGTGACCAAATACTTATTTTCCACCATAATTTGCAAATAAATTCATTAAAAATCCTACAATGGGATTTTCTGGATTTTTTTTCCTCAATTTGTCTGTCATAGTTGACGTGTACCTATGATGAAAATTACAGGCCTCTCTCATCTTTTTAAGTGGGAGAACTTGCACAATTGGTGGCTGACTAAATACTTTTTTTCCCCACTGTAACCCTAAGCTTGTGATAACGTTGGGTTACGGATATAACCTTGGTTCTCTGAGTAGAGTAACGGGTCGCCAAACGACCTATGGGAACTCCTTTCCTTTCATGCGATGTGATTGAGATGCTAAATATCAAAGATGTTTACAGCCATGCCACACAGTAGTCACGTGACCTGTCACTATAAAAGGCGGTGTATCGTGACATTTTTTAAACATTTTTTTTTAAAACATTTTTTGTCATTTAGCAGACGCTCTTATCCAGAGCGACTTACATGAGCAATTAGGGTTAAGTGCCTTGCTCAAGGGCACAGACAGATGTTTCACCTAGTCGGCTCGGGGATTAGAACCAGCAACCTTTCGGTTACTGGCACAACGCTCTTAACCACTAAGCTACCTGCTGTAATACTGTCTATTACTTCACTCGAACCCCACGGAGGTGGAGGAACAACATGAAAGTTTGGCGACCTGTTACTCTACTCAGAGCACCAAGGTTATATCCGTAACCCAACATTCTCTGTCGTTTTTATAACGGGTCGGCAAACGACCTACGGAAGTGGCTGTACCAAAGAGGTTGTTTGGACAACAGAGTGGGATAACTCACCATTTAACTTAGTCCATTTAACTGGGTCGTCCTTGTATCCACCACAGGATGCAACAGATTATAATTACCCAACAGAATTTCAACTGTGAGCAAGCTGAAAGCTAGAACTTACAACATCAGGCTTCAATTGGGTGCAACAGCACCAAGAGTGGACGGCCTCTGTATTGAACATCCATCTCACTGATGGTTGATAGGTATGTACAAGGTTCACAGTATGCTCACTTACTGTATCTGGGTTGAGAGAGTGTGCGTGTTCAGAACCACAGACCCCACTGATGGTGTGGACATAACATTGAGTCTGTAGTACCTCATGAAAGTAATGGGTGTTTCCCAACTTGCAGCAGCACAGATAGTGTCCAGAGAGGCATCTCTGAACGTGGCCCATGAAGTGGCCATACCCCTGCCGTCTGGAGTTGGTCTACCTGCTGCAGTATATGATTTTGACACTGCATTGGTAATCCAATGTGCCAGTCTCTGCCTCAAGACAGCGCGCCCTTTGGTGTTCTCGCCATAACATACAAAAAGCTGTTTTGTTTGACAAACAGTTCTTGTTGCAGCAAGATAGGCACTCAATGCCATAACCGGGCAAAGTGTATGCAACTCACAACTCTCCTGTGAGGAGTGGGGAGGCAGGTGAAATGCCGCTATGATTAAGGGCTGGTTAGCATGTGATGATGAAAGGACCTTAGGTAAGAATGTTGGATTTGTCCAAAGCACTGCCTTAGAGCCATCTTCTGCTAAAGTGAGGCATGAAGGATGGGTAGAAAGCGCATGTAATTCTCCAACACGCTTGGCTGAAACAATAGCCAATAGAAAACCAGACTTAACTGAGAGCTCCCATAGCTCAAGTGAAGACAGGGACTCAAATGGTGGGCTCATAAGTGATCGTAAGACAACATCTAACTCCCATGAGGGTACTGAAGGAACCTTGGAGGGCCGTAGCCTGAGGACACCTTTCATGAATTGCGATAGAGGGTGTGCCCCTAGTAATGCACACGCAATCTGGTCATGACCCATACAGATGGCTGCCATATACACTTTCAATGTAGATGGGGACTTCCCTGCAACCATAAGCTCCTGGAGGAAAGTCAAAATGACAGAAATTGGGCAGGAAGATGGCAATTCTGCATGGCCGGCACACCACTTCCTGAACACATTCCACTTGTAGGAATACAGGTTTCGCATAGAGGATGCCCTGCCTGCCTGAATTTTATTAATTAACAAAGAGGGCAACCCTGCATCTACAAGGCGGTCACGTTCAGGTGCCACATCCACAACTTCAGTGTGCTGGGTTTGGGGTGCTAGCTTTGCTTGTGACAGGAGGTCCGCTCGAAGAGGGAGTTCCCATGGTTGGGAGGTTGTTAGCTGTACAAGATCTAAAAACCAGTGATGCTGTGGCCAATGTGGATCAACTAGTAGAACTGACGCGCTCTCGAGACTGATCTTCCTCAAGACCTGATGGAGTAAGGGAATTGGTGGAAACGCATACAGCAGCTCCCTTGGCTGTTGTATGACAGGGCATCAACCCCGAGTGGGGCTGCTGGACCCTTTATGGAGAACCACATAAGACTATGGGTTGAGTCTTGCTATGCGAACAGATCGGCAATGGCCCTTTCGAATCACGCCCAGATCATCTCCACTACTGTGGGATGTATCGTCCAGTCTGAAGGAAGAGGGCCTCCTCTGGAGAGAAGGTCTGCTGCCTGATTCTCCACCCCCAGCAGGTGTATTGCTCTGAAGGATGTAAGGTGTCTGTTTGCCCAAAGCAGTAGCGCCCTTGCTACCTGGTGTAGTCCCATTGACCTTAGTCCGCCCTGACGGTTGATGTGTTCAACCACGGTTGTGTTGTCTGTCCATATCAGTACATGTTGTCCTCTCCGTACTGGGAGGAGTGCAAGGTGAACCGCCTTGAGGTCCAGTATGTTGATGTGAGCTGTTGTCCATGATGCTGATCATACACCATGGATCCCTGACTGGTTCAAGACTGCTCCCCATCACTGTAGGGAGGTGTCTGTGGTCAAAGTCACCCTGTTGTGAACTGTGCCTAGGAGAACTCCACTGGGAGTTTGAAGTGCTAGGCACCACCATTGTATTGCTCTCCAGCAACTCATTGAAATTGTCAGCTTTTTGTGTTTGTCCCTTTTGTGTCTGTTGTACCAGCGCTGTATTGGCCGCATGTGGAGCAAGCCTGGTTTCTTGGCATCCCAGATGGGGCCCTGGGACTGGGGTTATGGTTTGCTGGCTGATGCGTTCTAGGCTTTGGAATGAGACGCTGAAGCTCCATCTGTGCTTCTCTGTCCTCCTTAGAAACTTGGAGGTGGTGTGCCGCTGCTGGGCCAAATGTCTGGCCAGGTGATATGGTTACACCTAGAAGCGGAACCTTCTCTTTGCCGGGGAGCTTGGCCTGCGCTAACCATAGGTGGCGCCGTGCAACACACAGTGTTGCCAAAGATTTCCAACCATCTGAGCATTGCCCTGAAGGCATTGGATGAGCAGGTCTGTAACTGTAGACAGTTCTTTCATGGTCTCAGCATCATCAGAGAGGCGTTCCTGCAGCTCCTTCTGATAGAAGGCAAGTATCGCTGCCAAATTGCTAAGACTAGCGGCTGAAGCAGTGCCGTCATGTTCCTGCATAGGAAGCAATCAGATGCCCTGCATCATTTATTAGGCAGCTCTTGGTCTGAACTGTCACAGAGAGAAGCAGGCAGAACAAGCGAAGCAAATGATTTGTCCATATGGAGGAAATGGCCAAAACCATTCTCATCTGCACCATGAACTGTAGCTAAGCGAGTGCATATGCTTGGCATGGCAGGGGTTCTGTCATTTGGCGTGCTCCAAGTGCATTGGAGCTCACACACGACGTCTTTGAACAATGGGATGGATTTCTCAATCTTTGAAGAACTGAATTAATCAAACTTCGATGTGGATGCCATGGCAGTAGGTGCATGTACCATGTTGAGGTTCCTGCTTACCCTCTCAACATTTCAGACAAGGATATTTTCTATTTGACCGTCACTGCCAGGCCGGCAGGCTGGGACTGGATGATGCTAGAGCTGTGGTACAACTCTAGCCTCATCAGAGCGCTCATAGTCTGTGTCATAAGAGTGGGAAGCTCTAGTGGACAGTACGTCAGTGTCATCCAATTCAACAACCACACTCTGTTCAGTGGTATGGGTTGGGTTTGGTACCGGCGGGGGAAGCCTGGCCAGGATGTGGTCGAGGGCAGACTCTCCAGTGACTTAATCTCCAGCCCTTCTCAGTGCGTCGAAATACAAGGGGAGGGAGATCCGTCATTAGACCTGGAGCGTTTGGAATGATCACTGATCTGTGTGGCAGACTCATCTGATGGGAATCCAGAGGCTCCGCCCCTAAAGCCCACAAACAAGATTTCAATGCTCTTGGTTTGAATTTCTGACAGTGAGTGCAAGAGCTGCTACTCTGTGCAGCCGCTTGAGCATGTTCAGCTCCCAAGCAAAGAACGCAAAGTGTGTGCTCATCTGAGGCTGGGAGTTGTTTTCAGTTGTGTAAAGTACTTCAGTAAAAATACTTTAAAGTACATTTACGTCATTTAGCAGACGCTCTTATCCAGAGCGACTTACAGTTAGTGAGTGCATACATTATTTTATTTTATTTTTCATACTGGCCCCCCATGGGAAATGAACTCACAACCCTGGCGTTGCAAACGCCATGCTCTACATCCCTGCCGGCCATTCCCTCCCCTACCCTGGACGACGCTGGGCCAATTATGCGCCGCCCCATGGGTCTTGCGGTCGCGGCCGGCTACGACAGAGCCTGGATTCGAACCAGGATCTCTAGTGGCACAGCTAGCACTGCGATGCAGTGCCTTAGACCACTGCGCCACTCGGGAGGCCACTACATAAGTCGTTTTTTTGAGTATCTGTACTTTACTTTACTATTTATATATTTTTTAACAAATTTTACTTTTACTTCACTACATTCCTGAAGAAAATTATGTACATTTTACTCCATACATTTTCCCTGACACCCAAAAGTACTCATAAAATGTTGAATGCTTAGCAGGACAGGAAAATGGTCCAATTATGCACTTTTACTTTTGATACTTAAGTATATTTTAGCAATTACATTTACTTTTGATACTTAAGTATATTTAAAACCAAATACCTTTAGACATTTACTTAAGTAGTATTTTACTGGGTGACTTCCACATTTACTTGAGTCATTTTCTATTAAGGTATCTTTACTTTTACTCAAGTATGTAATTGGGTACTTTTTCCACCACTGGTTGATTTTCACACTGCTGACATGGGTGGAATGACATCCTGTGTACAGCACTGAATCAGTGTGCAAAGAACAGATTTTCACATAAGAGAAGTGTGTTCCAAGAAAAATGTCAAATAAAATAGCTTTTTGTTTCAGTGCGTCTCGTCTATGCTTCGATTGCCTCGGTATCGGCTTCGAATGCATCAAGAAAAAGTTATACTTACCGTTGGCTCCGACCCGTCGTGCTTCGTGGTCGAGACTCCCGCCTAAATATGTATCCGGGCTCGAAACACCTGCCTATATGAAGCTATCTAACTGGCAGTCTCTGCGTTGGTGGACTCGGTCAAGCGAGGACCGGTAGCCTACAGCACTGCTGAGCTCCGTGATCACAGCAAAACTCCAAGCGAGGGAGTGGTAATGCTGGATCAACGGGCTGGTATGGCAGTCAAGCGGGGACTGGCACGACCCTGCGGGTCAACAAGCTCAAACTACAGGTACAACACAAGCTAACTATGGTAAGTATGTGTGGCTAACTTAGCAAGCTAGCTACGAGCTAACTTCTGAGGTAATGGGATAGACCCGGAGCTAACTAGCTAGCTAACACACAAGGATGGAAATGCTTGGCAAAAAGCAATAAAAGTTAGCTTGTATGGGCAGGCACAATAATAAGAGAGAGGGGGAGAGTTGGTGTCCACATCACCAACAAACTATCATGGTCCAAACACACCAAGACAGTCGTGAAGAGGGCACGACAACGCCTATTCCCCCTCAGGAGACTGAAAAGATTTGGCATGGGTCCTCAGATCCTCAAAAAGTTCTACAGCTGCACCATCGAGAGCATCCTGACTGGTTGCATCACCGCCTGGTATGGCAACTGCTCGGCCTCCGACCGCGCTACAGAGGGTAGTGTGTACGGCCCAGTATATCATTGGGGCCAACCTTCCTGCCATCCAGGACCTTTATACCAGGGAGTGTCAGAGGAAAGCCCTAAAAATTGCCAAAGATTCCAGCCACCCTAGTCATAGACTGTTCTCTCTGCTACCGCATCGCAAGCGGTACCGGAGCGCCAAGTCTAGGTCCAAAAGGCTTCTTAACAGCTTCTATCCCCAAGCCATATGGGTTGTGGGTTCGATTCCCACGGGGGGCCAGTATGAAATTTTTTTAATATATAATGTATGCACTCACTAACTGTAAGTCGCTCTGGATAAGAGCGTCTCCTTTTTTAATGCTGCTGCTACTCGCTGTTTATTACCTATGCATAGTCACTTTACCCCTACCTACATGTACATATTACCTCAATTACCTCGACTAACCTGTACCACCGCACACTGACTCTGTACCGGTACCCCCTGTATATAGCCTCGTTATTGTTATTTTATTGGTTGTTCCTTTATTTAGTAAATATTTTGTTAACTCTTATTTTTCTTAAAACTGCATTGTTGGTTAAGGGCTTGTAAGTAAGCATTTCACAGTAAGGTCTACTCCTGTTGTATTCGGCGCATGTGACAAATAACATTTGATTTGATTTGATTAAAATCAACTACCCGTTGAAGAATCGTAATTCCGTAAGAAAGTAAACCGAAGGGGATTAATAGCAATCTCGTAATGTAAAACACAAACGTGAGCTTGAAGAAAGACAGAATGTCACGCCACACTACCTTTTATAGTGACAGGTCACATGGGTACAGTAAGGGTGTGGCGTGACTGTAAACATCTTTGATATTAACCATCTCAATCACATCGTGTGAAGGGTAAGGAGTTCCCATAGGTCATTTGGCAACCCATTACGAAAACAAAAGAGAACCCTAACCCCAATCTTGGCATATTATCTATCTCTAACCCCTAGTCTTATAGTCAACCCTGGCTTAACCTGCCCAAGATAGGGCTCCCCCACCTCTGAATTCCCAATTTAACCCCTGTATACAATCATCTATTCAGATACACAGCCAGACAAAAGTGGGTCAGTGGGTTACTCTTTGCACTCATTTCCGTAGCTGCTTCATAATTCCAAGATCTCACCTGTGTTCTTAGGGGCCTCTCCATGCGTTTGTGCACCAGGGGGTGTATCCTGCCATCCAAACTGTGGCTGAGGGGGCATCTGGTAACCCTGGTAACCTGGCTGCCCTTGGTATAAACCTGGGGGTCCTGGGGGGAAGTTAGAGTAGGATGGATCTGTTGGTGGGTAACCCGGAGCAGGGTATCCCTGGGCTGGGTATCCCTGATCTGGGAACCCTTGGGGTTGGTATCCCTGGGGTTGGTATCCAGGGGCCATGGGGGCAGAGTACCCAGGTGCTGTAGGGGCAGGGTATCCTGGGGCAGAGGTGCCAGGGCCCCCATAAGGAGGCGGCTGATCAAAATTCATCTGTGGACAGCAAGACAAATCCCCCTAGGAATGTGGGAAATCACAAAACAACCAGAAAAGCATAAATATGTCAGAAACATAATGAGAAAGCCACGACAATTGACTGTCAGATTCCCTTGTCTTGTAATTGGAGTGGAGAATGTGCATGCCACTTAAGTTTAACTGAAAACAGTCAAATCTAGTGAATGAGAGCTTTGTTGCCTTGCTGCTGGAGGGAGTGGGGTGATGTCAGCCCTGTGACTGACTGTGAAAGACTGACTCAGTCAGAGGTGACATTCCACTTTGGAGGCACAACTATTTTAACAGTCAATTGATAATGAGTGAACAAGGCCAGGGTCTGAATTGAATTATGTGCAATACTTTCCACTTCCAGGCACAGTTAATAAGGAGATGTATGTGGGTCATATGGCCAAGAGCCCATTCAGTGGCTGGCTATTCCAATCCATAAAATACTATTCTAGGGTAATTTGTTCACAGTTATTGGCGTTTCAGAAAAGTTAAACTATAGTGTAGGCAGCTTCAGCACCAAAGTTATATTCGAACTTTCCTTAGTTTACTTAATTAGACAGATTGTAGAAATTCAACATTCAGGAATAAATCAATCAAGCAGACAATTTCAACTCTTCCCTTGTTAAAACGACCTATAATGTGTCTGGGTGAATAATGTCAGTATTACCTCGGGTTGAATGAACTGTTACCTGTAATGTGCTTTCTTTCTCCCTTTTTAGTTCGGATTGGCGTCAACACAGCCTTTTTCTTGATTTACGTTGTATAATCCATCGAGTGTCGCTTGCTGGCGCGCTCCTCCGTTTTCACAGGCTGCAACGGAAAACTTGCTGATGGGTGCGTTGATGGCTTCGAGACAGCTGAGCCGGTCTGATGATTTCGCCTACTATCATCTGACTCGGTTTCCCCCCCACCTCTCATGACCTTACGTCACAACCATGAGTAATTTCACTCTCTGCTGATCACACTCACATTTTAACTTCACATTGGTGTTATTTAATTGTAATACTACTAGGGGGTAACTAGCCCCCTGGGTAACTGCCCCCCCCCCCCTTGTAATTCACATAAAGACCACAAGATGTCACCAAATTATTTTCCCAACACTTTCGCTGGCTGCCACTGCTCTTGCTCAACAAAAAATGTCCTCTGTGTCATCACAACTTTTGCAGATATTTCAACACAACGATTGTGGTAAATTGATCTAACTTTTTGAATTTTGAAAAAGTTGTAGATATATTCCAATGAAGTTAGATCTATAATTGTTTTTTAAATATACAAGTAGGAAAGCCTTAAGATAAATAATCCATTTGTTTAGAGAGGCTGCTAATGAAGTTGCTAGCTAGCAAGTTAGCATAAACTAGTGCTAACTGGGCTAGTCATTGGGCAATTACCCCGGTACTTTAAAAAAACGGCCCTTTTCTAAAAACAACATTTCATGAAACAACTATTATTCGCTTAAGCATGACCTTCATCCACATAACATTTTATTTCCAAACATTGCTTTTTTGTGTCAGCAATTAGACATTATTCTTAGGGGGGCTAGTTACCGCTTGGTACCCTAATATTTGTAGGCCTGTAATATTACAGTACAGTTGTGGTCAAATATAGGCGGCCTTGCACTTTACATTGGAGTTAAATGACGCAGAATGCTCTGTTTTCTCTTTTCAAAACTGGTTGAATGGCTATTTTTGCATCCTGGACTCAGGGCCCTTATAAAAATGTACCATGGTACTTTCATTCATACCATGGTACTACAATGGTACCTTCACTTATACCATGGTATAGTCTGAATCATGGAAATGTACCATGGTTTTAGCCTTGAAGTATGATGGCACTACCATGGTACTGCCATTGTACCTAAATATTACCATGGTATTGCATAATTTATACCATGGTATTGATGTGGATCATGGAAATACCATGGTAATGCACAATACCCTTGCGAAAGAAGATTGCCGTCAGAGTGCAGTATAACTGCAGCACACTGGCCCAACAGATCCACAGAAGATGCAATCTCTATTGTGCTCCACACTGCCCTTTCCCACCTGGACAAGAGGAACACCTACGTGAGAATGCTAATTATTGACTACAGCTCAGCGTTCAACACCATAGTGTCCTCAAAGCAAATCACTAAGCTAAGGACCCTGGGACTAAACACCTCCCTCTGCAACTGGATCCTGGACTTCCTGACGGGCCGCCCCCAGGTGGTAAGGGTAGGTAACAACACATCTGCCACGTTGATCCTCAACACGGGGGCCCCTCAGGGGTGCGTGCTCAGTCCCCTCCTGTACTCCCTGTTCACCCATGACTGCATGGTCACGCACGACTCCAACACCATCATTAAGTTTGCCGACGACACAACAGTGGTAGGCCTGATCACCGACAACGATGAGACAGCCTATAGAGAGGAGGTCAGAGACCTGGCCGTGTGGTGCCAGGATAACAACCTCTCCCTCAATGTGATCAAGAGAAAGGAGATGATTGTGGACTACAGGGGAAAAAAAGAGGACTGAGCATGCCCGCATTCTCATCGACGGGGCTGTAGTGGAACAGGTTGAGAGCTTCAAGTTCCTTGGTGTCCACATCACCAACAAACTGTCATGGTCCAAACACACCAAGACAGTCGTGAAGAGGGCACAATAAAGCCTATTCCCCCTCAGGAGACAGAAAATATTTGACATGGGTCCTCAGATCCTCAAAAGGTTATACAGCTGCACCATCGAGAGCATCCTGACTGGTTGCATCACCGCTTGGTATGGCAACTGCTCGGCCTCCGATCGCAAGGCACTACAGAGGGTAGTGCGTATGGTCCAGTACATCACTGGGGCCAAGCTTCCTGCCATCCAGGACCTCTATACCAGGCGGTGTCAGAGGAAGGCCCTAAAAATTGTCAAAGACTCCAGCCACCCTAGTCATAGACTGTTCTCTTTGCTACCGCACGGCAAGCGGTAACGGAGCGCCAAGTCTAGGTCCAAAAGGCTTCTTAACAGCTTCTATCCCCAAGCCATAAGACTCCTGAACAGCTAATCATGGCTACCCAGACTATTTGCATTGTCCCCTCCACCCCACCCCCTCTTTTACATTGCTGCTACTCTGTTTATTATCTATGCATAGTCACTTTAACTCTACCCACATGTACATATTACCTCAATTACCTTGACTAACCGGTGCCCCCGCACATTGACTCTGTACCGGTACCGCCTGTATATAGCCTCCCTACTGTTATTTTACTGCTGCTCTTTAATTATTTTTATTTCTATCAATTTTTTACTTAACACTTTTTTTCTTAAAATTGCATTGTTCATTAAGGGCTTGTAAGTAAGCATTTCACTGTAAGGTCTACACCTGTTGTATTCGGCGCATGTGGCAAATTGTCACGATCGTCTTGAGAAGAAGCGGGCCAAGGCGCAGCGTGATATGCGTACATAATATTTATTGAATGTACAACACAACGAACAAAACAACAAACGATACGAAACGTGAAGTCCTACGGTTACACAAACCAAACGGAACAAGATACCACACCAAAACAATGCCAAACGGCTACCTAAGTATGGCTCCCAATCAGAGACAACGAGCTACAGCCGTCTCTGATTGGGAACCAATACCAAACTAGAACACAAAACAATGAAAACTCACACCCTGGCTCAACATACAAGAGTCCCCAGAGCCAGGGCGTGACACAAATACAATTTTAGAGTGCAGTATAACTGCAGTATGCTGCAAATAATGCAAAATAACATGTTTATTTTCTGCAGTAAATTTGCACTGTAATTGCAGTTCAACTGCAGTACACTGCAGTTATTCTGGAATTACTGTATCCAAAATAAATTTTACATTTTAGTCATTTAGCAGACACTCTTATCCGGAGCGACTTACAATTACCACAGTCGACTGCAGTTACTACATGTTTACTGCAGTTTCAAAACTTTTTTTGTAAGGGTTATGATAAATGTTTTAAAAAATTATCATATGGTACCATCTTTATTAATTGTGCATTACCATAGTACAATGGCAGTATAATTTACATTTTATCCAGAGCGACTTACAGTTAGTGAGTGCATACATTTTCATACTGAATAATGCAAGGTCAAAAGAGGTTGGTTGGCATTATATTGATAGTTTCTGATAAAGTCAGAGGCAGTCTACTATTGTTGGTCCTAGTTAGTCTGTCACATCAAAGAAAAAGGAAAATAGTCGCTGTGAAAAAGGGTAATACTTTCTGTATTAATAGTACCGTTTTTTGCTCATGTTTGGGTTCCCTGTGTTGCCAACCTGAAATGTGGGAAAATGTGAGAGATATGGTGGCCTAATCTTTGGCATGTTGTAATCATTTACAGTATTTATAGTCGAGGGTGTTGTGCTTGTTTCGGCCCGGAGAGGGAGCCGCTCGCTATAGTGGTTGCTTCACTCGCGCTAGCCTGCCTAGTCAGTGAGTCAGTTGAATGAGAGTGCCAACTGAAAACGACTAGTTACCGGAGTGTAACTCCAGTTCTATGAGTGGAGCGGAGCCCCATAGGGGAGCTATGCTCCTAGTGGTTTACCCTCTGCCCTACGGCAGAAACAGCCTGAAGCTAAAATTATGCACACACCTGCAGCCAATGGGAGCACAGGTGCCCCTATATACAGGGACCCGTTCCCTCAATCTGCCTCCCGGGATATTATCTTCAGCGAGACTAGAGAGGGTCGGCAGGGCCTTAAGTCCTATGGGGCTCCGCTCCACTCATAGAACTGGAGTTACACTCCGGTAACTAGTCGTTCTATATCGTGGAGCTCCGCCCCATAGGGGAGCTATGCTCCTAGTGGTTTAAGGCGGAGCGAAACGCTCCAAAATGTACTCCCTGCCGAGCCTAACACTTCCCATTAAAAAAATGAAAAAGGTCAAGCCCAGCAATGGCTGCAACCAATTCCCGCAGTACTGCGACTAAAAAACCCATCCGGGCGTCACAATATACCGCGTCATCGGTTATAGACCCGCCCCATCTAGCTCAATGGCAATACCAATGGCTAGTGGGCAGACCATCAGAATAGAAGCCATGCTAATCTGTACTAGCAGATAGCCGTGCCTCAATATTCTGTGACAACACTATCGTCCACTAATGGAATGACATAAAATGTCACTCTACATTATGTGTCCAATAGACCGCCTTACTCACTCAATGGAACCCAGAGATTAGTAGGCAGGAACAAAATATACTAGTCATACTAAACTGAACCATCAGATAGATGACCTCACATTCTGTCCACTCAATACATGTCTCTACCATACTGACACTGTCAGTCAGGAGACATGCCACAAGATATGCTTTTCATCCAAAGCGGACCTGATAGAGACCTGTCTATCATCCTGCTTCTCTCTCCTCCAACTCAAGATTCTCCTTCAGCTGTGCTGAGTACAATCGAGCTTGAGAGTTAAAAGCTTGTCCTAGACATAACAAGTTTTCCTAACCAAAGCGGACCTGATTGGAACCTGTCCAAGGTCCTGCTTTGTCCATTCTTTCCTAGCTCAAAATCGCCTTTCAGCTCTGCTGAATGCCGACCGAGCTAAAGAGTTAGAAAACATGTCCATCCATAATATGTCTCTTCTAATAAAAAGCGGACTTATGAGCATGGTCACAATCCTGCTTTCTTTCTCTGTTTTTCTCAAGATCTCCCTTCAGCCACGCTGAGTACAGACCGAGCCAAAGAGTTAGAAGACATATCCAACAGATAGAAACGGATAAAAGGAGACGGTGTCGACCATGACGCTGCTCTACAAATATCCTCTACCTCTGTTCCTCTGAAAAGGGCAGTAGAAGCTGCTACTCCACGAGTGGAGTGCGCTCTAATACCCTGAGGCGGTTGTTGCCCCGCCGCCTCGTACGCCGTCTCAATCCCTTCACAAAGCCAATGAGACAATCGCTGTTTTGAAAGTGGTCTACCTAATGCAGCCGCACCGTGACACACAAACAGCTGAGGCGATGACCTAACCGCTGCTGTGCGCTCAATGTAGCACGCCAAAGCGCGTACTGGGCACAGACAATGAAGCTTTTCCTCACTCCTCTCCCCATGGGGAGGGGGATGAAAAGCCCACAATTCCACGATCTGTGATCTATATGCACTGTTAATAACCTTCGGCACAAATGCCGGGTTAGGACGTAACACCGCTCTGCTCAGATCGCCATTGATGGCAAGGCAGTCGGGTCTCGTCGACAGTGCACACAAATCACTGACCCGCTTAGCAGTAGTCAAGGCGAGCAACAGCGCCGTCTTGATAGACAGCATCTTGAGGGGTATTTGATTCAATGGCTCGAACGGCGACTTACATAGCGCTTCGAGAACCAAGGCCAAATCCCACTTGGGCAGCGTAGCTCTAGACATCGGCCTAAGCCGTCGCGTTCCCAATAAGAAACGTTTCACTAATGGGTGACTGAACACGTTTTTCCCTTTAAACCCTTCATGACCAGCTGAAATTGCCGCTGCAAAACACTCGAATGGTGGAGGGCGATTTCTGCTTATCAAACATAGACTGCAGGAATGAGAGCACACTCTCTACCTGACAGCTCATGGGGTCCACGTCCTGTGTGTCACACCATTGTGAGAAAACATTCCATCTGCTGGTATACACCTTAGAAGT
The DNA here is from genome assembly GCF_020615455.1 of Coregonus clupeaformis. NCBI lineage: Eukaryota > Metazoa > Chordata > Actinopteri > Salmoniformes > Salmonidae > Coregonus > Coregonus clupeaformis. Next base: position 51,911,164 of record NC_059200.1, on the reverse strand, counting down.
GGAACTGGCTCTTGCGCCCTGTATGGTTCTGATCACTGCATCAGATAACCCACGGCGCCTCAACCTGTCCCATTCAGGAACCAAGCCTTCAGTGGTTGGCCGATTATGGGCCACTGCCCTATCGAGCCTCCCGCCTGGGTCAACGCTGCCTCGTCGATGTGGAATTGGCCAAGGTGGCGCAATCAACATCTGACTCATCTCCGCAAACCACGGAGCCCCCGGGCGATCGGGCGCTATCAGTATCACTGACAGCTCCTCTGACCTCACCCTGGCTAGCAGTGGGAGAATGCAAGACAGCGGAGGGAATGCATACAGGAGAACTTTCGGCCACGGGTAGTGCGCGAATGCGTCTCTTCCCAGTGGTGGTTCGTCCTGTTCCCTCAGGGAAAACCATAGGAGACACTGCGCGTTCACACGTGACGCGAACAGGTCCACCTCGGCTCTCCCGAATTGTTCCCAAATTCGTAGAACAATGTCCGGGTGCAGACACCACTCGTCGTCTCGAGGACCCCCTCTTGACATGAGGTCTGCCCCTACGTTCAAGTAGCCCGGAATGTGCGCTGCTCTCAACGAGCGAAGGTGCTTGTGAGCCCACAGCCACAATTCCACTGCCGCCCGATGGAGAGCAGGAGACCTGACTCCTCCCTGGCGGTTTATGTGAGCTACTGTGGTCCGGTTGTCTGACCAGACCAACACATCGCGACCCCGAAGGGTAGACGCGAAGTGGGTCAAAACCAGTCGAACCGTTTCCAACTCTAGGAGGTTGATGTGACGACCTGAGGCCATGCACCTCCTATCGCTTGAGACTGACATGTCCCTCCCCATCCAGTCAGAGAGGCATCTGTAAACACTGGAATGTGGAATGACACCTTGCCCATCGGGACTCCGTGCGTGAGAACGCTCGGGTTCCTCCAATAGTCCAGGTCTGCTCTTAGCGAGAGAGGAACCACCACCAACCGATGACGTTGACGCACTGGGTCTAGTCTTAGTTGGGCGAACCACCGCTGTGTTCTGCGCATGTGCAGAAGCCCCAGCGGGACCACAGAGTGGGCTGCCGACATGAGACCCAAAAGTGACATGATCGATAGCGCCGTTACTGTGTGATTCGGACGACACCTCCTCAGGGCTAGTAACAATGCTGCCCTTCGAGGGTCCGAAATTCGAGCCCTCATCATTACAGTGTCTAGCTGTAGTCCCAGGTAGACAATCTGATGACTGGGCCAGGGTGCGCTCTTTTTCCAATTCACAGCGAACCCCAGACGCGTGAGATGAATCACCGTCTGTGTCGTGTGAGTGAACGCCAGCTCTGCTGACGGGGCGAGAACCAGCAGGTCGTCTAGGTAGGCTAATATCCTTATCCCCTGACGACGCAGCGGTTCCAATGCCGCCTCCACACATTTGGAAAAAGTTCGAGGTGCCAGGGCGTACCCAAACGGCATCCTCGTGAACTCGTACGCCACCCCTTGAAAGGCGAACCGCAGAAACTTTCTGTGGCGTGATTGTATTGGCACATGAAAGTACGCGTCCTTTAGGTCTATGCTTGTACAAAAGTCTCCCTTCTGGACACATTCCAGTAGACGTTTTGTCGTCAGCATTCGGAAGGGCCGTTTGGTTATGCTCTCGTTGAGAATGCGTAAATCCAAAATCGGCCTCACTCCCCCCGTCTTTTTGGGCACTAGGAAATAGGGCGAATACAGCCCTTTGTTCCTTTGCTCTCGGGGAACTACTGTGACCGCCTCCTTCGCCAAAAGTTCCGTAATCTCTGACATCAGAGCGGCTACTTTGTCTGGCGTTTTCATCACCGTTTCCACCACTCCCCTGAACGGGGGTGGGGTCCGATGGAATTGGAGGGCATAACCCTTCTGCAACGTCTGATCTAGCCAGCGTGAGAGGGTACAGCTTCGTTGCCACTGCCAGCGATGCAGAGAAAGCGGGCGCGCACGAAGCTGTGGTGCATCCAGTAGGAAGGACCTGTATTCCTCTATGGCCCTCGCCGCCGCTATTCCCCAGCACTGAGTTGGTGGAATAGCCCAAGGCGGGCCCCCCTCGAAAGGGAGAGGAAACATCAGCTCGTTCTGGGTGAATCGGGGGCCTTGATACGTTAGTTACGACCGTAACTCCAGTAATCCGGCCCTCCGTGAACGCAGCACGGTTCTGAACTGCACTGACTGAGGCATTGGCCTGAGACAGAGCGCTCTCCCCGGATAGCAATTGCGTCATCACGTCATTGTCTGACTGAGACTGCTGCTTGCCATGAGACCCATCCATTGCAGCACTCAACAGAGTCTGAAAGATGTGATCACTGACTGGTACCACACGGTGGTGCCACAATACCTCCTCACTGGTCTCATGCGGCTGCTCAACGGCACACTCAATGTGTGGTGAGCTGCGCTCAGAGCCATGGGCATTGTTACGTTCTGAATAGACCGGAGGCGTCCATACCTTGGTTATACTTGTAACTCTGGTATTCCCGCTCTCCGTGAACGTCGCACGGGTCTGATCTGCGCTGGCTGAGGCATTAGCCTGCAGCAAGGCGTCATTCCCGGCTAGCGGCTGCGTCTTCATGTCACATTGGGACAGAGACAGCTGCCTGCTGTGTGAGACCTTTACTACAGAGCTCCTAGGAGTCTGTAGTAAAATATCTTTATTAAGTGAGCTAAGGCTGCGCCTTGCTACCTTTTCCCTTTTCCTCTCCTGAGCGCGCTCAACTACGCACTCTTGGTGGGTTGAGCTACACTCAGGATGGTGAGGGAAAACCATAGAACGTGAAGTGTTCTGTACCTTATGGAATAAATGTCCTTCTTTGACAATGTCAGTGAGAACCAGCTCTTTATTCACATAATCAGAAAACACACCCTCCACGCCCTGAACAGTGGGGTGGGGGGGAACAGTAGGCTCAATTGCGTCTTGCGCCGAGCCGTCTTCCGTCCTCTCCCCCTCGCCTCGTCATTGGTGCCGACTCTTTTGGGAGACCTTCTGGTGCTGCCAGGCCGGCTTGACGACGACCTCCCTCGCCGGCGGGACCGTCGCTGCCACTGTCGCTGCTGGAGGGGCCGAGCCCGCTCTCTTGCTGCCTGTGGTGGACGCCTGTCGCCTGGCCCGTCGCCTCCCCGTAGCTCTACTGGGGGCGTTGGAGGTGGACGGAGTAGCTGGGGCTCTGCTGGCCTTCATTGCCAATGGCAGATGTTTGGCCAGGTGCTTCCTCTCCTCATCCAGTTTGGCGATACGCTCTGTTGCGTCTTTCACAGCGACCCCAAATAGGCCCTCGCTGGAGACGGGAGCGTTGAGCAATGAGGCTCTGTCGGTCTCCTTCATGGCCGTCATGGACAGCCACAGGTGACGCTCTGTCGATTTCCTCGCCGGTCAACTCAGACCTACCCGTTGTGAGACGGGATAGGGAGGCCGCGAGGAGGGCGATGTTATTCGCCGCTGACACGCCCTGGGCTCCCAGCGTGAAGGACTTCTCAGCCAGCTGTGCTGTGAGCCTGTCCTTTTGTGCTGGCAGGGTGGCCTTCTTGGAGGCTGCCCAGGGACTCGAACCTGGCACTAAGTACGCCGCCATGGCGCCTTCGAGCCTAGGGATTCCCTTAGCCGCCCACTCGTTACCGGCCACTCTGGTGAATGGGATATACGCTCTGGCCGGCGAACGCGCCGCCAGAGGTGAACCCCACGAGCCCTCGACATATTTGCCAAGGGAAGGCATGGCTGGAGCCATAGGCTCAGCCGCCCTCCTTGGCTTGGAGTAGGGGCCGCCTTCCATCAGGTCCACTTCCACAGGAAGGGGAGCTGGGGGCAGCGCTATCTCCAGTCGATTAGCCGCCTTCTCAATGAGTTCGGGAAAGTCCGAACGCAGAGAGGCTGCCGCGAAGGACAGGGCTTCTGATCTCACAGAGCCCATGTCGTCATCGTATAAGGAACCTTCAGACCTCGCACTCTCCAACGGAAAGGGGGTCTTGAAAGCTGGCGCCAGAGCTCCGGATTGTCCCACTGGGATATCCATCTCTGCGCCCTCCTTGTCATCCTCTGAGCCAGCACTGTCCGTCGACGCCTCTGAAGCAGAGGCGAGAGTGGACAATACATCCTCTAGAGGGACGTCCTCTCTAAAGAACGCCCAACGCTGCTTCCTCTCCTTCATAGGAAGGAGGGCGCAGGAGGCGCAGTTAGGAGGGTTGTCGAGACCGTCCTTAGCATGCTGCGGTCCCAAGCACACGAAACAAAGGTCGTGGGGGTCCGTAGCCGCCATGTCGGTGCATCGACATAGAGCCCTAAAAAGGGCTTTTGGGGGTGGGAATTTCCCTGGTGTGCTCATGCTGGAAGACGTTGATGGCTGGATATCAACGACGAGATCTTCCTGAGTCTTCTATGGCTTCTTCAATTCTAGTCCAGTCGCTGAAGATAATGGGAGGCAGATTGAGGGAACGGGTCCCTGTATATAGGGGCACCTGTGCTCCCATTGGCTGCAGGTGTGTGCATAATTTTTGCTTCAGGCTGTTTCTGCCGTAGGGCAGAGGGTAAACCACTAGGAGCATAGCTCCCCTATGGGGCGGAGCTCCACGATATAGAACTGAAGAGAGAAGCACCAGATAAACTAAATATTTTAAATGTTATCAACACGGAACACGCGGAGTGTAATGGTATAATTGTTATTATTTGTTGATATTGTTTTGATAGTTTAATTAATTTATAAAAAGTACGTTAGCATAGAAGCTAACGGCGGCTAAAATTAGCTCCAGTCAATCGAGCCTGTGAACTAACGTTCGTTCATACAGTGTAAACTAAGGCAAACAATGTAAATCAAATCAAATTATATTGGTCACATACACATATTTAGCAGATGTTATTGAGGGTGTAGCGAAATGCTTGTGTTCTTAGCTCCACAAGTTCAGTAGTATCTAATAATTCACAACAATACACAAATCTAAAAGTAAAAGAATGGAAAAACTTGCTGTTTTTAGGGATATGTTGAGAATTACATGATGAAAATGTATCTATGAGATAAGATGATAATTTATACCTTTTTACAAATTATTTTTTAGTATGTTGGCTATTTATAATTGTATACAGTGGGGAAAAAAAGTATTTAGTCAGCCACCAATTGTGCAAGTTCTCCCACTTAAAAAGATGAGAGATGCCTGTAATTTTCATCATAGGTACATGTCAACTATGACAGACAAATTGAGGAAAAAAAATCCAGAAAATCACATTGTAGGATTTTTAATGAATTTATTTGCAAATTATGGTGGAAAATAAGTATTTGGTCACCTACAAACAAGCAAGATTTCTGGCTCTCACAGACCTGTAACTTCTTCTTTAAGAGGCTCCTCTGTCCTCCACTCGTTACCTGTATTAATGGCACCTGTTTGAACTTGTTATCAGTATAAAATACACCTGTCCACAACCTCAAACAGTCACACTCCAAACTCCACTATGGCCAAGACCAAAGAGCTGTCAAAGGACACCAGAAACAAAATTGTAGACCTGCACCAGGCTGGGAAGACTGAATCTGCAATAGGTAAGCAGCTTGGTTTGAAGAAATCAACTGTGGGAGCAATTATTAGGAAATGGAAGACATACAACACCACTGATAATCTCCCCTCGATCTGGGGCTCCACGCAAGATCTCACCCCGTGGGGTCAAAATGATCACAAGAACGGTGAGCAAAAATCCCAGAACCACACGGGGGGACCTAGTGAATGACCTGCAGAGAGCTGGGACCAAAGTAACAAAGCCTACCATCAGTAACACACTGCGCCGCCAGGGACTCAAATCCTGCTGTGTCCCCCTGCTTAAGCCAGTACATGTCCAGGCCCATCTGAAGTTTGCTAGAGTGCATTTGGTTGATCCAGAAGAGGATTGGGAGAATGTCATATGGTCAGATGAAACCAAAATAGAACTTTTTGGTAAAAACTCAACTCGTTGTGTTTGGAGTACAAAGAATGCTGAGTTGCATCCAAAGAACACCATACCTACTATGAAGCATGGGTGTGGAAACATCATGCTTTGGGGCTGTTTTTCTGCAAAGGGACCAGGACGACTGATCCGTGTAAAGGAAAGAATGAATGGGGCCATGTATCGTGAGATTTTGAGTGAAAACCTCCTTCCATCAGCAAGGGCATTGAAGATGAAACGTGGCTGGGTCTTTCAGCATGACAATGATCCCAAACACACCGCCCGGGCAACGAAGGAGTGGCTTCGTAAGAAGCATTTCAAGGTCCTGGAGTGGCCTAGCCAGTCTCCAGATCTCAACCCCATAGAAAATCTTTGGAGGGAGTTGAAAATCCGTGTTGCCCAGCGACAGCCCCAAAACATCACTGCTCTAGAGGAGATCTGCATGGAGGAATGGGCCAAAATACCAGCAACAGTGTGTGAAAACCTTGTGAAGACTTACAGAAAACGTTTGACCTGTGTCATTGCCAACAAAGGGTATATAACAAAGTATTGAGAAACTTTTGTTATTGACCAAATACTTATTTTCCACCATAATTTGCAAATAAATTCATAAAAAATCCTACAATGTGATTTTCTGGAATTTCTTTTCTCATTTTGTCTGTCATAGTTGACGTGTACATATGATGAAAATTACAGGCCTCTCTCATCTTTTTAAGTGGGAGAACTTGCACAATTGGTGGCTGACTAAATACTTTTTTTCCCCACTGTATGAGTAGCCAAGTCAATTGAATAAGAGCGAGCCAACTGAAAACTATTAAAGAGAGAAGCACCAGATCTTCAAGGTTTCAGACACCCTTCATTCTTCTCACCATACCCTATCCAGGTCCCAAGGTTTAAGACGGTACACTACACTACACCATGTATGTTGTGGTTTTTCACTATGAGCTAAATGGGTTTAAGAGGGTACTAAGCCTACGCTTTGCCATTGCAGAGTGAGTAGTCAATGTTGCATTATGTGAGTACCATAAATTACTACGTTTTTAGTCACTTTACCCGAAAAACAGTGGGACACAGACCATCATAATACATTGTAAACAACTACCATGCTTTCATGTTTCACTACATGCTGCTAGTACAAACCATGGTATTCTTTTCATTGTACTATGGTAGCTATTTAAATGAAGAAAAATAATGTTTTATTTGTCACTACCTTGGCAGGAATATACCATGGTATTTTCCTGCGATGGTAGTACAATGAAAAAACTACCATGGTACTATCATGTTTTTTTGGTCACTACCATGGCAGGAAAATACATAATAGTACCATTGCATTTTTTTCATTGTACTACCATGGTACAATGTACCATGGTACAATTTTGTAAGGGGGATGGACATAACCAGTGGCGATCTGTGCCGTTTAAGATGAGGAACGATGATTATCATAAATTTTTTATGAACATGGCCTTATTTCTATAACAGCAAATTGGATGACTGTCATTCATATTCCATTCACCCAGCTCAATGTAACATCGATAGGTTTAGGCTACTATTTTATTTTTTATTTTTATTTAACCAGGTAAGCCAGTTGAGAACAAGTTCTCATTTACAACTGCGACCTGGCTACATGATACTCTAATTTTCCCTGTACCGATCATGAGGTTGCTACAACCTAGCCTATGAATGAAAGTTTACAACGTAGGTGCACAGGTCGAGATAATTTTTAGTAATCAAGGTGACAGACAGTGACACATTCAATACTGCCTTGCACACACTTGCCTGCATCTAGCTGATCTAGGGTATAATCATTAGTCCAACAGTTGCAAACAAGAGTTTCTATTCCACAAATGTAGGTATGTTTATCCCCATTTCGTTCCATTTGCTTCCGTTTAAGAAACATTTTAACAGAAATCGGCACAATGAATACACCCCTGAAAGTTAACTTTCATAGCAGCCACATACAAACAGCTTGTTGTATATATAATTCCTTCTCGCATCTATCTACGCGCTCTCCTCTCACCTTTTCCCTTTGCTTGTGGACTTCAGTGCCCTGTAGCTCAGTTGGTAGAGCATGGCGCTTGCAACGCCAGGGTTGTGGGTTCGTTTCCCACGGGGGGCCAGTATGAAAATGTTTGCACTCACTAACTGTAAGTCGCTCTGGATAAGAGCGTCTGCTAAAGGACTAAAATGTAAAAATGTAAACACATCAGCTGTCTGTGACCAAGCGAAAAAACCTTTCCAAGCCAAACCTTCATATCATGACCACTAACTGCTACACACAGCCTACATCGTTGTCAAGTCATAGACAACATAGAACTAAGGTGTTAGTAAACCCGCTACAATCATGCAGTACCGTGTAGTCAGCAGCAAGCAGTTACACCGGTGGGCCCCGGTGGCAATAAATAAACAAAACCAAAAGCTTACCTTGACTTGAAAGAGTTCCAGTGTTGGATAGCCATCCAGCTAGCTAACATAGCATCCCTCTCTGTTTGAGCTTGGTGTTTGAGTAGGCTAAACTAGCTAGCTAAGTAATTGAAAGTGACAAAATATATACTATGAAATATAGCTAGCTCTCTCTTTCTCTCTTGCATCTCCTTAAATTTTGGAAGAAATGTATTTGTTCAAAACTGTTCAACTATTGTCTTTCTCTCTCTTTGAGTCAACTACTTACCACATTTTATGCACTGCAGTGCTAGCTAGTTGTAGCTTATGCTTTCAGTACTAGATTCATTCTCTGATCCTTTGAATGGGTGGACAACATGTTAGTTCACGTTGCAAGAGCTCTGCTAGGTTGGAGAACGTCCTTCGGAAGTTGTCATAATTACTGTGTAAGTTTATGGAAGGGGGTGAGAACCATGAGGCTCCTAGGTTTTGTATTGAGGTCAATGTACTCAGAGGAGGACAGAAGCTAGCTGTCCTCCGGCTACACCATGGTGCTACCCTACAGAGTGCTGCTGAAGCTACTGTAGACTTTCATTGCAAAACTGTGTTTTAATTAGGGCTGTCAAAAATAGCGCGTTAACGACGTTAATTAGTTGTTTGCTGTTAATTACGTCAATTTTTTTAACGCATTTCACGCATGCGCAGTGTGACAAATTATTCAGGTCAGGAAAGTGGTTGGGAGCTAGAGGCGAGATGGAGCAAGGTGAGCAAAGTGGGCCTATTGACGGATTCAAATATAAAAAGAATGATGATGGTACAGTTAACAAGTACAAGGTTATTTGCAAGATTTGTAAGAAGGAGTTTCAATTTCACCGGAGCTGTTCAAGCTTGAAGTACCATGTCAACGCCAAACATGCGTTTGCTGGGCCGTCAGATTCAGCAAGTGGTTTGCGCCAGACCACGCTGAATGTTTGCAGGCAATTAACAAAATCAACCTCAGATAATTTGACCAACACAATAGCAAAATGGATTGCAAAGGATTGTAGACCCATTAGCATTGTAGAAGACTCAGGTTTCCTTGATGTTTTGCAAGTGGCGTCTCAAGACTCATTCTATAAGCCACCATCAAGAGCCACAGCCAAAGACAAATATTATGGTGTGTAGTATGTTTCAGCTTGATTTAAAACACCATTATTTGGCTGTGTTAATAAACAGACATAATATGAAAATTATGTATCTGTGTCCTGTTATTTATCTTTTGGTATGCATTTCAGAAAAAAAATGGTTAGGATTCAGGTGTAATTGCAAATAGTGATTAATCATGATTAATCCACTGAAAATTCTGATTAATTTGATTAAAAATTTTAATCATTTGACAGCCCTAGTTTTAATAAATTATTTGGTGGCATGTGAATATATTTAGCGTAGTCTTATCTAAAAAGAATAACTTTTTTAATGTTTCACTGTTTTTATTTTTATGAAATTCACAGAGGATGGTCCTCCCCTTCCTCCTCTGAGGAGCCTCCACTGGCATAACATAGTAACCGAAAATTCGGGACACTCAAATGAGTATAATATGTTACGTTTGGTATGGTACAGTATGTATTAATTTGTGAATGTCCATCAATTTGCAATACGTATGATATGTTACGAATTCTAATTTGTTGAGGCTAACGTTAGTTAGGTGGCTAGGTAGCTAATGCTAAAGTTAGCTAGGATATGGGTTGTGGTTAAGGTTAGATTTTAGGGTTAGGGGAAGGGTTAGCTAACATGCTAAGTAGTTGCAAAGTAGCTAAAAAGTATTAAGTAGTTGCAAAGTTGCTAATTAGCTTAAATGCTAAAGTTGTCTGATGAGATTCGAACACACAACCTTTGGATTGCTAGATGTTCACATTATACCACCCTCCTTTCGTTTTTGCCTTAAGTAACCTTCTGTCTATGTAACCATATCAAACATAACATATCATACTAATTTGAGTGTCCCGGATTTTCATTTAATTCTGTATGTTACGTCTAGTCTGAGACCAGCCTGATTTTTACCCTGTTGGCTCCTGCAATTTATCACGTGAGATAAATTACACAGTAGTAAACAAGAATCACCTGCCTCCAACCAAATTCATTTGAATTCTGAATAGTTTAGTCCACGCCTTTTTATAAATGTTGAATTGAAAAATCTAAGAGCGCGATTCAATCCCATCCGCTTTAGCCAACATCCGCGTAAAGGTTGTTTTGACGGTGTCGGAGGTGGAACTGTGTTAGAGCTGTCAAATCCACAAGTGGCTCCTGGCATTATACCTAAAGTGGAATTGCCATTGGCTGTACGGAGTCACATTACCAGAAATCCCATACAGCCTTGTTTACAAGTTCAAACACTGGAATGTGAAATGTAATCTACACATCGATTAGGATTATATAAATCCTCATTATTTCATTTAACGATTTTTCAATTTGAGCTTAATTATTTCGTTCTGAACTTCTAACAGGAGTGGGGTGGGTGTGACTTTGTGACAATGATCGCAAGAGCAGCTGCTCACCGATTTGATGGCTCCAATGCAGTTCCACCTCAGACACCGCCAAAATATCCGCTATGCGGGTGTCTGCTATCGCCAGTGTGGTGATACTGATGGTTTGTCGAGAATGATGATTTCTTGACAACTGTAGCATTTCAGCTAAGCCAAATCCAGCTATGTACAGAATTGACTTTATGTAGCAGGTTAGGAGAACTAACACAGCAGGTTAGGAGAATGAATGCAGCAGGTTAGGAGAATTAACTTAGCAGGTTAGGAGAATGAGGTTAAGGGAGGAAAATGTTTAAGGTTTCTCAAAAATTCTACAGTTGTAAACAACTGTTATCCCCAACAGGGCAACTAGATGGAGCTGTACTGGTAGCCAAAACCGTACAAACCATCAGTATCATAACACCATTAACGTTTGATCTGATTTATCCTAAATGTTTTCAATTTATTTTGCTGGATTGTGTAAGGTTGCCAATATATGACCGCAACTGTAGCCTATATGTGTTGTAAACAACTTATTCTGCATCATTAACCCAACCAGTATTTTTATGCTTTATATCAATACTGTATCCAATCTGATAACAATAGTCCATCATCAAACTGTTTAACCAGACATGTATTTTATTGAAGTGTGCAAGTCTTATCATAAAACCATTTTGAAACAAAGATAGTTACTGCTTAACAGCAAAATTGTGACAATCGCAGAATATATTTGTGCAACAAAAATTCTAAGGAATTTCCTCAATTTCTCAAACAACATTCATTTGCTATTCTCTGAGAAGGGCACTGATTTAGTCTTCAAATAGGCAACTTCACAAGCGGTTTAGGATCAGTGGGAGCATCTAGCACAGTTTTGAAGAGGTACAATTACAAAATGAGCAGGAGTAAACTTCCCAAGATTGAATTTCAGAAGTGTTGCTCTTGATCCAGTGTGTGTTTGGCCTCCTGACAGCGATCAATGGAAGACAGTGTGTCTCCAGCGCTTGTTGTACAAGCAGGGCCAGAGACTGTCCTGCACTGTCACCTTAAAGGGGATGAGCTCCACGCTGAGGCCGAGCAGCTCCAGTCAGGAACACTCCAGCTGGGTATTCTGAGATCTCTGAGCCCCCCCGCACCGGCAGGATGTGCCATCATCTGGGGGAAAGGAAAATGTATGCACTCACTACAAATATGAAAATGTATGGATAAGAGCGTCTGCTAAATGACTAAAAAGAATTTAACAAATGAAAGAAAATATAAAAGGGAATAAACAAAAAGAGAGACAGATATAAAACAGCTGGTGAGGACTGTATCAGGAAATGAGATTCAGATGGAGAATTATTTAATGACCCACAATAGCAGTGTCGTGTATGACGATTATGACTAGTCTTGAGGGACAAAGAAGAACTGTTTATCTTAAGTTTGAATGTAGCAGTTGGAGGGTGACGCCCCAGGGGAGACTGGTGATTGGCCAGAAGAGGGAGCCACCCATCTTTTTGCATTGTTTATAAGTAAGGGGCTAGACAGAGAGAGGCAGAACGGCCATTGCAATCTGGGACGCCGTTCTCCAGACACCGCGGGTCTGTAACTTATGCTGTAACCTTGTGATATTAATAAAAGCCTCTAATCATTGTGCAGCCTAAGCGGACTCTTTGTTGACAGCAATAATTGCCACCATTCACCCGATACGACAAATGGCGCCCAACGTGGGGCTGGTCTGCACCTCTCCTCTGTTTCATTCAGCCGCCAGGCTAACTCGCTTTGAAGCCATGGCCAGACAAGGGTGAGTTTTTCTTACCGGTTTGGAGCTTGTTAGGTTTGGATACTGCGTGTGTACACTGGAGGGGTGTACCATACGACCGAAATGTGCCTCATGTGGCGTTATTGCGGTCAACTAGAGTCTGTTATAATATATTCCATGGGTAAACGGCAGGTAATTGGAAGTTTAGAGCATAAAACGGTAGGAATTAAGTATTGAAGGTGTACAATTAAAACAGATATGCGCATTCATTAGGGCACTGTACCGCTTAAAGACCCCAGGGGGGCCATTTTAGATAATGGGCCGACAAATCCGTTTGTACGATAGAATGTGCAATTCGGTGTGTTTTTTAAAGGAAAACTCGGATTAATGAAATGTATCTGATTGTGATTATTGCTTGACTTTCGTCCGACGGGGGGTTTGCATGGGTGTGATTTCTCGGTGAATTGTCATTAAGTCCACGGTAGCACAAAATGGTAGGGAAATATGTTAAAAGGAATAAGGGCAGTGCAGGATGCTTATGTGTGTGGTAGGCCGCAGTTAGCTAAAGGCTAAGGCTAATGTTAATGCTAAATGCTGGAGTGTGGGTCATGCCACATTATACATAGCGGCTAATGCTAAATGCTAATGCTAAATGCTAATTGTGTTGCGTGCTACATGCTAACGTGTCCTTAGAGGTCCTATTGCGATAGGATAAGCCTCTTAAACTTGTTTGTATGTGGGTGGAATTCAGAGTTCTACGCAAATGTGAGTTCTGTTATGTGTAATTGTCTGACTATAAGTGTAAAATAGAGAACTGAGGTAGAACGCTGGCGTTCTATGGTGTGGCAATCATAGGGTTAAGTGGATGTGCGCATGCGCTTGATTTTACGGCGCTAAAACTACGACATGCGGTTATTTGCTAAAACTACAAACACGGCATTGTGGGTAAGGGTCATAGGTCTGTGGGGTTACCCTGCAGGGGGAGAAATAGCCACAGAAGAGGAGAGATTTTAACACGAATCTTATAGTTTTAAAGCGGCTGGTGTTTGAACATGAAACTATTTGTTGAGATGTAGTGAATTTATACATTAAATATATGTTGACGGAGTATAATGAATTAAATTAAATGACGGATTAAAATAAAATAAAAATGTTTTTGAGCGATCTATTTAGTTCTGAGTTTAGTCTTAGAGTGAATAATGGGTGAACGAAGGAATGTTGAATATGGTTGAGAACTCAGTGATTGCAGTAACTACTAAAATCTTTTTCTGTGTCTCTGTTCTTCTGTCATATGAGAGGAGCAGTAGGACGATACGACAGGAGAGAGAGAGAGAGAGAGAGAGAGAAAGAGAGGGGGTGCTGACGTAGCGTCACGTGACGCGGCAGAGGATCAAGTCAAAAAGGTTTTGAGACTGGTCTGGTTACAAAATATTTGATGTTATGACAATTTCACATAGGCTTGGCAAACTGATCATTAAAAATTGCATTTTGGAGGCTATGTGCATCACTTGGGTTAATTACAGATGTGTTGGGAATCAAGGACTAACATTATTCTGTAAAATTAAGATAAGGGTTTATGGGAATTGTAGTGTTGAAGGGTTAGAGGCTTTGTTTTTGGGATTGCTTTGAAGTTGACTAACTTACATTTGCATTTGATGGGTTGTGGTAAGATAGCCACCACTAATTGATAAATTGGTGACATAGGATATAGGAATAAAAATTGGTTTTAATTATTCATGATTTTTAATGACAATGAAGATGAATCCAAAACTCCAGAAGGAAGAAAAACCGAGATGTCTGGAAACTAAGAGAAGAATGAGGTTCGGAAAGATGAGGATGAAGATACAGAAGGAGAAAACCTGCTGAGAAAATAATCCCAAGAATTGGAGGAGAAGAATAATACATTGAGGTCAAGGAAAGGCCAATAGTAAGAAGATGATGGAAGATGATATTTCGAGGACAGAACTTAGAATATAAGCTTTTGAAGAATCCTGATATGTCAACAGCAAGAAAGAACAGGATCAAGAAACTCTCAGAAAACTCAATCATACAACTGGTGGAGAAGAGAAGCTTTGGTTAGGAAGAATCAGAGTGAACCAAATCAACAATCACTGTTACAGCTTCAACTGAACAATATCAAATGCAATTGTACCAGCCAAGGGGGGTACCAGGTGTTTCATATCCACAGCCAGTTTCTGGACAGACACAGAATTGGAGAGGAAGAGGACGAGAAGGCTTAGAAGGAGGAGGAAGATTTCAGCTACACCTCCAGCAACTTTCAGAAGACTGCTATAATTATGGACAGGTTGGTTACTTTACCTGTGAGTGCAGTGGGCCAGGAGGAAACAACAGAGGACATTTTTAAGGAAGATACAGGGGCCATTCAAGATCACCTGTTCTCCAGGTGAACCCTAAAGATTCTAGAGTGCCTAGAAGATACGAAGGGGGGTGTCAGCTGATAGCATCGATTAGAGAAGAAGAGAAAATATCCAACAATTGAAGTAAAAACAGGACTATGAGAAGTGATAGTGAATAGTGGAAAAACTTATCTGTGTTGAGCCTAAAAGAGGTTAAACATCTCACTATGTAAAATTAACTAATTAGGATAGGGATTTGAGGTAGTAAAACAGTTAATTACTCTTAGGGAACCAATTGAGCTATGCTATAAAAAAATCAAAGAGAAATTAAAATAGACATACTAATATTAGAGCATATACCTATTGCAGTGTTGGGAAGAGATGCATGGTGTAAATTTAACTGTACAATAGGATGTACACTAAACGGCTGTCTGGTAGATTTTAAAAAGTAGGGTTTTTGGGAATCATATTTGCTTAAAAAGATAATATCATAGGAAGGATGATAATCTATTAGACTGCCTATTAGACAATCTGTCTGAAAAATAAAGTTAAAAGGGGTGACTGTTATTCTGGGTTACATTCTTACACTAAGAGATTTCAGGCTAGGCTAAAAGGTGTTTAGTCGTTTGCCAAGTCTGTGTGTAAAGAAGTCAGAAGCAGGTGGGGACTTTCCCTATCACATATTCTAAAATTTGGTGGTAAAGGGATTTTGTGAATAAATCAGTGGGAAAAGGTTTTTAAAGGTTAGGAGAAAAGATTAGATTAAAATAAGTTAGGAGAACTAGGTTGAAGGAACTCTAAGACAGTAAGCTAAGTTTCAAAGTTAGTAGTAAGAGAGAGAGAAGGGTGGTGAAGGACACTTTAGAGTAGGGAGATCAAGGTAATTATAGGTGTATTTTTTATAATCAAAAGTTTGAAAGTCAGGGATTAGAGATAGGACTGAGAGTTGGGAAAAAGTGACACTAGTGGTGATAGATGGAAGTACAAGCAAAGACTTCAAATCTTTGGGGAAAATGGATGAAGTAACAATAAGGACATTAACACGTCAGTCTATTATAACAACAGTGAGAAGCAATTTAACTCTTTCAACATTGATAGTTATTAAAGCCATAAATATATTGCATTTGATTATAAGGGAACCAATAGCTCCAGCACCAATTTTAGGGAAAAAATACTTATTAGGGTTAGGATGGGGACGTTCCTCCCACATGGAGAGATAATTATGGAGAAGAAGTATACTTATCTAGTGCAAGCATTAGAATTTGTTCCGGTTAAGAATTATTGGTTAAAGGGCTATGTAATTCGTAAAGTGACGCTTATAATGGAAGATTTGAAATCTGTTGAAGTTTCCACAGTCACCAAAGGAGGTCAGGAAGAATATGTTACAGTAGTCACTCCAACAGTAAATAATACAGAGTATATTGGTAACTTTCCCACTAGAAGTAATTAAAGGTGGTAATACATCAACTAAGTCAACTACTTTAATGGTAACTTTGGAAGGGATTAATGATACGATGGCAATAGCAAATGTAGGAAGTATGACACCGACAACAACTTTTCTGAAATTAAAGGAGGTAGCAAGAAGGACTCAGGGGTTTATGTTACGAATTGGAGAGTGCTGTCAAGGATAGTACGAATAGGGTTAAAATAGGAGAGCAGATAGTAGTAGAGAACAATATAGATTCATCTGAAATAGTGATACTATCATGGTGGTACAGGATGAGGTCTTTGATTTTAATGACAGACAAGGAGAGGTATCTGATCAGTACCGCTCGTTAGGGAAGAGAGAAACTAAATGGAGTGGTTTGATTCTTCTGTTGTGAAAATTAGAGATAGATGGGCAGGTTCCAGCAGCTCATTCTGTAAGATCAGTGAGGAATCTTGAGGGTCCATGTCTGTTGAGAATTCCAGTCAAACATGTTAGAGACGGTCGCTCGACCTCTATCAAGTATGTGTCAATCTTATGCTTTGTCATGACTGTTGTATCAGCAACAACAGTCAGTAACAGATAAAATAATGTCGTTGTCAAAACATTTGTTTAAGCCTAGGTATAAGTGTTATTGGGTTAAGTGAATTAACTTGTGTGCATTTGTTAGATGGGAAGTAAAATCAGGTAACAGCGAGCCCTGAAGCATTTGAGGTGTAACCATTGAGGGCTAAAAGTTGTTTTTGTTCTAATAAAACATATGAGGTAAGGGGTATGTTTATGGGAATATCAGATTGTGATGACTATATGATAACTTTGGGTATGCATGACCTTAAGGGTAGTAATGAGAAATATGTTACTTTTTATGTACCAGGTAGTAGGAACAGCAGGACTTTGATGGTTAAAAGATTAGCTTTTGCCTGTCAATGTAACTATTGGGAATTTTAGAGATATTTGGTGGGTTTGTGGTGATAAAGCATATATATTCTTACCCTATGGATGGAAAGGATGGTGTTACATGTCAACGTTGAAGCTTCCATATGAGGTTTTTACCATTAGACGAGGGGTAGCACCGAACACAGATCAATCTGAAACTACTGTTGAAAATAGGGTGAAAAGAGACATGGCTACATTTAATAGTCTTCAAGCCTATCATTGAAGGATAAAGTTAAGGGAGAAGGGGGGACTTTTTCCATGGTATGGTGTAACATTTGGGAAGATCCTATTGATAATGTTAGTTATACTTTGAGTCCAGATAGTTCAGATATTATCACTAGGGTTATATATGCATTGAAGAATATAAGAGATGCATTTGGTATATCTGAAGGAGCTGGAGGGTCAGCGAAGACTTGGTTGCAAGATCAGGTAGGCCAGTAGGGGCAGTGATGGGTTACATTTAATGGCAGCTTTGATAGCACTGTGTGAGATGTTTGTAATTTGTTACTCACCTTTGAGAAAGCTATGATATTGAGATAGGTTGGAGAGTGATGCCTGGAGACAACACTCAGATGCCGTTGTTGACTGTTCCTGATCTGGATGAAGATGGACAAGAGGAACTGAATGGATAAATATCATTTTTGATTATTTGATCATTTTTCAAATTTTTTTTTTTTTCAATATTGGGGTGATTTTGGTATGATTTTATGAATCAAAGGGGGGAAGTGTATGAATGAATAATTATCCTAGTTCATTATTCTATCATTTAATGTGATTCATACATCATTTATATATCATTTTTATATTCTTAGTTGATATTGATGGTCAATTTGAAAGTGTTGTTTTGCAAAAGATACTGTTTGGTCTTTCCTTTTCTTTCAGAAGCATTTGGGGGACATGTGGAGATTGAAATACTCAAACAAGGACAATATGAAGGGACAATATGAAAGGACAATATGACTGGAGGAGATGAAACAAGGAGGGGTGGAAAGATTCCGATTCCATCATCAACAATCCATTGGAAGTCGAGACTACGGAGGAGATGAAGTGTAGTGGACTACATTCCAGTGTCTGCAATTAAATATAGACATATTTGATGTGTAATACATAATTGTGTCATACTCTTACGTATTAATTTTTGTAGAATGATATTTGATGTTATTGAATACATGTGAGGATCTTAGATGTTTTTGTTTATTTCGGTGATGCTTAGGGACAGGGAGTCTAGGCAGGGAGAGGTCCACTGTAGGGTCCAATGGGTTGACCAGCCTTAGAGTGGATATTTTTTGGATAGGATTTTGTTTGCAGGGGCTTACATGTGTATTTAATTGCATCATAGTTTCAAATGCATTTACATGGTTTATGAGTTTATTTGGAGTACCGTGGTGGTTGCCTGGGGCAGAGGGACCGTGAGAGAATTTTACTGTCTTGATTGATGGATGGATTTGGAACGAAGGTTGCCGGACAGTTTTTCGCTCTTACACTCCATAAAGATTTGTTCATATTTCATAGTAATGTATTCACACTTCATAAACAGTTATTCATATTTCATAGAAAGGTATATACACTCTAGAGGATAATGTTTTTTGGTTTAATGTTAAAGATACTCAATAAGATAAATTGTCACTTGTCATAATCCTATTCTGTTTGTTTTCGAGACTTTTAGTTTGTCTCGAAGGGGGGATATGTCGTGTATGACGATTATGACTAGTCTTGAGGGACAAAGAAGAACTGTTTATCTTAAGTTTGAATGTAGCAGTTGGAGGGTGACGCCCCAGGGGAGACTGGTGATTGGCCAGAAGAGGGAGCCACCCATCTTTTTGCATTGTTTATAAGTAAGGGGCTAGACAGAGAGAGGCAGAACGGCCATTGCAATCTGGGACGCCGTTCTCCAGACACCGCGGGTCTGTAACTTATGCTGTAACCTTGTGATATTAATAAAAGCCTCTAATCATTGTGCAGCCTAAGCGGACTCTTTGTTGACAGCAATAATTGCCACCATTCACCCGATACGACAGCAGAAATACAATTTTTTGAGCTGAAAGACAATGGTCAGAGCTTACCCATGATGTTGTACAATGATTTACGTCAATAGGTCTTTCATTTAAGTGAAAGTATGATACAGTGAGGGAAAAAAGTATTTGATCTACTGCTGATTTTGTATGTTTGCCCACTGACAAAGACATGATCAGTCTATAATTTTAATGGTAGGTTTATTTGAACAGTAAGAGACAGAATAACAACAACAACAAAATCCAGAAAAACGCATGTGCCAAAGAGCTCGATTTTGGTCTCATCTGACCACAGCACTTTCACCCAGTTCTCCTCTGAATCATTCAGATGTTCATTGGCAAACTTCAGACGGGCCTGTATATGTGCTTTCTTGAGCAGGGGAACCTTGCGGGCGCTGCAGGATTTCAGTCCTTCACAGCGTAGTGTGTTACCAATTGTTTTCTTGGTGACTATGGTCCCAGCTGCCTTGAGATCATTGACAAGATCCTCCCGTGTAGTTCTGGGCTGATTCCTCACCGTTCTCATGATCATTGCAACTCCACGAGGTGAGATCTTGCATGGAGCCCCAGGCCGAGGGAGATTGACAGTTATTTTGTGTTTCTTCCATTTGCGAATAATCGCACCAACTGTTGTCACCGTCTCACCAAGCTGCTTGGCGATGGTTTTGTAGCCCATTCCAGCCTTGTGTAGGTCTACAATCATGTCCTTGACATCCTTGGTGAGCTCTTTGGTCTTGGCCATGGTGGAGAGTTTGGAATCTGATTGATTGATTGCTTCTGTGGACAGATGTCTTTTATACAGGTAACAAACAGATTAGGAGCACTCCCTTTAAGAGTGTGCTCCTAATCTCAGCTCATTACCTGTATAAAAGATAATTGGGAGCCAGAAATCTTTCTGATTGAGAGGGGGTCAAATATTTATTTCCCTCATTAAAATGCTAATCAATTTATAACATTTTTGACATGCGTTTTTCTGGATTTTTTTGTTGTTATTCTGTCTCTCACTGTTCAAATAAACCTACCATTAAAATTATAGACTGATCATTTCTTTGTCAGTGGGCAAACGTACAAAATCAGCAGGGGATCAAATACTTTTTTCCCCTCACTGTATATTTGGGCTTGAAGTGGGACATTCGTGGAAATGCTGTGTCTTTTCCTATGAGATGACGTGCAAATTCTTTTCAGGTAAATTTATTTTCAGGGCTGGGATTTATTTGAATTTTACCAACCACCAGCATGGCATTGTTTATTAATCAGAAACACCTGCAAGGTTCTTCCTCTTCTCGAGTCGCGACCAGAGAGGACGGGGCAAAGCAAGAGGGTCCTGTCAAAATCTGTCCACGCGGGAATACAACGATAAGCAGACCGCCTGCCTTCCCGCCCTTGGGATAACGACTCCCATTGTTAGGGCGGACACCGTCTCATCATTATATACAGTACACTTTCTACGTCCACTTGGGCACCTGAGACATGGAGCAAAATAAAATAGGGGGTACAAACTCTTATCATAATCCTTTGGATAATTTGTCAAGTTTAATTTATGTCTGAGCTAGTCGGTATAAAAAAATATATACACTACCAGTCAAAGGTTTGGACACACCTACTCATTCAAGGGCTTTTCTTAATTGTAAAACATTTTTACATTGTAGAATAATAGTGAAGACATCAAAACTATGAAATAACACATATGGAATAATTTAGTAACCAAATCAAAATATATTTTATATTTGAGATTCTTCAAATAGCCACCCCCTTTGCCTTGATGACAGTTTTGCACACTCTTGGCATTCTCTCAACCAGTTTCGGGCTCCCGAGTGGCGCAGCGGTCTAAGGCACTGCATCTCAGTGCTTGAGGCGTCACTACAGACCCCCTGGTTCGATTCCAGGGTGAATCACAACCGGCATTAATTGGGAGTTCCATAGGGCGGCGCACAATTGGCCCAGCGTCGTCCGGGTTTGGTCGGTGTAGGCCGTCATTGTAAATAAGAATTTGCTCTTAACTGACTTGCCTAGTTAAATAAAGGTTCAATTAAAAAAATGAGGTTGTCACCTGGAATGCATTTCAATTACCAGGTGTGCCTTCTTAAAAGTTAATTTGTGGAATTTCTTTCCTTCTTAATGTGTTTGAGCCAATCAGTTGTGTTGTGACAAGGTGGGGGGTATACAAAAGACAGCCCTATTTGGTAAAAGACCAAGTCAATATTATGGCAAGAACAGCTCAAATAAGCAAAGAGAAAGACAGTCCCATCATTACTTTAAGACATGAATGTCAGTCAATACGGAACATTTCAAGAACTTTGAGAGTTTCTTCAAGTGCAGTCGCAAAAACCATCAAGCGCTATGATGAAACTGGCTCTCATGAGGACCGCCACAGGAATGGAAGAACCAGAGTTACCTCTGCTGTAGAGGATAAGTTCATTAGAGTTACCAGCCTCAGAAATTGCAGCCCAAATAAATGCTTCAGAGTTCAAGTAACAGACACAACTCAACATCAACTGTTCAGAGGGGACTGTGTGAATCTGGCCTTCATGGTCGAATTGCTGCAAAGAAACCACTACTAAAGGACACCAATAATAAGAAGAGACCTGCTTGGGCCAAGAAACACGAGCAATGGACATTAGACCGGTGGAAATTTGTCCTTTGGTCTGGAGTCCAAATTTGAGATTTTTGGTTCCAACCGCTGTGTCTTTGTGAGATGCGGTGTGGGTGAACGGATGATCTCTGCATGTGTAGATCCCACCGTAAAGCATGGAGGAGGAGGTGTTATGGTGTGGGGGTTCTTTGCTGGTGACACTGTCTGTGATATATTTAGATTTCAAGGCACACTTAACCAGCATGCCTACCACAGCATTCTGCAGCGATACGCCATCCCATTTGGTTTGGGCTTAGTGGGACTATAATTAGTTTTCAACAGGTCAATGACCCAACACACCTCCAGGCTGTGAAGGAGAGTGATGGAGTGCTGCATCAGATGACCTGGCCTCCACAATCCCCCGACCTCAACCCAATTGAGATGGTTTGGGATGAGTCGGACTGCAGAGTGAAGGAAAAGCAGCCAACAAGTGCTCAGCATATGTGGGAACTACTTCAAGACTGTTGGAAAAGCATTCCAGATGAAGCTGGTTGAGAGAATGCCAAGAGTGTGCAAAGCTGTCATCAAGGCAAAGGGTGGCTATTTGAAGAATCTCAAATATTATTTTATTTGTTGAACACTGTTTTGGTTACTACATGATTCCATATGTATTATTTAATAGTTTTGTTGTCTTCACTATTATTCTACAATGTAGAAAATAGTTTTAAAAAATAAAGAAAAACCCTTGAATGAGTAGGTGTCCAAACTTTTGACTGGTACTGTATATCTGACCATTTTATAAATGGTATAATTGCATGATATGATTGCATTTTGCAACCCTGCTCCCCCCAAGATGAATGGTTTTGACCACTAAAGTGTTGCTTCACTACACCCTCAATTGCTTTGATTGGTGCAGCTAGAAACCACAAGTGTCTATCCTGTCATGAAAAGGCACCGTCAATTTTATAGTTTCAAAGCTAATTTTCATGCATTTCAACACATTTTGACGTGTTCATATACTATCTGTGGGCCCCCAAACGACGTGTTCATAATAGTGATGGGAAAGTTGTGCTCTTTTTACTGACTGATCTGTTTGACTTACTCCGTCAAAAGAACAAATCTTTTGACTAATTTCGTTATTTGAGTCAGTAATTACCAAAGCACACAGAACCCCTACCGGCTAAGAACATACAGAGAAGGAACTGTCAAATGAATCAAAATACCCCCGGAACTAGCCGCACTTGGAGCAAAATTTGAAATGGAATACATTGAATACATGGAGCAGGGTGTTTTTTTTTTTTTTTCTCATTAAACCACAAATTAAATGTATTTTCGGAAGGGCTGTGGTCACCATTCATGTAATACATTAAATACAGTGCATTTGGAAAGTATTCAGACCACTTGACTTTCTCAACAATGTTACATTACAGCCTTATTCTAAAATGGATTACATTAGTTTTTTTCCCTCATCAATCTACACACAATACCCCATATTGACAAAGCAAAAACAAGTTATTATTTTTTGCGAATTTATTTAAAATAAATAACTGAAATATCACATTATTATGTACTTTGTTGAAGCACCTTTGGCAGCGATTACAGCCTTGAGTCTTCTTGGGTATGACGCTACAAGCTTGGCACACCCGTATTTGGAGAGATTCTCCCATTCTTTTCTGCAGATCCTCTCAAGCTTTGTCAGGTTGGATGGGGAGCGTCGCTGCACAGCTATTTTCAAGTCTCTCCAGAGATGATTGATGGGGTTCAAGTCCAGGCTCTGGCTGGGCCACTCAAGGACATTCAGAGACTTGCCCCGAAGACACTCCTGCGTTGTCTTGCCTGTTTGCTTAGGGTCATTGTCCTGTTGGAAGGTGAACCTTCGCCCCAGTCTGAGGTCATAAGCGCTCTGGAGCAGGTTTTCATCAAGGATCCCTCTGTACTTTATTCCGTTCATCTTTCCCTCGATCCTGACTACTCTCCCAGTCCCTGCTGCTGAAAAACATCCCCACATCATGATGCTGCCACCACAATGCTTCACCGTAGGGATGGTGCCAGGTTTCCTCCAGATGTGACGCTTGGCATTCAGGCCAGAGAGTTCAATCTTGGTTTCATCAGACCAGAGAATCTTGTTTCTCATGGTCTGAGAGTCCTTTAGGTGCCTTTTGGCAAACTGAGGAGTGGCTTCCGTCTGGCCACTCTACCATAAAGGCCTGATTGTTGGAGTGCTGCAGAAATGATTGTCCTTCTGGAAGGTTCTCCCATCTCCACAAAGGAACTATGTTGCTCTGTCAGAGTGACCATCAGATTCTTGGTCACATCCCTGACCAAGGCCCTTCTCCCCCGATTGCTCAGTTTGGCCTGCGGCCAGCTCTAGGAAGAGTCTTGGTGGTTCCAAACTTCTTCCATTTAAGAATGATGGAGGCCACTGTTGTTGGGGACCTTCAATGCTGCAGACATTTTTTGGTACCCATCCCCAGATCTGTGCCTCGACACAATCCTGTCTCTACGGACAATTCCTTCGACCTCATGGCTTGGTTTTTGCTCAGACATGCACTGTCAACTGTGGGACCTTATATAGACAGGTGTGTGCCTTACCAAATCATGTCCAATCAATTGAATGTACCACAGGTGGACTCCAATCAAGTTGTAGAAACATCTCAAGGATGATCAATTGAAACAGGATGCACCTGAGCTCAATTTCGAGTCTCATAGCAAAGGGTCAGCATACTTATGTAAATAAGGTATCAGTTTTTAATTTTTAATACATTTGCGAACATTTCCAAAAACCTGTTTTCGCTTTGTCTTTATGGGGTATTGTGTGTAGATTGATGAGGAAAAAAAATATTTAATCAATTTGAGAATAAGGCCGTAACGTAACAAAATGTGGGAAAAGTCAAGAGGTCTGAATACTTTCCGAATGCACTGTATATACACATCAGACGGTATTGGGGAGCTTTTCATATTTTTTTCACTGGTACATTATTTACCCATTTCAATCTCATAGCAACCCTATGTAGGGCTCAATCAAGCTAGTCTTCTTGACTACTTTCATATGTCATTCTCACTGGCACCAAAAGTTTAAAAAGTGTATATAGGGGACAGAATGCGGTCAGATCATCAAATAATTGGCATATACATTATGCTTACAGAATTTTCACGTGGGCGAGGATATTGGATATGTATTCCAAGCTTATTAGATAACTTGTTTTTAACCAGGACAGAAGAATTCATAACTGACTATTTCCGACATAACATAGGTACAGCAGATCCCCTTATTGTATGGGACACGTTTAAATGTGCCTTTAGAGGCCAATTCAATACACATCTTTAAAACAAAAGAAAATAGGTCAAAATAGTTCACATTAACAAAGGAAATAGAGGGACTAACAGTACAGATAGTTAGCAATAAATACTTTACCACAGAGGCACAGAATAAGTTAGAGGAAAAACAAAAAGAACTGGAGGAACTTATTCAAGAAAGATCAAGTGTAATATATTATAAAAAATTAAGCGAACTGGATGGAATATGGGGAAAAATGCACCAAATAATTTCTTCATATTCAACATAGAAATGCTACCAAAAATATTTTACTGAAACTTGTTACAAATGACGGAGTCCCCCATGATTCACCAAACAATATTTTGAAAGAGGAAGCAAAGTACTTTAAGCATATGTTTTCGTTTCAGTCTCCTCCATCTCCACTAACCGAAGTGAATTGTAAGGATTTTTTTCTATTATTAAATGTAAAATTAACAGCTGTACAGAAAGACTCATGTGGAGGCCAAATTACAGAGGAGGAATTTCTTGATTCAGTTAAAGTCTTTAAGGCCGGGAAAACTCCAGGGCATACCAGCTGGTGGTATATCAAACCTTTTTTTATGTACTCAGGGGACTGTTATTAGCATGTTTTAACCACTACTATAAAAAGGGTAAATTATCAGATACTCAACAGGGTCTGATTTCACTATTACTGAAACAGGACCCAGGTGGTAAACATAAACATCCAGTCCATTCAAAAAATTGGAGGCCCCTTAGACTTCAGTGTTGTGATGCAAAAATTCGAGCAAAATGCATAGCACATAGAATTAAAAAGCAATTTTGGGATATTATACATCCTAATCAGACAGGTTTTTTTTTACATGGACGATACATTGAAGATAATATAAGACAAGTACTGGAAACAATAGAACACTATGACAAATCTGGGAAACCAGGCCTGGTATTCATAGCTGACTTTGAAAATGCTTTTGATAAAGTACGACTGGAATTTATATACAGTGGGGAGAACAAGTGTTTGATACACTGCCGACAAAGCATGTAGAGGTCTGTAATTTTTATCATAGGTACACTTCAACTGTGAGAGACGGAATGTTAAACAAAAATCCAGAAAATCACATTGTATGATTTTTAAGTAATTAATTTGCATTTTATTGCATGCCATAATTATTTGATCACCTACCAACCAGTAAGAATTCCGGCTCTCACAGACCTGTTAGTTTTTCTTTAAGAAGCCCTCCTGTTCTCCACTCATTACCTGTATTAACTGCACCTGTTTGAACTCATTACCTGTATAAAAGACACCTGTCCACACACTCAATCAAACAGACTCCAACCTCTCCACAATGGCCAAGACCAGAGAGCTGTGTAAGGACATCAGGGATAAAATTGTAGACCTGCACAAGGCTGGGATGGGCTACAGGACAATAGGCAAGCAGCTTGGTGAGAAGGCAACAACTGTTGGCGCAATTATTAGAAAATGGAAGAAGTTCAAGATGACGGTCAATCACCCTCGGTCTGGGGCTCCATGCAAGATCTCACCTCGTGGGGCATCAATGATCATGAGGAAGGTGAGGGATCAGCCCAGAACTACACGGCAGGACCTGGTCAATGACCTGAAGAGAGCTGGGACCACAGTCTTAAAGAAAACCATTAGTAACACACTACGCCGTCATGGATTAAAATCCTGCAGGGCACGCAAGGTCCCCCTGCTCAAGCCAGCGCATGTCCAGGCCCGCCTGAAGTTTGCCAATGACCATCTGGATGATCCAGAGGAGGAATGGGAGAAGGTCATG
The DNA here is from genome assembly GCF_020615455.1 of Coregonus clupeaformis. NCBI lineage: Eukaryota > Metazoa > Chordata > Actinopteri > Salmoniformes > Salmonidae > Coregonus > Coregonus clupeaformis. Next base: position 51,884,287 of record NC_059200.1, on the reverse strand, counting down.
TGGTCTGATGAGACAAAAATAGAGCTTTTTGGTCTAAACTCCACTCGCCGTGTTTGGAGGAAAAAGAAGGATAAGTACAACCCCAAGAACACCATCCCAACCGTGAAGCATGGAGGTGGAAACATCATTCTTTGGGGATGCTTTTCTGCAAAGGGGACAGGACGACTGCACCGTATTGAGGGGAGGATGGATGGGGCCATGTATCGCGAGATCTTGGCCAACAACCTCCTTCCCTCAGTAAGAGCATTGAAGATGGGTCGTGGCTGGGTCTTCCAGCATGACAACGACCCGAAACACACAGCCAGGGCAACTAAGGAGTGGCTCCGTAAGAAGCATCTCAAGGTCCTGGAGTGGCCTAGCCAGTCTCCAGACCTGAACCCAATAGAAAATCTTTGGAGGGAGCTGAAAGTCTGTATTGCCCAGCGACAGCCCCGAAACCTGAAGGATCTGGAGAAGGTCTGTATGGAGGAGTGGGCCAAAATCCCTGCTGCAGTGTGTGCAAACCTGGTCAAGACCTACAGGAAATGTATGATCTCTGTAATTGCAAACAAAGGTTTCTGTACCAAATATTAAGTTCTGCTTTTCTGATGTTTCAAATACTTATGTCATGCAATAAAATGCAAATTAATTACTTAAAAATCATACAATGTGATTTTCTGGATTTTGTTGAAGTTGAAGTGTACCTATGATAACAATTACAGACCTCTACATGCTTTGTAAGTAGGAAAACCTGCAAAATCGGCAGTGTATCAAATACTTGTTCTCCCCACTGTATAAATGCCTGGAATATTTCAATTTTGGAGAATCTTATACAAGGGTTAAAGTTATGTATACTAATCTTAGGTGTAAAATAGTAAATAATGGCTACTTCTCAGAAAGTATTAAACTGTCAAGGAGTAAAACAAGGTTGCCCACTATCGATATATCTATTTATTATGGCCATCTAAATGTTAGCTGTTAAAATCAGATCCAACAATAATATCAAGGGGCTAGAAATCCAGGACTTAAAAACAAAAAGGTGTCATTGTATGCTGATGATTTATGTTTTATTTTAAATCCACAATTTGGATCCCTCCACAGCCTCATAGAGGATCTAGAAAAATGTTCGAACCTCTCTGCATTACAACCAAATATTACGTATTGGATCACTACAAAAATACAACTTCTACATTACCATGTAGTTTACCAATAAAGTGGTCTGACGGTGAGGTGGACATATTCTGTATTCATATCCCGAAAGAAAATCACTACAATACATTTTTATAGAAAGTTAGCAAAAATTGATAAGATCTTGCTACCATGGAAAAGAATATACTTGTCTATTTGTGGAAAAATCAGCCTGATTAACTCTTTAGTTATATCCCAGTTTATCTACAGTGGCTTGCGAAAGTATTCACCCCCCTTGGCATTTTTCCTATTTTGTTGCCTTAAAACCTGGAATTAAAATGGATTTTTTGTTTGTATCATTATCAGTTTGTATCATTTGATTTACACAACATTCCTACCACTTTGAAGATGCAAAATATTTTTCATTGTGAAACAAACAAGAAATAAGACAAAAAACTTGAGCGTGCATAACTATTCACCCTCCCAAAGTCAATATTTTGTAGAGCCACCTTTTGCAGCAATTACAGCTGCAAGTCTCTTGGGGTATGTCTCTATAAGCTTGGCACATCTAGCCACTGGGATTTTGCCCATTCTTCAAGGCAAAACTGCTCCAGCTCCTTCAAGTTGGATGGGTTCCACTGGTGTACATCAAATCTTTAAGTCATACCACAGATTCTCAATTGGATTGAGGTCTGGGCTTTGATTAGGCCATTCCAAGACATTTAAATGTTTCCCCTTAAACCACTCAAGTGTTGCTTTAGCAGTATGCTTAGGGTCATTGTCCTGCTGGAAGGTGAACCTCCGTCCCAGTCTCAAATCTCTGGAAGACTGAAACAGGTTTCCCTCAAGAATTTCCCTGTATTTAGCGCCATCCATCATCCCTTCAATTCTGACCAGTTTCCCAGTCCCTGCCGATGAAAAACATCCCCACAGCATGATGCTGCCACCACCATGCTTCACTGTGGGGATGGTGTTCTCGGGGTGATGAGGTGTTGGGTTTGCGCCAGACAGAGTTTTCCTTGATGGCCAAAAAGCTACATTTTTGTCTCATCTGACCAGAGTACCTTCTTGCATATGTTTGGGGAGTCTCCCACATGGCTTTTGGCGAACACCAAATGTGTTTGCTTATTTTTTTCTTTTTAGCAATGGCTTTTTTCTGGCCACTCTTCCGTAAAGCCCAGCTCTGTGGAGTGTACGGCTTAAAGTGCTCCTATGGACAGATACTCCAATCTCCGCTGTGGAGCTTTGCAGCTCCTTCAGGGTTATCTTTGGTCTCTTTGTTGCCTCTCTGATTAATGCCCTCATTGCCTAGTCCATGAGTTTTGGTGGGCGGCCCTCTCATGGCAGGTTTGTTGTGGTGCCATATTCTTTCAATTTTTTTATAATGGATTTAATGGTGCTCCGTGGGATGTTCAAAGTTTTGGATATTTTTTTTATAACCCAACCCTGATCTGTACTTCTCCACAACTTTGTCCCTGACCTGTTTGGAGAGCTCCTTGGTCTTCATGGTGCCGCTTGCTTGGTGGTGCCCCTTGCTTAGTGGTCTTGCAGACTCTGGGGCCTTTCAGAACAGGTGTATATATATACACTGAGATCATGTGACAGATCATGTGACACTTAGAATGCACACAGGTGGACTTTCTTTATCTAATTCTGTGACTTCTGAAGGTAATTGGTTGCACCAGATCTTATTTAGGGGCTTCATAGCAAAAGGGGTGAATACATATGCACGCACCACTTTTCCGTTATTTATTTTTTAGAATCTTTTGAAATAAGTTATTTTCTTCATTTCCCTTCACCAATTTGGACTATTTTGTGTATGTCCATTGCATGAAATCCAAATAAAAATCAATTTTAAATTACAGGTTGTAATGCAACAAAATAGGAAAAATGCCAAGGGGGATGAATACTTTGCAAGGCACTGTAGGTTCAGAACTTTTGTGAAACAGCACAGTTGAAAAATATATGGAAAATAGAAATCAAAACGGGATGGTCTTCAGAGATAAATGGGAAGGGTTGAGGGTAGCTGAAGGTTGGGACTGAAAACAAACAAAAGATAAGTAATGTAAAATATACTGTGTCCGTAAAATGTATATAGTATGTATAAGCTGGAAGTAGAAGCATAAGTGTTGTTGTCCATTAGTTTACTCCAATTATGGGAGGGGTGGTAGGGTTAGGGGAAAATAATAATAATACAAATATATATACAGTGGGCTCCAAAATTACTGGCACTCCTGACTGGCAATGCACAAACAATACTTTAAAAAATATAAACAATATAATTATAGAGAAACTCAAAATATTAACATGTGAAAAATACTGTACTATATTAATGTTCCAATGGAACCTACCAAAATAATGTATTGATTGATTTTTTATTAAATGTCCTCCAAATCAAGGTTTCACAATTAATGGCACCCTTAAAGATTATTGTATATAACATCTACCAAAATTAAACCAGGAATTAAATTCCCCTTATTTAAGTTTATCTAAGTCTTAAGGAACTATATTGAGCCATTACATCACGTCCTGTTTCTCTAGGGTATACAAATGAGGTAACACGCATGCAAAATCCCTTTGTCATCCAACACCATGAAGAAAACAAAAGAACTGGCAGTTCAAAAGAGACAGATGGTCGTAGACCTTCATAAATCTGGTAATGGCTACAAGAAGATCCACAAACAATTGAATATACCACTGAGCACTGTCAGGGAAATTATTAAAAAAATTACAAAGATATGGAACAGTTGAAAACCTCACGGGTAGAGGACGCAAATGCATTTTGCCCCCCAGGATAGGGAGGAGGATGGTGAGAGAAGCAACAAAATCCCCAAGAATCACTGTGAAATAATTGCAGGCCTTGGTGGCGTCTTGGGGTCACCAGGTTTCAGAAAACACCATCAGACGCCACCTCCACAACCACAGACTCTTTGGAAGGGTTGCCAGAAGAAAGCCCTTTCTGACACCAAGACACAGATGCAAGCGCTTGGAGTTTGCCAAACGTCATTTAAATTATGACTGGAAGAAGGTGCTCTGGTCAGATGAGACCAAAATTGAACGTTGGTCAGATACAGCATCGGCATGTTTGGCGTCGAAACAGAGATGCATACAAGGAGAGGCACCTCATACCCACGGTGAAATATGGTGGTGGGTCAGTGATGTTTTGGGGCTGTTTTAATTCCAGAGGTCCAGGGGCACTGGTTAAGATTGATGGCATAATGAATTCCACCAAGTCTCATGCAATTTTGGCTGACAATCTGGTTGCCTCTGCCAGAAGGCTGGGACTTGGCCATAGGTGGGCTTTCCAACAAGACAATGACCCAAAACATACCTCAAGATCCACACAGAAATGGTTGTGTGACAACAAAATCAATGTTCTGCCATGGCCATCTCAGTCGCCGGACCTCAATCCAATCGGAAATCTGTGGGCTTAGTTGAAGAGGGCAGTTGATAAGCGCAAACCCAACAATGTGAAGGATCTTGAAAGGATCTGAATAGAAAAAGGGTCCAAAATCCCTCCAAATGTGTTCCTTAACCTTATCAAACATTACAGGAAAAGACTCCATGCTGTTATCCTTGCCAGAGGTGGTTGCACAAAGTACTAAATGAGGAGTGCCAATAATTATGAAACCTTGATTTTGGTGACATTTATTTTGTATTAAATAATTGTATGAATTTTGGTTGGTTCCATTGAAACATTAATAAATAACAGTATTTCTCACATGTTGGATTTTTAAGTTTCTCTATAATTATATTGTTTCTATTTTTAAAGTATTGTTTGTGCATTGCCAGTCAGGGGAGCCAGTAATTCTGGAACCCACAGCCCTCTGTAGCTCAGTTGGTAGAGCATTGGGCTTGCAACACCAGGGTTGTGGGTTCATTTCCCACAGGGGGCCAGTATGGACTCACTAACTGTAAGTCGCTCTGGATAAGAGCATCTGCTAAATGACTAAAATGTAAATGAAAAAATTAGTAAAGCTCGCCGGCTCTGGAGCAGTGGAAACGCGTTCTCAGGAGTGATGAATCACGCTTCCCCATCTGGTAGTCCGACGGTCGAATCTGGGTTTGGCGGATGCCAGGGGTACGTACCTGCCCCAATGCATAGTGCCAACGGTAAAGTTTGGTGGAGGAGGAATAATGGTCTGGGGATGTTTTTCATGGTTCGGGCTAGGCCCCTTAGTTCCACTGAAGGGAAATCTTAACACTACAGCATACAATGACATTCTAGACGATTCTGTGCTTCCAACTTTGTGGCAACAGTTTGGGGAAGGCCCTTTCCTGTTTCAGCATGACAATGCCCCTGTGCACAAAGCGAGGTCCATACAGAAATGGTTTGTCGAGATCGGTGTGGAAGAACTTGACTGGCCTGCACAGAGCCCTGGCCTCAACCCCATCGAACACCTTTGGGATGAATTGGAACGCCGACTGCGAGCCAGGCCTAATCGCCCAACATCAGTGCCCGACCTCACTATTGCTCATGTGGCTGAATGGAAGCAAGTCCTCGTAGCAATGTTCCAACATCTAGTGGAAAGCCTTCCCAGAAGAGTGGAGGCTGTTATAGCAGCAAAGGGGGGATCAACTCCATTTTAATGCCCATGACTTTGGAATGAGATGTTCGACGAGCAGATGTCCACATACTTTTGGTTATGTAGTTTACTTTCCCCAAAACCTTCTCAATTAAATGTTAACTGCAAAGTAGGCTCACCTGGCAGAAGTATATCATTTGTGTCTATTATTTGTTATTTGCAAACTTCGCCATGAAATGAGGAGCAGCAGTACAGAACCATCGCTAGACCGTCACATTATATGGCACATTCCTCACTTGCTAGATGTGCAATTAAAGGGCCAGATGCGCAACTATTAAAAAGATTTTACTGTAATCCCCCTTTAGTTGCGCAGACCAGCAGACGTGAGGCGTGAGCTAAACGTTGCAAATGCTTGCATTTCAGAAAGACCAGAAAACGTGAGACGTTAGTCCACACGTTTGAAATGGAGAAACTCTGAAACTCAGTCTGCAGCTGGCATGTATAGTCGTCTAGAGAACTTTTACTAAAGACACGAGTTGGAAAGGACAATCCCTCTCCGACAACCGCTGGTACATCTGAAGTATCCATTCTAATCACCACTACAACCAGAAACTCTACCAAGGACATTGAAATCTCTGGCGGGCAAACCAGAGTCCTACATCATCAACTCAACTATCGAGGACAGCAACACGTAAATACATGTTGCATTTCTAATCCGAATGATTGATTATTAGGGTGCATAAGTATTATGATTACTGTGAGCGTCGTTTCCAAAGTAACTACGATAGTTTGAATCTGTCTCTCCATTCCATTCTGACCCCTCCACTATCCAAGCATTCATGCTAATGTTAGTCCAATCCACTAGGGACCTCTTTTCATTGTATTACGTTAGTAATCAATAACCTATGTGTTTGTATTGTGTTATTTAGTTAGTTAGTAAGTCAATAATTAAGCCAAAATGTGTATTGCTGATTCATCAATAAGGTTAGGGTTCTTTCAGGTTCAAGGATTATGCGACGTTCAGAATGAGACTGATAAGAGGTAATTATTGAATAAGTGACTTATCGATATATAACATATATATAATCTAAGAGTTTAATTCGGGAGATTGTAACTCGTTAAACAACTTATTCCGTGGTGCCCCAAATTCCTAATGAGTTGATTGTTACATGATTAATTTTAATCGAGTGACAATTAAACATAGGTGATTCGATGAATAACAGTCATCCATTAAAAAGTAAGTCACATCACGACATAAGGAATTTGAAATTATTTATACTTGTACTTTTACTTTTGATACTTAAGTATATTTTAGCAATTACATTTACATTTAATACTTAAGTATATTTAAAACCAAATACTTTTAGACTTTTACTCAAGTAGGATTTTACTGGGTGACTTTCACTTTTACTTGAGTCATTTTCTATTAAGGCATCTTTACTTTTACTCAAGTATGACAATTGGGTACTTTTTCCACCACTGTACACAACATGTTGTATGCCAAAGCAGTGAAAAGAGTGGTAGAGGAAGATGGGTACAGGGTGAGGGATACTGAGAGGATTGCTGTGAGTAGGCAGAAACCAAGAGAGAGTGATGGGAAGAATATGTGCTTCAGTAAGGTGGGCTTTTTAGTATTCATAGCCATGGTTGTCAATTGTACTGCAGAAATGGATCGTAAGACACAGAAAATAGAGGTGCTGGTGGCAATGGTAGAAAAGTACTTGGGATTGTGAGGATTTACTGCAGAACAGTTGAAGGGGATGTTGAGTGGCAGCTGGGTTCTCAGTACATTGCGCAGACAGGAATAAAGAACTCTCCGGGAAGAAGAAAGGCGTGGTGTATGTTTCATTATTAACTACTCATGGTGTGATTGTGAAAACGTACAGAAACAAGTCCTTTTGTTCACCTGACCTAGAATACCTCACAATCAAATGCCGACCGTATTACCTCCCAAGAAAATTCTCTTCAGTTATAGTCACAGGCGTGTATACAGTGAGGGAAGAAAGCATTTGATCCCGTTGATTTTGTACGTTTGCCCACTGACAAAGACATGATCAGTCTGTAATTTTATTGGTAGGTTTATTTGAACAGTGAGAGACAGAATAACAACAACAAAATCCAGAAAAACGCATGTCAAAATTGTTATAAATTGATTTGCATTTTATTGAGGGAAATAAGTATTTGACCCCTCTGCAAAACATGACTTAGTACTTGGTGGCAAAACCCTTGTTGGCAATCACAGAGGTCAGACTTGTAGTTGGCCACCAGGTTTGCACACATCTCAGGAGGGATTTTGTCCCACTCCTCTTTGCAGATCTTCTCCAAGTCATTAAGGTTTCGAGGCTGACGTTTGGCAACTCGAACCTTCAGCTCCCTCCACAGATTTTCTATGGGATTAAGGTCTGGAGACTGGCTAGGCCACTACATGACCTTAATGTGCTTCTTCTTGAGCCACTCCTTTGTTGCCTTGGCTGTGTGTTTTGGGTCATTGTCATGCTGGAATACCCATCCACGACCCATTTTCAATGCCCTGGCTGAGGGAAGGAGGTTCTCACCCAAGATTTGACAGTACATGGCCCCGTCCATCATCCCTTTGATGCGGTGAAGTTGTCCTGTCCCCTTAACAGAAAAACACCCCCAAAGCATAATGTTTCCACCTCCATGTTTGACGGTGGGGATGGTGTTCTTGGGGTCATAGGCAGCATTCCTCTTCCTCCAAACACGGCGAGTTGAGTTGATGCCAAAGAGCTCCATTTTGGTCTCATCTGACCACAACACTTTCACCCAGTTCTCCTCTGAATCATTCAGATGTTCATTGGCAAACTTCAGACGGGCCTGTATATGTGCTTTCTTGAGCAGGGGGACCTTGCGGGCGCTGCAGGATTTCAGTCCTTCATGGCGCAGTGTGTTACCAATTGTTTTCTTGGTGACTATGGTCCCAGCTGACTTGAGATCATTGACAAGATCCTCCCGTGTAGTTCTGGGCTGATTCCTCACCGTTCTCATGATCATTGCAACTCTACGAGGTGAGATCTTGCATGGAGCCCCAGGCCGAGGGAAATTGACAGGTCTTTTGTGTTTCTTCCATTTGCGAATAATCGCACCAACTGTTGTCACCTTCTCACCAAGCTGCTTTGCGATGGTCTTGTAGCCCATTCCAGCCTTGTGTAGGTCTACAATCTTGTCCCTGACATCCTTGGAGAGCTCTTTGGTCTTGGCCATGGTGGAGAGTTTGGAATCTGATTGATTGATTGCTTCTGTGGACAGGTGTCTTTTATACAGGTAACAAACTGAGATTAGCAGCATTCCCTTTAAGAGTGTACTCCTAATCTCAGCTCGTTACCTGTATAAAAGACACCTGGGAGCCAGAAATCTTTCTGATTGAGAGGGGGTCAAATACTTATTTCCCTCATTAAAATGCAAATCAATTTATAACATTTTTGACAAGCGTTTTTCTGGATTTTTTTGTTGTTATTCTGTCTCTCACTGTTCAAATAATCCTACCATTAAAATTATAGACTGATCATTTATTTGTCAGTGGGCAAACGTACAAAATCAGCAGGGGATCAAATACTTTTTTCCCCTCTGTATTCCCCCTCAAGCCGATACCACGACAGCCCTCAAGGAACTACACTGGACTTTGCGCAAACTGGAAACCACATATCCTGAGGCCGCATTTATTGTAGCTGGGGATTTGAACAAAGCAAATTTGAGGAAAACGCTACCGAAGTTCTATCAACACATTTACTGTAGTACTCTCGCTGCTAAAACGTTGGTCTGTAGTAGAATTAGATAGGGTTAAATAGTGGAATGGGGTGGGATTTTTTAGAGGGCTAATAGTTGGCAGGGCAATTTTCTCTTTCCTTTTTCTCAATTTGTATTACCGTATCAAGAATTTAATGTAGGTAGGCAGTGAATGGCCTCACACACCAGTACAATAAATAGGTGGCGGTGTATGCAACTGAAAGTTGATCCTTCAACCAAATCCTAAAGAAGAAGAAGCTGGCGAGTTCAAATACTAAACATAACGTGCTAAATTCAGCAAGTGGTGAGGAGGAGCCTGCTATTCAGTGGAGTGGGTGTGTGGTCCAAGTCTGGGTTTAAGGGTCTCTTTTCCAAGCTTAAAAGGATAAACATTCAACATTGGCCATGCTGTCAATCCAGCATGACTTCTGCTGCGTTCAAAACAACTGGAAACTCAAAACTGGGAAATCTCAGACTTCAGTGAGTTCAAGACAACTGGGAACTCTGAAAGAAACCAGCGCCGACAGGGAAAATACGTTTTGAGCGGTTATCCAACTCGGAATTTCAAGTCGGGAACACGGGCCTCTTTCTAGAACTCCGACCTGAAGATCACTGACATCATTATTCAACCATGTTTTTTCCCCAGTTGTCTTGAAAGCACCATAAATCCAGAGAATGCCAGACTTTGATGACAAAGTTTGGTTTAAAATATTTGCCCACGAAGGACTGCCGCGCCACCTTCCTGTTCAAGTGAGCACAGCACAACAAGGGGAGTCCCAAAATGTTTTGTATGCTGCTGCTTAAGTGATGCAATATGCCAGGGAGATATGTATACTGTAGCTAAGAAAGTAATACTAAGTGTATGTTGTATAGTAAGCTGTTAGTTGCCCATGTGCCTCACCCTAATAATTTGGTCCCTTTCCCCCTCATAACTTAGCCTACTGTTCAATGTTGGTGGTGCACATGTAGCCTATAGCCTGTTTTAGAGAAATGTCATCATCGAATATTGTAAGAACTTTCATTGTCTGCTTATATGCCCCCTTTATTTATCCTACAGTTCTGACTTGGTTTACAGCGAGAATATTGTAAGAACGGCACATGTTCTGAATTCTGTCGCTGTACATTTCAAAAGTGCTGAACAAATAGTTATATTGACTACTTCCGTTCTAGCTCGCTCATTAATGTCTTAAACGAAATGACGGATTGCCTCTTATCCGCTCGTCGTCCCCTTATGCCATAGTTTGTACATCTCAATTGTCAGTAGAAACCACATTTGTTTAAGCAAGTCAGCCATATCAGCAGTTTTTATTTAAAGGCAGTAAATGAGGCTGAATGAACTGTTTCGCTGCCAGAAAAGGTGCCGCTGGTGTAGCAGTGGTAAGGATTCTCCATGGTGCTGAAAAGAAAGCTGTTGGGACAGCTTTATGTAGACCCTAACAGTTTGTGGGCACTGTTTGTCACCATTATAGGGCAATGAATGTAGTGTTTAGGGTTGTGTTGTGTAGTGGCTTTGCTGGCATGCATCTACAACATGTTTTTTTGCCCCACCAAGATTTACATGCTTAAAATCGCCACTGCATTATATGAACATTATACAAAACAATATAGAAAGATCCCCAAAAATAGAATAAATAAATCCAGAGAGACACATAAAGTATATTATGCATTAGACAAGTTGCATTGACAAATACTGTAGATACTTCATTGATAATTTGGTATTTATATATTTTTAAATAAATTAGAAAAATATTGAAAATATTTTTTTGACTCATGAACTTCTTTTTATGGATGAAACATTTTCCCAATAAAATGAACAAATTCACAATGTATTGGCAGTCACTGTGGGTGCATGTATAATAACAAAATAATATAAAATGTAGTAATGCTTATAAGTTTACCCATTTTATCACTAATATATTTTCATACCTGTCCAAAATATTTCACTAAGCAAACAATCACAAAATAAATGCTCTAGTCTCCTTTTCCAATTCACAAAAGCTACAGTGGTGTGAAAAAGTGTTTGCCCCCTTCCTGATTTGTTATTTGTTTGCATGTTTGTCACACTTAAATGTTTCAGATCAAACTAATTTAAATATTAGTCAAAGATATCACAAGGAAACACAAAATGCAGTTTTGAAATGAAGGTTGTTATTATTAAGGGAAAACTAAATCCAAACCTACATGGCCCTGTGTGAAAAAGTGTTTGCCCCCCCCTTTATAAGACAACTCAACTGTGGTTTATCAATTCCTCTAGCCACACCCAGGCCTGATTACTACCACACCTGTTCTCAATCAAGGAATCACTTAAATAGGACCTGCCTGACAAAGTGAAGTAGACCAAAAGATCCTCAAAAGCTAGACATCATGCAGAGATCCAAAGAAATTCAGGAACAAATGAGAAAGAAAGTAATTGAGATCCATCAGTCTGGAAAAGGTTATAAAGCCATTTCTAAAGCTTTGGGACTCCAGCGAACCACAGTGAGAGCCATTATCCACAAATGGTGAAAATATGGAACAGTGGTGAACCTTCCCAGGAGTGGCCGGCCGACCAAAATTACCCCAAGAGCGCAGCGACGACTCATCCAAGAGGTCACAAAAGACCACACAACAACATCCAAAGAGCTGCAGGCCTCACTTGCCTCAGTTAAGGTCAGTGTTCATGACTCCACCATAAGAAAGAGACTGGGCAAAAATGGCCTGCATGGCAGAGTTCCAAAACAAACAACTGCTGAGCAAAAATAACATTAAGGCTCGTCTCATTTTTGCCAGAAAACATCTTGATGATCCCCAAGACCTTTGGGAAAATACTCTGTGGACTGACGAGACAAAAGTTGAACTTTTTGGAAGGTGTGTGTGTCCCATTACATCTGGCGTAAAAGTAACACCGCATTTCAGAAAAGGAACATCATACCAACAGTAAAATATGGTGGTGGTAGTGTGATGGTCTGGGCCTGTTTTGCTGCTTCAGGACCTGGAAGACTTGCTGTGATAAATGGAACCATGAATTCTGCTGTCTACCAAAAAACCCTGAAGGAGAATGTCCGGCCATCTGTTCGTGACCTCAAGCTGAAGCGAACTTGGGTTCTGCAGCAGGACAATGATCCAAAACACACCAGCAAGTCCACATCTGAATGGCTGAAGAAAAACAAAATGAAGACTTTGGAGTGGCCTAGTCAAAGTCCTGACCTGAATCCTATTGAGATGCTGTGGCATGACCTTAAAGGCAGTTCATGCTCGAAAACCCTCCAATGTGGCTGAATTACAACAATTCTGCAAAGATGAGTGGGCCAAAATTCCTCCACAGTGCTGTAAAAGACTCATTGCAAGTTATCGCAAATGCTTGATTGCAGTTGTTGCTGCTAAGGGTGGCCCAACCAGTTATTAGGTTGTAGGGGGCAATCACTTTTTCACACAGGGCCATGTGGGTTTGGATTTTGTTTTCCCTTAATAATAACAACCTTCATTTCAAAACTGCATTTTGTGTTTACTTGTTATCTTTGACTAATATTTAAATTTGTTTGATCTGAAACATTTAAGTGTGACAAACATGCAAACAAATACGAAATCAGGAAGGGGGCAAACACTTTCACACATTAATTTTTTATTAGAAATAAGACTATTACAAGGATAACATCTGTGAAGGATCTTTTAAGAGACTTAATTTACTTTAGTTATAAAATATTTATGTGGATTAGTCCACGCATGCTGCCATTTCACATCAAATGAAGATAGAAAAATTGCAGTAGGGTTAAAATTCCTGTTAATAATTTATCTGACACAGTTGTTACATTTCCAATCTAATACACTGCTCCAAAAAATAAAGTGAACACTTAAACAACACAATGTAACTCCAAGTCAATCACACTTCTGTGAAATCAAACTGTCCACTTAGGAAGCAACACTGATTGACAATACATTTCACATGCTGTTGTGCAAATGGAATAGACAACAGGTGGAAATTATAGGCAATTAGCAAGACACCCCCAATAAAGGAGTGGTTTTGCAGTTGGTGACCACAGACCACTTCTCAGTTCCTATGCTTCCTGGCTGATGTTTTGGTCACTTTTGAATGCTGGCGGTGCTTTCACTCTAGTGGTAGCATGAGACGGAGTCTACAACCCACACAATTGGCTCAGGTAGTGCAGCTCATCCAGTATGGCACATCAATGCGAGCTGTGGCAAGAAGGTTTGCTGTGTCTGTCAACGTAGTGTCCAGAGCATGGAGGCGCTACCAGGAGACAGGCCAGTACATTAGGAGACGTGGAGGAGGCAGTAGGAGGGCAACAACCCAGCAGCAGGACTGCTACCGCCGCCTTTGTGCAAGGAGGAGCAGGAGGAGCACTGCCAGAGCAAAAAATGACCTCCAGCAGGCCACAAATGTGCATGTGTCTGCTAAAACGGTCAGAAACAGACTCCATGAGGGTGGTATGAGGCCCGACGTCCACAGGTGGGGGTTGTGCTTACAGCCCAACACCGTGCAGGATGTTTGGCATTTGCCAGAGAACACCAAGATTGGCAAATTCGCCACTGGCGCCCTGTGCTCTTCACAGATGAAAGCAGGTTCACACTGAGCACATGTGACAGTCTGGAGACGCTGTGGATAACGTTCTGCTGCCTGCAACATCCTCCAGCATGACCGGTTTGGCGGTGGGTCAGTCATGGTGTGGGGAGGCATTTCTTTGGGGGGCCGCACAGCCCTCCATGTGCTCGCCAGAGGTAGCCTGACTGCCATTAGGTACCGAGATGAGATCCTCAGACCCCTTGTGAGACCATATGCTGGTGCGGCTGGCCCTGGGTTCCTCCTAATGCAAGACAATGCTAGACCTCATGTGGCTGGAGTGTGTCAGCAGTTCCTGCAAGAGGAAGGCATTGATGCTATGGACTGGCCCGCCCGTTCCCAAGACCTGAATCCAATTGAGCACATCTGGGACATCATGTCTCGCTCCATCCACCAACGCCACGTTGCACCACAGACTGTCCAGGAGTTGGCGGATGCTTTAGTCCAGGTCTGGGAGGAGATCCCTCAGGAGACCATCCGCCACCTCATCAGGAGCATGCCCAGGCGTTGTAGGGAGGTCATACAGGCACGTGGAGGCCACACACACTACTGAGCCTCATTTTGACTTGTTTTAAGGACATTACATCAAAGTTGGATCTGCCTGTAGTGTGGTTTTCCACTTTAATTTTGAGGGTGACTCCAAATCCAGACCTCCATGGGTTGATAAATTTGATTTCCATTGATAATTTTTGTGTGATTTTGTTGTCAGCACATTCAACTATGTAAAGAAAAAAGTATTTAATAAGATTATTTCATTCATTCAGATCTAGGATGTGTTATTTTAGTGTTCCCTTTATTTTTTTGAGCAGTGTATATTGATGCCATTAATTTCTACACTAATCACCACTATTACAATCCTAACTAGCTGGGATAGCAAGCTAGCAGTAGCCCTACAGGACGCTGCGCAGCTATAGGGCTAGCTAGCAGGTGCATTCACACATTTGTAGCAAAACTAACCTAGCTAAAATCAATGCACTAGTTAGCTAGCTAGCTACCGTCGTTAGCTAGTTAATTACTCCATCTAAACGTGAATTGATTCTGAATTGCAATACGGTCAGTGGCGATTTTAGCATGTCAATCTTGGTGGGGCAAACTAAAAAATATATGTTTTTGATGCATGCCAGCAAAGCCACTACACAACACTAAACAATACATGAATTCCACTATAACGGTGACAAACAGTACCCACAAACTTTTAGGGCCTACATAAAGCTGTCCCAACAGCAGAGTCCCAAAACCTTACCACTGCTACACCTAGCTATCAGCAGAGCCTTGTCTGGCAGCGAAACAGTTCATTCAGCCTCATTTACTGCCTTTTAAAAAACATAGCTGATATGGCTGACTTGCTTAAACAAATGTGGTTTCTACTGACAATTGAGATGTACAAACTATGGCATAAGGGGACGACGAGCGGATAAGAGGCAATCCGTAATTTCGATTAAGACATTAATGAGAGAGCTAGGATGGACGTAGTCAATATAACTATTTGTTCAGCATAGGATAAGTAAAGGGAGCATATAAGCAGACAATGAAAGCTCTTTCACTATTCGATGATTACATTCCACTAAAACAGGTTATAGGCTACATGTGCACCACCATGTCAGAACAGTAGGCGAAATTAAGAGTGGAAAATACACATGGGCTACTAACAACTTACAACACAACATACACTTAGTATTACTTTCTTAGCTACAGTATACATATCTCCCTGGCATATTACATCATTTATGCAGCAGCATACAATACATTTTTGGACTCAACTTGTTGTGCTGTGCTCATTTGAACAGGAAGGTGGAACGGCGGTCCTTCGTGGGCAAACTTTGTCATCAAATCTAGGAGACAGAACGCGTCTCCTTCCTGAGTGGTATGACAGCTGCCTGGTCCCATGGTGTTTATACTTGCGCACTATTGTTTGTACAGATGAACGTGGTACCTTCAGGTGTTTGGAAATTGCTCCAAAGGACCAGACTTGTGGAGGTCTACCATTTTTTTTCCGAGGTCTTGGCTGATTTCTTTTGATTTTCCCATGATGTCAAGCAAAGAGGCACTGAGTTTGAAGGTAAACCTTGAAATACATCCACAGGTACACCTCCAATTGACTCAAATGATGTCAATTAGCCTATCAGAAGCTTCTAAAGCCATGACATCATTTTCTGGAATTTTCCAAGCTGTTTAAAGGCACAGTCAATTTAGTGTATGTAAACTTCTGAGCCACTGGAATTGTGATACAGTGAATTATAAGTGAAATAATCTGTCTGTAAACAATTGTTGGAAAAATTACTTGTGTTATGCACAAAGTAGATGTCCTAACCGACTTGCCAAAACTATAGTTTGCTAACAAGAAATTTGTGGAGTGGTTGAAAAACAAGTTTTAATGACTCCAACCTAAGTGTATGTAAACTTCTGACTTCAACTGTATATATTTATTTTTTTAGCTAAAAATGTGGGGCTCATAACAGGTGGGGCTCTGCCTGTTAAATACTAAAGAATATTGGACAGAAATGAACTATGCAAGGCTAGGGAAAAGGTCAAGCTAGAAACCACTCAATTTAGGAACAGATTACCAATTCATTGGCAGAAAGGTTAATGTAGTAGTTTTGAAGGGACATCCTGTTGTTTCAATGTTGTCAGTCACTTAAAACATGAAGTTGTTAGAGTTGCGTTACATTTCACATCAGCCATGTGCATTGCAGACGTGGACATTTCAGAGGAAAATAACAAAGGGGGGTAAGCAATGCCCTGTAGTTACATTTGGTATTTTGGCATGCTTAATTTCTCAGAACTGGACAGGAGTGAGTTTGTTTGTATGGCAGCAATCCTCTCACTCCTCCTCCTGTAATGAATAGGCCAAAACTGCTTCCCCACTGGGGTGAGTCAAGGGGAAGACTGAGTGACAGGGTTTTACACTCATGGTCAGCAGAAACCCAGTGAACCTACCGGTAGCGTATTGGATGTTGTTTCTTAGGGCTCTATTTTAACAAACCTAACGCAATGGTCAATCTAAGTGCTGGCGGTAGCGCTCTAGGTAAGGGAAAGGTGGACACCTAGTCAGTTGTACAACTGAATGCATTCAACTTAAATGTGTCTTCCGCATTTAAGGTATGGGGGTCTTTTTTACAGTCTTTTATGTATTGCCTTGGAATCAACTCCAATTCCATTGTTAGTCCATTATAGTTTGTTAAACAGCTTACATAATTATATTTTTTTTATGTCGACCTATCCCATCTTTACTAAATATGTTAACTTGAACCTGTTTGCAGTCCACATTGTTCTAATTAATTGCATTTAGAGTGACCACATGTCCTGGATTGTGCGGGACAGTTACGCATTTTTCCCCTTTGTCCCGCAACAAAACAATCATGTCCAGCATTTTATCAACAAATTCAAGCACCACTAATTTAGAAAAAAGGTTGTGAAAATATATATATCATAATGATGTGGTAGCCTAAGCTTACTGGTGACGTTAAACACTTTTCGAATCTTTGTTGAGATCTGGTATTCTGCGCTGCGCAAATTGAGACGTAGGCCAATGTCATAGGCCTATTGTCAACCAATCATATTTCTCAAATTCTTTCGGCCTAAATTCCAACTAAACTTGAAGAGGACAGTAGGCTTAACTACTTACAAAAAGTGTGCTTCTGGTGAAGAGCTACAAAAGTAAGTAAATAGCCATATAAGACTGAAAGATAAAGGTAATTTTGTCAAACTTGTGGGGCTCTCCATGCTCATTAGTTGCTGCTACTTCACTCAATCCCGTTTTAAAAGACTCCCTAACTGTTTTACATTCCCTGAGACCAACCAGAAATGTTTACTTGGCCAAATATTCCCCTATTTTGCCACACATGTGGTCTCTCGTTTCTGCATCACCACATTTTGCATGAGGCAAAAAGAGTGAGCTAGGTGCGCTTCAATTGCTTGTTCGGAGCAGCAGACAGCAGTGGTCCGGAGCATCGCCCCCCTTGTTTAGTAAGCTAAAGTTAGATCAAATCTGAGTCAATAATTAATGAGTATTCTACTAGTGGGGTTCTGTGCCGTTTAAGATGAGGGAAGAAATATTTTTTTATGAGCATGGCCTCATTTCTATTTCAGCATATTGGATGACTGTCATTCATACTCCATTCACCTAGCTCAATGTAACATCGATAGGTTTAGGCTACTACATGATAGTCAAATTTTCCCTATACCCATCATGAAGTTACTACAACCTAGCCTATGAATGAAAGTTTGCAAGTACGCTAGGTGCACAGGTGAGAGAAATTTGAGTAATCAAGGTGACATACATTGGCACATTCAATACCGCCTTACACACTCTTGCCTGCATCTGGCTGATCTAGGGAGTAATCATTAGTCCACCAGTTGCAAACAAGAGTTTCTATAGGACAAATTCAGGTATGTTTATCCACGTTTCGTTCCGTTTGCTTCTGTTTAAAAAACATTTTAACAATCTGCGGAATGAATACACCCCTTATCACACACAAACACAGTTCACTTTCATAGCAGCCACATAGTACATACAATACAGCACAATCCCTTTGATCGTTGTATAATTTCTTATCGCATCTACGCGCTCTCCTCCTCTCACCTTCATATTATAACCGCTACATCGTTGTCACCATATTATAATGTCATAGTCAACATTGCTACTAGAACTAACGCGTTAGTAAACCTGCTACAATTATGCAGTAGCAGTTACACTGGCGGGTCCCGTGGCAATAAATTAATAAAACCAAAAGCTTACCTTGACTTTGAAGAGTTCCAGTGTTGGATAGCCATAGCCAGCTAGCTAACATAGCATCCCTCTCTGTTTGAGATGTGTTTGAGTAGGCTAAACTAGCTAGCTGCATTTGCTAGCTAAGTAAGTGAAAGTGAAAAAAATATGTATATAGCTAGCTCTCTAAGAAATTAATTTGTTTGAAACTGTTCAACTATTGTCTTTCTCTCTCTTTGAGTAAACTACTCAACACATGTTATGCACTGCAGTTCTAGCTAGCTGTAGGTTATGCTTTCAGTACTAGATTCATTCTCTGATCCTTTGATTGGGTGGACAACATGTCAGTTCATGCTGCAAGAGCTCTGATAGGTTGGAGGATTTCCTCCGGAAGTTGTCATAATTACTGTGTAAGTCTATGGAAGGGGGTGAGAACCACGAGCCTCCTAAGTTTGATATTGAAGTCAATGTACCCAGAGGAGGGGGGGGGTGCTGGCTTTGTGAGCGGCGGTGTGGGGGAACGGATGATCTCCGCATGTGTAGTTCCCACCGTGAAGCATGGAGGAGGTGGTGTGATAGTACTTGCTGGTGACACTGTCTGTGATTTATTTAGAATTCAAGGCACACTTAACCAGCATGGCTACCACAGCATTCTGCAGCGATACACCATCCCATCTGGTTTGGGCTTAGTGGGACTATTATTTGTTTTTCAACAGGACAATGACCCAACAAACCTCCAGGCTGTGTAAGGGCTATTTGACCAAGGAGAGGGATGGAGTGCTGCATCAGATGACCTTGCCTTCACAATCCCCCGACCTCAACCCAATTGAGATGGTTTGGGATGTGTTGGACTGCAGAGTGAAGGAAAAGCAGCCAACGTGTGCTCAGCATATGTGGGAACTCATTTGAGACTGTTGGAAAAGCATTCCTCATGAAGCTGGTTGAGAGAATGCCAAGAGTGTGCAAAGCTGTCATCAAGGCAAAGGGTGGCTACTTTGAAGAATCCCAAATAAAATATATTTTGATTTGTTTAACACTTTTTTTGTTACATGATTCCATGTGTTATTTCATAGTTTTGATATCTTCACTATTATTCTACAATGTAGAAAATAGTAAAAAATAAAGAAAAACCCTTGAATGAGTAGGTGTCCAAACTTTTGACTGGTACTGTATACAAATATAGTGAGGGAAAAAAGTATTTGATCCCCTGCTGATTTTGTACGTTTGCCCACTGACAAAGAAATGATCTGTCTATAATTTTAATGGTAGGTTTATTTGAACAGTGAGAGACAGAATAACAACAACAAAATCCAGAAAAACGCATGTCAAAAATGTTATAAATTGATTTGCATTTTAATGAGGGAAATAAGTATTTGACCCACTCTCAATCAGAAAGATTTCTGGCTCCCAAGTATCTTTTATACAGGTAATGAGCTGAGATTAGGAGCACACTCTTAAAGGGAGTGCTCCTTATCTCAGTTTGTTACCTGTATAAAAGACACCTGTCCACAGAAGCAATCAATCAATCAGATTCCAAACTCTCCACCATGGCCAAGACCAAAGAGCTCTCCAAGGATATCAGGGTCAAGATTGTAGACCTACACAAGGCTGGAATGGGCTACAAGACCATCGCCAAGCAGCTTGGTGAGAAGGTTTCAACAGTTGGTGCGATTATTCGCAAATGGAAGAAACACAAAATAACTGTCAATCTCCTTCGGCCTGGGGCTCCATGCAAGATCTCACCTCGTGGAGTTGCAATGATCATGAGAACGGTGAGGAATCAGCCCAGAACTACACGGGAGGATCTTGTCAATGATCTCAAGGCAGCTGGGACCATAGTCACCAAGAAAACAATTGGTAACACACTACGCCGTGAAGGACTGAAATCCTGCAGCGCCCGCAAGGTCCCCCTGTTCAAGAAAGCACATATACAGGCCCGTCTGAAGTTTGCCAATGAACATCTGAATGATTCAGAGGAGAACTGGTTGAAAGTGTTGTGGTCAGATGAGACCAAAATCGAGCTCTTTGGCATTAACTCAACTCACCGTGTTTGGAGGAGGAGGAATGCTGCCTATGACCCCAAGACCACCATCCCCACCGTCAAACATGGAGGTGGAAACATTATGCTTTGGGGGTGTTTTTCTGCAAAGGGGACAGGACAACTTCACCGCATCAAAGTGACGATGGACGGGGCCACGTACAGTCAAATCTTGGGCGAGAACCTCCTTCCCTCAGCCAGGGCATTGAAAATGGGTTGTGGATGGGTATTCCAGCATGACTATGACCCAAAACACACGGCCAAGGCAACAAAGGAGTGGCTCAAAAAGAAGCACATTAAGGTCCTGGAGTGGCCTAGCCAGTCTCCAGACCTTAATCCCATAGAAAATCTGTGGCGGGAGCTGAAGGTTCAGGTTGCCAAACGTCAGCCTCGAAACCTTAATGACTTGGAGAAGATCTGCAAAGAGGAGTGGGACAAAATCCCTCCTGAGATGTGTGCAAACCTGGTGGCCAACTACAAGAAACGTCTGACCTCTGTGATTGCCAACAAGGGTTTTGCCACCAAGTACTAAGTCATGTTTTGCAGAGGGGTCAAATACTTATTTCCCTCAATAAAATGCAAATCAATTTATAACATTTTTGACATGCGTTTTTCTGGATTTTGTTGTTGTTATTCTGTCTCTCACTGTTCAAATAAACCTACCATTAAAATGATAGACTGATCATGTCTTTGTCAGTGGGCAAACGTACAAAATCAGCAGGGGACCAAATACTTTTTTCCCTCACTGTATATATTTGTTTTATTGTTGGACAGCAAAAATCAGCTGCATGTGATTTAAATTTGAAAATATGGTCCAAAATATTCCCGCCCATAATATAGAGATATGTGTTCGTATACAAATGTAAGCAAGGTTTGAAATAATTACGTTTTGGTGAAATATTAGATCGGTTTGGGCTTCTTGCGGTCAATTTGCAGTCTTCAAATTATTTGTAATTATGTTCCTGCTGTCTGACCATCCGCTCAAGACCAAAATCGGCCCGCAGCGGAATCTAGTTGATGATCCCTGTTCTAGACTAATACTCTATACATTGGCAATGAGTTAATTCAAACCACACCACATAAACACCACCCTTCTCGGCCTATTGCCATGTCTTTTCAAACAATTAGATTATTTTATTTTAATACACAAAGCACCCTTTATAACTTTTTTCCATTCATTCAGTTTTCTTTCATTTATTTTCTCTGCAGCTGAACAGCACACACTGTCAAAGAGCCCAGAGATTAACTGAAGTAATCTCTGGATCACCTCATAAATCGGCTGCCAACCCACATATCACATATAAAAATGCAACATGAAAATATTTGTTCCCACGAAAAAAATCTAATTATACATGAATTAATCCTGTAAAAACAAAGTACCAAGTGTACAGAATAAAAAGTATATCAAGATAAAAGCAGCAGAACAATCTGTGTTACCCTCCTTGGCACAGCTAGCAGACTGACTGCAGCCACCCTTACAAAATGTACCCAGAGTTCTTCCTCTAGCCTCAGAGATCAACTCTGAGCATTTAACGGTTCTTGAGTCATCCACCAGGATTAAACAGAAGGGAATATAAAGTGAGCGTTCTGTCCGCTGACCAGTAGAAAGACCACCCAGTGGTCTGAACGGAATACAATTTCTCCAACAGGGCTGGTTTGGATGAGTAGGTTCAGATGTCAATTACAAACTGGGCATCATCAGCTGTAGGGACAGAAGAGAGAACACAAGTCAGCTTTGTGGACATATCCTTTCCTGAATTTCCAAGAAGCTATGCACACTGATAGAGCCCTTTCTGGCACGTGCAACCTAAATGGGGTGGTCACAAGATATGCAGCACAAGGTTTGGCCAGCAGCTTGACAGATTTTTGTTTGCTTTTCTCATGGAGCGGTTCACCTTGAAACTTGGCCTAGTGCTGGTACAAAAAAGTCAAAACACACACAAACTGACTGGTTTGCACACTAGGTGAGAGTCTGGCCATTTGCCACCTCATACACACTGCACTGATGACAATAGGTCTATGTACCTTCCTTATCTGAAATAAAGTACTTATTAACATCCGCCTGAACCAAGCCACCTGTCCCCTCATATTTATTTGTGAAATTTAAGGAGACAGAAAAATTAGGCAGGTTAGGGAGGAGAGACATCAGAACATCATATGAATACACGATAGAGTAAATCTAGTGACAAGTGACAGGGACTGAATGACAAGGAGATACTGTATTTTTATCTTAGGATATAAACAAATGCACCGTGAAACAAATGTATAGTTCTCCTAGACACCTTTCAGACATAAGCAACTGCTTTCTGTTTCCCTTCACTGTGAACTATTACGACGGAATGAGTGCAATTACTTAATTTACTGTCCTTGCACCGCTTCTAAGAACAAAACAAGTTAAAACCTGTTCCAAGTTTTTCTTAGAGGAGCCCTGAAAAGGTGTTATTTTGAGTTGCTCAGTAGGTGCGCACCTGCACACAAAAGCACATACGGTATCTGTTACAAAGCCATGTGGGAGATGAGTCCACACGGCTTTGGGAGAGCAGGTGACCAAAAGGCCTGGCTGGGGCAAGAGGCTAGTGGGTCTCATAGGATATTCAGTACTCACTGTTAGTATAAGGGCTTACCTGAGAAGTCTTTGTTCTCCTCCATCTCCTTCAGCTTGCCCAGAGGGTGCAGGGCCGGCACCGTGACCCCTGGGATATGGGGGAGGCAGCATGGGGGGGTGCGCGCGATCGGTGAATTCCGACACTCCAGCAGGACCTTTCTGTCATAGATGATCCTGGTTCCTGTAATGATAACAAAGGGCTTAAAGTCTCTCTCAGAGAAAAAACACAGACAGTAGTACCAGTCATGAGGTGCAGCAGTGTGTCTAGATCATGAGGTATTCTTGTGCACAATAGTTATCCAATAGACTATTAGTGCAGGCTACATAGAAAAGTAGGTCTTTACTTTCAATCCTGTACTTTTCCCATTTTGCACTCACTGTATCTGGTCATAAAAAGGCAGGGAAAACATGTTATGCAACTCAACTCCTGAGACTGCAGTGTGTCCTGAACAGAAGGGGTAGACTAGGGAGGGGGGGTCCAAAGGCTGGAGTTCTGCAGCTACACTACAAAGATCCCCTCAGTGATTCCAAGTATAAGCGCTCACAATTATCTGATCCTGATCATGCACTACTAGGCAACTATCAGAGAACCTGCTGATCCGACATATTTCATATACTGTACTGATAACAGAAGCATAATGCAAATCACACCTATGTACCTGTTGTCATACAGTTATTCATTACTCTCTGGATCTCAATCCCCTCAGTTTTCCCTGAAAGGCTGCTGATTTATCCTCCTCACACACATAGCTTCCAATTGGCTCATTCATCCCTCTTCCTCTCCCCTGTAACTAATCCCCAGGTCGTCGCTGTAAATGAGAATGTGTTCTCAGTCAACTCACCTGGTAAAATAAGGGTTAAACGTACACTCCCACAGATCTTGACAGATAATTTAATCTGTAATTGATTGATCCAAACAATAAACGGATGCAGCTAAAATTATGGAAACAGGTCAAAGTGCATTTAATGCAATAGAAATGTAAGTACTGTACATAAGTTCGTAAAAACAAAATGGCACAAAAGCGGCACAGAGCTCCTGATGTCTATCTTTAGGTACTGGTGCTTTATTCTCCAAACTAGTAGCTACAGTACAATCCAAGGCATAGTGTGTTTTTCAATATCAGAGGCATCATGCCCTCAGATTTGTCCTGTTTAAAAAAAATAAAAATAAAAAATGTTGGTTTCCCTGTAATACTACTAGCCACCGAGCAACTTTATGAAGTTGGCTTTTGCTAGCACAGATTGGTTACCAATCTCCCAACCTCATACAGTGAGGGAAAAAAGTATTTGATCCCCTGCTGATTTTGTACGTTTGCCCACTGACAAAGACATGATCAGTCTATAATTTTAATGGTAGGTTTATTTGAACAGTGAGACAGAATAACAACAAAAAAATCCAGAAAAACGCATGTCAAAAATGTTATAAATTGATTTGCATTTTAATGAGGGAAATAAGTATTTGACCCCTCTGCAAAACATGACTTAGTACTTGGTGGCAAAACCCTTGTTGGCAATCACAGAGGTCAGACGTTTCTTCTAGTTGGCCACCAGGTTTGCACAAATCTCAGGAGGGATTTTGTCCCACTCCTCTTTGCAGATCTTCTCCAAGTCATTAAGGTTTCGAGGCTGATGTTTGGCAACTCGAACCTTCAGCTCCCTCCACAGAATTTCTATGGGATTAAGGTCTGGAGACTGGCTAGGCCACTCCAGGACCTAAATGTGCTTCTTCTTGAGCCACTCCTTTGTTCCCTTGGCCGTGTGTTTTGGGTCATTGTCATGCTGGAATACCCATCCACGACCCATTTTCAATGCCCTGGCTGAGGGGAAGGAGGTTCTCACCCAAGATTTGACGGTACATCGTCCCTTTGATGCGGTGAAATTGTCTTGTCCCCTTAGCAGAAAAAACACCCCCAAAGCATAATGTTTCCACCTCCATGTTTGACGGTGGGGATGGTGTTCTTGGGGTCATAGGCAGCATTCCTCCTCCTCCAAACACGGCGAGTTGAGTTGATGCCAAATTTTGGTCTCATCTGACCACAACACTTTCACCCAGTTCTCAGAATCATTCAAACAGCCCTGTATATGTGCTTTCTTGAGCAGGGGGACCTTGCGGGCGCTGCAGGATTTCAGTCCTTCACGGCGTAGTGTGTTACCAATTGTTTTCTTGGTGACTATGGTCCCAGCTGCCTTGAGATCATTGACAAGATCCACCCGTGTAGTTCTGGGCTGATTCCTCACCGTTCTCATGATCATTGCAACTCCACGAGGTGAGATCTTGCATGGAGCCCCAGGCCGAGGGAGATTGACAGTTATTTTGTGTTTCTTCCATTTGCGAATAATCGCACCAACTGTTGTCACCTTCTCACCAAGCTGCTTGGCGATGGTCTTGTAGCCCATTCCAGCCTGGTGTAGGTCTACAATATTGTCCCTGACATCCTTGGAGAGCTCTTTGGTCTTGGTGGGGAGTTTGGAATCTGATTGATTGATTGCTTCTGTGGACAGGTGTCTTTTATACAGGTAACAAACTGAGATTAGGAGCACTCCCTTTAAGAGTGTGCTCCTAATCTCAGCTCGTTACCTGTATAAAAGACACCTGGGAGCCAGAAATCTTTCTGATTGAGAGTGGGTCAAATACTTATTTCCCTCATTAAAATGCAAATCAATTTATAACATTTTTGACATGCGTTTTTCTGGATTTTTTTGTTGTTATTCTGTCTCTCACTATTCAAATAAACCTACCATTAAAATTATAGACTGATAATTTTTTTTGTCAGTGGGCAAACGTACAAAATCAGCAGGGGATCAAATACTTTTTTCCCCTCACTGTAACTATACTATACTGAACAAAAATATTAAAACGCAACATGCAACAATTTCAAAGATTTTACTGAGTTACAGTTCATATAAGGAAGTCAGTCAATTGAAATAAATTCATTAGGCCCTAATCTATGGATTTCACATGACTGGGCAGGGGTGCAGCCATGGGTGGGCCTTGG
Source organism: Coregonus clupeaformis (assembly GCF_020615455.1). Taxonomy (NCBI): domain Eukaryota; kingdom Metazoa; phylum Chordata; class Actinopteri; order Salmoniformes; family Salmonidae; genus Coregonus; species Coregonus clupeaformis. The sequence goes on along the minus strand of NC_059200.1, from coordinate 51,858,005 downwards.
AGGGCATAGGCCCACCCACTTGACAGCCAGGCCCACCCACTGGGGAGCCAGGCCCAGCCAATCAGAATGAGTTTCCCCCCACAAAATGGCTTTATTACAGACAGAAATACTCCTCAGAATTCCCCCCACCCCCCCTCAAACAATCCTGCAGGTGAAGAAGCCAGATGTGGAGGTCCTGGGCTGTGGTCCGTGGTCTGTGGTTGTGAGGCCAGTTGGACGTACTGCCAAATTCTCTAAAACAACATTGGAGGCAGCTTATGGTAGAGAAATGAAGATTAAATTCTCTGGCAACAGCTCTGGTGGACATTCCTGCAGTCAGAATGCCAATTGCACCCTCCCTCAAAATTTGAGACATCTGTGGCATTGTGTTGTGTGACAAAACTGCACATTTTAATGTGGCCTTTTAGTGTCCCCAGCACAAGGTGCACCTGTGTAATGACCATGCTGTTTTATCAGCTTCTTGATATGCCACACCTGTCAGGTGGATAGATTATCTTAGCTAAGGATAAATGCTCACTAACAGGGATGTAAACTAATTTGAGCACAAAATGAGAGAAATAACCTTGTGCATATGGAACATTTCTGGGATGTTTTATTTCAGCTCATGAAACATGGGACCAACACTTTACATGTTGCGTTTATATTTTTGTTCAGTGTAGCTATCAAGTTAGAGTAGCTAGCTTGTCTAACTATCTTAGCTGGCATGCCTGCTGGCAAGGTTGGTAGACTTTAGAAAAGCAAGAAATAACTAAATGTAATGAATAAGACTCACATTCCTTTCAATCTTCTACCCAGATTTTAGCAGAGAAGCATATTTAGTTTCTTTAAAAATAGAACCACCAATCAGGAGGATACAGACAGCTCAAGAGGTATGCTTAGATATGCAGAAAGACATTGACATAGAATTAAGCATATGATTATGACTCTAGATAAAGTAGTTTCAGGTGTTTGAAAAATGAAAAAGTCCCCCTCCCAGCCACCCTCACCTACTTTGTGCCCACTCAGATTGTGGTGCATGACGCCCCTGTTCAAAATGCCAAGTAGTTGGCAGAATTCCGTTATTTTTGCATAACTTACCTCCAGGCGTCGTGGAGAACAGGGTGCCTCCGGGCGTCTGACTGTAGGGCAGCTGAGACCAGTCTTTCGACTGCTCAACGCGACTGGGAATAGGGCAGTTAAGGCCTACGCTGTTGTTACAGTTAGAAGACATTGCAGAAAGTGGATGAATAAACAAATAAGTTATATAAGGAAGGAAAAGTTTCAAAAACAAAAAAAGCCTCGGCAAATTATTGCTGATCGATGTCAACTCTGGCCTGTAGTCTACTAATGCTGCACCAACTCTAAAGTTTGTCTGGAAACACGGGACCGCAGGGAGACACACACCACCTCAAGACTGACATACTCAGTGTTCTCTGAGAGCCACGTGCAGGTGTTTATGAAGAAGTTGCTGATGGGAGGCGTGGTTTAGTTTCGGGCGTCGCAATCACACCTCACTACGTTATGATAGAACTGCGCAAAAAGACATTTTACAGCTCACAATAACATTGTTGACTCAGTATGAACTGAAATGAACCAAGTCCCATGATTTAACGGGGCAGGCAGACCGGTTAGATATGTGTACAATGTAAATGAGGACTAGGACATAGCAGGACAGAACGTTCGCATTTAAACCTGACGCAATAGCCCCTCCCCCCAAATTGCTTGATGTCCCCTATTTATTTGTCTATGTGATGTCGTGACACTGTTATTCAGTGTTATATCATCCACGAATGCTTTCTTTTCTCAGATTGCGTGACAGTGGTCTCTCATTAAATGTAATTCCCAGTCAATCTTGGTTGTTTAAAAAAAATACAAGTTACTCAAACATATTCAGCCTTACTGGTTTACAATCACAATGAGTACATGCAATTCAAAATCAAGGCAGATGAGCCATAATCCGTTTAAACAGGATAACGAGATACTGTAGTAATCTGTCAAAACATACTGAGCTTTTGGGTTTTATCTGGGGAGACAATTTATTGCTGGTGGGGATCTATTGAATGTAAAATAATTGTCAGACTGCAGTCTCTGGTGGAAACTTCTCGAGGCATGCAAGAAGATAAATAGCACCCCCTGCCAGAACATTCAGTCAGTGAGTAATGACATCATCATGAGTAAACATGACAGAAACCTACTACTTAAATAGAGAAGACAGATCAAGGGCACTTCAAATCAACAAGTGTATGGAGAATCATGAGGTGTATGATGTCATGAGGTTAATACAATATGAATAAAAGGCAAAAAAAAGGTACAGTTCCATATTTTTTTATTGAATATTAAGGTAAATATTTCACATTAATACAGGCTACATAAAGTAGAGCCACTATACGACATGAAATGTACTCTCATTTGAACCCTTTTTAGTATGTAAACAATTATACATGTATTTACCACTCTAAAAGGTCTGATTTATCTCTATGTTTTCACTTAGTTATTGGGCTGAGTATAAATAGCGTACAGTCCTGTAGAGCCCTGCAGACGAAGAATAATTCATGTGGGGCTTTTAAAGTCAAAATAATGGCTATACTACGCAGAGAATGGATCCTGTTGAACAGGCAAATCGGTTTGTTCATAGACATTGGTAAACACGTTACAGCCCACACAGTCTTTTTAGTTAGGCACATCAAAATGGTGTCCAACCATCCAATTCCTCCTTTCTGGACACTCCCTAGGTTAATATCGTTGAATATTATGTAATTATCTGGTTCTCTTAAACGTGTATGCGTCTTGTTACTGGTCCTATGCTTTGATGGCCGCACGTGTTTAGTTGACATGATTCAGGTGCACATTCCCAACGTGCGGGGCCCAAGTCCAAGGCCAGATCTGAAACGACACGTTTTCATCACTTGGCTATAAAACCACAACAGTGAGGAATGAGTAATGGTGAAAATAAGTGAAGAATGTTTATGGGAGTGCTTACCTGCTGTGGGTCTGAGTTATCTGCAGAGTTGGAGACCACCTTCAAGACAGGGTTCCAGGCTGGGTCAGCGTTATGGAGCCCGTTGTACACGGGGCCCCCGGGGGCCTCTCCCATAGGAGGGTGGGGAGGAATCATCGTCCCGCCATACATTGACATTGGCAAACCCTCGAAAGGACAATGAGAGAGAAGTGGTAAACATTTTGTTTTTGTGATAGATGTCATTGGATCACTTGGACCAGGAGATCTTTGCATCAACTATTTAGCGTTGTCCGTTACCTTTGGGAAGTCCATAAAGTTGGTGTGCATGGGCTGATTGAAGGTGTTGGAGGGGTTCACGATGCCAGTGTCATCCCGCTCCATGGCCTGGTGCTGGGAGAAAGCACTCTGCTCCTGCATCTGCTGGTGCATCACGTGACCGCCCATCAGTGGCTGAGACCAGCCCGACATCGCCTCTGAAGGTGGAGGGTAAGAGGAGGGGAGGACTGAGATTTTGGATCGTGTGAGAGTTAAAAGTCATGTTAAAAACATTTACACAGAAGACATTCACAATATATTTCAAAGCCTTATAATAAACATCTTAAAACACTTTTAAGTTATCAGTTCTACAACTATCCATTGCACACTAACCCCATCCACCTTTCCCCTGAACACTCACCAGAAGCACTGCCCACTCCAAAGGACCAGATGCCCCCCTGTCCGACAGGCGGCGTGTAGCTGGTGGTGAGCATGGCGTGGTTGACGGAGCCCGTCTGGCGGATACGTGCCAGGCGCTCAGTGCCAATGGGAGGGGGCACCTTGCGGTCTTGCTGGCTATTGCTGCTGGGCTTAGCCTGGATCAGAGCTGGGGTCACCATGGACGTACAGAGGGTAGACGAGACCCCAGACGACACAGAGGGCACTGGGGACTCACCTGAGGAAGGGGCAAAGGCTTGGCTTGTTAACTTTCCAAATGCTAGATTATTCAAATACTTAGGATAAAATAAGATTAAATCATTTTATTTGGCTACATTTACTTTCATTCTTTTCCAAGTGACTGTGTCTGTGTCCCACCATGACAGTAGACATTGAAGCGAATTTACTTTGTTTACAAAGGGGAACCACAGTACATCTATGAAGGAGCGGCCCAGTTCCCTCTCCCTGTGTTGTGTTCTTACAGGAGGTGGAGGCGCTCCAGGGGTGAGGGGAGAAGTGCTGGCGGCTGAAGGAGGGCGTGCCCACCGGGGCTGGACCCTGCAGGTACACTGGACTGCAAGAGATACTGGTGGCAAAGCTGGTCAGAGCAGCAGACGAAGAGATGGAGTTTCCCGACGGGTCCATTGGGTGCATTCCTGAAACAAAGAGTTCAACTGACCTGGTTAAATTATGTAGGCACAAACCACTGTAATAAACGGAACTAGTCTGTCTATATACAGGTAACTGCCAAAATAAAGGAAGCAGTTGAGTAACTAAATTAGGGTTCTGGCGGCTCTTATGGTGCATTTTCCTTGCATGGGTTAGGTCCGCTTAAAGGGCAAGGTAAACGCCAATAAATACACAGCCATTCTGAGGGATCAACTTCAACCTATGGTGAATCATTTCTATCCTGATGGGAGTGGTCTCTTCCAGGATGACAATGCTCCCATCCACAGGGCACAAGTGGTCACTGAATGGTTTTTATGAGCATGAAAACTATGTAAACCTTATGCCATGGCCGTCTCAGTGACCAGATCTCAACCCAATTGAAGACTAATGGGAGAGCGGGGGCTGAGACAGTGTTTTCCCCCACCATCAACAAAAAAACTAATTATGGAATTTATTGTGGAAGAATGGTGTCGCATCCCTCCAATACAGTTCCAGACACTTGTAGAATCTATGCCAGGGCGCATTGAAGCTGTTCTGGTGGCTAGTGGTGGCCAACGCCCTATTAAGACACTTTAATGTAAGTGTTTCCTTTATTTTGGCAGTTCCTGTGTGTGTGTGTGTGTGTGTGTGTGTGTGTGTGTGTGTGTGTGTGTGTGTGTGTGTGTGTGTGTGATATATATATATATATATATATATATATATATATATATATATATATATGATGAGTACTACTTTGTGGAATCAGTCGATTTTTTGTTTCTATGGAACAAAAGTATTGTCTTGGAGTTGGGTTACATGGAGTTATATCTGTGTGTGGTGGAGTCTCTATGGTCCTTGTTGCTTACCGATGGGACTGGTGACAATCCTCTGGGTGTCACAGCGGTACCCTGGTGCCTTGGAGCCATCAGGAGGGGGCATCACGTTCTCCATCTGTCCCATGCCCCCCATATAGGCCGGCGGAGCGGTGTAGGGCTGCTCAGGAGGGGTCCGGGCAGGCAGGTGACATGCTCCCCACACCTGGTTGTTGCCCACCTGGTTGCTGTCGAACATGCTGCTGAAATGGTTGAAGAGGGCAGTGGGGCCGTAGTTGGGGGGCAGCTGCTGGGCCTTGCCCCCGTGGATGTGTATCTGGGAGCCGTTCATCATGCCCATGTTGGAGGACATCTGCTGCTGCATGGAGGGGGGTGCCATGCCATGGTTGGCATGCTGCTGCTGCTGTTTCTGATGTTGCTCCTGGGATGCTCCAGAGGGTACAAATACAGACTGGTGCTCCTGTGGAGATGCCCCAGCTGCCATGGGGTAGAACTGGGCCGAGGGCTGCTTGCGTGAGGGAGCAGGCGGTGCGTAGTGAGGTAAGGTGCTGCTGGTGTGTGTGACCGTGCTTCCCCCTGCTGGTGCAGAGCGAGACGTGGGCAGGAGGGAGCCGGGAGGTTGGGCGGCCGGGAGGCTGGGCTCTGTGCTGGAGGAGAAGGGGAGGGGCAGCTGCTGCTGTCGGCTATCTGGCTGCTGGGAGGGCAGTGGTGGTGGAGCTGTGGGAGCTGTGAAGTGCATGGAGCCGGTGGAGTTGGAGCCTTCAGATGCTCCACCTTGGACAGGTGCCGCTGTGTCTGGAGGGGACTTCTCTTTACCAGGCGTGGCGCTGCCAGCAGGCTCTGGCTTGGAAACCGGCAGCTGCTGTGCAGGCGGGGCGATGGACGAAGCAGGGGAGGGTGGGGTAGAGGGAGTGGTGTGAGGTGCTGCGGCCACCTGCGTAGCGGGCGCACCACTCATGGTCGAGGTGACCGCTGCCATGCTGGCTGTCTTTGGTTCGCCAGAAAAGAGCTGCTTCCTGGCGGAGGAGGGCATGGGGGTGCCAGAGGGTGCAGAGCTGGGGGGCGAGGCGGTGGCTGCATGGCCTGCTATTGAGGCAGGGGCTGTGTACTCTGGATGGACAGCGGAGGCAGGCAAGGGCCGGGGAGCAGTGGTCCCGTTGTGCTTGGGAGAGCTGTTAGTGCTGCCGGGGCTGACGGGACGCACCGGGAACGGGCCCCAGGTGTTGGGAGACGGAGAGAAGGTGCCACCGAACTGTGCCATAGGCAGGCGCGGGTGTCGGATGTGGTGCATGGTCTGGGCGGCCAGCAGGGCCAGGTGGGGGTTGGCGTACGCCAGAGGAAGTGAAACGAAGGGGGGCCTCACTCCGGGAGACAGGTTCTTCCCCATCTTCCCTCCCTGTTGAGAGACTGAGGACGACTGGAAGGACACAGCGGACGACGGCAACACTGATGACAGGCCCTTGGAGCCAGCCGCCGTAGTGTTGGTGGCCCCTGTGGAGGTGGTGTAGGTGGAGCCCATCTTGGTGCTGGTGCCAGGGGCGCGGATGTGGTTTCTGGGGATCAGGTCCTCCAGCTCCTTGGCTGGGTCCTGGATCAGGGAGCTGATCAGCTGCACGGCGTGTCGAGTCGACTCTGTGCCACCTCTGAAAGACCAGAGGGAAAGGAAGAAAAGCAGGTGAGTGTCAAGACAGTAAAAATGACTATAATATGAAATGATATACTGACAGACTGTTCTGTGAAAGCAGTAGACAGTGGGCTGGTCTAACCTGATGGTGATCATCCTCTCTCCATTCTTGTCCTTCTGTTTGTCTACGTCGATGTGAGCACCGGTCACATCCTGAATGGCAGTGATATTACAGCCACCTCTGCCCATGATCCGAGACACCACAGAGGCAGGCACCGACAGCTTCTTAGACCTGACAAAACACACATAAGCAATTCGATTAATATATGTGTCATATGGCTTTACATAACACAACTATGTAGTAGATACCAGTGGCAGTTGACTGTAAATTCCAAACTAAAGCTAGGGAGATGTTAAACAGGGACATACTGTACTCCTACTACTGTCTTTATGGGTAAAAGTAACAGCAGTAGCCATTGTTTGATTTGAGGCACATTTCTGTGAGCCAACCCACCTTCGCACCACCTCCTTCCAACCTTCTTCTCTCTTCTGGCCCCTCTTGGGGCTGGTGAGGTTCATCTTGCTGATGGGCGAGGTGACTGGCAATGAAATGGTTCTGAACGAGGAGGGAAGGGAGCTGGGCGTCAAGTCGTTTACGTAGTCATGGATTCTGAGAAGAAAGAATACGGACTAATAAACTTAAGAGAACCCTGCGGTGTACCTAAAACAATTCAGATGGAAGAATCCTGCATGTGTTTTTCTACATTTTGCACTAAAGCCAGAGAAAACACAAACTACCAAATATTCTATTTTTACCACTAAAGCAGTATACTAGTTAAAGGACTAACAAAAGCTTCAACTTTTAGTTTGGATACACATCAGTTGAGCAAAAAAGATGAGCCACTTACTTCTGGTGTGGTTTGGAGATGGACACAGTGACCTTGTCATCTCGGGAGCTGTGCAGCGAGGTGCACTGCCTCTTCTCAGGGACCGGCTGGGGCTGCTGGCTCACCACCGAAGGAGCAGACGATGAAGAGCAGGAGGATGAGGAAGACGAAGAGGGCAGGTCCGGTAGGTAGTTGAGCTCCAGGCTCTTTCCTCCGCTGCTGCTCTCGCTGTTGCAGTCGGTGCTGTCCAGGTTGTCCGAGTCGCTTCCACCCGGCACCCCGCCACCCCTGGGCTCCCCGTGGATCTTGTTTTTGTCAGCCTTCTGCTGAGCCAGCGCCACCTGGGGGTCCTGCAGGATGATGGGCTCGCTGGGGGAGTCCTTGGTCTTGTTCTTCTTGTTCTTGCGGTTGGTGCTGGGCGTGGTCGTCACGTTGGCTCGTTTCTTGCCGAAGGCGTTGGTGAAGGTGCTGGAGGTGGCAGAGATGCCAATGGTGGTGGTGGTGGTAGCGCTGGGCGGGTCAATGGGGATATCCCCGTCTACATAGACCATGAGACAAGGAAGGAAAAGGTTATTTACCCTTATTTAACCATTGTAAATTAACTTAAATTATTTTTAAACGCACTTAAGAAAGATGCTGGATGGCTTTGTCTCAGTTGAGATTTACACTGAACAAAAATATAAACGCAACATGTAAAGTGTTGGTACCATGTTTCATGAGCTGAAATAAAATATTGGCAGGCTGGCTGCAGGAATGTCCATCAGAGCTGTTGCCAGAGAACTGAATGTTCATTTCTATACCATAAGCTGCCTCCAACGTCGTTTTAGAGAATTTGGCAGTACGTCCAACCGGCCTCACAACCGCAGACCACATGTATGGCGTGTGGGCAAGCAGTTTGCTGATGTCAACGTTGTGAACAGAGTGCCCCATGGTGGCGTTAGGGTATGGGCTACGGACAACGAACACAATTGTATTTTATTGATGGCAATTTGAATGCACAGAAATACCCTGTGACGAAATCATGAGGCCCATTTTTTTTAAAGGTATCTGTGATCAGACGCATATTTGTATTCCCAGTCATGTGAAATCCATTGATTAGGGCCTAATGAATTTATTTCAATTGACTGGTTTCCTCATATGAACTGAAACTCAGTAAAATCGTTGAAATTGTTGCATGTTGCGTTTATATTTGTGTTCAGTATATTCTTCTTTCAGTTAAGAACATCATAGGGAAATAATAAAATGTGTAGCTTGTTTAATTGTGACTTCAATATCACTTCAGTCACGCAGACAGACAGCGACAGATATAGTTTATCTAGTAAAAAGGTCATCTTAAACAGCAATTCAATGCTGATATCAGTAGCTGGATTACGCTATTAGAGGCTGTAAAGGCTGAGCTGGTAAAAAGGTGCTCACCCTCGGAGGAGTCTTGGTCCTGGTCCTGTAACTCCAGGTCCTCCTCCTTTACTTTGACCTCTTCCTCCTCCAGCTTCCTCTTCTGCTCTTCCTTCTTCTTCTTGCGTTTCTCCTTACGCTTCTCACGCTTAGCAGCCAGGGCTTGCTTCTTACTCTCCTCCCTGGACTATAAGCAAAAACAGATGATTACAATATCTACAAAGACCTGTAAATCCATACAGATAAATGAGCATAAGGTTTTTTCTGTGTCCCAAATGACACCCTATTCCCTATTTAGTGTACTACTTTTGACCAGGGCACATAAGTAGTGGGTCATTCTACAGAAGTGGTGCAAATCGGGGTTGGAAAAAATATATATATTTGTATCCAATTTTTCCCAAACCTTCAGCATGCATGTCTTCAACATATGTCAGGTAGACATCCAGTGCCTTCAGAATGTATTCATACCACTTGACTTATTCCACATTGTTGTGATACAGCCGGAATTCAAAATTGATTAAATACATCTCTCACCTATCTACACACAATACCCCATAATGACAAAGTGAAAACATGTTTTTAGACATTGTTGCACATTTATTGAAAATGAAATACAGAAATCTCATTTACATAACTATTCACACCCGAGTTAATACTTGTAGAAGCACCTTTGGCAGCAATTACAGCAGTGAGTCTTTCTGGGTAAGTCTCTAAGAGCTCTCCACACCTGGATTGTGCAACGTTTGCCAATTATTATTTTCAAAATTCTTCAAGCTCGGTTAAATTGGTTGTTGATCATTGCTAGACAACCATTTTCAGGTCTTGCCATAGCTTTTCAAGTAAATTTAAGTCAAAACTGTAACTTGGCCACTCAGGAACATTAATTGTCTTCTTGGTAAGCAACTACAGTATAGATTTGGCATTGTGCTTTAGGTTATTGTCCTGCTGAAAGGTGAATTAATCTCCCAGTGTCTGGTGGAAAGCAGACAACCAGGTTTTCTTCTAGGATTTTGCCTGTGCTTAGCTCCATTCCGTGTTTTTTTTTTAATCCTGAAAATCCCCCAGTCCTTAACCATTACAAGCATACTCATAACATGATGCAGCCACCACAATGCTTGAAAATATGGAGAGTGGTACTCATTAAATGTGTATTATTGGATTTGCCCCAAACATAACACTTAAAGATAATTGCTTTGCCACATTTATTGCAGTATTACTTTAGTGCCTTGTTGTAAACAGGATACATGTTTTGTAATATTATTATTCTGTACAGGCATTCTTCTTTTCACTCTGTCAATTAGGTTAGTATTGTGGAGTAACTACAATGTTGATCCATCCTCAGTTATCTCCCATCACAGCCATTAAACTCTGTAACTATTTTAAAGTCACCATTGGCCTCATGGTGAAATCCCTGAGCGGTTTCCTTCCTCTACGGCAACTGAGATAGGAAGGACGCCTGTATCTTTGTAGTGACTGGGTGTATTGACACATCATCCAAAGTGTAATGAATAACTTCACCATGCTCAAAGGGATACTCAATGTCTGCTTTTTTTGTTTTTCATCTACCAATAGGTGCCCTTCTTTGCGAGGCATTGGAAAAACGTCCCTGGTCTTTGTGGTTGAATCTGTGTTTAAAATTCCCTGCTCGACTGAGGGACCTTACAGATAATTGTATGTGTGGGGTACAGAGATGAGGTAGTCATTACAAAACCATGTTAAACACTATTATTGCAAACAGAGTGAGTCCATGCAACTAATTGTGACTTGTTAAGCACATTTTTACTCCTGAACTTATTTAGGCTTGCCAAAACAAAGGGGTTGAATAATTATTGACTCAAGACATTTCACCTTTTCATTTTTTATTACATTTGTATTAAAGAAAAGTACAAAAATTAAATAAATAAAAATCCACTTTGACATTATGAAGTATTATGATTCAATGTAATCCATTTTAAATTCAGGCTGTAACACAACAAAATGTGGAAAAAGTCACGTGGAACGCTTGTGATGGGACGTCTTATGTAGTGCCACCATCATGCGCAACATGAGTGTCATGCGCATACAAAACATACATTTTTTAAAGGCTTTCACAAAAAACTTTCCCAATTAAATGTTGACTGCAAAGAAAGCATACCTGGCAGAATGATATGATGGTTTGTGTCAATCGGGTGTTCATTCATTTTGCAAAATCTCCCATCACATGTCTAGTAGCCTACCAAAACACCCTAGCCAAACAACAGTCAATTGCAAGGTGGCAGTTTAATTAAAGGGGAACTACAGCAATTCGGTGGTCTACTGATGTGGTTTAAGCATTGTTGTGAATATAGAACATCTATAGTTTTTCTATAAAAAGTGTGATTGAGGGAAATCCTGAAAAAAATCTGAACATTTTCTAAATCTGCAGTTTTCCATATGCCTACTTGTTATCCTTTATTTATGATTCATCTATATTATAATATTATTATTTTACATAGCCTGCCAGAATACACTGTTAGACAGTTTTAAAATACACTTTAATGGATTTGATTGGATTTTGTGTGTCGTATTTACAATAAAATTTTATTGGGAATTTTACAGCTTCAAAGTTCAAAGTTGCATAATGAACCAAAAAAAGCCGCCATACATGCTACTCATAAGATGCAATAAGGTAGATGAACAAATCCCATCCTCAATGAAAATAAAAAGTGGAACCACAAAGCCAAGTTGGAGAACCAGCATGAAGACTAAAGACCCTAAAAGATATGATTAAATATTAAACAGAGGACGAAACTACAGTCGTGGTCAAAAGTATTGGTCTTCACAAAGTTCGCTGCTTCAGTGTTTTGAGATATTTTTGTCAGATGTTACTATGGTATACTGAAGTATAATTACAAACATTCCATAAGTGTCAAAGGCTTTTATTGACAATTACATTAAGTTTATGCAAAGAGTCAATATTTGCAGTGTTGACCCTTCTTTTTCAAGACCTCTGCAATCCGCCCTGGCATGCTGTCAATTAACTTCTGGGCCACATCCTGACTGATGGCAGCCCATTCTTGCATAATCAATGCTTGGAGTTGTGGGTTTTTGTTTGTCCACCCGCCACTTGAGGATTAATGGGATTAAGGTCTGGGGATTTTCCTGGCCATTGACCCAAAATGTCAATGTTCTGTTCCCCGAGCCCTTTATGGCAAGGTGCTCCATCATGCCGGAAAAGGCATTGGTCGTCACCAAACTGTTCTTGGATGGTTGGGAGAAGTTGCTCTCGGAGGATGTGTTAGTACCATTCTTTATTCATGGCTGTGTTCTTAGGCAAAATTGTGAGTGAGCCCACTCCCTGAGCCCCACACATGAATGGTCTCAGGATGCTTTACTGTTGGCATGACACAGGACTGATGGTAGCGCTCACCTTGTCTTCTCCGGACAAGGTGTTTTCCGGATGCCCCAAACAATCGGAAAGGGGATTCATCAGAGAAAATGACTTTACCCCAGTCCTCAGCAGTCCAATCCCTGTACCTTTTGCAGAATATCAGTCTGTCCCTGATGTTTTTACTGGAGAGAAGTGGCTTCCTCGCTGCCCTTCTTGACACCAGGCCATCCTCCAAAAGGCTTCGCCTCACTGTGCATGCAGATGCACTCACACCTGCCTGCTGCCATTCCTGAGCAAGCTCTGCACTGGTGGTGCCCCGATCCCGCAGCTGAATCAACTTTAGGAGACGGTTTTTAGTTTTTGGGGGATTAAGTTCATTTTCATGGCAAAGAGGGACTTCGCAATTAATTGCAATTCATCTGATCACTCTTCATGACATTCTGGAGTATATCATCAAAACTGAGGCAGCAGACTTTGTGAAAATTAGTATTTGTGTCATTCTCAAAACTTTTGACCACGACTGTACAAAACATATAGACATGACATGTCCCTTGCTATTAGTATGGTAAAAAAGAGGAACATTTCAAGCAAAGGGGGAGAAGGGCAGCAGCGGAAAAATGCCAGTGCTTCCCAGAATGCGGAAATTGAGAGCAAAGCGGAGAGAGGAAGCCCAGAGCAACCAAATATGAGTCAAGAAAACACTTACAAGAACAGAATTATAGAAAAAGAAAGAACGCAAAGCTAGCTTTAAAAAAAACGTGAACAGAGAGCAGCTAGGTCAAAAGAGGAGCATGAAAGAAAAAGAAAAAAGATGGGAAAAACATTGTCAGGACTAAGAAAAGGCAAAGCAGAATGAAAAGGCAAAGCAGGTGAAAGCACAACAAGAGAAATTGGAGGCAAAGATAATTCATTTCAAGGAACTAGAGGATAAATTAGAACAGAGAAAGCAACTTGACCATTCTAAAAGAGCCTTGCAGACAGCAGTGCTAGATGTAAGGTTTCCATCTGCCAGAAGGAAGAACTTTCAAAGGGCTAAAGCCTATATGCCAAAACAGGCAGCACAGTATGTCACTACTACCATGGACCTCATTGACAAGGCCTCACCGAGGAAGGCAGCCATTTTCCGTCAGAAGATCAGAACAACAGAGGGGAAGTTGGAAGTAGCAGTTGTTGAAGAATTAGCGAAAGGCCTATCAAAAGTCCAGACAATCTGCAAAGCATTCCTAGTCGATCGGCAAACATTTCTGTAAAAATATGAACGATAAGCCTTGAGTTCCTAATTTATTTTCTTTGTCTCGCGCTGTTCGTGGTAGGTGCACCCGATTCAGCTGCCCTGCGCGATGGGTAAGCGACGTGTTCCCATTTTGAACCATTTCATTTGTCTGGAGGTACAGCGTTCCCGGGGAGAGCAAATCAAGTGCACTATAGGCCTACCACTGGCCAATCAGATGGCTCAGATTACCGTGTCTGCAGGCGTAAAAGAAAGCTACAGCAAAGTTGATACTGAGATTTCTAAACTTTTAAAACCATGACTAGAGAGAGACTGTCAACGAATACAGCAAAGAACTGCTGTTTTTATGAGTGAGTTCATGTTTAAGTTTATTATTAGCGGCTTGGGTCTTTTTTTTTATATTAAGGAATAATGTTTAACTTTCTCTGGTCATAGGAGTAACATGAATTTGTGCATGAAGCAGAAAATGCAGTGCAACGTGAGTTTTGCCATCAGCTGGAAGACTGTGCCACTTTTTGTCCAGAGTCAGCACAGGAAAGGGAGAGTGGAGAGATGTTGAGAGGCGGATCTTCAGTCTGCTGCCCTCTCCCTCCACTAAGACTGACCATCAGATGCAGGCTCCATCAGCCCAGTAAAATAAAAAAAGCAAATTATAGAAATGTATGCTCACTCAGCTGTGTCTCAAGTAGGGCTCTACCCGACCCAAAAATAATCTTGGTAGACCGAAAGTCGTCTGTTCTTTCGACCAATCGATTGGTTGAAAAATGTAAACGTGTATTTTTCCATATACAGACACACACCCATGTGTTTTAATAAAATCAACTATATGCATTGAGCTTGTCTGATGCGTAAAGCTTACAGTTTGATGAAATAAGACAAATGCCTCACGAGGGCGCCAGAGATCTAGATAATCAGAAGAAAAAACCTTAACCTGACCCAACTATTCTCCTCCCGCTCCTGCTGGCTTTTGCAGATTCTGCCATTACTCTCCTGAAGTTGACAGTAATAGGCTACACGAGGAGTTGGCAACCTTTCTCATGTGGAATGCCAATTTATCTTACAATTTCTACTGATCTGCGTGCCAGTTATGGTTTTCATATGCACATTTTCGTGAAACAGTTTCATTTAATTTATAATAACGTCTTCATATCTCAAAATCATTGTCATGTGGTTAATCAAAATTATATCCAAATCTAAATGAAAATCATATAAAACATAAAAAGTAACGTCTATTGCCATTGCCAACTATGTAAAAATAACCTACATAAAGCAAACAAATAAAAACATTGCAGCCTGCAGGTAGAAAATAATTCCTGATAAAAATAAATATCCTATAAATCACATTGGCTACACGCATGGCATGTCTGCAACGAACTTGACACATTGTATTAACTATTAACTGGGTCCGACCCAAAGCTTGCGCTAGCGAACTTACAACATTGTATAAAATATTCTGGCCCCTCAGAGTTTCCTGTGCCAGTGAGATCGGGACAGACACAGCTGTAGGCTATTTGCGCAAAGGATAAGAAGCAGTGCTTGACTTGGGCAGGAGGTCACCGGAGCTGAGTACCGGCACCTCAAATGTTCTACTGCTTGAGCTCCTGTTCCACTTATAGAATATTAGCTCAAAAGTATTGGGGAGCTCCTGCACCTAAATATAAACAGTACCAGCACCCAAAATGAGTACCGGAACCTATTTCAGTCCAAGTCAAGCACTGATAAGAAGTAGTCAGGTAGACCTATTTTATGACGTTTTCATTGGATCAGAGCATGACATTTTTCCCTTTCACACTGAGTGGTTATCGGAAAGGGAGAGCGCTGGAAAGATTTTTCAAATACATTGAGTAACTACTGTAATTCTCAATGTAGGGCTGACCTCATTTAGTCGATTGTTTGGTTGACAGATTTCTTTAGTCGAGCAGTAGCAAAAATATAATATATATGTATATATATATATATCACGGTGTAGAAGACACCTGTCTGATTCGCGCCGAGTGAACTGATCCATCGTGGAGGCCGTGAGGATGGCACAGTCCATCAGTCTAAGACGTGCTCCTGAAATTGTATATGGTTATATTACATAAATGGTGCAACACTAATAAAAATTATATTATTTTATAACAAATGCGCTTTCTCCAGCGTTGGATAGCAGTTGCTGTCCACGGTTCTGAAATACATCAGTGCACTGTTGAATTGCCACCTTTTCCTAGACCATGTTGCTATGTGCATAATAGCAGAGTTAACCAGCATATTGGTGTTGAGCAGCAGAATGAGGAGAAAACAGCCCTTGCCTTATTGTCTAAGAAAAGTGAGGAGAGGAAACCAACTTAATTAGGTCTATAATCGATAGCCTAACTGTTAAATGTGCCTGGCTTTATAAATCAACAACATATCTACAGAAATAAGACAGATCCTGCTTCTGTTGCCTGTTTGAGTGTTTGTTTAATAGCCTACTGATTCTGTGAGCACCAAGCCTCACGCAACATGTCAAGTAAACAATTTAACAAATTCTACAGTTTTTAATCTTTGCTTTGCTGTAATAAAGGCTTTACTTAGTGTTTACACTGTTCCAAATTGTCGGAAAATTTATATTTATAATAATAATGCTAATTTTTCTTGATCTCCTTATTGTTATAATAATAATAATAATACTAATAATAAGTAACATCATTATCATTAGTAGGCTTAGTATAGCAGCCTTGTATAACCACCATCGACCTGTAGGCCTAAGAGCACATCCTGTTTAGTCTTAATACCGTAACTTACTTAGGCCTAAATTTCAATACTTCTATAGGCTACTGTATCAATCAAACATTAATTTGTTAATGTTACCACACAGCAAACAAGTCATCCATGATTTAAAAATGCAATCAAGCATTTTAGTTTAAAAATAAAGCCAGCCTTGAATAATTAGCTTAAACAATAAATAAACCGTTCCATTTCAGAAATTGCATTCACTAATGAATGTGACTGTTCTTAGTCTTTGCTGTAATAAAGGCTTAACCAAAAAACATTACAACAGACTCTCTGGTATGCTTATACTTTATTTAGTGTTGTTTACATTGTTCCAAACGGTCAGAAATTATATTGTTATCTATACAGCACCTGTTTGGCACACATAATATGCACTCAGCGCTTGCTCCTTACCTTCTTTTTCTTGATCTCCATTTATTCCACACATCTGACTTTCCCTTTACCTCCTGAGCAATGTGTAAATATTCCCCCGTTTCGAGTTTATTTGTCACGTATTCTGCATCCATTTGTTATAACCAATTTATTGATGTGATTATGATATGCTATAGGCACGGCCTGCCCGCTCATTAGGCAGGATTAGGTGGCCGCCTAAGGCGGCAGATTGACAACCTCACATAATTCTGCCCAAAAACAATGACAATTTCTCTCAACCAGTGGCATATGGGCTTTTTAGGTGAGTGCTGATGCAGCACTTTGATAAGCAGTGCCCACTTTGTCAAAGTTGCAAAATATTTTGCTTGTCCATTCCCAGTGAGCCTCTCCAGGGTGCTGTAAAGAGACGTATCTCTGCAGCGCTCCAACATTGTCAAAAAAAGTATCTAACATAAATCATGTAGCAGATATAGGATATGGTAGAAAGAGTATGTGGCCTTTTCTGAAGCCTACAGGCTGGAAATAAAATGTATGACAATGTAATGAGATGGACACTTTTTACATCATGCAGGTTTCTCGGAACAAATAGCCTAACCTAAATGGCGCTCAATCAAATAAAAAATGTGCTGTCATGTTATCAAAGGAACATATCTTAAAAACAGGACAGGTCAAAGTAAAATGGACATTATGGTTTCACGTTTGTATCTGTAAATGTTTTTGACAAGCTGATCATAGCGAAAAAGAAAATACTTCTGCATTTCCCGCTGTGTAAACACATTGCAAATAGGCTCGCAATAACTCCTGATAAAGTTGGGTAGCTGATTTTCAGAGCTTAAATAGACAAATTGATTAGTCACAGGAATCAGGACTAATAAAGCCAATGCAATTACAAACGGTGGACCTACCACATGGATGGGCATTCATAAAATTCAATTTCAGGCAACACCGTAGGCTACACCTCCGTAAGAAAGACGCCTTTTGGATGCAGTTGGACGTCTTTTTTTGGTGCAGTTCCAGACCAGCCTTGATTTTGGTCCGGACCAAATCTGAACCAATCACAGATGCCTATGCTCGGTTCAGATTTTGTCCGGTCTTGATTTGGTCCAAACATAAACATCTATAAATGACTTATTTTCAAATTTAATTCTGAAGCAAAAAATGAGCGCTCTGGAGCAGGTTTTCAACAAGGATCTCTCTGTACTGTGCTCCGTTCATCTTTACCTCGATCCTGAATAGTCTCCCCGTCCCTGCCGCTGAAAAACATCTCCACAGCATGATGCTGCCACCACCATACTTCACCGTAGGGATGGTGTTAGGTTTCCTCCAGGCGTGACGCTTGGCATTCAGGCCAAAGAGTTCAATCTTGGTTTCATCAGAACAGAGAATCTTGTTTCTCATGGTCAGAGTCATTTGGTGCCTTTTGGCAAACTCCAAGAGGGCTGTCATGTGCCTTTTACTGAGGAGTGGGTTCCATCTGTCCACTATACCATAAAGGCCTGAATGGTGGAGTGCTGCAAAGATTGTTGTCCTTCTGAAAGGTTCTCCCATCTCCACAGAGGAACTGTGGAGCTCTGTCAGAGTGAACATCGGGTTCTTGGTCACCTCACTGACCAAGGCCCTTCTCCTCCAATTGCTCAGTTTGGCCGGGCGGCCAGCTCTAGGAAGAGTCTTGGTGGTTCCAAACTTCTTCCATTTAAGAATGATGGAGGCCACTGTGTTCTTGGGGACCTTCAATGCTGCAGAAATGTTTTGGTACCCTTCCCCAGATCTGTGCCTCGACACAATCCTGTCTCGGAGCTCTACGGACAATTATTTCGACGTCATGGCTTGGTTCTTGCTCTGACATGCACTGTCAACTTATGTAGACATGTGTGCGCCTTTCCAAATCATGTCCAATCAATTGAATTTACCACAGGTGGACTCCAATCAAGTTATAGAAACATCTCAAGGATGATCAATGGAAACAGGATGCACCTGAGCTCAATTTCGAGTCTCATAGCAAAGGGTCTGAATACTTATGTAAATAACGTATCTGTTTTTTATTTGTAATACATTTGCGAAAAGTTCTACGAACCTGTTTTCGCTTTGTCATTATGGGGTATCGTGTAGATTGATGAGGAAAAAAAGAAATGTAATCCATTTTAGAATAAGGCTGTAACGTAAGAAAATGTGGAAAAAGTCAAGGGGTCTGATAACTTTCCAAATGCACTGTATATGTGACCGACCGGCTCGATCTTACGTAGCAAAAATTGAAATTGTCTTATTTTTTTTTACATTGGATAAAAGTAGAGAATCAGAGCTAGAAAATTGTATATCATACACTACAGTTGAGGAACAATGGGAACGTAATTCTGCTTCCAAAGTTGATCAACTTGTAACCTAACTTTTGAGAAAATGGCCCTTGAATGTTTTGGTACCTACTGGAGAGCTCTTTGTTTACACCCATTCAGCATCGATTTCAAGACTAAAGGCTGGTTTATACTACGGGTGTGTTCGTAAATGTAATCTGGAGTGCCAGAGTGTGCTCTGGGTGTTCGTAAACTCAGAGCGTTGTCAGATTGTCCGTTCGTAAATTCTGAGCATTTCGGTCTTGGAGCGTTCAGAGCGCACACTGGACGCTCTGGCCGAGGAGTAGAGTTGATCCGAGGGTTCTGCCCTAACAGCAGTAGTCAAGCACCTAAGCTAACTGGCTAATGTTGACTAGCTTGCTAGCTACTTCCAGACACAAATGAGAGAACAGCTCGCTCTGACCATTTTACTCGCCCTAGCAGAGCTGGTTAGGTTGTTTTTATGTTATCCAGAGCGTTGGTGACTGCAACTGTGCTGCTGACAACAATTTAAACATGCTAGCTAAACAATGAACCATAATCCCAACTCATAACGTTACTACCCTGCATGAATCTGCAGGTAGCTAACCAACCAGGTTCAATGTTAGCTAGCTAACTATAACTAGCAATTCAAATGGCTCTGAGATATGAATAATATTACTACACAGATCATACACATAACATTAGCTAGCTAGCATTAGCTAGCTAACTAACAGTACACTAACTTGAAATGAAAATAACTTTGACAAAATTAGAAACGTGTAATATCTGAAAATGTAGCTAGCTAGACTATCTTACCCGTATACATGGATGGACGCTTCTCCCTCTCTGTCACGGATGCCCTTAGTTTGAAGATGTAATCCGGAGATAGGTGTTTTATACAACAGCCTTCTATGTGTTCTCTTTTCGACTCCGTCTGCATATTTGCAATCAAACGCCAGAATTTTCTCCATCTCCTTAGCTATCATACTCTAATTCCACTGATTTCAAAACTCGGTCCTCCAGAAAGTGGTGAGCAACACTTATGCAGTTCTACTACGTGATATCTTTAAAAAAAAGCTGCGTTAGAAAGGATTACCTACACATACTGACCAGCTCATGTTATAGACAGAAGTGTGCTACATGGCAGACCAATCCGAACTCATCTCTCGGCATGTCCAGCATGTGTCAAGTAAAAAGAGCAAGGGTTGAGGGAATAGGGAATGTTTTTCCTAAACAAATGAGGGATTTCGGTAACAGAACTTTTCAGTCAGAAATGGCTGTAGTTATGTTGCAGCTTCAGCAACATGGACAGCGCGATAAACACTTTGATTAACACTGATGTTCTGTGGCGGTCGCTGCAGCAGGGAGGATAGAGAGACAATGGGTGCTAGTCACAGTCACTCGCTGTCTTTTTTTGTTTTTTGGGCCCAGCACAATCAAATACATTGCTAGTCGGACTCCCTCTAGTCATTTGTGTGTCTTAATTATTTAATCGAACTGTGTGCTTAAAGCATCAGACAAGCTCAGGGAATATAGTTGATTTGATTAAAACATAGGATGTGTCAATATATGGAAAAATACGTTGAAAAATGTCAACAAATCAATTGGTCGAAAGAACAGACTCTTGGTCGACCGACATTTTTCTTTTGTCGGGGACAGTCCTATATCAACGGATGTAAAAACAGACTTTGTTTGCTTGCTGTTTTAGGTGAAGAAAACATTACTTAGAGAAGCTCCACAGGTCATTAGTGGTGGTGCGTTAAGCCAATCAGAAATACTATCAGATCCCCAAATGGGCACATTTATATGCCCACATTTGCGTTCAAGCCAGGTAGCCTATAGGCCTACTTCCATGCATGCGTGTCCTTACTCAACATTGACAGGAGCACGCCAAACAAAAGACAATGACTAAGTTGACAAAACTTGTAAATGGAATGAAATAAACCAAAACTTGTTTCTCACAAGTGTAGCATAGGATGTGCACTCTGCAAACAATGTGTCCACTCCGACAATGAGAATGGGAAGACTGTAATAATAATATTGAATGCATTAAAATAAATTACCATAATCAAAGTAACAAATATTGTAGATTAGAAATTATAGGAATTAACGGTAAATGTATTACTGGTGATATATGTAATGGGGAATTGATATACACTAACAATCAAAACGCAAACAATTCACACAATTAAGTTATGAAACAATGAATGTGCACAAATTGGCGGGAGAGAGCGCATTCTGGAGAAAGAAGTGCATTGTGCAACTGGAGGCATGGTCAATTCGACGTCTGCATTGGCCATGTAGCATTTATGGTGATATTGCCTCAGCAGAAGTCAGGGCATTCATACAACAAAAAAGTGTTGAGAAAAAAAGAGCAGAAGTAAAATAAAATAACAGTAGGGAGGCTATATATACAGGGGGGTACCAGTGCAGAGTCAACGTGCGGGGGCACCGGCTAGTTGAGGTAGTTGAGGTAATATGTACATGTGGGTAGAGTTAAAGTGACTATGCATAAATAATTAACAGAGTAGCAGCAGCGTAAAAATATGGGGTGGGGGTGGGGGGGCAGTGCAAATAGTCCGGGTAGCCATGATGGCTTGGGGGTAGAAGCTGTTGAGAAGTCTTTTGGACCTAGACTTGGCACTCCGGTACCGCTTGCCGTGCAGTAGCAGAGAGAAGAGTCTATGACTAGGGTGGCTGGAGTCTTTGACAATTTTGAGGGCCTTCCTCTGACACTGCCTGGTATAGAGGTCCTGGATGGCAGGAAGCTTGGCCCCAGTGATGTACTGGGCCGTACGCACTACCCTCTGTAGTGCCTTGCGGTCGGAGGCCGAGCAGTTGCCATACCAGGCGGTGATGCAACCAGTCAGGATGCTCTCAATGGTGTAGCTGTAGAATTTTTTGAGGATCTGAGGACCCATGCCAAATCTTTTCAGTCTCCTGAGGGGGAATAGGCTTTGTCGTGCCCTCTTCACGACTGTCTTGGTTTGTTTGGACCATGATAGTTTGTTGGTGATGTGGACACCAAGGAACTTGAAGCTCTCAACCTGTTCCACTACAGCCCCATCGATGAGAATGGGGGTGTGCTCAGTCCTCTTTTTTTCCCAGCAATTGGCCAGAAACAAATAACTTTCTTCTGAAACTCGTCAGTCTATCCTTGTTCTGAGAAATGAAGGCTATTCCATGCGAGAAATTGCAAAGAAACTGAAGATCTCGTACAACGCTGTGTACTACTCCCTTCACAGAACAGCGCAAACTGGCTCTAACCAGAATAAAAAGAGGAGTGGGAGGCCCCGGTGCACAACTGAGCAAGAGGACAAATACATTAGTGTCTAGTTTGAGAAACAGATGCCTCACAGGTCCTCAACTGGCAGCTTCATGAAATAGTACCCGCAAAACACCAGTCTCAACATCAACAGTGAAGAGGCGACTCCGGGATGCTGACCTAGGCAGACTTCTTCAAGTGCAGTCGCATAAACCATCAATCGCTGTGATGAAACTGGCTCTCAAGAGGACCGCCACAGGAAAGGAAGACCCAGAGTTACCTCTGCTGCAGAGGATGAGTTCATTAGAGTTAACTGCACCTCAGATTGCAGCCCAAATAAATGCTTCACAGAGTTCAATTAACAGACACATCTCAACATCAACTGTTCAGAGGACACTGTATGAATCAGGCCTTCATGGTCGAATTGCTGCAAAGAAACCACTACTAAAGGACACCAATAAGAAGAAGAGACTTGCTTGGGCCAAGAAACACAAGCAATGGACATTAGACCGGTGGAAATCTGTTCTTTGGTATGATGAGTCCAAATTTGAGATTTTTGGTTCCAACCGCTTTGTGCGACGCAGAGTAGGTGAACAGATGATCTCAGCATGTGTGGTTCCCACCATGAAGCATGGAGGAGGTGGTGTGATGGTGCTTTGCTGGTGACACTGTCGGTGATATATTTAGAATTAAAGGTACACTTAACCAGCATGGCTACCACAGCATTCTGCAGCGCTTAGTGGGACTATAATTTGTTTTTCAACAGGACAACACACCTCCAGGCTGCGTAAGGGCTATTTGACCAAGGAGAGTGATGGGGTGCTGTATCAGATGACCTGGCCTCCACAATCCCCCGACCTCAACCCAATTGAGATGGTTTGGGATGAGTTGGACTGCAGAGTGAAGGAAAAGCAGCCAACAAGTGCTCAGCATATGTGGGAACTCCTATCAAGAATGTTGGAAAAGCATTCCTCATGTAGCTGGTTTAGAGAATGCCAAGAGTGTGCAAAGCTGTCATCATGGCAAAGGGTGGCTACTTTGAAGAAACTCAAAATATAAAATATATTTTGATTTGTTTAACACTTTCTTTGGTTACTACATGATTCCATCTGTGTTATTTCATAGTTTTGATGTCCACTATTATTCTACAATGTAGACATTTACTGGTGTGATTATATAGCCTACCTCAAATGTTGAAATATAATTTTAAAAAACGGTTTGAAAAGAACAACAATGCAGTTGCAGGGCAATTCAAGCAAAACCAATATGCGGTAATGTTTTGGGCCTATAGCCTAATGCACAAACCTCATTACTACAGTACTGTTTTTAATAGGTTAATGTTGCATAGGCTTATGTTTTTTAAGACATGTAAAAATATATATCTGAAAGGTAGATTTCGGCTTGGATTTTGACTCAGAAAGTGATCAACTCAAAAAAAAGGGTGGTGACCAGTGACAGATTACCTCACAACCTACAGTCTCAGCAATGGAAAAATTATATGAGACAGTCTCTCACAAAGTGCCAGATAAGAAAAGGGTGAGCAAGAAGACTGGGAAGACAGTCAGATTTCTAGATTGTTCCATGCTCGGCTGTACCAAGAATTTCTCAAAGCCAACCCTGGTAACTCAATAGGAGCTGCTATGTTTTACAGCTTAAGAACAAGAACCATTAAACCACAGAAAAGTCCTACACTTGTGGGTTGCTTGCCTCTCCAAATACTGTGAAAATATTGAACAGAAATTACAGACAGTGAATGGCCACTTGGTAAGCAAATATTCACCAACCATAAAAGGTGTGCATGCGTTCAGCAGTGTCACTATGTGTGAGAAAACTACAGGGAATGATTTCCACCATCCTAAATGTCAAACGGCAGTACAAGGATTGGTGTCCATAGACTAGATCAATTTATTGCCCCCCTCCTCAAAAAAAAGGACACTGACGTAGAGTGGAAAAGGTGGGAGATTGTCAGCCAAAAAGTAGAGAACACCATAAAAAAGCAATCATATTGGTCTGTAAGCGTGAATCTATGAAGATGCTTACTGATGAAGAAGATGATCAAGCTTTTTCAGAACACTTGTTTATCAAGGACTGGCAGAACCAAAAGTGAAAGCCAACCTCCCAGAACACACAGCATTGGGCATCCTGGACTTTGCAGAGAACTAAACTTGCAGGTACCAGCATGAGGCCCAGGGGGCTTACTGGACCCAAGAGAGTGTTACACTGCACCCCTTGGTAATGTACTACAAATGTGGGAAATGCCCAATGACCATCACAGAAAGTTGTATAATGATATCAGATGACCTCAAGCATGACTACAATGCGGTCAATGCATTTCAAACTGCAGCTATTGATCACCTGAAAAACCAAAGAAATCTGAAGCGCAATAAGTTACACAGATACTGACGGCTGAGGTGCACAATACAAATGTTAGCTATACTGTGTCTGATTTTGGTTTCTCCATACAACACAACTATTCTGGCTCCAGACAGGGTAAAGGTGCCAGTGATGGGGAAAGTGCAGTAATCAAGAGCCATGCAACCACAGCAGTGAAGGTTGGTCGAGCCCTGACCAGAAACGCAAAGTAGCTCTAACAACTACAGCAGGGACAATCTGACAAAGGAAGCATCTCCAGATACCTGTACCCATTACCTCCGTACCATGTTCTTCATTCCCAGTGAGGACACTGAAAGAAACAGAAGTCACCGTAGTCTGAAGCAAGTGCCTGGCAGCATGAAGTTGCATTGGATCCAAACAACAGGGTAGTGGCAACCAGAAACCTCAGCTGCTTCTGTTATTCTTGTCTCCATGGGATTGGAGTCTGTGAAAATTGATTATATGTTGAGCAACGGAGAGAGGTAAACTTCATAGTCTTCGTGGTAAGTAACACATTGCTCACATTATGTAAATATTGTTTGATATTAAATGACTTATTTCAATAACCTCATGTTATTCTTTGTTTCCATACCAGAACTTTGAAAGAGATGCCAAAGACCAGATGAACCAGAGACCAGATGAACCAGAGACCAGATGGATGACAGCATCACACTGGGTGCTGGAGGAGTATTGATGGTAGCGGTGATAAAGAGATCTAATAAAGTCATAAATCCAGAGAACATGCTGTAAGTGAAAATAGGGTATACAGCGTAAGAGGGTATATATACAGCGTAAGAGGGTATATATACAGCGTAAGAGGGTTTATATACAGCGTAAGAGGGTATATATACAGCGTAAGAGGGTATATATACAGCGTAAGAGGGTATATATACAGCGTAAGAGGGTATATATACAGCGTAAGAGGGTATATATACAGCGTAAGAGGGTTTATATACAGCATAAGAGGGTATATATACAGCGTAAGAGGGTTTATATACAGCGTAAGAGGGTTTATATACAGCGTAAGAGGGTTTATATACAGCATAAGAGGGTATATATACAGCATAAGAGGGTATATATACAGCGTAAGAGGGTATATATACAGCGTAAGAGGGTAAATATACAGCGTAAGAGGGTATATATACAGCGTAAGAGGGTATATACAGTGTAACACACTGCTTGAAGAGTTTACTGATTATATGAATCTCATTGATTATTATTGGTTATTATTATCAACAATGATTTTCTTGACAGAACCCATTGTATTATATTATTGTATTATATTATTATATCAACTATTTTTTTTAAATACAGAAACGCTGTTTATCTTTTTCATTCTTCAGGAATGTTTAGCATGGCTATAAATGATAGAGAAGTTGACTAAAGTACAAACAGACCTGGCTACTAGGCATGACAAAGAAACATGTGGTGTCCATGTTTCATGTGACATTTTTAATGACATGTAGATGTTTTGTTGTTGTTAGGTGGAGTTATGGTCTCATTGGGCATATCTAGACTTTTATCCCTGTAACTACACATGTAAAGCTGCAAGAAAATCCTATTGAAATGTATATCAACCCATTTTGAAATGTTTACCCTGATGTCACACCTTGGCCCCTTTATTTATAGAAAGGTCCATATATACTACTCACACACTTTGTTCGTATTGCATATTTGAAATATTCACCTGAATTCCTTACCACCCCACTCAATTTGACACTACTGAAACATAGTGAAAAAGTAGCAATAAAAGGGAGAACCATGCAAAGTAGTGATCATTTTGATTAACCTTCTATTACAGATACATTTTTGAAATGTTAGTTGCATACCAAATAAACAAAATAGTAATTTAGAGAAATATAATCTCTATTGTTCTCTGTAAAATGTTCTGTTGATTGTATGAATCTGAAACTTGTTGATTGATTGAATTACTCATACATCCAATTATGTTGTTAAATGTTTATCACTTTACCCATCTTTATTTTGGCAAAATAACAGGTGTCTCTGTGTCAAGTGTCAGAGATAAATGGAGGACTCTAGATGGATATTACTTGTTTTAGTATAGACAATGCCCTTGAGGGCCTCCACCATGTAAAATGTGTCAACTGGATGGGGATTCGTATGGGTTGGGAGTGAGCCGCCAATGATCAGAGCCTTGTCTTCAAATTAGGTTGCCTATGCTTTGTAAACCAAAATTCTAAGGTAATATCCAGGAGCCAAGACCGAGAGCCAAAGACTAAGAGAGACAAAAGTGGTCCCTGAAAATTGCATACTGCATCCCATATGTGCACCACGTCATTGCTCTCTCTCTCCCTCTTCTGTGTGCATCATGTGCATCTTGCTAGCTGACACTCATTTGGCGAGGGGCTGAAGCTCATTGGTTGAACTCAAATTGCTAGGGGGCTGCACAGCTCCCAGAAAAACAGTTGCTTTTAAACTGGGGATTTTGTGGCTAATTGAGGTAAAACAGCAATTCTGCATAGATTATGTATGTATGAACTACACATTGAAACATCCAACCCAAAACGGGAGATAAAAAAATAAATTAAAAAAAAGACTTAGTAGTCGCCAAAGTTCCAGAGCAGGTCTTTAAAGACTGTAATTTATGTGGTCTTGAGTAGGGCTGTGGCGGTCACGAAATTTCGTCAGCCGGTGATTGTCAAGCAAATAACTGTCGGTCTCACGGTAATTGACCGTTAATTAACATAAACACATTTAGCATCTCCTGGCTTCCAAACATAGCCTACAAGCCATTTAAAAAAGTATAATAAATCCATGTAATATAGCCTACACCTTCAAAATAAATCCATTATTTATTTTAGACAGGATTAAAGAAGCATGATATGAAGAAAATGTAGTCTATTTCAGAAGAAAATAATAGCATACTCTGACTTGTCCTTATTTTAGGTCCTGATGTGGCGGCTGTGGCTATGCCAAATGGCTGTGAGCTACACTAGTTCATTTAGCAGACAAGATTTGCTTATAATTCCGTGGCATTATTTTATAGTATGAAGAACACAATTGAACAAAACTGAATAAAATATAAATATTTTCTCCAAATTATTTCAGGGAGTGCGCACATGCAGCTATTCTGTGTTGAGCGGTTAACAAAGAAATAGGTACTCCTATATGCTTAATTTAGTGTTATTAATGTAACTTTAGTTGTTCTACAAACCTTGGGCTATATGTTTTGATTTTTTATGATGATTTGAAAAAAGTCATTTGAAAGGCATGAGCTTTGCTTAGATTTTTGCGCAGGCTGTACACACGCCAATAGTCTCTCATTCACAATTTGACAAGCACTTGAAAAATGCCTCGAATTTCATGGCAGCATCCCCTTTGTGGCCGTAATGCAATTGCGCACGTCCTTATCCATTTCCGAGATGCATATTGAAGATGTTGGAAGAACTGTCCACATTTACTTTGTCAGCCAACAAGATGAGTAGGCCTAACGAACAGCAAAAGCACTAGCCTATGTCAATCTACTATCCCCCATAGTACAAAAGTCGACCTATTCTATTCTGTGCGACAAATAAATATTCCAAACATAGTCTGGGACAGTTGTGGGATGCGATAGATCCCAAATTAATACAACCACTAGCATCAAAAAAACTTTTTTTATGCAATGTGGCTGACGCAACAGATCAGAACATTTAGCTTAAAATGTTGATAAACTATTAGGCTATTTCTTCACATTATAAGCACAGCAATGCGCACATGGTAGTAGGCTATAAGCGCAAATGTTCCATTAGCGGAAAACACCATTATCAAAAGTGACCATAAAAAATGCAATTATGCATGCAATGCTTTTATTATAAAGGTGCATTTTTATGGTGAAAATTATCTTCCCCAAACTTCAAACTCACGCGGTGCTTATACAGTGGGGAGAACAAGTATTTGATACACTGGCGATTTTGCAGGTTTTCCTACTTACAAAGCATGTAGAGGTCTGTAATTTTTATCATAGGTACACTTCAACTGTGAGAGACGGAATCTAAAACAAAAATCCAGAAAATCACATTGTATGATTTTTAAGTAATTAATTTGCATTTTATTGCATGACATAAGTATTTGATACATCAGAAAAGCAGAACTTCATTATTTGGTACAGAAACCTTTGTTTGCAATTACAGAGATCATACGTTTCCTGTAGGTCTTGACCAGGTTTGCACACACTGCAGCAGGGATTTTGGTCCACTCCTCCATACAGACCTTCTCCAGATCCTTCAGGTTTCGGGGCTGTCGCTGGGCAATACGGACTTTCAGCTCCCTCCAAAGATGTTCTATTGGGTTCAGGTCTGGAGACTGGCTAGGCCACTCCAGGACCTTGAGATGCTTCTTACGGAGCCACTCCTTAGTTGCCCTGGCTGTGTGTTCCGGGTCGTTGTCATGCTGGAAGACCCAGCTACGACCCATCTTCAATGCTCTTACTGAGGGAAGGAGGTTGTTGGCCAAGATCTCGCGATACATGGCCCTATCCATCCTCCCCTCAATACGGAGTAGTCGTCCTGTCCCCTTTGCAGAAAAGCATCCCCAAAGAATGATGTTTCCACCTCCATGCTTCACGGTTGGGATGGTGTTCTTGGGGTTGTACTCATCCTTCTTCTTCCTCCAAACACGGCGAGTGGAGTTTAGACCAAAAAGCTCTATTTTTGTCTCATCAGACCACATGACCTTCTCCCAGTCCTCCTCTGGATCATCCAGATGGTCATTGGCAAACTTCAGACGGGCCTGGACATGCGCTGGTTTGAGCAGGGGGACCTTGCGTGCGCTGCAGGATTTTAATCCATGACTATTACTAATGGTTTTCTTTGAGACTGTGGTCCCAGCTCTCTTCAGGTCATTGACCAGGTCCTGCCGTGTAGTTCTGGGCTGATCCCTCACCTTCCTCATGATGGAAGGTGATGCCCCACGAGGTGAGATCTTGCATGGAGCCCCAGACCGAGGGTGATTGACCGTCATCTTGAACTTCTTCTATTTTCTAATAATTGCGCCAACAGTTGTTGCCTTCTCACCAAGCTGCTTGCCTATTGTCCTGTAGCCCATCCCAGCCTTGCGCAGGTCTACAATTGTATCCCTGATGTCCTTACACAGCTCTCTGGTCTTGGCCATTGTGGAGAGGTTGGAGTCTGTTTGATTGAGTGTGTGGACAGTTGTCTTTTATACAGGTAACGAGTTCAAACAGGTGCAGTTAATACAGGTAATGAGTGGAGAACAGGAGGGCTTCTTAAAGAAAAACTAACAGGTCTGTGAGAGCCGGAATTCCTACTGGTTGGTAGGTGATCAAATACTTATGTCATGCAATAAAATGCAAATTAATTACTTAAAAATCATACAATGTGACTTTCTGGATTTTTGTTTTAGGTTCCATCTCTCACAGTTGAAGTGTACCTGTGATAAAAATTACAGACCTCTACATGCTTTGTAAGCAGGAAAACCTGCAAAATCGGCAGTGTATCAAATACTTGTTCTCCCCACTGTATATGCCATTTAGGCTCTATACCCCTTGTAAAGCAGATTAATGTGCTTAATTTTAATAAGTTATTTGGCCACTTTAGTTGTGATACAAACCTTATTAAAACATAGGCCTATGGGCTAGGCTACATGAGGTGTGCAACTATGATTCGTAAAAATCGCAAATCAAAAAAGGCATTGTTTCTTATGCTGGACATCATTCACAAGTGATAATATATCATTCACAAGAGATAGGCTAATATTGTCACCCATCAGACTATTCTTGATTAATCTTGTCTTTACATATACTAAATAATATATGTGTGACATTTGTTTTGATTTAGAATGCACCATTATCATGCACCTGTATCGAAACAGGGGCAGCGGGAAAAAATACATGTCATCCATGCACTTAAATAACGAATGGAGGATGCTTTTCCCCGTGGCTTAATATTAGGAAAGATGAGGAATAAATATAGCAGGCCTAGCCTATAGAAAGCTGATGGGATCCTCCTCTTTCTATTAGCGGCCATCACTCGGTTTTCTCCCGCAATTGCATAGCCTATAGAAATGTTGCGCAACATCAGTTCATGGGCTCTCATTAAGTATTTGATTAGATTTTCAAAAACATTTGCATTGATGTCAGGGTGATTAGAGGGACAATAGAGTGCTGAGTACCAGGCAGTTAGCAAGTTTGGTAGGCTTCTAATGACCAGCAGCAGCATCAGAGCTTGGAGAAGCCTAATTACCGTGACTAAACGGTCATGTGGAATTTCATGACTCGTGACCGCCGGTGTGGTGGTAATACGGTCACCGCAACAGCCCTAGTCTTGAGTCGAGTCCATGGGCCCTTTGTTCAAATGGTAAGAAACTCAAGTAGAGTAAACTTAAGTGCAATAGAGCACAGCACAGTAAAGCACAGCATCATTATAGACGTCTATGTTTTAGCCAAAATAGATCTTGGAGGGTTGGAGCCACCCTGCTGGTTATGCATCTCAATATTCTACACTTTTTCCTGAAATGTGCACTTGCCCACTGTCTACATGTTGGTCCTCTGTAGCCCAGTTGGTAGAGCCTGGCGCATGCAACTTTCAAATGGAGATAGCCTCAATGGCGCTGCCCGGCTGTCACAGACGCCATAATGGCACAGATACAAAGATGAGACCTCTACCTATCTCTATGGTGTCAATTGTTTCAGTTGTGACCGTATGGGTTTGGACAATTTTGACTTATTTTGGACTTTAAAGAATCCCCATAGCTAACATATGGCTGGCTATGTTTCATTTGGGCAGATGTACATCCAAGAAAACATATATTTCAATCTCAAAACCATACATTACACATTTCATGATATATTAGGATGTTTGGCAGTGACACTTCTTAAAAATACATGATACTTGCTCACTAATTTTCTCCAAAATGTTTGCAAACAGACTACTCACCACGTGGCAATGCTGGAGAGGGGTGCAATCCCATCACCTGGTGATATTTGTAGGGGTGTGGCTTAAGGGACATTCATTCTACAGTCTTTTAATGTGTGTGTGTGTGTGTGTGTGTTTTGGCAGTGACATCAAAAGGCTGGACAGCATTTTTTTTTTTTTAAGGATGTTAAAAAATAAACAAAACTACTAATTAGATCAGTATCTTTCAATGTAATAATAGAACAACTCAATATGTTCTATTGAAATAGTGTTACAAAAAATACAAAAATGATCAATTGCTTTATTTTCAAACATTAAGTTTAGGAGTCATGGTTTGGGATAGCCACCTCAATAGAAATGTGTATAAACAATGATTTTGTACTATATTCATCTAACAATATGTTTGTTATTGCTTTGGATTGAATTAGAACATACTGTATGATGATGTAAATAAATGTCCTAAATTTGGAGACTTAACTGTTTAAAAAAATATATTTTTCTGGAGTGGGACTACAATTTGCACCATTTCTGTATAATCACCCATATAGGGAATAGGGTGGCATTTGGGATGCAGAAGGTTTTGTTTGATAGAAAGGTCAAAGGTTACTCACCTTCTCCAAGTCCAGCTCCTTCAGCAGAATGCTGGCGTTCTTGTTGGCCTCCGCTGCCTGCTGATCTTTGGCTTTGACAATGGTCTCCATGCACTGATTACATTTCTTCAGCAAGTCCTAGGACGAGTACGAAACAAGCTTTACCATTGGACTTAGCCCACACTTTCAGAGCACCAAAGTGTTTTACCCATGTTTATCCCTTTTCTCATTTTCAATTAATTTGTTGCCTTGTCTGTTTTATCCTACCTTGTCTGCGATGGTGGCAATGTATCTCATGCACTCAATGTCCGAGGGGAACTGGTTGACCTCCTTCACCAGGTACTGCACCACCTTCACATGGCCCTATAAGACAGAGGTCAGAGGTCAACCTCCAGGGATTCTTATACACACACTTCCACTTTAACGCACCACCAGGGTCATTAGCTAAGTGCAGGAAAGGGGAGCATGTCCTAGAGTGCCAAAGGGTCAGATATCAGATATTCAACTATGAGTCAATATCAGAGCAAATTTACTTAAAGGAGCATGTCACACTAGTGTTTATCATAGTATAGTTTCATTTGTGTGGTGGTGGTGGTGGTTGTGGGGGCGGGTGTTGTACCTTGCGAAAGGCAGCCATGAGCGGTGTGA
The DNA here is from genome assembly GCF_020615455.1 of Coregonus clupeaformis. Taxonomy (NCBI): domain Eukaryota; kingdom Metazoa; phylum Chordata; class Actinopteri; order Salmoniformes; family Salmonidae; genus Coregonus; species Coregonus clupeaformis. The sequence goes on along the minus strand of NC_059200.1, from coordinate 51,825,221 downwards.
TCTTGCGGTTGTCTGCTGCATCGACATCGGCCCCGGCCTGCACCAACAGCTGCACCACGTCAAAATGCCCACCGTTGGCTGCCAGCCACAGGGGCGTGTTCCCCTTCTTATTACGCACGTCGATGTGAGCACCTCTGAGGAGGAAGACGACAGGGTGGTTAGAAGAAAAAAAAAGACTAGAAGAATGAAAATGTCTCAATCTCATATTGTAGGCAGAGGACTGTAACAGTAATTACCTGTTGATGAGGAGCTCACAGAACTTGTAGTGGCCCTTGTCTGCAGCAATGGTGAGCGCCGTGTCTCGGGAGGAGGGGACAGGTGGGGCGTTGACGTCAGCACTCTTGTCCAGCAGCACGCGTCCCACCTCAGCATAGCCACCCGACGCAGCCTCCATGAGGGGAGTCAGACCAGTCTAAGAGAGAATGTGTAATAAGTCAGTGACATACTCCACCAAACAGACACCACACTGTCTAACACCAAACCTCATTCCTAATGTCTTTGACTCTAGCTCACGTAACATGACGACATGTCAGGTTCAGCCGATGGCAGCTGCTCTCACCTTGGCACGGTGCTCCACGTTGGCCTTGCGGTCCAGCAGCAGACTGACCACCTCCGCCCGTCCCTGGAAGCAGGCCAGGGTCAGTGCCGTGTTGCGGTTGGTCTCGATCTGAGCATTGATGTCCGAGCCCATGTCCAGCAGCAGCTTGACCGCAGGGACGTGGCCGTTCATGGCCGCCAGCATCAGAGGAGAGATACCCAGCTTGCTCCCAGTCCTGAAGGAAACAGATACACAATGAGAGAGGAACAGACAGGGAATGGGGAAAGCAAGGGATAAGGGCTGATTACACAAACAGTTCAAGTGGAACTGACAGCGTTTTAACTACTTTGCAGATATGAAACAAAATTATAATATCAGTCAAAAATATAAAAATTCCCAGTTTATGCATCAAAACCAACGTCATAAGAGGTTTTAAAAATAGGTTCTATTTGACAAAAAATTACATGACGTACATTAAGGCATTGTTGGCAGAACAGATGGATGCAGTTCAATGCATGATTCATATAATTCACCAATACATTTCTTGGTAGCCCAAAAAAAATTGCTATCTGGTTGTAAATCACAACTGGCCTGGTACATTGTTTGCTGCCACAACCCATTCAGGATGCACCATTTCAGTTTCAATTACTGAATATTTTGAACAAAAACAGACGACTGTAACTAAGGCTGGGAATGTCTATACAGTCAAACTAGCAAGGGCAATGATCACAAGTCAGCCATAACGTGGCTAATAGGCTAGCGCACGTGTCAAACACAAGGACCGCAGGCCGAATAGGACACACAAGCAAGTATAAATGAGTCAACAGTTGAGTCATCTACTTTATGAAATTACAGCCTGATACGCTCGCATCAGAGAATTAAACTTCAATTGCGCTGCTTTCGTGTGTCCCGTCTACAGCGTGCAGCAGAGGGACAGTGTACAGACACATGCCACAGTCCTAGCTAGGCTACTAAAATGTTGCAGTCTGGCTTCGGTTTTAAAAACTTGACAATTAACACCCAAAAACTAAATCTGCTACAAAATGCCATGCAAGAGAAAAACATGTAGGCCTATTACAGCAACATTTGAGCAGGAGCCTAGGCTGGCTACTCAACTACAAAAGCTATAGTTTGAGTGCACCATACAGCAATGCTGCATTCAACCACACCAGTGATTCATGCAGTGCAAAAACCTACAGCTACATTTTTGTTATTTGGAGTTATTAAATATGTTTTGATTAGGGTTGCAACATATTATGCACATCTGCAAGCAGCAAAGGCTGGCCAAATAGTTGTGTATTTTGTTTTAATATGTTAAAATGCTACAGTGGGGAGAACAAGTATTTGATACACTGCCGATTTTGCAGGTTTTCCTACTTAAAAAGCATGTAGATGTCTGTAATTTTTATCATAGGTACACTTCAACTGTGAGAGACGGAATCTAAAACAAAAATCCAGAAAATCACATTGTATGATTTGTAAGGAATTAATTTGCATGACATAAGTATTTGATCACCTACCAACCAGTAAGAATTCCGGCTCTCACAGACCTGTTAGTTTTTCTTTAAGAAGCCCTCCTGTTCTCCACTCATTACCTGTATTAACTGCACCTGTTTGAACTCGTTACCTGTATAAAAGACACCTGTACACACACTCAATCAAACAGACTCCAACCTCTCCACAATGGCCAAGACCAGAGAGCTGTGTAAGGACATCAGGGATAAAATTGTAGACCTGCACAAGGCTGGGATGGGCTACAGGACAATAGGCAAGCAGCTTGGTGAGAAGTCAACAACTGTTGGCGCAATTATTAGAAAATTGAAGAAGTTCAAGATGACGGTCAATCGCCCTCGGTCTGGGGCTCCATGCAAGATCTCACCTCATGGGGCATCAATGATCATGAGGAAGGTGAGGGATCAGCCCAGAACTACACGGCAGGACCTGGTCAATGACCTGAAGAGAGCTGGGACCACAGTCTCAAAGAAAACCATTAGTAACACACTATGCCGTCATGGATTAAAAATCCTGCAGTGCACGCAAGGTCCCCCTGCTCAAGCCAGCGCATGTCCAGGCCCGTCTGAAGTTTGCCAATGACCATCTGGATGATCCAGAGGAGGAATGGGAGAAGGTCATGTGGTCTGATGAGACAAAAATAGAGCTTTTTGGTCTAAACTCCACTCGCCGTGTTTGGAGGAAGAAGAAGGATGAGTACAACCCCAAGAACACCATCCCAACCGTGAAGCTTGGAGGTGGAAACATCATTCTTTGGGGATGCTTTTCTGCAAAGGGGACAGGGACGACTGCACCGTATTGAGGGGGAGGATGGATGGGGGCCATGTATCGCGAGATCTTGGCCAACAACCTCCTTCCCTCAGTAAGAGCATTGAAAATGGGTCGTGGCTGGGTCTTCCAGCATGACAACGACCCGAAACAGACAGCCAGGGCAACTAAGGAGTGGCTCCGTAAGAAGCATCTCAAGGTCCTGGAGTGGCCTAGCCAGTCTCCAGACCTGAACCCAATAGAACATCTTTGGAGGGAGTTGAAAGTCCGTATTGCCCAGCGACAGCCCCGAAACCTGAAGGATCTGGAGAAGGTCTGTAATGCGGAGTGGGCCAAAGTCCCTGCTGCAGTGTGTGCAAACCTGGTCAAGACCTACAGGAAACGTATGATCTCTGTAATTGCAAACAAAGGTTTCTGTACCAAATATTAAGTTCTGCTTTTCTGATGTATCAAATACTTATGTCATGCAATAAAATGCAAATTAATTACTTAAAAATCATACAATGTGATTTTCTGGATTTTTGTTTTAGATTCCGTCTCTCACAGTTGAAATGTACCTATGATAAAAATTACAGACCTCTACATGCTTTGTAAGTAAGAAAACCTGCAAAATCGGCAGTGTATCAAATACTTGTTCTCCCCACTGTATATACAGCATCCTATGTACATAAGTGGACATTATATAAGGGCCATATTTTTTCTAATAAAACAATGGCTAGTTTGGGTCGCAGTTCCACGTTTCTTTTACAAAAACAAATAGGCTATGTCTGGCCCGCAACATTTTTTGTGTTTTTTCTATATGGTCAGTGCGCTGATTGAGTTTGACGCCCCTGGGCTAGCGTATCTATTTATGTAGCTATTTATTTAGCGGGTGAAAAACACGGCACCTAACGCTAGCTAGCTAGGTGGTAGGAGGATGTCATGTCATTGGAGGAGTGGGTGAGTGACCGACTTTTCCCCCGCATATAGATTTTCGCTTTTTTTGGCTACAAGCTAGAGATGCTGCAGGTGTCATTTGGTTAGCTAGCAAGAAATGTGAATCACTTTGGTAGCTAGCTAGCTATACTGAACTTGAACGACTTATCCACAGTTAGCATATCTCTTTGTTGTCAATCAAATGTATTTGGCATTGATCAAAGATGTGGGCAGGCAAGTTCCCATTCAGTTGTCAAAACATGGGTTGGGACAAGCATGCAATGGCAGGCAAGCTGCAGAAGGACGAGCAGGCTACTATTCCCCATTGTTTATGAGTGCAATTTTGACAGACAACTAACTGAAAAAGTTTGAGAGGGTTTATCAAATGTTCCCTTGTTAGATTTGAGCTCATTTTGCTCTGGCTAGCATTAGTTGTTGATCTTGTTGTTGATGTGCATAGGCAACTGAGGGGGAGAGAGCCTACCTTTTCATGGTTGTTTGATAAATAGGATTGTGAAGTTCCAAAATATAAGACTCATGGTATTTACATATTTGCAGAAATCCATTCAGGTGTATTTTGTGGCTTTTGGCGAATGCATTCTAAAGATCTAAAGTCGCGCTATTGCTACAGCCTGTAAACACACAGTCCAGTTCAAAGTGAATGATGGCAGCCCGTGGGGCATATGGCTTATTTGCATATAGGCCTACTGTAGCTCTGATTGGCTATGGTGCACCGGCATAAGTAGATTGTGTCTATTAATTGTCCAAACGCACGGCCGCTTACAAATGCCTTACTATACGTCATTCACAAACATTCTATGAATTTATAAAATCATGAAAATGACCATATCTAAGTGCTCGCTTGTCAGAAAATGTAAAAGAAAGGTGTCACATTCTTCCTGGGAGTGTATATCTTCCGATTTCATGTTGCTAAAATGCTGTACGTTCCATTTCAAGATTGGGATGAAGGCAGAGGTGCAGCCTGCACATGGAAACAAACTGTGGGGGATGGCTGGATGTGGATACCTGGAGTTGATTTCAGCGCCAGCGTTGAGGAGGATCTTGATGATGTTGACGTAGCCTCCTGAGGCGGCTAGGCTGAGAGGAGTGTAGTCTGAAACGTTACGGTGCTCCTTGTTGGCCCCGCGCAGCAGCAATAGCTCTACCACCTGGAAGGAATGGACCACAGGTTAGTCAATCCACAGAACACTTCTATTGTTTTTCTAAACGTAAGGAGTGTTAAACTGGTTCAGACAGCGAGTTGGTGTCTGTCTGGTTGTCCAGACTGTTGTTTCTCTATGGGGTGGATCAATCGGGCTGTCTATGGTCTGAGAGACGCCTGCTCTGATCACACTACTGAACACTTCTGAGCTTGATATATCCATCAGCTCCCTTGTATTAGTTTAGCAACCAGCCCATAGTTCAGCCATTTTACTTGGTCTCTGATCCTATAACAAGTCACTAATGTGGTGTTAGGAGAAGAGTTTGTTTGTGATCCTATAAGAAGTCACTGATGTGGTGTTTAGTGCAGAGCAGCACCTCTTGTCTTCCTCCAGAGCAGGCCAGGGAGAGAGGTGTGTCTTTGGTTCTCTCTGACTGGGCTTCGATGTCCCCTCCTTTATCCAGCAGGATCTCCACCACACCAACATGACCCGCTGTAGCAGACAGGATCAGAGGGGTGAAACCTGGGGACAGAGAGAGACAGACACTTAGATTACTCTCAAACATCAACATACACAGATATGGACTCCCATTTCTACACACAAATTATCAAGTTTTCTGAAAATTTACACATTTAAAAAATAAAGCTACAACAAACATTTAAAAGACAAAGTATGGAGCGTGTACCCTTCTTATCCCGGTGCTCGATGTTAGCCCCGCGAGCGATGAGCACCGACACCAGCTCCTCATGGCCACCTGCACAGGCCAGCGTCAGAGCTGTGTCGTGATTGCTCTCCGTCTGAGAAGAGATAAAGTCAGCGTCATTTTCCTGATCAGAAACAAGACGTATTACTATTACCAGCTTAAGCAGTGTGTATTATCATTGTGCATTATTAGATAAGTGGTGTGACGTACGTGTGCGTCGATGTCCACAGAGGGGTAGAGGGGGAGCATGGACGGTGGGGACCATGCGTCGATTGGCGTCTGTGCTGTGGGTGTGGGCGAGGTTGTAGTGTTCAACACAGGCACTCTGCTGCTCACCGCTGCTGAGAGGGAGAGAGTTGTTAAAACCTCTTGAGCTGACAGCACTTTCGCACTGTTTCGCTACGGTGTGCATCACTCTAGCAAGAGGGCAATATTTTGAATAATGTTGTAGTGTTCCCCCCCAGAATACACTGCAACTGCCTCTGCAACGCTGCAAAGCGTTCCATTGGAAATGGATGTACTTCTGGTGTACCAAAACGCAATAACGCTATCGGTGTGATCGAGGCGTAAGCACTACCCACTTGAGGAAGCTGGGTGGTGCAGTCTCTTTAGATGGTGTTAAGATGCAGCTGACCACCGAAGGGAGCCAAAACTACGTTTATTCAACAGAGGTGATTTAGAAGCTCTAGGGGTTTTTTTGTATTCTGACTTATAAAACAGTGGTAAATGAATAAAATAAGTAATATAAACATAATATCAGTAATTCAAGTGCCTGATTTCAGACACTGTAGTCTATAGAGGTTTTAATAAGACACAACTTACAAATTATAACCAAATCATATTACATTAGAATTTAAGGATCAAAACCATTTGTGAATTCTGTTGAAAATGTACTGAAACTGAAACTTGAGTATTAAGGATGGGGGATGGAACACTGTCACTATTTATAGTTATTAGAAGGCCTAAGGAAAGAAATGAACCAGTGTCTACAGTAACTGCTCACACACCTGCCATGATATCGTCCAGCGTGTCAGTGAGCGTCTGTGCGGGGGTGGCCACCATGAGTCCGTCAGGGGCCTGGGTGAGAACGCCCGGTCCCAGGCCTGTCAAATGCTGCCCCAGCATCTGCTGCTGACTCACCATCACCCTCTGCAGGTCAGGGCTGTCGAGGTAGTCTGCCGTGCTGAAGTCTGTGGATTGCTGGGTGGCCAGGGACTGGATGGGTACGAAGCTGGCCTGCAGGCCTTGGGTATGAGGAGGAGAGGGTGGCGGGGGCTGTTGGGCCTCTCTGTACAGGATGGTGTCCACCTGGGGCAGCTTGGCGTAGTCCACCTCTTCATCCTCCTCGTCCTCATCATCTTCATCATAGTCATCCTCCTGTTCCTCAGTAGCTGGGTGGGGCTGCCCATCGTGGTGGTGGTTGCCCTCCCCGTCCCCCTCGGTGTTGGAGCCCGGCTGTGCAGCCTGCATTGGCAGGGGGGTGCCGAGCTTCTCCACCCCTGCCGCCTGAACCGGCTGCCCCGGGTCGTCCTTCAGGCCTTTGGCCTCCAGGTACTCTTTGGTGAACTGCTGCTGCGTCTTGAACTGCAGCTGGCGCTCCACCTTCTGCAGCTCCTTGAGGATTTTCTTCTTCTTCTGTACCTGCTCCTCGCGGCTTTTCTTCAGCTCCTCGATCTTGTCTTTGGTGAGCGGCTCTCCCTGGATCAGCTCTAGAGACTGCAGTTGGGCCTTCTCTATGGCGGAAATCCTCTGGCCCAGCTCGTTCAGCTTGCCCTCCGTCTCCTCCACAATGCATTCCAGGGGCTGGTACGGGTGGAAGGGGGGCAGCTGGTCTGCATCTGGACTTCCTGCAGCGACGGGGCTACCCAGTAGGGGGCTCAGCCTCTGCTTGGAGCTGCCTGAGAACCACACAGGACAACACAACCAGTTAGCTACGAGGTTGTCCCATACAGTATTACAGTAATCATTACCTGTAACGCTTTGATGCCTTGTGCAGTCAACTGGTGTCTAGTGGTCTTCTTGGCCAGTGAATTAACAAAGTTAGACATGTATATACTGTTAACACACGTTGTATGAACTAACTTTTTGTGATGACAGGTGGAGGCGTTGTGATGTTGGAGGGGACCCTGTCTGGTTCTTGTGGTGGCACCACCATGGCCAGGGCTTGGAATGGAACTCGTGGAGCCTGTTTGGGTAAGGTAAGGTGTAAGATACTATGAAAGTATAATTTGGTTTCAACGTATAAAGGTGTATATGGTATCAATACAACGTCATCCAGACAAATAAACAAACATGTTTGTAGAAGTAGATGTTTGTCTATAGGCAAGTCAGCAGTCTACCTGAGCGGTGTCATGGGAGGTGGGTGTGAGCTGAGACAGGTCAGGCGTGGGGACCGACAGGATGTTGTTGGGGTAGTCGAGGAGGTAGGACACCACGATGGTGTGACCACCCTTAGCAGCTTCGATCAGCATGGTGGAGCCATCCTATGTGAAAAATGTACAAAACACACATATGTTACCATTAGTCTCAGGTTCTTGGGAGAAGTTACAATTTATCTCAAGACAATTGAAAAAGACAAAGAAACAATTGTGTTCATAGGCGGTACAGAAAGGTTTGTGTTTACAGGAGTCCATTATAATGCTTGCAGTGTGGCACTCTTAACATCAAATTTCTCTCCTGAGACCTTTCCGCCCAGGAGATTGGGACAGGTGACTCACCTTCAGTCTGTGTGTGGGGTCGGCCCCGTGGGCCAGCAGCAGCTCCACCACGGCCAAGTGGCCCCCAGCGCAGGCCAGAGACACCACTGTGTGATCGTTGTTGGCCGTCGCCCTGTTAACATTAGCACCTGGTGGAGGGAGGGAGACAAAGGACAGGGTCAATCTGAGCCCACTTGAAAACAGTAGCAACGCCATGATGTGTTAAGATGAATGTATCATTGTGTCTGTCTGATGAGCAATGTGTCTGTGGCTCAAGTTAAACTATGTCAGATGTCTGGTGTGTGGTGTTATACAGAGAGGAGGCAGAGGCACACCTTTGCTGATTAGGAACTGTACAGTACACAGGTGTCCCGCTCTGGCTGCTTTCATCAGAGGGGTCCTGCCCCCCTCCGATTCATGTTCCTGCAAGACAAACAGAAAGACAGAAGTGAGTAAAGAGGGCACAAAGAATCACATGAGCCTATTCAAGCGGCAATGTATACAGCACTTAAACAGCACCCAGGCTACATCCCGAATGGCACCTGATTCCCTATAAAGGGAATATCTTGGGGTGCCATTCGGGAAGCACTCCCACATTTACGTAAACGTGTGAACAACTCATGCAAAAAGGCTATGTATTGACATGAACTGTTTCTCCCGTCGATGAAGGCAGGCCAGAGGGTCGGGGAGAGGTCTCACCAGGTCAGCCCCCGTCTGCAGCAGCACGTCAGCCACGTCTGTGTGTCCGTTCTCACAGGCGTACGTCAGCGCCGTGTCTCCCGTCGCCGTGGTGGCGTGGACATTTGCTCCTTAGGACAAGAGCACAGGTGTCAAATTACACACTGAGGGTTGTGTGTGAGATCAGGATAACAAAGACACATTTGAGGACATTTTTGTTTTAGAGATAGCCAAGTCAATTTCAATAATGTATGAATTCAGGTTGGTAGAGTCCTGATAGGAGAGGTTCTGCTCACCTGCAGCCAGCAGGTATTTGACCAGCTCCAGGTGTCCCTCCTGTGCAGCCTCCATGAGAGGCGTGGAGCAGCCCAGCTCGATGTCGGCCCCGGCCTTGATGAGGAAGTCAGCCACCTCCAGGAAGCCACCACAGCAGGCGAGTGTCAGGGCCGTCTCCTGGGTCTCCTCTGTCTGAGCGTTGATGTTGGCACCTGCAGACACCAGAGACAATATAGACAACAGAGGGACGAGGATCAATCAGATGATTTGGCTGGGAACAAATCGTCGCAGTTCTTGACACTCAAACCGGTGCGCCTGGCACCTACTACCATACCCTGTTCAAAGGCACTTAAATCTTGTCTTGCCCATTCACCCTCTGAATGGCACACATACACAATCCATGTTGCAAATGTCTCAATGCTTAAAAATCATTCTTTAACCTGTCTCTTCCCCTTCATCTACACTGATTGAAATAGATTTAACAAGTGACATCAATAAGGGACCATAGTTTTCACCTGGATTCACCTGGTCAGTCTCATGGAAAAAATAATACTACAGCAACAGGATTTAAACGTTTAGTCCATAATGTTGCTTGATCTGTGTTTAGGCTATTAGCTGGCCAAAAGTAGGATACCTGAAAGTGCAATACTGTTAATATAACTGTGTTAGTGTGGGTTTTCAGTGGATTTATGGAAATCACAAAGCTCATCTGCATTTCCTGCGGTGCAGGAAAATTATCAGCAACAAAAAGTGATCAAATAAAGATCCTACATCTGTAGTAGGGAAAATCTCTAAACAGAAGCCTGTTTAATTCAAACAGAGAGAGAGAAGTCCGTACCTTGTGCCAAAAGCAGCGCTACCATCTCCTCGTGGCCCTCTCGTGCAGCCTCCATGAGTGGAGTGTATCCCTCATCGTTAACCTCCTCCAGGTTGGCGCCCCTCTCGATCAGCAGGGCAGCTAGCTCTACATGTCCCCCACAGGCCGCCAGCGTCAGCGGAGACTCAAACGAGTCAGCGGGCATGTTGACCTGCGCCCCGCTGTCCAACAGCAGACGCGCCACCTCCACATGCCCGTCCTGAAGAGGGGCAGAGACAACAGGGTTCACCATCGTGCACAGGCATACCGCATCTTGTTCAATTTAATAGTGCTGAACAACCAAAATGTGTTCATGTGTATGTGTGTATTCACCATACAAGCCTCCATGAGCGCTGTGTGCATCTCATCTGTCTTGTGCTCTTGGTCGGCCCCAGCCTCTAACAAGAAGCGCACCATGTCCAGGTGCCCTGTGGGGACAAGAGGAACAGCTCTGGGTGCTTCTTCCCTACAATTACAATCACTGCTTAACATTCGTTATTAACTTCAGTCACGGATATCTAGATGAAGACGCCCGATCTCTCTGATGCATGGACAAGGGGTTCATTGTCCAGGACGTACCTTTATAGCAGGCCAGCGTAAGTGCACTTTCCTTGAACTCGTTGGAGTGCGTGTTGATTCCAGCCCCGTACTCCAGGAGCACCCGGGCCACCTCCACGTGTCCCGCGCTGGCCGCCTCCATCAGAGGGGTGTGTCCGTTCTCATTGTGGTCCTCGATGTTGGCGCCCTCCTTCAGCAGCACCTTCACCACGTCCAGGAAGCCGCCCGCACACGCATACGTCAGCGCTGTGTTACCTGACAAGAACAAGGACAGATTGTTAGTGTTTGTGGACATTCATAGCAGATCTATATAAATGCATGTGGTGGGAAAGTATGAGACTGTGTCTGGATTGAGCGAATGTGACGTGTGTTTACCTGTGGAGGACTGTGCGTTGACGTCAGCCCCATGTACCAGGAGCAGTTTGACTATGTCTACGTAGCCTCCGCTGGCTGCTGCCATGAGGGGCGTGATGTCGCCCTTGATGCCCCGATCTTCAACGTTAGCGTGCATGGCCAGCAAGACCTGCAGGAGGACAGACAACATCAGTGCTTGCAACAGATACAACCACAAAGCCCCAGGTTGGCAGTAGAACATTTGATTTATCTGTTATCTGTTCTTTCGACCAATCGATTGGTTGACATTTTAAAATGTGTAATTTTCCATATACAGTACCAGCAAAAGTTTGGACACACCTACTCATTCCAGGGATTTTCTTTATTTTTACTATTTTCTACATTGTAGAATAACAGTGAAGACATCAAAACTATGAAATAACACAGATGGAATCATGTTGTAACCAAAGAAAGTGTTAAACAAATCAAAATATATTTTATATTTGAGATTCTTCAAAGTAGCCACCCTTTGCCATGATGACAGCTTTGCACACTCTTGGCATTCTCTCAACCAGCTTCATGAGGTAGTCACCTGGAATGCATTTCAATTAACAGGTGTGCCTTCTTAAAAGTTAATTTGTGGAATTAATTTTCTTCTTAATGCGTTTGAGCCATTTAGTTGTGTTGTGACAAGGTAGGGGTGGTATACAGAAGATAGCCCTTTTTGGTAAAAAAACAAGTCCATATTATGGCAAGAACAGCACAAATAAGCAAAGAGAAACAACAGTCCATCATTACTTTAAGACATGAATGTCAGTCAATACGGAACATTTCAATAACTTTGAAAATGTCTTCAAGTGCAGTCGCAAAAACCATCAAGCGCTATGATGAAACTGGCTCTCATGAGGACCGCCACAGGAATGCAAGACTATGCTGCAGAGGATAAGTTCATTAGAGTTAACGGCACCTCAGATTGCAGCCTAAATAAATGCTTCACAGAGTTCAAGTAACAGACACATCTCAACATCAACTGTTCAGAGGACACTGTATGAATCTGGCCTTCATGGTCGAATGGCTGCCAAGAAACCACTACTAAAGGACACCAATAAGATGAAGAGACTTGCTTGGGCCTTTGAAACACAAGCAATGGACATTAGACCGTGGAAATCTGTCCTTTGGTCTGATGAGTCCAAATTTGAGATTTTTGGTTCCAACCGCCGTGTCTTTATGAGACGCAGAGTAGGTGAATGGATGATGTCCGCATGTGTGGTTCCTACCGTGAAGCATGGAGGTGGTGGTGTGATGGTGCTTTGCTGGTGACACTGTCGGTGATTTACTTAGAATTCAAGGCACACTTAACCAGCATGGCAACCACAGCATGGCTACCACAGCATTCTGCAGCGATACGCCATCCCATCTGGTTTGCGCTTAGTGGGACAATCATTTGTTTTTCAACAGGACAATGACCCAACACACCTCCAGGCTGTGTAAGGGCTATTTGACCAAGAAGGAGAGTGATGGAGTGCTGCATCAGATGACCTGGCCTCCACAATCACTCCGACCCAAACCCAATTGAGATGGTTTGGGATGAGTTGGACCGCTGAGTGAAGGAAAAGCAAAAACTGCCAATAGCCTAATGACCAAACAATCGAACAGTCGAATAATTGGGGTCAGCCCTAATTTGAATACAACTGTATTGGATTACAGAACTAGATGGAACCATGGATTAAAAGCAAGGCAGGACAATGCTAGCAGTATAATGTGAGCAATTAAAAATGCAAAGATGAGAGAGTGTGTGTCAGAGGAGCCTGGTTTGATGTTGATGATAATGTATTTTCTTGTATGCTGATTAAGCCAGATATTGTTGTTGTGGGGGAGGCCAGAGGGAGGTGCCGATTCTGGAAGTGGGCTGCTCATTCGACTGTTACACCGGAGCAGGCTTTTGCAGACAAGCTCCTCAAATACCAGCCTCTCACATCATGCCTACACAACCTGGGATACAGATGCAGGTTGGTGGCACTGATATTTGGCAGTCTCAGCCACGTACATAGGCTTACTGTACATGGTCTCCAGATTGCAGGCCTGCCTAAGACCACAGCAAGGCAGCTGGGCTAGGTACTGCTCTGTTTCGGCAATTACGGCCAGCCTAGCCGTGTGGAGGAGAAGGTGCTTTTTGTTCCCATGAGTCTCCTTGTGTCAACATCCCTTGAAATTGTTGTGTCCTTTGTCATGTAATGTGATTAGTGGATTCAATAAAGTATTTAAAGTGTGTGGGTACTCTACCTGTGCGAGTTCATAGTATCCGGCGGAGCAGGCGAGGCAAAGCAGACTCTCTCCCTCCTCTGTGTGTTCATTGACGCTCCGCCCCTCATCCAGCAGCTTCCTCACGGCATTGACATCCCCGTCCGAGCAAGCCTCCGCCAAGCTACGGCTGAAAATAACCAGACTGCTACAATTACTGGGACTGTGGCTGCACAGGCCAAATCAACACCAGGTCCGAAAATAAGGTTACAGAGTGCTGTCACAATTCACACCTTCTCATACTCACTGAAGTTTAAAACAAAAAGGCCTCACTCGGGGCAGAGCTGTACATGCATTTCATGAACTGCATTTGGCCCAATATGGCGCCTTAAAGCGTTTCAGTAAAACCGTATTAGTTTGATCGAATTTGTGAGAACAAGGCATCTTCTATGAATCATGTGAGCTATTCAGAGTATGAGCACAGTTATGTTATCATCATTGAAGGAATTGTCAGATGTTCATGAATAGGGGACAGGCTAACTTGAACAAAGCACAAAGGAAACGTCCTAGACAAGAACATCGTTCTACTGGTGTGAGAATATGGTGTGCTGCACCTGTGGGGTATGAGACTACTAGAGCAGAAGAGATACATACTTGTCTGCCTGGCTGGCGTTGAGTGTGTTTTCGGCCCTCATGCGTGTGAGAGCGGCCGCAGCCTCATCCAGCGCACAGCTCACGGATGACGTCAAGCGGCGTAGCACCTCTGGATCGGCGAAGGCTTTACCATCGGCAGTGGACAGTTTACCAATGCCTTCATAGGCACAGGGCCGTGCATCGAGGGTCACCAGCATTCACAGCACAGCGACCACAAAACGCATCCACGGTTAGTGCCAGGCCAAATAAAACACACAAGAAACAGACATAGTTCAGCCCATGTTCCAACCACGCAACATGTTCAAAGAGACGGAGCAAAGAGAACACATTTTGTCTATATTATCAAGTGTTGAACAGTGTTGAGGAAACATAATATCACCGTTTTTAAACCTAGAGGCGCAACATCGGGAGACTTGCGGGAACGCTCGCGAAAACAAACAAAGCAGATCAGGCCGGGGGTTGGGGTTATAGAAGTCAATGAGAGAAGTCAAGAATTCTTCCTTAGTTGTTAATTTTCTCAATCTAAAGGCACAACCTAGATTCAAGCCAATGTCTTAAGTATTTGAACATGTTATTACTCCAACCTCGTCAAAAACAACTTTATATCGAAGGTGTGCCTTTGATTTGACGGCCTGCATATCTGCAGTTCAGAGTGAGATGACCGTTAGACCCAATGACGTGTTTCTGCGCATGAGCTTAGCTCGCCAACATCGTAATGACATCGCCTACAAGTGTGATCTGGGATTTCTATTGGAGAAGTCATTTCTGATAATATCAATTGGGGAATCTGAACACATGACTAAGTATGTGCATAATATACACTGAATCAATGGAACAGAGCCTGGTGATCAGCCAACGTTGAGGCTTAAGAACAGAAGAATGAGCCCAATATTGCCTATGGTATGCAAAAACCACTGCACGTGCCACGTGGTTGGTCACACAGATGTGCAGCAGTTCAGACACGCACACCACACAGTACATAAATGTAATATGTATATACTGTATTCTATTCTACTGTATTTTAGTCTATGCCACTCCGACACTGCTCATCCTAACATTTATAATATTTATATATTCCTTAATTCCATTATTTTACTTTTAGGTTGTGTGTATTGTTGTGAATTGTTAGATATACTGCACTGTTGGAGCTAGGAACACAAGCAATTCACCACACCCGCAATAACATCTGCTAAACATGTGTATGTGACAAATAAAATTGTATTTTATTATTTCATTTTGATTTGAGAGGAACTGACAAAACACACAGGAACAAACAATCACTCAGACACATACACACAGTCACACACAAAACACACAAAAGATAGACGGGAGGCTGAAACACGTACGGAAACAACAGTCTGCTAAAGGCCAGTGCTGAGTCATGATGGGAGCTGTTGTTGCTGTATGGAAATCCATTGTTCATGTTAATCTCCCCCGTGGTGCCCCAGCGAGCCTAGCTACCTCCCATCTCATCTCATGGGCTGGGCAAGCCTGTACCAGCTCGCCATGCACTGACTGGATGGCTGGATGGCTGGCTGGCTGGCTGGGGCCCGGCATGTCTGCACACCACACCATCCATCGCTTCATGCACATCGAATCAGACCCATTACCTTCTTTAATTGTTTCAGAAAGCAATGACTGTGGCTCTATACAGACAGTCCCCAAGGTTAAGTGCTTTGATGGGCTGGTTCAGTTTAGCTCAACTGAGGCCAGAGAGAGAGTTGTGGCCTGTCGGAGTATTCGCTTGTGATACTTAGCCTGTGAGCACCCTGCAGTCAACTTTACTGATCACTGTAATTGATCATATCATTTTGAGTTTTTTCCCCCCCATTGACTGTTCAACACGGTGAACTACAGAAACCAAAAAACAACCGGAAGTAAAAAATAAAACGCAGGGGTGCAGTGTAGCAGAGATTTGAGCATCTATTTTGAGCACTAGCGTTAGTTATGTAGGTATTTCTCCCTGGCAGTGTGCCAACTCTACACACCTACAGGGTCATGTCCCAACACAGTGGAAGGAACAGAAACATGAACACCAGACACAGGCCTGCTAACATCAGAAAGTATTTCTATGTACTAACTAAATTGCAGCAACATTTTAGGCTTAAATTGATACTATATTGGGCAGAGATTCAAGCAGGTTTCAGCATTCAAACAATCAAAAAAGACCAGCAGTCCTATTCAATAATGAGAATATGACTGGGCAGCCTTACCATGTAACATTGTTGTAATTTAACATGATTTCAAATTCATAGTGGGCATGGCAGTAAGCCAAATATGGGCAGGTCTGAAAACAGGGGCATTCATAAAACTAGGTGAAGGGGTCCGATTATGGTGCTACTAAACAAGGGTTTCCGTTAACAAAATGTGGCACCGGACAACGTGACCGGAAGGATTTTAATTTGCTGGCCATTTGAGAAATGTACCGGACCCATATGCATTGGGTGTGTAACCCATTACGGCGTCCAACCACACGGCCCAATTTAATTCCACTACATTTTGAAAATGAACCTATAGACCGATAAGCATGACTGTCAAACGTATTTACATCGGCAGATATTTCCATCAATTAATAAAAAGCATTATTTTGCAAAGGGATTTTTTTTTCTCCCGGTCAATTTGGCCGGCAACAGTTTTATTTAAAATCGGCTTTTCTTTTTGGGGGGCCAAAAGTCATCAATTACCCTGTACTATACATACCGGCTGCTTCTAACAGAGCCTCCAGTCTGGCTTGTGTTTCTGGGTCCACTGTTCTGAGGTCAGCTCCTTCGGCAGCGCTGGACAGGAGCAGCTCCGACGCAGTCTTTAGCATGGGGTTGTCCAGGTCTTCCTGGTCTAATATGAAGGACTCCACCTAGAGACAAGGAGAAACAAGAGATAGTCAAGACAGGACGCATTGCTGATGCTAATTTCACCCTATACAGTTGCTGGGAGAAACCCATCGCCTCAATTAAATAGTTTTTTATTACTACAATAGTGGTTCCTATCATACAGTACTGTAAATCTTATGACCACAGGAAATAAATAAAAAATACTTCTGCATATTCTGAGGAAGGTATGGGCAGGCCCATTTCATGATGACACAGGCAGGTATAGTCTAGTAATTGGCACGAGGGCACCAGTAAAAATAATCCCCAAGCTCCACCCCCTCAAGCACGTTGCCTGGAGACAGAGCTGCACAGTGCTTAGGACCTGAGCCTTGGTGGAATTACATTAACTGATCAGCGCGTTTCCCCTCCCCTCCCTGCGACCTTGACCTCCATATACCTGCCTTACGGCCGACAGGGCAGGACGTCCTGCACTGGACAGGACATCCAGCAGGCAGGCTCTGTCCATATGTCATTTCATGGTCTACAGGGGAGGGCGGAGCACAGCAGAGCAG
This sequence comes from Coregonus clupeaformis, assembly GCF_020615455.1. Classification (NCBI taxonomy): domain Eukaryota; kingdom Metazoa; phylum Chordata; class Actinopteri; order Salmoniformes; family Salmonidae; genus Coregonus; species Coregonus clupeaformis. The sequence continues at coordinate 51,807,948 of NC_059200.1, read as the reverse complement.
AAGCGAGCCAATACATCCCAGCCATCACGGTCACCATCCAGGGACACAGCTGTGTGTTGGATCACGGGAATAGCAGTAGACTGAAAGCCGCTCATGAAGCACAATCTATTTACTAACACAAAACACAGACATACCCAATCGTACACTATCCTACAATGTTCTTTACAGACTGGACAACCGACAACTCCATAGCTGCATGATATCAACAAACGTCACTGGCGCAAAGGGACCAGAAAAGCAGAGGCTCTGCCAAAAGAACTGACCCAATGAACGGAACCGAGTCTGAGGGAGGGTATGGTCAGCAACTCTCCATTTCCATTTTTCTTTCACGAGTCTCTTTCAGAGAAAAATGATCAAACTGGTGAATATAATTGAAACCATACTGGGGTATATCTCACTGCCGAAGCTGTGGCACGGATGGAATTGTGGTGCTCTGTGCTTCAGCTCAGGGAAGCATCTGTCTCAGGGGTGTGTCTGAACAAGAGCACAAGACAAGAGGCCACGTCCAAAAAAGTGACTCATTACCTCGTTCATGCACGTCTGTCTGCGCGAGTGTGTGACAGAGACACTAATCAGGGAGAATTATCTTATATTACACTTAGTCTGCAAGGAAATTGAGGGTAATGGGTGCTGGTGAGGGGAAACTCAATCATAGGATGCTTAGTTAAATAGAAGACGATTAATTGTCAAGAAACATGACATTATTGCTGCCAACAATCTGGCAAGTTTACTTGGTCAAATCCCTCTTCTGCCAAAATATCCTGGACTTCTGAGAACTGCTCTCAGCCGGAGCACAATGAGGAAAAACAATGACATTCCACCTCTAAACTCATGTTAGCTAAAGTTATTAATTACAATCATTTCCAAGATGTAAGAATAATGAAAAAAGGTCTAAATGTTGACGTCATGCCCACACAATCAATCTATTGGGTAGACTGTTTTGCTAAATGCATAATGTTATGCTCTAGCATTAACCGGTACTTACTTATGCCATCTAATATCTGACATGCCACCATGTGAACCTTATAACAATGAAAACATCAACAAGTACAGTGCACTGTGGACAAGAAATTACCTGCGAGTCAGTGTCCACAAAAACATACACATAAATAACAAATGAGGGAATAACTTACGATAGCCTGAAGTGATAACCTACAGTTGTACACGGCACTAGTCCTTTCTGTAATTAAAACAGTTTCCTGTCCAATAGTTGTCGACCCCTGACCCTCAGCCACACACTGACTTTACAGTACAGCGCTGAGCTGCAACAGTACTCAAAGTAAGAGTAAGTAGCCTTGCACGAGCGGTGGCTTTTGCGAGCCGGAGCAGCTCATAGGAGCAGGAGCCTGACAAGAGCAGTAGCGGAGGTCAGTAGTTTTGGTCAGTTTCTGTAGCGCGAGTCAGCTTGATGTACAAGTACACCCCCTAGACAGGACAATAGTCTATCGCAGGGCCTTACCTCCAATCTATCTTGTTAATGCTGAGTGCCAAGCAGAGACGCATAGGGTCCCATTTTTATAGTCTTTGGTATGACTCGGCCAGGGATCGAAATCCCAACCTTCAAATATCAGGGTGGACACTAACCAGAAGGCCACTGACACGGTCCAGTACTCGAAGCTTCAATGCAAATGTGTGTACATGTGGGTCTACATTTTGGGAGCGTTAACTAACATTCACAGGGAATGAAAGACTAGAACATCCTGTGGTCAAGGAACCTTGAATTAACCCACTCAATGTGAAACAAACATCCTGTTCTCCAGTAACAACATCTGCCTTTACCCTCCAACACAAACCTCCAATGTGACTCTGTAAAATCATGAGTTCTTATTATAATTATTTTTACATAGATATTTGTATGGCAGGGTAAATGCTGGCTTTTGGCAGATTTTTTTTTAAAGCCGATAAATAACATTGCCGACCCCCCCCCACCAAAAAAATATGCATTAAATAATAATTAAATTGCAAAATAATGCTTTTTTATTAATTGATGGAAATACCAGTCGATGTGCTCCAACTTCAAGGGGAAATAAACTTCACAGGCTAATAAATCGTCAAGCTGCTTGGAAATTACTCACGCATAAGACGCAAGGTCCTCATAAGGGACTTCAGCTAAGTGTACCCCTACTGGGCAGAAGTTTTCTTCATGGCGTACAAGACACCTGGTGATTCGTGCCAGTCGTGGCCGTGGGGATGGCATAGTCCATCACTCTAAGACGTGCTACTAAAATTGTATGTAAGAAAAATGGTGCAACACTAATAGAAATTATATTATTTAATAACAAATGCGCTTTCTCCAGCGTTGGATAGTGGTCGCTGTCCGTTGTCCTGAAACATCAGTGCGTAGTTCAAGTGGCCCTTTTCCTACATTTTTTACATTTTAGTCATTTAGCAGACGCTCTTCTTCAGAGCGACTTACAGTTAATGAGTGCATACATTTTTCATAGCGGCCCCCCGTGGGAATCGAACCCACATCCCTGGCGTTGCAAGTGCCATGCTCTACCAACTGAGCTACATGAGGCCACATTAGACCATGTTGCTATAATAGCAAAGTTAAGCAGCATATTATGCTACTGCTATTCGCTGTTTATTATCTATGCATAGTCACTTTACCTCTACCTACATGTACAGTTGAAGTCGCTAGTTTACATACACTTAGGTTGGAGTTTTTAAAACTCTTATCAACCACTCCACAAATTTCTTGTTAACAAACTATAGTTTTGGCAAGTCAGTTAGGACATCTACTTTGTGCATGACACAAGTAATTTTTCCAACAATTGTTTACAGACAGATTATTTCACTTATAATTGACTGTATCACAATTCCAGTGGGTCAGAAGTTTACATACACTAAGTTGACTGTGCCTTTAAACAGCTTGGAAAATTCCAGAAAATTATGTCATGGCTTTAGAAGCTTCATAGGCTAATTGTCCCGTGTAGCTCAGTTGGTAGAGCATGGCGCTTGCAACGCCAGGGTTGTGGGTTCGATTCCCACGGGGGGCCAGTATGAAAATGTATGCACTCACTAACTGTAAGTCGCTCTGGATAAGAGCGTCTGCTAAATGACTAAAATGTAAAAATGTAATTGACATAATTTGAGTCAATTGGAGGTGTACCTGTGGATTTATTTCAAGGCCTACCTTCAAACTCAGTGCCTCTTTGCTTGACATCATGAGAAAATCAAAAGAAATCAGCCAAGACCTCAGAAAAAATATAGCAGACCTCCACAAATCTGGTTCATCCTTGGGAGCAATGGGAGAAAAAGGGGGTGCTTGCAAGCCAAAGAACACCATCCCAACCGTAAAGCACGGTGGTGGCAGCATCATGCTGTGGGGGTGCTTTGCTGCAGGAGGGACTGGTGCAATTCACAAAATAGATGGCATCATGAGGAAGGAAAATTATGTGGATGTATTGAAGCAACATCTCAAGACATCAGTCAGGAAGTTAAAGCTTGGTCGCAAATGGGTCTTCCAAATGGACAATGACCCCAAGCATACTTCCAAAGTTGTGGCAAAATAGCTTAAGGACAACAAAGTCAAGGTATTGGAGTGGCCATCACAAAGCCCTGACCTCAATCCTATAGAACATTTGTGGGCAGAACTGAAAAGGTGTGTGCGAACATGGAGGCCTAATAACCTGACTCAGTTACACCATCTCTGTCAGGAGGAATGGGCCAAAATTCACACAACTTATTGTGGGATGCTTGTGGGAGGCTACCCGAAACGTTTGACCCATGTTATAGAATTGAAAGGCAATGCTACCAAATACTAAGTGAGTACATGTAAACTTCTGACCCACTGGGATTGTGATGAAATACATAAAAGCTGAAATAAATAATTCTCTCTACTATTATTCTGACATTTCACATTCTTAAAATAAAAGTGGTGATCCTAACTGACCTAGGACAGGGAATTTTTACTAGGACTAAATGTCAGGAATTGTGAAAAACTGAGTTTAAATGTATTTGGCTAAGGTGTATGTAAACTTCCGACTTCAACTGTACATATTACCTGGACTAACCTGTACCCTCGCACATAGACTCGGTATCTGTACCCCCTGTATATAGCATCGTTATTGTTCTTTTATTTAGTTACTTTTTATTTATTTTTATGGTTAAGGGCTTGTAAGTAAGCATTTCACGGTAAGGTCTGAACCTGCTGTATTCGTGTAATGTGACAAATAACATTTGATTTGATTTATTGGTGTTGAGAACAATGTGGTGGCGCCAGCAGCAGAGTTAGGAGATGAGAAACAGCCCTTGCCTTAATTGTCTAAGAAAAGTGAGGAGAGAGGAAAACAACTTAATTAGGTCTATAATCAATAGCCTAACTGTTAAATGTGCCTGGCTTTATAAAAATCATCATCATACAGTATATCTACAGAAATAAGACAGATCCTGCTTCTGTTGCCCGTTTGAGTGTTTGTTTAATAGCCTACTGATTCCGGGAGCACCAAGCCTCACGCAACCACAACATGTCGGATAAACAATTTCACAAATTCGTACGTTTTTAATCTTTGCTACGCTGTAATAAAGGCTTTACACTTTTTTCGTTAGAACGGCCTCTCTGGAATTATTTATAATTGATTTAGTGTTACACTGTTCCAAATGGTCCATTTATTTTTATTTATAATAATAATAACCCTCCTTTTTCTTGATCTCCTTATTGTTATCATTACTACTATTATGATCATTAGAATAATAAGTAATGTATTTATCATTAGTAGGCTTAGTATAGCAGCCTTGTATAACCACCATCGACCTGTAGGCCTAAGAGCACATCCTGTTTAGTCTTAATACCATAACTTACTTAGGCCTATATTTCAATACTTACAGTGCATTCAGTATTCAGACCCCTTGACTTTTCCACATTTTCTTACGTGACAGCCTTATTCTAAAATGGATTAAATAAAAAAAAAAATCCTCAATCTACACACAATACCCCATAATGACAAAGTGACAACGGGTTGTTAGAAATTATAGCATACTTATATATAACAAAAAAAGTATTTAAAAAACAATGTATTTACATAAGTATTCAGACCCATGTTTCTGAGACTCAAAATTGAGCTCATGTGCATCCTGTTTCCATTGATCATCCTTGAGATGTTTCTACAAATTGATTGGAGTCCACCTGTGGTAAATTCAATTGATTGAACAAGATTTGGTTAGGCACACACCTGTCTATATAAGGTCCCACAGTTGACAGTGCATGTCAGAGCAAAAACCAAGCCATGAGGTGGAAGGAAATGTCCGTAGAGACAGGATGGTGTCGAGGCACAGATCTGGGGAAGGGTACCAAAAGATGTCTGCAGCATTGAAGGTCCCCAAGAACACAGTGGCCTCCATCATTCTTAAATGGAAGAAGTTTGGAACCACAAAGACTCTTCCTAGAGCTAGCCGCCCGGCCAAACTGAGCAATCGGGGGAGAAGGGCCTTGGTCAGGGAGGTGACCAAGAACCCGATGGTCACTCTGACAGAGCTCCAGAGTTCCTCTGGAGATGGGAGAACCTGCAGCATTCCACCAATCAGGCCTTAATGGTAGAGTGGCCAGACGGAACCCCCTCCTCAGTAAAAGGAACATATGACAGCCCGCTTGGAGTTTGCCAAAAGGCACCTAAAGGACTCTCAGAGCATGAGAAACACAGCACGAATGCCAAGAGTCACATCTGGAGGAAAACTGGCAGTGAAGCATGGTGGTGGCAGCATCATGCTGTGGGCATGTTTTTCAGCGGCAGGGACTGGGAAACTAGTCAGGATCGAGGGAAAGATGAACGGAGCAAAGTACAGAGAGATCCTTGATGAAAACCTGCTCCAGAGAGCTCAGGACCTCAGACTGGGGCGAAGGTTTACCTTCCAACAGGACAACGACCCCAAGCACACAGCCAAGACAACACAGGAGTGATTTCGGGACAAGTCTCTGAATGTCCTTGAGTGGCCCAGCCAGAGTCCGGACTTGAACCCGATCGAACGTCTCTGGAGAGACCTGAAAATAGCTGTGCAGCGACGCTCCCCATCCAACCTGACAGATCTTGAGAGGATCTGCAGAGAAGAATGGGAGAAACTCCCCAAATACAGGTGTAACAAGTTTGTAGCGTCATACCCAAGAAGACTCGAGGCTGTAATTACTGCCAAAAGGTGCTTCAACAAAGTAATGAGTAAAGGGTCTGAATACTTCAATGTAATATTTCAGCTTTTTTATTTTTTATAGATTTGCAAAAATGTATACAAACCTGTTTTTGCTTTGTCGTTATGGGTTATTGTGTGTAGATTGATGAGGGGGAAAAAAACAATTTAATCAATTTTAGAGTAAGGCTGTAACATAACAAAATGTGGAAAAAGTCAAGGGGTCTGAATACTTTCCGAATGCACTGTATATGGAAAAATCCATGTTTTAACATTTTGACTAATCGATTGAGTCGAAAGAACACACGACTTTTGGTCGACTAAGATTTTTTTTTGTCGGGGCCCAATTATATACAAATATTATATTTTTACGTTTTTTTATTACTGTCTAGGCTAAATGTTTTTTTTTTATGATATTCATTCATTATTTATAGCAGGGATGAACACGCAACGGGCAATGTTTTTATTTTCAATAAAACCTGTCAAGTTGGTATAAGAACATTGTTCTACTTTATTTTATGACAACTTTACAGGCTAATTTATATTATGTTAAGATGAATTACAATTATCTAAATGCCCTAATGGGTTGCACACCCAATAAATATGGATGTCCGGTAAATTTCTCAAATGTCCGGTAAATTAAAATCTTGCCGGTCACTTTCCTGACGGAAACTCTGCTGTATGGGTTGGGTTATTAATAAGGTGTCGTCATGTCGTCTATAGTGCATTTGACTTGAAATCCAAAATCAATATCAAATCACTAGCCTAATTCATGCTACATGCCGTAGTACTTCTAAAGACAACACCGGTGTAAAAGTACAATACAAAATTACCAGTACATGGCAATATGCAAGATAAGCCACAACTACATCTGTGTGTACAACTGTCACTATTTTATTTATTTAACCTTATTTAAGTATGTAAGTCAGTTAAGAACAAATTCTTATTTACAATGTCGGGCTACCCCGGCCAAACCCGGACGACGCTGGGACAATTGTGCACCACCCTATGGGACTCCCAATCATGGCTGGATTGTGATACAGCCTGGAATCGAACCAGGGTCTGTGGTGACGCCTCTAGCACTGAGATGCAGTGCCTTAGACCGCAGCACCACTCGGCAGCCCAAAAATTAGTGGGGCCTGAATGACTAGCAGTGCAGTAGGCCATTCTTGGACCTTAGGCTATATTTTAACTGTAGCATAATGTAATTACAAACATGCAGTGATAAAATCTACAGATCAATCCCAATGTCAAGTTTGATCAATCTTTGAAAGGGGAAGTGAGAGTTGGATGATTGTGGACCTCCTGGATTTCACCAAGTCTTATTCACCTGATTACAGCCATCATGGCTAATTCCCCTCCCAGATGACACAAGACCCTGCCCAACTTCACAACCACCAAATGTATTTCACCAAGAGCTGTTCACGAATGCATACTCTTCCTGTTCTTCTGTTGAGAACATTTTGGAATGAACGTCACATATCGAAAGTAGAGTATAAGTACATGCTTTGTGCATTATGAAACCCTATAAGCAACTGTAATGTGTTAACTCATTCTTCTGACTAATAAATAGCTTGTGTGGAACCCGTTAAGATCTATAAAAGGCAATAGATACACCTGCAGACAGAGGGGGAGGAATCACATGCAGCTCAGGGAAACAGCAACCTCTGTGTCAGATTGTTTGTGTGTGTGAGTGTGTATGTTTAACAGGGTTTCTGTTAGGAAAATGTGGCGGCGGACAACATGAACGGGAAGTAGGGTTGGGCGGTATCCAGATTTCTATACCTTCATACCATGCCTGTGCCATCCTCGGATATACCGTATTGCCGGTAGTGCACACCAGGGGCGCTATTATTATAATTTTTTTAAAGTAAAAAAAGCCCCAAAAAACTTCACTTACCAGAATGCTAAAAAAATGCTAACAAGTACTAGGGAATTCTCATAGCGGATTACTAGGTAAATGCTAAATGCGCATGTGAACATTTACTACTAGGACAGACAACCCAGCTCAAAGTTATGCAAGTATCTCAACACGCAGTTTGCAGCACACACAAAACAAATATTAGGCAGCAGGGATCTTTAATCCAGGAGGGGATTGTCTCTGCTGCTGTTACCAAGAAGCTTGATCTTGCAAGCTAACATTAGCCACTTAGCTAACATTAGCAATTAGCAGAAACCAACTAAAGAGAACGTATTTGGCACATCTTAGATAGTTAACTTAAGTTACAAGATATATAGCTGGCAAACATTTTTGTGAATTTTATACAAGTGTAACTTGATTACCTCACTTAAGCTGCGCTGCAGGAGTGACTCACCTCATGAAGCTCCCATTTTGCTCATTGTTCTTTGTAAACAAAAACACACGTGACATCTCAAACTGCTGTTTTGGGAAACTACATTACATTTACATTTTAGTCATTTAGCAGACGCTCTTATCCAGAACGACTTGCAGGAGCAATAAGGGTTAAGTGCCTTGCTCAAGGGCACCGACAGATTTTTCACCTAGTCAGCTCGGGGATTAAACTAGTAAAGGTGATATAGAAAATAAAATATTTACAGGTTAAAAAATAATGACTAAATGTTCCACCCTTAAATATAGTTGTGAAATGTTCTTGTTTTAAGTATGATTAGTACTTTCTTAGTAGTGACTAATTATTATACTCTGAAACTGTGTGAGATGTGTTAGAATCTACTACCTGGTAATGTGTGAGTGTAGGATCAGTAAAGATTGACATTGTGCTACTATTTAGCAATGTGAGTGAGAGTTAGACCAGACAACAAAGGACAAGGAGAACTGTCTACAGACAACTGAGAAACCAAGATGGAGGCCTCCCAAGTTAGGGAGGAGAGAAACTGTTAGGCTTTTTAAGGAGTATGCAGGATATTGTGAGGACTGCGATAACTAAGGAATGCATGTGTGTGTGTGTGTATGTATGTATGTATGTATGTATGTGTGTGTGTGTGTATGCGTGTGTGTGTGTGTGTGTGTGTGTGTGTGTGTGTGTGTACTGATGGTCAGGAGAGCAGTTTTAAAGTGGAAAACTACACTCTGAAATTGTGATGGCAGAATTCTCAATGAATAAAATCTCTGACTATGCAGACCGAGACTGTCCGTTTCTTAAATCCAAAAGACTTACAACCTTTTGGGAGACACACAGAGACACTGAAATAGTTTGTTAAATAATTCACATAACAGCTTGGTCCTTCGAGCTCGGAATCCAATACCTGCCTCTGTCATTCCAGGTAACTCTGAAAACCGTCGACGGGCGAATGATACATTCGTAAATAGAAAGTCCTGCCCTTTGACATTAAGGGTTAAGACAGGCCAGAGGACACCTGATTAATGACAGAGACGGTGACGGAATCCAAACCTACATTGAATCTCGGCTGCAAGGATAAGGTCAGTAGACTTTATTCATTACTTGGTGAAATTGATTTGAGAACTTGCTAAAATATTGACTGAAAGTAACGTCATAATTTAAAGTAGCAAATTGATCAATGCGTAGCCATTTTAAGGTAGCCAATTTAAGGTTGTAGCCGGTAGCCGATTTAAGGTTGTAGCCAATTTAAGGTTGGTGGGTCCGTAACGATTCACGGTAATAGGCCAATTACCAAAAGAAACTACCCTGTATTCAGAGAACCTGTAGTAGATTTTAGAACAGTAATGTTCAACAAATAATCTGGGATAAAGAAATACAGGGAGGGGTGTACACCAGAAGGAATTAAAATAGCATGTGTGAGAAATAGAATATTAGTAAAGTCAAAAGTCACAAACAACTGTAGATTTTGCCGTAACTCTATTCGTTTCATGAAACTGGAGCCTTACAAACTCCGGGTTAACGATGGTGTTAACCAATAATCATGTAAGGTTGTATACGTGTGAGAACTAATATTTGCTCAAAAGTCACATCTATGAATAATTCCAAGTGGTTGTATAGAAAAGAGGGAGAACCCATTCCTGTTGTATGAGACTGTCAGGAATTATCAAGATTACATTGTGGGGATGAATTCCTCCGTAGAGTAAGAGATAATTCTGGGGGACTAGTACCTATACAGGAAGGGGTGATTCCAATTGTTGTGTGAAACTGTTTTGAATAACTTGTTATATAGAAGAGGTGGCTAAGGGATTTTTAACAGTACCAACCATGGGAGGCAAATTCTCACAAGTGGTCCCAGAATTTACTGGGGATGAGAAATACATGGAAATTAGAGACAAGCTAAATGTGTATTATTTACCTAATTGGAAAAACAAAACAAAATGGCTTTACTGGGCGACTTGATGTAATTAAACTGGAATCCATGATTAAACAAATGCATGTACATTGTGGTAATGATCTAAAGAAACAGAAAAGAGAGGAACAGGAGGATTCAGAGCTAAGCTCAGGAGGAAGTCAGTATGAGTCAAGAGATGAGAGAGGAGGAGGGGGGCCAGTACCCACTGATAGCCTTACCTAATCTATTGGCAGGGAATGAAGGGGCCCAAGCAACCTTAGATGTATACAGTAATAATAATAATAATAATATGCCATTTAGCAGACAGGCCATGAACACAGAGGACGTAGCCAGAGCGGTAGAAGGAATGACCACCCCAAAACAGGAATAGTAAGGTTTGGGCTGCCGTTAGAGGGCAGTGGGTTTCAGGGGATGCCCAGAGGGCACTTTTGCCATGGGCCGATCACGGAGAGTATGTTGGGAAAATAACTGAATTGTGTAATAGCCTCAGAGAACATTACCATCGTCATGCAGACTTCTTTAAAGTACATGAGTGTAAACAAGAGGATAGTGAGACTGTCAGCCAGTACTTAGAGAGTAAAATATGTGTTTAACGCAAACAGTGGCATACCCGAACCAGACCAGAGACAGGGGAATGATACGCACTACCATCAGCAATTAAAAATATAGCGTTCCTCAGTGGAATGAGACCAGAGATAAGCAGGACCATTAAAAATACTTTGATAGGGTGGAGAAAAGCACAGCAACACATATTGAGGTTAAAAAAGTATGCAGTTTACCAAGAGCAGATTGGGAGAGAGAAAGAGGAGTAAGAGAGACCTTAAGGGAGTGCCATCTCTCGGAGAGATAGTGAGGCCAGAACAAAGGAGCAGTGTCCTGAATTTTTTTTTCAGTTCTGCTGGGAGTATATTTGATGATGGGGATTTGTGTTGAATGAGAGGCTAGAGACTTCATAAAATAATAATTGGAATAATAATTATATATTAACTTGCTCACCCAAACGTAGACATACGTCATGGGGTGAGACATAATTCATATAATATTGTACAAAGCCAATTTAGGGTTTCCATTAAGGAACGTCAATCACTACATCGGATATTAATACTATGGAGATAAATTCAATATATGCTGGTCAACTACGGCATGTGTTTGGTGTTATTTGTAGCCTACTTAGAAAGGACAGTTACCTATATCTGCTGTATTCTAAACAATGACAGATTGGGGGTTTCATAAGAGGTGGCTATAATTTTAGTCGATAACAGAGGTAATTAGATTTGAGAAATTTTGAAAAGTAATGTTAGATGGAAAGTCAGCAATAGAGGATAGAGATTGTACAGGGTTTCCTGTGTGAAAAAACAAGTAATAGAAATTGGGTGATGAGAAATGTTGAATTGCATTGTTTAAGCAAGAATGGCATTACATTCATGCTTTCTAGTTATGTGTATGCAAATATGTTATTCGTTTTTGGTGGTGTGTGGATAGAATTTACTAATGCCAGGATTTAGTAAACGAAGCAGAGAGATGTAGTGAGAGCAGTGGAAGGGATACCCCACCCTAAGACGGGGGTACACCAGTTCAGAAGAGATATGGAAGGGCTGACCGCCAGCTTTAAGCTGAATACAGGGGAACTAGAGAGGGCAGTCAGACAGATAGTGTTAAAGGACTGGGTGGCAGTGAGAGGAAACTGGGTTCCCGGAGATGGGAATGTGCCGGTTCTAGAGTGGGCAGAAGGAGGGGTTTATGGAGATAAATTGGCACAACTCTGTGATAATCTGAGAGAATATTATCACAGACATGCCGACTTCTCCAAAGTCCATGAGTGTAAACATGGAGACAGTGAGACTATTAGTCAATACCTAGGAGAGAAGAGAGGTTATGGTAGCAAAGATAGACAAGAAGGAAACGGTAATAGTGGAGACAAGTGTGAGTGGAAGTGTTACAATTGTGACAAAACGGGACATTTTGCTAGAGAATGTGAGGAACCGTGTAGTTACTGTGCAAGGAAAGGGCACCAGTTAAGAAACTGTAGGCAGAAGGGGAAGAGAGAAATCAGGAGTCCTCATGACCTGGCTATTTTGGTTCGTTGTTTTTTAATTGGGGTTTTTAAATAAAAAACAACACACCTAGTATGATGTTTATAAAGCCTTGTTATTTTGATTTTAGGGGGTTTTCAACAGGTCAAAGGTGGTAAGTCTTAAAGGAGCACACAGTGAATTTTATGAAGTTTCTCAGTTTTTACTGAGTTTAGGGTATACATGATTTCTTATGAGAATAAATGTAATGAGGACTTAATGAACACTTGGGATAAGTAACATTTATGAAATATTTAGAATGATGGTAATGCTTAGTATACTATGGGATGGAACAGTTCGTTGAATGATTTCAATTGCCTCTGAACTCTGTTTTGACTTTCTGGTGTTAATTGATCATCTACACTGGTAAATTCTAAAGGCATGAGAGGAGGACTTTAAGATAGTTTATTTTACCAAGTTGAGGGTAATTTATAGTACTGTGAAAAGTGTGAAGAAATTTATAATTTGGTAATAATATATATGATTCGATCCATAAAATAACAGAAGAGAGAGAGCTTTCCCTGAATGAGGAATACCTGTTGCTAGTAAAATTGTACTAATCTTGGATTACTTTTACGGGATAGAAGTAAGTTGAGGTATTATCAAATGTTGTCAGCAGGGTTAAAACACTTCTCTGGTCCCAGTCAGCTGTCAAAATAGGAAGTTTCGATAGATAGAGATCTACTTATAGATAACTACAGTAGGGCCCCAATTAAGGAAGTTCACAGATGGGTGAAGCAAGGCGCAGTAAATAAGGAAGGAATATGGGTCAAAGACAGCTTACCAATTCTCCCGAAATTACTGTTTAGATATGCTGCAATATTGACACACGGGCAGAGCCATGTGTCAACGGGAGGGATGGATGGTAGAGCAGATTAGACAACACTTTGTTGCATATGGGATTACTAATTATAAAAAATAAAAATAAAAACCTTTTGTTCAAGATGTGTTATCTGTGCTCAAAATAATCACCAGGGCAGACAAAGGGCACCTCAGGGTGAGTATCCTCCGGCTAAGTACCCCTTCCAGCAATTGGAAAATGATTTTATATAGAGTTATCACGGAGTGAAGGGAAGAAATTTAGAGTAACCCCAGATAAAGATGGGTTATCCCCCTTTGAGAAAGTGTTTGGAAGACCTTACAGAATGCCACAGTTGGCAGGACCAGAACAGGCAGACATATAATTAGAGAATACACTAGCATAACACATGAGAAAACTGTTCGTTAACCATACCCGTATGTCTAAGAATTTGTGTCCTACAGGAGAATTAAAGGAGAAGGTGATTCATAGTATATAACCTGGAGACTGGGTGTGGATCCAATCGTTGAGGATAAAGGATTGAAAGCAGTCACGCTGGGAGGAACCATACCAAGTCCTATTGGTAACTGCCTTCGCTATAAGAATAGCTAAGAAAGCCACTTGGGTCCACGTTACCCACTGCAAAAAGGTAGGCCCACATACCAACACCGTTGTACACACACTGAGTTAAAGAGAAGAACTGAACCACTAGGGTTCAGGGGTAAACTCTTAACGAAGAAACCCTACCCCGACCTTTCATCACTGTGGGGTGTTTATAGAGGTGTGGGTATGGGGAAGTACCAGGCAGGTGGGTCAGGGACGGGATTGGGATGGCGGTTTTGGGGGACTCTGAGCTGCATCATCATGTTAACCATATTATGGATTAATCCAGGTCAACCTAAACAGGGAAATGATGCACTGATTCGATCTCATAGAAATACTGAAACCAAGAAAGACTATTGGGGGAATTATTATTTTAATAGTTAAAGTCAGTTTAGGACAAGATGGGGGATTCAAGATACCATTCGACTTCTCCCATGAAGAGCTAGGAGGTTTTGGGGGCTTTGGTAAGAAGGGGGCGTGTACAAGAAAGTTAGGTCCTAGAAGGTATGGTAAATACATTAGCACTGGGGAACGGTCATGTCCTTGGGCAAGGGTGTTTAAACATACCTGGGGAACATACTATGAGAATGGAATGGACGCAGTACACCGATGGGGAATGAAACAAACCCATGATAAATATAAAACGGAACTGGTGATAACGGTAAAGTCAATTATGCACGATAACATAGCAAGGAACTATTGGGCCTGTGTTGATGATTTCGGGGCAGATATATGTTTGAGGCTAATTTTTCAGGAGAGAAATGAATCTTCCACCTCCGAGACAGATCAGCATGTAGATCCAATGTTATCACCAGAGGTACCAAAAAAACTAGTCTAATACCCCTTGGAAGGCCCTCAGAAGGAATCCTAAATAGCACTAAACCACCAAGGGTAGAATATTTCCTCTTGCAGGAAATGAATCAAGGAGAAGTAGAAGGAATTTCAAATGAGAACTTCTGGGTAAGGTGGATGAACTACACAGCTAGGGACTAATTGTTATGCCTGTTCAACAGGTAAGCCAACCCTTGTAACTGCACCTATGCCTCAGACCATGTTCTCTTGTGTGATAGATTTGGGATCAAACCAAACCTCACCTAATTGTTCTGATATTAAAATAACCACTCTTAAAAAGGATAATACTAAGGCACCCCAATTCACCATGAACCCCGGAGATTATCAATGTTATAGACACCAAAGTAATGCGAATCACAGATCAAATTGGAGAAGGGTTTACAACAACGTTTTTCTGGTGGGTTACAATTGATAAAAATGTTGACTGGATTAATTACATCTACAAAGGTTTGTTAATTAGACAAGGGATGCAGTGAAGAGAATCTCAGGCCAACTATCTGCCACCTCACTCATGACCTGCAGAATAGTTTAGTTCTCGAAATGCTTTTAGCAGAGAAGGGCGGATTTGCAAGATGGTGGGAGGTCATTGTTGTATGTTTATCCCCAACAATACAGCCCCAGATGGTACAGTAACTAGAGCACTGGCAGGTCTCACTGCATTAATTAAAGAATGGGCTGAGAACTGGGGGGTGAACACATCAATGACTGGTTGGTTTGATCAAATGTTTGGTAAATGGAAAACTATTGTTGTAACTATTTTAGTCGCGGCAATCGTGTCTATGGGTATGCTTGTTCTTTGTGGATGTTGTCTTATTCCCTGTGTCCGAGGGTTGGTGAGCAAGGCGTTGGAGAATGCAGTTTCCCAACAGATGGTGAGATACGGCCCAATCCCGGACTCCGACCTAAGGAATGAAGAATATGACCCACCAGGCTTGGTGGAGGACGACGACGATTCAGATAGTTTGAGACTGGATGTTTTCCTAGAACTATAAATCTCTAGTTTAAAAGTAATTGTAATGATTTTCTGTGTATTATAGTGTGGATAATTTAGTCAAAGGGTGGATTGATATAGAAATTAAAATATATACAGGTTAAAAAATAATGACTAAATGTTCCACCCTTAAATATAGTTGTGAAATGTTCTTGTTTTAAGTATGATTAGTACTTTCTTAGTAGTGACTAATTATTATACTCTGAAACTGTGTGAGATGTGTTAGAATCTACTACCTGGTAATGTGTGAGTATAGGACCAGTAAAGATTATGACATTGTGCTACTATTTAGCAATGTGAGTAAGAGTTAGACCAGACAACAAAGGACAAGGAGAACTGTCTACAGACAACTGAGAAACCAAGATAGAGGCCTCCCAATTTAGGGAGGAGAGAAACTGTTAGGCTTTTTAAGGAGTATGCAGGATATTGTGAGGACGGCGATAACTAAGGAATGCATGTGTGTGTGTGTGTGTGTGTGTGTGTGTGTACTGATGGTCAGGAGAGCAGTTTTAAAGTGGAAAACTACAGCCCGCCTACAGAGAGGAGGGATTTTTTGTATGACGTATGAGTATTAAAGATGGACTCAAATTGTGATGGCAGAATTCTCAATGAATAAAATCTCTGACTATGCAGATCGAGACTCTGTCCGTTTCTTAAATCCAAAAGACTTACAACCTTTTGGGAGACGCACAGAGACACTGAAATAGTTTGTTAAATAATTCACATAACAAAAGGTAAGCTTCATAATGAACAATTATCTAACGGGCGAAATGATGAACGCGATCTGCTTTGTCTATTACCTAGTGCACAAGTTGACTGCAGGTATTTATTTTAAAAGTACTCATATTCAAATTCCAAAAAACGTCACTTACCAGAATGCTAACAAAATGCTAAGAAGTACTAAAGGAACCCTCATGGAGGATGCAAACTAAATGCTAACGAGCGCGTCACCTAAACTATACAAGTAACTCAAAAATGCTACTCACAGTTTGCTGCATGCACAAAACGAATATTAGACAGCAAGGCTCTTGATCCAGGAGGGGATATTCTGCTGTTACCAAGCGAATGCTTGAGTTTGGAAGAAGCTAACCACTTAGCTAGATAGCTAACTAGGTACTAAATTAGCAAATCAAATGCACAACTGCAGAGCATTTAGCACATTTTAGACAGTTAACTTAAATCGTTAAGATATCTAGCTGGAAAACATTTAGTTGTGAATTCCATACTGTAATTAGATCCCCTGGCGCATGCTGCACAACAGTGAGAGTGACTCACAAGGCTCCGGTCTTGTCGTTGTGTGCTTGTAAACATTTACATAACATTTTAGTCATTTAGCAGACGCTCTTATCCAGAGCGACTTACAGTTAGTGAGTGCATAAATTTTTTCATACTGGCCCCCCGTGGGAAACGAACCCATAACCCTGGCGTTGCAAGTGCCATGCGCTACCAACTGAGCTACACGGGGCCTAAATAAACACCACGTGACTGGGGACTCCTGTAAGCTACATAATAATATGACAGGTGAAATGAAGAACCCAATGTTCTTTATCTCCTAATGTATTGCACAAGTTGACTGCAGGTATTTACTTAAAAAGTAGCTACAAATATTCTAATTTATTAAAAAACTTCAAAATAAATAGTTTCAACGGTATTGAAAAACCATCCTGTGGCTTTTTACAAATAACCCGGTATACCGCCCAAGCCTACCAGGAAGATTTAAATTTACCGGCCATTTGAGAAATTTACCGAACCCATATGCTTTGGGTGCATAATAGGGCAGTGGTCCCTAACCCCAATTTGGCCTGCAGGTGGTTTTATTTGCCCCTCCCCCCAATATAAAAAAAAAAAAAAATAAATAAAAAACAGGAAATCAGCTCCAAGTGATTTTAATTTTAGAAATCTGTTCCTAAGTATTCCCATGCATAATAGAGAGACACGTGATCATATACAAATGTAAGCAAGGTTTGAAATGATTATGTTTTAGTCAAATATTATACCCGTTTTGGCTTCTTGTGGTCAATTTGCAGTCTACAAATTATTTGTAATTATGTTCAGGCCCTCCAACCATCCGCTCAAGAAAAAAACTGGCCTGCGGCTTTATCTAGTTGATGATCCCTGCATCCACCCACGGTGCTTAGATTGACAGAAATCACATTTAGATAATGGAAATGCATCTTAACAGAACATGCAACTAATTTAATGAAGCAGCCAATAAAACATTTTCAAACATTTGCCAAAATCCAATTTGCAGGAAAACACCATTCTAAACAGCGCACCTGATAGCAGTTCCATATGTGACAGAGATGAAAATATCTGTTAGAAACTTAGAGGGGGAACCTAAAGATGCAACAACTAGTACTGGATTGTGCCTTTGCCTTCTGGACAACGAAAGAAAGTTGATATTAAAACCAACAGAACAGGAGAGAAATGGCATAGCGGTCGGTCCAATAGTTACCCCGGTCTACACAGAAATAAATAAAATACTTCACCAGAAAGCATGACTTAGCCACAGAGGAATCGAGGATCATTAGCTTTTTTTATTTTATTTTTATTTAAGAAGCTGTGGATTGTTTCAAATCACAAGCTCGTAGGCCTATGCTATTTGGGAAGCCCCCAATGTGGGCATCGCGCGTAGCAATAGGCCTAGCTGATTAGTGAGTTGCGGCTGTCAGTGAAAAGCACCTAAAAATGTTTAGATAATGTGTCTTTAGTATCATTTAAAACATTGAGACAAGGGGAGGTGTGTAGCAAAGATATAGGTGAGTCTCTCTCCAGAATGGCTCAGCTGTCTCTCGCCAATTCTTGCTCATTCATTGTGTGAATTGTTTCCCCTTAGATTATTTATTTGTATCAATTCCCCATAACATGTCACCCGTAGTAAATGTACCATTAATCCCCGTCATTTGGTTACATACATTTCTGTTAATGCATGTATTAATTACAGTCATTATCCGTTCTCATTCTCGGAGTGGAAATGTTGTTTGCAGAGTTCACAACCTGTTACACTTGTGAGAAACAAGTTTGGTTTATTTCATAACTATCATTTATGAGATTTGTCAATTTTTTCATTGTCTTTTGTTTGGAGTGCTCCATGTGAACATGTGTCTGGTTTCTCTATCCTAATCATGTTGAGTGAGCGCACGTGCCTGTGCACGCATAGAAGTACCTGGGCTGCTGCATGGAAATGTAGGAAAGTGTTTAACATCCATTGCAAATGATAATATATTAAAACTATAGTTCCTCACAGTAAGCTATTTGAAAAATCTTTCCAACAATCCCCACCTCGATATTCACCAATCCTCAGTGTGAAAGAGAAATGGAAGTTACAGTGCCTTCAGAAAGTATTCACACCCCTTTACTTTTTCCACATTTTGCTGTGTTACAGCCTGAATTTAAACTGTCTTAAATTGAGATTGTGTGTCACTGATCTACACACAATGCCCCATAATGTAAAAGTGGAATTTTGTTTGTAGAAAATGTTAGTAAAAATTTATTAAAAATTCAGCTGACATTTCTTGAGTCAATAAGTATTCAACCACTTTGTTATGGCAAGCCTAAATCAGTTCAGTTTAGGAGTAAGAATGTGCTTAACAAAATCACATAAGTTGCATGGACTCATTACGTGTTCAACAATAGCGGTTAACATGATTTTTTAAATGATTACCCAATCTCTGTACCCCACACATACAGATAATTGTAATGTCCCTCAACGGAGTAGTGAATTTCAAGCACAGACTCAACCACAAAGACCAGGGAGGGTTTTCAATACATAGTGGTAGATGTGTAAAGTCATTAATTAGGCTTTTGATGGTGAATCAAAACACCCAGTCACTACAAAGATACAGGCGTCCATCCTAACTCAGTTGCCAGAGAGGAAGAAAATTGCTCAGGGATTTCACCATGAGGCCAACGGTGACTTTAAAACAGGGGTGTCAAACGTCCGGCCCGCGGCCCGGATCAGGCCCGCTAACGGGTTTAATCCGGCCCGCGAGATGATTTAAAAAAAATATATATATATATTGACCGTCACCGAGGAGTTGGTGGAGTTGGTGCCGATGACAGATACAACGACAGCAGCTGATATTTTTACCGCACTCGTCGGCACGCTGGACAGGGTCGGAGTGGACTGGTCCCGCGCTGTCAGCCTGGCTACAGATGGTGCGCCCTCAATGATCGGGAAAAAAGCAGGCGTTGTGACAAAGTTCAGAGAGAAAGTGCAATCTGCAAATGGAGGACGTGATTTTTTGACTTTTCACTGTATTTTGCACCAGGAGGCTTTGTGTTGCAAGTCATTAAAGATGGATAACATCATGAAGGTGGTCATCCAAACTGTTAATTTCATCCGATCCAGAAGCCTGAATCACCGTCAGTTTGACAGCCTTCTCAGAGAGAAAGACCACATCTATGGCCTGCCATACCACACTGAGGTAAGATGGTTAAGCCGAGGTGCTGTGCTGAGGCGTTTCTTTGATTTACGAGAAGAAATTGAACAGTTCATGGAAGAAAAGGGCAAACCAGTGTTAGAATTTCATTCCGCAGAATGGATGCAGGACCTTGCATTTATGGTGGATGTTACAGAGCACCTGAATAACTTGAACAAACAGCTGCAAGGGTGCAACAAAGTTGCCACGCAGTATTATGACAGCATACGTTCTTTCAAGTTGAAGCTGTCATTGTGGGAGACGCAACTTGCCGGTGGTGATGCAGCTCACTTCCCCTGTCTGAAAAATGTGTGCGCGACCAAACATGTGGCAGACATGAAGCAGTTCAAAAGATAAAATAACGGGACTGTTACGGGAGTTTGAGCAACGCTTTCAGATTTATGTTTATATGTTTTTATGTTGATGTGCTATTGTTTTTAATTGATTTTATTTTATTTGTATATTTAACCTATTCTTGACTGTGGTTCTTGCACTTGTTTGGGGAACAGGATTTCATTATTTGTATCTACATTTCTGCCTGAGAAATGACACCCTGATATAGTTCTGTGATCTGTGATACAGTTCTGTTAATCACTGAGGCATTGTGTGTTTGTGTGTTCTTTTTCTTTAGAATTTTCAAATAAACTTGACGTGTTTTATGATTAATAGTGATGTTGTGCTTGTACTATTTGACACACTGTCCTCAGGCTCCAGCTTTATGTTGTATGTTGATCGTATTAAAACAAAGAAAACAATCTGAAGTTGTTGTTTTTAAGTTATATATACCATGATTTTTCCGGTCCGGCCCACTTGGGAATAGATTTTCCTCCATGTGGCCCCTGAGCTAAAATGAGTTTGACACCCCTGCTTTAAAACAATTAGAGTTGAATGGTTATGATAAGAGAAAACTGAGAACGGATCAACAACATTGTAGTTACCCACAATACTAACCAATACTAACCTAATTGACAGAGTGAAAAGAAGGAAGGCTGTACAGAATACAAATATTCCAAAACATGCATCCTGTTTGCAACAAGGCACTTAAGTAATAAAGCAAAAAATGTGGCAAAGAATTCTGTCCTGAATACAAAGCGTTATGTTTGGGGCAAATACAACACAACATCACAGAGTACCACTCTTCATATTTTCAAGCATGGTGGTGGCTGCATCATGTTATTGGTATGCTTTTCATCAGCAAGGACTAGGGAGTTTAGTATAAAAAGAAATAGAATACAGCTATAAGCACAGGCAAAGTCCTTGAGGAAAACCTGTTTCAGCCTGCTTTACAACAAATTCACCTAAAACAAGGCCAAATCTAAACTGGAGTTGCTTACCAAGATGGCACTGAATGTTCCTGAGTGGCCTAGTTACAGTTTTGACTTAAATTGGCTTGAAAATATCTCAATGATCAACAATCAACTTGTCAGAGCTTGAAGAATTAAAAGATGAATAAATGGGCAAAACGCTCTTAGAGACTTATCCAAAAAGACACACAGCTGTAATCGCTGCCAAAGGTGCTTCTACAAAGTATTGACTCAGGCCATCCACGGAAAGTTACAGGCAAGACGCCGGACTGAACACAGCGGTGCAGATCCCCTCAAATTTAATCGACCAATATTACCAAAACAAACAACAACCAAACATGGCTGAGAGTAAATATGGAGAACCAATTTCCAAAAGAAAACGCAGCATCCTCGACGGACACAGACAATTTATGCTTTTCACGACCCGGAATGGTAAGGGTGGAAACCGCCTTGCTGAAATCGATAAATGATCAACTGGGCATACTTGAACTAGTCAGAAAAGATATAGAGGAGGTGAAGGCGAGCTAAAAAGGTACAGTCAAAAATATGGAAATGGACTTTAAAAGAACTTAAAAAGGAGAACATGTTTCTAAGAGAAGCCTTACTTGACATACAGACTAGATCTATGAGAGAAAATCTGGTACTTAGTGGTATCAAAGAAAAAGGCGAAAATCCTGAAATCGTGGTGAAATAATTATTTCTTATCAAATCAAAAGTTTTTTGCCACATGCGCCGAATACAACAGGTACCTTACAGTGAAATGCTTACTTTCAAGCTCTTAACCAACAATGCAGTTTTAAGAAAAATAAGTGTTAATCAAAAAAATAGATAAGTAAAAAATAATAATTAATTAAAGAGCAGCAGTAAAATAAAATAAAAGTAGGGAGGCTATATACAGGGGGTACCGGTACAGAGTCAATGTGCAGGGGCACAGGTTAGTCGAGGTAATACAGTGGGGGAAAAAATTATTTAGTCAGCCACCAATTGTGCAAGTTCTCCCACTTAAAAAGATGAGAGAGGCCTGTAATTTTCATCATAGGTACACGTCAACTATGACAGACAAATTGAGAAAATAAAATCCTGAAAATCACATTGTAGGATTTTTTATGAATTTATTTGCAAATTATGGTGGAAAATAAGTATTTGGTCACCTACAAACAAGCAAGATTTCTGGCTCTCACAGACCTGTAACTTCTTCTTTAAGAGGCTCCTCTGTCCTCCACTCGTTACCTGTATTAATGGCACCTGTTTTAACTTGTTATCAGTATAAAAGACACCTGTCCACAACCTCAAACAGTCACACTCCAAACTCCACTATGGCCAAGACCAAAGAGCTGTCAAAGGACACCAGAAACAAAATTATAGACCTGCACCAGGCTGGGAAGACTGAATCTGCAATAGGTAAGCAGCTTGGTTTGAAGAAATCAACTGTGGGAGCAATTATTAGGAAATGGAAGACATACAAGACCACTGATAATCTCCCTCGATCTGGGGCTCCACGCAAGATCTCACCCCCGTGGGGTCAAAATGATCACAAGTATGGTGAGCAAAAATCCCAGAACCACACAGGGGGACCTAGTGAATGACCTGCAGAGAGCTGGGACCAAAGTAACAAAGCCTACCATCAGTAACACACTACGCCGCCAGGGACTCAAATCCTGCAGTGCCAGACGTGTCCCCCTGCTTAAGCCAGTACATGTCCAGGCCCGTCTGAAGTTTGCTAGAGTGCATTTGGATGATCCAGAAGAGGATTGGGAGAATGTCATATGGTCAGATGAAACCAAAATAGAACTTTTTGGTAAAAACTCAACTCGTCGTGTTTGGAGGACAAAGAATGCTGAGTTGCATCCAAAGAACACCATACCTACTGTGAAGCATGGGGGTGGAAACATCATGCTTTGGGGCTGTTTTTCTGCAAAGGGACCAGGACGACTGATCCGTGTAAAGGAAAGAATGAATGGGGCCATGTATCATGAGATTTTGAGTGAAAACCTTCCATCAGCAAGGGCATTGAAGATGAAACGTGGCTGGGTCTTTCAGCATGACAATGATCCCAAACACACCGCCCGGGCAACGAAGGAGTGGCTTCGTAAGAAGCATTTCAAGGTTCCTGGAGTGGCCTAGCCAGTCTCCAGATCTCAACCCCATAGAAAATCTTTGGAGGGAGTTGAAAGTCTGTGTTGCCCAGCGACAGCCCCAAAACATCACTGCTCTAGAAGAGATCTGCATGGAGGAATGGGCCAAAATACCAGCAACAGTGTGTGAAGACTTACAGAAAACGTTTGACCTGTGTCATTGCCAACAAAGGGTATATAACAAAGTATTGAGAAACTTTTGATATTGACCAAATACTTATTTTCCACCATAATTTGCAAATGAATTCATTAAAAATCCTACAATGTGATTTTCTGGATTTTTTTTTTCTCATTTTGTCTGTCATAGTTGACGTGTACCTATGATGAAAATTACAGGCCTCTCTCATCTTTTTAAGTGGGAGAACTTGCACAATTGGTGGCTGACTAAATACTTTTTTCCCCCACTGTATGTACAGTGGGGAGAACAAGTATTTGACAAAATCGGCAGTGTTTCCTACTTACAAAGCATGTAGAGGTCTGTAATTTGTATCATAGGTACACTTCAACTGTGAGAAACGGAATCTAAAACAAAAATCCAGAAAATCACATTGTATGATTTTTAAGTAATTAATTTGCATTTTATTGCAGGACATAAGTATTTGATACATCAGAAAAGCAGAACTTAATATTTGGTACAGAAACCTTTGTTTGCAATTACAAAGATCATACGTTTCCTGTAGGTCTTGACCAGGTTTGCACACACTGCAGCAGGGATTTTGGCCCACTCCTCCATACAGACCTTCTCCAGATCCTTCAGGTTTCGGGGCTGTCGCTGGGCAATACGACAGACTTTCAGCTCCTTCCAAATATTTTCTATTGGGTTCAGGTCTGGAGACTAGCTAGGCCACTCCAGGACCTTGAGATGCTTCTTACGGAACCACTCCTTAGTTGCCCGGGCTGTGTGTTTCAGGTCGTTGTCATGCTGGAAGACCCAGCCACGACTCATCTTCAATGCTCTTACTGAGGGAAGGAGGTTGTTGGCCAAGATCTCGCGATACATGGCCCCATCCATCCTCCCCTCAATACAGTGCAGTCGTCCTGTCCCCTTTGCAGAAAAGCATCCCCAAAGAATGATGTTTCCACCTCCATGCTTCACAGTTGGGATGGTGTTCTTGGGGTTGTACTCATCCTTCTTCTTCCTCCAAACACGGCGAGTGGAGTTTAGACCAAAAAGCTCTATTTTTGTCTCATCAGACCACATGACCTTCTCCCATTCCTCCTCTGGATCATCCAGATGGTCATTTGCAAACTTCAGATGGGCCTGGACATGCGCTGGCTTGAGCAGGGGGACCTTGCGTGCGCTGCAGGATTTTAATCCATGACGGCGTAGTGTGTTACTAATGGTTTTCTTTGAGACTGTGGTCCCAGCTCTCTTCAGGTCATTGACCAGGTCCTGCCGTGTAGTTCTGGTCTTATCCCTCACCTTCCTCATGATCATCAACATAGTCCCGTGTAGCTCAGTTGGTAGAGCATGGCGCTTGCAACGCCAGGGTTGTGGGTTCGATTCCCACAGGGGGCCAGTATGAAAATGTATGCACTCACTAACTGTAAGTCGCTCTGGATAAGAGCGTCTGCTAAATGACTAAAAAAAATACAAATAAAAAATAATTGATGCCCCACGAGGTGAGATCTTGCATGGAGCCCCAGACCTAGGGGGATTGACCGTCATCTTGAACTTCTTCCATTTTCTAATAATTGCGCCAACAGTTGTTGCCTTCTCACCAAGCTGCTTGCCTATTGTCCTGTAGCCCATCCCAGCCTTGTGCAGGTCTACAATTTTATCCCTGATGTCCTTACACAGCTCTCTGGTCTTGGCCATTGTGGAGAGGTTGGAGTCTGTTTGATTGTGTGCGGACAGGTGTCTTTTGTACAGGTAACGAGTTCAAACAGGTGCAGTTAATACAGGTAAAAACTAACAGGCCTGTGAGAGCCGGAATTCTTACTGGTTGGTAGGTGATCAAATACTTATGTCATGCAATAAAACGCAAATTAATTACTTAAAAATCATACAATGTGATTTTCTGGATTTTTGTTTTAGATTCCGTCTCTCACAGTTGAAGTGTACCTATGATAAAAATTACAGACCTCTACATGCTTTGTAAGCAGGAAAACCTGCAAAAATCGGCAGTGTATCAAATACTTGTTCTCCCCACTGTACATGTAGGTATAGTTAGAGTGACTATGCATAGATAATAAACAGAGAGTAGCAGCAGCATAAAAGGGGGGGGGGGTGACAATGCCAATAGTCCAGGTAGCCATGATTAGCAGTCTTATGGCTTGGGGGTAGAAGCTGTTAAGAAGCATTTTGGCGCTCCGGTACCGCTTACAATGCTACAGACCCAAGGCGATGTTGTCGACAAAATCCAACTTGAACGTGTACACCGTTTAGGACAGAGAAATGAGCGCCCAATTGTTACCAAATTTACATTCTTTAAAATATAAAATAATGGTTAAAAGCCTGGGTAAAAGACTCGCTGGCACGAAAACAGGCATGAATGATCAGTTCCCGAAGGAAATTGCAGAATGGCGCAAAGTTCTCTACCCACTCTTCAAGGTTAATAGATTAAAAGGGAAACGTGTAGCTCTCGTAGATGATAAACTGTATATTGATAACCAAATGTTCCAAGACACGAAGTCTACTCCATGGCTATTCTAAATATTACAAAGTTCCCAGAGTCGGCGAATAATGCAACACAATACTATCCATGGTAGGGATTGTAATAAAAAAAAACATAGGAAAACAATAAAATACAACAATTGATAAAGAAATAAACTACAACTATACCATTCAAGATAGGGAATGTCGTAAAATAATTAGTATTCAACTTTCTATTTATAGTATTTTATAAATAGATAAGAACGCATTAGAAGAAAGGATAATTAGCTAAAAAATGAATCTTCAAATATAAGGAACTAGAACAAAAAAGTACTCAGAATCAACATGGTAGGGATAAAAACACAGCAAACAGAGGACAAAGAAAGCACAGTATGTGGGTATGTGCGGGTGAATTGTGATGGAAGGTGGGGTTTGTGTTTGGAAAAGTGTGGCGTAAAGTGAGTGAAAAAGGAAAATGGTTGCGAATACCAGAGCCCACGCGTGTCTGAGAGCAGGGGTTGTGAAGAGAGCTTTCAATTTTGTGCAGATATGGGATATACATTAAAATAAATTATAAATATAGTTTAGTTTAGTTATTTATTGTCCTATCATGATGGAACGGTCCCCAACCCTATACACCCACCTGAGCGACCCATACACTAAGGAGAAGGCCATTTGTTTTTTCATCTCCAACAGCTAGGACTTGACATTGGTTAATCAAATTTCCCAATTTGGGCTCGGGGACAGAACAATTGTTGAACATCTGAGCTTGTAGTTGTTTGTGGGGGAAAGGGGTCGAGTGTGTATGAGTAAGTGTATGTATCCCACATCTGTTGCTATGGGGTCATGATTTTAGGGACAATATAAGATTAATCACAATAATTGTTTGCTAAAATAATAATTGCTTGCCAAAAATGTAATCTTTGTAATGGCAATACTGGTTATAGGCAACAGTCCTTCGGGCCTCCCGAGTTGCGCAGCGGTCTAAGGTACTGCATAGCAGTGCTTGAGGCATCACTACAGACCCGGGTTCGATACCAGGCTGTGTCACAACCGTCCCATAGGGCGTCGCACAATTGCCCAGCGTCGTCCAAGTTAGGGGAGGGTTTGGCCGTGGGGGATTTACTTGGCTCATCGCGCTCTAGGGACTCCTTGTGGCGCGCCGGCGCCTGCAGGCTGACTTTGGTCGTCAGTAGAACAGCGTTTCCTCCGACACATTGGTGCAGCTGGCTTCCGAGTTAAGCGAGCTGGTGTTAAGAAGCATGGTTTGGCGGGTCATGTTTCTGAAGACGCATGACTCGACCTTCGCCTTGCAGCGATGAGACGAGTTCGAAATTGGAGAAAAAGGGTGGTAAAATACAAAAATATATTAATAAATCATTCAAATGAACCATCCTTCGCATTAACTGCCTACATTACTAGGCATATTACTCGTGAAATGTGGAAATTAAGAAACGTAATAATTTATATATACAGTGCATTTTGAAAGTATTCAGACCCCTTGACTTTTTACACATTGTTATGACACAGCCTTATTCTAAAATTTATTAAATTGTATTCCCTCAATCTACACACAATACCCCATAATGAAAGAGCAAAAACAGGTTTAGACATTTATTTTTTTATAACACAGAAAAACCTTATTTACATAAGTATTCAGACAATTTGCTATGAGACTCAAAATTGAGCTAAGGTGCATCCAGTTTCCATTGATCATCCTTGAGATGTTTCTACAACTTGGAGTCCACCTGTGGTCCACCTGTCTATATAAGGTCCCACAGTTGACAGCGCATGTCAGAGCAAAAACCAAGCCATGAGGTTGAAGGAATTGTCCGCAGAGCTCCGAGACAGGATTGTGTCGAGGCACAGATCTGGGGAAGTGTACCAAAAGGTTTCTGCAGCATTGAAGGTCCCCAAGAACACAGTGGCCTCCATCATTCTAAAATGGAAGAAGTTTGGAACTACCAAGACTCTTCCTAGAGCTGGCCTCCTGGCAAAACTGAGCAATCGGGGGAGAAGGGCCTTGGTCAGGGAGGTGACCAAGAACCCGATGGTCACTCTGACAGAGCTCCAGAGTTCCTCTGTGGAGATGGGAGAACCTTCCAGAAGGACAACCATCTATGCAGCACTCCACCAATCAGGCCTTTATGGTAGAGTGGCCAGACGGAAGCCACTCCTCAGTAAAAGGCACATGACACCCGTTTGCCGTTTGGAGTTTGCCAAAAGGCACCTAAAGGACTCAGACCATGAGAAACAAGATTATCTGTTCTGATGAAACCAAGATTGAACTCTTTGGCCTGAATGCCAAGAGCCACATCTGGAGGAAACCTGGCAGTGAAGCATGGTGGTGGCAGCTTCACTGCTGTTTTTAAGCGGCAGGGACTGGGAGACATGGCAGGATCGAGGTAAAGATAAACGGAGCACAGTACAGAGAGATCCTTGATGAAAACCTGCTCCAGAGCGCTCAGGACCTCAGACTGGGACGAAGATTCACCTACCAACAGGACAACAACCCTAAGCACACAGACAAGTCAACGAATGGGTGGCTTCGGGAGAAGTCTCTGAATGTCCTTGAGTGGCCCAGCCAGAGCCAGAACCCGATCGAACATCTCTGGAGAAACTTGAAAATAGCTCTGCAGCGACGCTCCGCATCCAACCTGACAGAGATTGAGAGGATCTGCAGAGGAGAATGGGAGAAACTCCCCAAATACAGGTGAGTCAAGCTTGTAGCGTCATACCCAAGACTCAAGGCTGTAATCGCTGACTAAGGTGCTTCAAAGGGTCTGAATACTTACAGTGGGGGAAAAAAGTATTTAGTCAGCCACCAATTGTGCAAGTTCTCCCTCTTAAAAAGATGAGAGAGGCCTGTAATTTCCATCATAGGTACACGTCAACTATGACAGACAAATTGAGAAAAAAAATTCCAGAAAATCACATTGTAGGATTTTTTATGAATTTATTTGCAAATTATGGTGGAAAATAAGTATTTGGTCACCTACAAACAAGCAAGATTTCTGGCTCTCACAGACCTGTAACTTCTTCTTTAAGAGGCTCCTCTGTCCTCCACTCGTTACCTGTATTAATGGCACCGGTTTTAACTTGTTATCAGTAAAAAAGACACCTGTCCACAACCTCAAACAGTCACACTCCAAACTCCACTATGGCCAAGACCAAAGAGCTGTCAAAGGACACCAGAAACAAAATTGTAGACCTGCACCAGGCTGGGAAGACAATCTGAAATAGGTAAGCAGCTTGGTTTGAAGAAATCAACTGTGGGAGCAATTATTAGGAAATGGAAGACATACAAGACCACTGATAATCTCCCTCGATCTGGGGCTCCACGCAAGATCTCACCCCGTGTGGTCAAAATGATCACAAGAACGGTGAGCAAAAATCCCAGAACCACATGGGGGGACCTAGTGAATGACCTGCAGAGAGCTGGGACCAAAGTAACAAAGCCTACCATCAGTAACACACTACGCCGCCAGGGACTTAAATCCTGCAGTGCCAGACGTGTCCCCCTGCTTAAGCCAGTACATGTCCAGGCCCGTCTGAAGTTTGCTAGAGTGCATTTGGATGATCCAGAAGAGGATTGGGAGAATGTCATATGGTCAGATGAAACCAAAATAGAACTTTTTGGTAAAAACTCAACTCGTCGTGTTTGGAGGACAAAGAATGCTGAGTTGCATCCAAAGAACACCATACCTACTGTGAAGCATGGAGGTGGAAACATCATGCTTTGGGGCTGTTTTTCTGCAAAGGGACCAGGACGACTGATCCGTGTAAAGGAAAGAATGAATGGGGCCATGTATCGTGAGATTGAGTGAAAACCTCCTTCCATCAGCAAGGGCATTGAAGATGAAACGTGGCTGGGTCTTTCAGCATGACAATGATCCCAAATACACCGCCCGGGCAACGAAGGAGTGGCTTCGTAAGAAGCATTTCAAGGTCCTGGAGTGGCCTAGCCAGTCTCCAGATCTCAACCCCATAGAAAATCTTTGGAGGGAGTTGAAAGTCTGTGTTGCCCAGCGACAGCCCCAAAACATCACTGCTCTAGAGGAGATCTGCATGGAGGAATGGGCCAAAATACTAGCAACAGTGTGTGAAACCTTGTGAAGACTTACAGAAAACGTTTGACCTGTGTCATTGCCAACAAAGGGTATATAACAAAGTATTGAGAAACTTTTGTTATTGACCAAATACTTATTTTCCACCATAATTTGCAAATAAATTCATTAAAAATCCTACAATGTGATTTTCTGGAAATGTTTTTCTAATTTTGTCTGTCATAGTTGACGTGTACCTATGATGAAAATTACAGGCCTCTCTCATCTTTTTAAGTGGGAGAACTTGCACAATTGGTGGCTGACTAAATACTTTTTTTCCCCACTGTATGTAAATGTGATAGTTTTTAAATTTGCAAATTTTATAAATTTGCAAACATTTCTAAAAACCTGTTTTTGCTTTGTCATCATGGGGTACTGTGTGTAGATTGATGAGGAAGAAAACCAATTTAATCAATTTTAGAATAAAGCTGTAACATAAAATGTGGAAAAAGAAAAAAGGGGTGCGAATGCATTGTATAAATGCCTGTAATATTTCAATTTTGGAGAATCTCTTATAAAATGGGTTGAAGTTAAGTTAGATGTAAAATAGTTAATAATGGCTACTTCTCAGAAAGCATTAATCTGTCAAGAGTAGTAAAACAAGATTGTCCACTATCGGCATATCTTTTTATTATGGTCATCGAAATGTTAGCTATTAAAATCGGATCCAACAATAATATCAAGGGGTTAGAAATCAAAGTGTCATTGTACGCTGATGATTCATGCTTTCTTTTAAATCCACAATTTGGATCCCTCCACAGCCTCAGAGGATCTACATACTTTTTCTAACCTCTCTGGATTACAAACAAATTATGATCAGTAAAATGGTCTGACGGTGATGTGGACATACTCGGTATACATAACCCGAAAGAAAGAAATGATCTTACAATACATTTTAATAGAAAGTTAGCAAAAATATACGATTTTGCTATCAGGGAAAGGAAAATACCTGTCTATTTGTGGAAAAATCACCCTGATTAACTCTTTAGTTTTATCCCAGATTACCTATTTGCTTATGGTCCCGTCTACACCTAGCAACATGTTTTTTTAATTATAATTATATTTTATTTGGAATGGCAAGCCAGACTAAATTAAACAGACCTATTTATATAATGAATATGAATTCGAAGGGCAGAAATGATTAAATATTAAAGCATTAGACTTCTCACTAAAGGAGTCAATCATACAAAGTTATATTTAAATCCGAACTGGTTCTCTAGCAGATTAGTAATATTGTCTCACCCAATGTTCAAGAATGGCCTTTTTCCCTTTATTCAGATTACAACCTCTCACTTTCAGTTATTTGAAAATGAAATATCCAAAATATCTCTATTTCTAAAACAAGCCATAGAAAGTTGGTTTCAATTTCAGTTTAATCCACCAGAAAAGACAGAACAAATAATACAACAAATATTGTGGTTAAACTCAAATATACTAATGTATTATTATTTTATTTTTTAATGAAAGGTATAACAAATAGGACTGGTGGAGTTGTCACACATGCAGTTGACAAAAATATGGAAATGTCTGCTCTACCTAAAATAACAACCAACTAATTGCAGCATTACCACAAAAATGGAAGGGGCAAGTGGAAGGGGGAAAGAGTAAGGAACTTGTCTGTCGGCCCTGCATTAAAGACCAAAATTGGTTAAAGAACATTGTCATAAATAATAAAGTATACCAGTTTCATTTAAGGACCAAAAAATTCATAGCTGTGCCATATAGATTGCAAAATAGTTGGGAAGAGATTTGCGATGTACTGATTCCATGGGAAATGGTTTATGAACTGATACGCAAAACAAAACCGTATTCAATTTTTCAATTTAAATTATACAAAATTCTTGAAACCAATAGAATGAGATATATATATATATATATATGGGGTATAACAACCATCCCAGCTCTGCAGATTTTGCTGCAAAGAGACAATCATTAGATCATTTGTTTTGGTACTGTCCATATGTAGCTCGTTTTTGGTCGCAGGTCCAGGAATGGTCAAAGAAGTGCAACATTTACCTGGAGCCAACTCTGCAGATAGCATTACTGGGTGATTTCAAAAGTCATAGTCAATCAATCAATAATATAACAATACTTTTAACAAAAATGTTTCTCTTTCATTTACAATCTGAAGAAACTATGAGAATAGAAAGGTTCAGAACTTTTGTGAAACATCACAGCACAGTTGAACAATATATGGCAAATATAAATAAAAAATGGATGGTGTTAAGAGATAGATGGGTGGGGTTGAGTAGAGCTGAAGGATGGGAATAAAAACAAAACTAAAAGATAACTATTGTAAAATACATTGTGTCCATAAAATGTATATAGTATGTAAACTCAGCAAAAAAAATAAACATCCCCTTTTCAGGACCCTGTCTTTCAAAGATAATTCGTAAAATTCCAAATAACTTCACAGATCTTCATCGTAAAGGGTTTAAACACTCTTTCCCATGCTTGTTCAATGAACCATAAACAATTAATGAACATGCACCTGTGGAACGGTCGTTAAAACACTAACAGCTTACAGACTGTGGCAATTAAGGTCACAGTAATGAAACTTAGGACACTAAAAAGAGGCCTTTCTACTGCCTCTGAAAAACACCTAAAGAAAGATGCCCAGGGTCCCTGCTAATCTGCGTGAACGTGCCTTTGGCATGCTGCAAGGAGGCATGAGGACTGCAGATGTGGCCAATAAATGTCAATGTCCGTACTGTGAGACGCCTAAGGCAGCGCTACAGGGAGACAGGACGGACAGATGATCGTCCTCGCAGTGGAAGACCACGTATAACAACACCTGAACAGGATCGGTACATCCGAACATCACACCTGCGGGACAGGTACAGGATGGCAACAACAACTGCCCGAGTTACACCAGGAACACACAATCCCCCCCATCAGTGCTCAGACTGTCCGCAATAGGCTGAGAGAGGCTGGACTGAGGGGTTGTAGGCCTGTTTGTAAGGCAGGTCCTCACCAGACAGACATTCCCGGCAACAACGTCGCCTATGGCCACAAACCCACTGTCGCTGGACCGGCAAAAAGTGCTCTTCACTGACAAGTCGCGGTTTTGTCTCACCAGGGGTGATAGTCGGATTCGCGTTTATCGTCGAAGGAATGAGCGTTACACCGAGGCCTGTACTCTGGAGCGGGATCGATTTGGGATCGTCATGGTCTGGGGCGGTGTGTCACAGCATCATCGGACTGAGCTTGTCGTCATTGAAGGCAATCTCAACGCTGTGCGTTACAGGGAAGACATCCTCCTCCCTCATGTGGTACCCTTCCTGCAGGCTCATCCTGACATGACCCTCCAGCATGACAATGCCACCAGCCATACTGCTCGTTCTGTGCGTGATTTCCTGCAAGACAGGAATGTCAGTGTTCTGCCATGGCCAGCGAAGAGCCTGGATCTCAATACCATTGAGCACGTCTGGGACCTGTTGGATCGGAGGGTGAGGGCTAGGGCCATTCCCACCAGAAATGTCTGGGAACTTGCAGGTGCCTTGGTGGAAGAGTGGGGTAACATCTCACTGCAAGAACTGGCAAATCTGGTGCGGTCCATGAGGAGGAGATGCACTGCAGTACTTAATGCAGCTGGTGGCCACACCAGATACTGACTGTTACTTTTGATTTTGACCCCCCCTTTGTTCAGGGACACATTATTCCATTTCTGTTAGTCACATGTCTATGGAACTTGTTCAGTTTGTCTCAGTTGTTGAATCTTGTTATGTTCATTCAAATATTTACACATGTTAAGTTTTCTGAAAATAAACACAGTTGACGTTTCTTTTTTTGTTGAGTTTATAAGCTGGAAGTAGAAGCCTAAGTGCTGTTGTCCATTAGTTTACTCCAATTAGGGGAGGGGTGGTAGGGTTAGGGGAAAATAATAAAGGAAAATATATTTAAAAGAGATATATACACTGTCCCAGTCAAAGGTTTGGACACACCTACTCATTCAAGTGTTTTCCTTTATTTTTACAATTTTTTACATTGTAGAATAATAGTGAAGACATCAAAACTATGAAATAACACATATGGAATCATGTAGTAACCAAAAAAAGTGTTAAACAAATCAACATATTTCATATTTGAGATTCTTCAAATAGCCACCCTTTGCGTTGATGACAGCTTTGCACACTCTTGGCATTTTCTCAACCAGCTTCACCTGGAATGCTTTTCCAACAGTCTTGAAGGAGTTCCCACATATGCTGAGCACTTGTTGGCTGCTTTTCCTTCACTCTGCCGTCCGACTCGTCCCAAACCATCTCAATTGGTTTGAGGTCGGGGGATTGTGGAGGCCAAGTCATCTGATGCAGCACTCCATCACTTTCCTTCTTGGTAAAATAGCCCTTACACAGCGTGAAGGTGTGTTGGGTCATTGTCCTGTTGAAAATCAAATGATAGTCCCACTAAGCCCAAACCAGATGAGATGGTGTATCGCTGCAGAATGCTGTGGTAGCCATGCTGGTTAAGTGTGCCTTGAATTCTAAATAAATCACAGAGAGTGTCACCAGCAAAGCACCCCCACACCATCACACCTCCTCCTCCATGCTTTACGGTGGGATATACACATGGGGAGATCATCCGTTCACCCACACCACGTCTCACAAAGACACAGCGGTTGGAACCAAAAATCTCAAATTTGGACTCCAGACCAAAGGACACATTTCCACCGGTCTAATGTCCATTGCTTGCGTTTCTTGGCCCAAGCAGATCTCTTCTTATTGGTGTCATTTTGTAGTGGTTTCTTTGCAGCAATTCAACCATGGAGGCCTGATTCACACAGTCCCCTCTGAACAGTTGATGTTGAGATGTGTCTGTTACTTGAACTCTGTGGCTGCAATTTCTGAGGCTGGTAACTCTAATGAACTTATCCTCTGCAGCAGAGGTAAGTCTGGGTCTTCCATTCCTGTGGTGGTCCTCATGAGAGCCAGTTTCATTATAGGGCTTTATGGTTTTTGCAACTGCACTTGAAGAAACTTTAAATGTTCTTGACATTTTCTGTATTGACTGTCCTTCATGTATTATAGTAATGATGGACTGTTGTTTCTCTTTGCTTATTTGAGCTGTTCTTGCCATAATATGGACTTGGTCTTTTACCAAATAGGGCCATCTTCTGTGTACCCCCCCCTCCCCCCTACCTTGTCACAACACAACTGATTTGGCTAAAATGCATTTAGAAGGAAATAAATTCCACAAATTAATTTGACTGGTAGTGTATATATTTAAGCAAAACAATATATGGGGGATTGGAAATTATGTAGACAATTACATTGATGGAAGCTACAATAAATCTGCACTATTAAAGCTGATCTACTCCCCCATAAAATAAATAAATAATAATATTGACTCAAGGGTGTGAATACTTATGTAAATGAGATATTTCTGTATCATTTTTAATACATTTTCAAACATTTCTCAAAACATGTTTTCACTTTGTCATTATGGGGTATTGTTTGTTGATGGGAAAATACATTTTGAATTCAGGCTGTAACAACAAAATGTGGAATAGGTCAAGGGGTATGAATACTTTCTGAAGGCACTGTACTGCTGCATTGGCCTATAGGCTATTTTACATTTTAGTCATTTAGCAGACACTCTTCTCCAGAGCGACTTACAGTTAGTGAGTGCATACACTCACTAACTGTAAGTTATTTTTTATACTGGCCCCCTGTGGGAATCGAACCCACAACCCTGGCGTTGCAAATGCCATGCTCTACCAACTGAGCTACATCCCTGCCGGCCATTCCCTCCCCTACCCTGGACCACGCTGGGCCAATTGTGCGCCGCCCCATGGGTCTCCTGGTCACGGCCTGCTACGACAGAGCCTGGATTCGAACCAGGATCTCTAGTGGCACAGCAAGCACTGCGATGCAGTGCCTTAGACCACTGCACCACTCGGGAGGTTCATGTGCCACCATCCCGGTGTATCAATGTGTCTATATGGAAGAGACTGGTGATCTCACATTAGTTGATTATTAGATTTTAATCATTTTGAGAAAACGTTATTATTGAAATGAAACTTTTCCATGAAAGATATGCATATGAAAATCATAACTGGCACGCAGACCGGTAGAAATGGTAGGATAACTTGAAACTCACCGCCTATGAAGTCTTTATAAAATAATTGCCCCCATCTTTCCATGGTCGGATTTAGCCTATAGGCTACTTTGAAGCAAGGTAAGACATGCCTCATAATATGAAATAAAACATTCAGGTTTCAAACAATTAAGTATGGTTTCAAACTGCATACTGTCTCCAGCGAACATTGTAAAGTGGTGGGTAGGGCCTCCTGTAGCTCAGTTGGTAGAGCATGGCGCTTGCAACGCCAGGGTTGTGGGTTTGATTCCCACGGGGGGCCAGTATGAAAAATGTATGCACTCACTAACTGTAAGTCGCTCTGGATAAGAGCGTCTGCTAATTGACTAAAATGTAAATGTGATGTGCTTGATAGCCTGTTGCCTGCACTTGAATGGTGAATGGGAGGCTCACTTCAATTACCAGTTGAGAAATAAAAATAGTAGCTCTTTATTTGTGCACCAAAACTGTTTTGAACACGTGATTGCATTTAGAATTGTTGCTCAATGAATGGGCTTATAAAATCACGTTTTACTCCCACAGCAACCAGTTGAGGAGCTACAGGAGGAATCCCTCTCAAAATAGGCTCTGTATGCTGTGCGCGTGCGATAGTTGTGTTGGATGAATAAGATAAAATGGTCACTAACGAAAATACACAGGCCAATATAATTCCACAAAATTATGCAAATTAAACTATAGTCCGATAAGCATGACGGTCAAATGTATTTCTGTCAACTGTTATTTCCATCAATGAATACAAAGCATTATTTTGCAATGGGATTTTTTTCATTTTGGCTGGCAACAGTTTTATTTAGTGGCTTTTCATTTTATTTTTTTGCTAAAAGTCAGCCATTGCCAGCTAACAGAAACCCTGATGTGTAACCTGTTCTGACATCACTTATTTTCATACATGTCCCCTGTAGCTCAGTTGGTAGAGCATGGTGCTTGCAATGCCAGAGTTGTGGGTTCGTTTCCCACAGGGGGCCAGTATGAAAATGTATGCACTCACTAACTGTAAGTCGCTCTGGATAAGAGTGTCTGCTAAATGACTAAAATGTAAATGTAATTATTGATAGAAACCCTTTAACAGCTGACAGAAAAATGTATTTCTCAAAAGTTTTCCTTGGCCAGAAGTCGACAAACCTGCATGAAATACCAAAATGAGGAAAACAAAAATGAGAAAAGTAATTTTGGATATAACGTGAGGTCCAAAATTATTTGGACAGTGACATTTTTTGTTATTTTGGCTCTGTACACCAGCACTGGATTAGAAATGATACAGTGACTGAGCAGGGTCCGACATTAATGATGGCCCGCTGGCCTGGGGCCAGTAAAACCATGTGTTGGGCCAGTGGATCTCATCTGTCACAATTCAATTTTAAAGAATAATGGTCTTCCATTGCTAAATTATATTACACAGCTTTTTAATACATACCATAGCCAAATGTAGCCTATTACTATCTGAATATATATAGAGAAAGCAGGTAAACCTAGGCCCTGCATGACCCTAATGCATTTACAAACTACCCCATGTAGAAATTCTGTTTGGGCCAGTAGATTTTTGGCCAACTGGCCCGACTTAACATTGGACCCTGCTATGAGGTTAAAGTGCAGACTGTCAGCTTTAATTTGAGGGCATTCATATCAGGTGAACCTTTTAGAAATTACAGCACTTTTTGTACATAGTCCCCCCCCCATTATAGGGAACCAAAAGTATTTGGACAAATTAACTTATAGGCCTATGTATATTAAAGTAGTCAAATGTTTAGCTTTTGGTCCAATATTTCTAGCACGCAATGACTAGATAAAGCTTGTGATGCCAACCAAAACAACCAAAACAAACTTGTTGGATGCATTTGCTGTTTGTTTTGGTTGTGTTACAGATTATTTTGTGCCCAATAGAAGTGAATGGTAAATAATGTACTGTCATTTTGGAGTCACTTTCATCGTAAATAAGAATATATGTTTCTAAAATCTTCTACATTAAAGTGGATGCTACCATGATTACGCATAATCCTGAATTAATTGTGAATCATGATGAGTGAGAAAGTTAGAGGCAAAAAGATCATACCCCCAAGACATGCTTACTCCTCACATTAGCAATAATTGGAGAGGATAGCGTTTGATGTGCCCTTGAGCAAGGTTCTGACTAGAGGGAATACATCTACGACCAGAAGTGACTTTTTCGTAGCAGGTTAGGAAAACAGTTAGGGTTAGCTAAAATACTCTCCTAACCTGCTACGAAAAGACACTTCTGGTCATAGCTGTACTCACTCTAGTCACAACCCTTGAGCAAGTAACTTAACCCTAATTGCTCCAGGGTCGCCGTTGATAATGGCTGACCCTGGCCGTGACCCCACTCTCCAAGGGTGTCTCATGAAGAGTTGGGATATGAAAAAAAACTTTTACAATTAACACATTACAAAACCCAAACAACCTGTCCACATGAAAATGGTTAGAGACCAGAATAGGTGTAGGAAATAATTTTCTAACTAAAATGTGACGTTTGATTTGATCACTGGGGCATTTCTAATCCCTGAAGTTACTGAATGATGTTGCATCATCACCACTCGAGTTAACATCTTGACTGACAGCTCAGCATCACGCTTGTAGCAAACATATCAGGCTGTGTTGCGTTTGGCAAGTGTACCATCAACCCTGGCGAAGTACCTGTAGAAATCTATAAAACTGCGTGTTAAATCAGGAGGACTTGTTACTGTAACTATTTAGCGTGCTATTCTGAGAGGGCGAACGTGCCTAGCCAGCTAACGTTAGAACTAAATAGACAACTGGGGTGACAGTGAATAAGTGGATGTATGATTGCATGCCAGTTACTATATCTAACACGAGCTAGAAACACTTGTCTACACCTAACTGTTAAAAACAATTGGCCAGTTTGACATAAATAGGTTAACAAACTTGTATCTAATCTTTGCTAGCTACATTTCAATAATTAGCTAGCTAGCGGTTGATGGCGCTGTGTGTGTGCTGCCACAGTACTACGTTAGGCCTAGGTCGAAGCCTCCGCCAAAATATTGTTCATATCATGTCAAATTACAAAACATGTCGCTAGCTTGCTAGCCAATACTCTTCAAACTATCAGCCAAAATACAAGACATCTGACTGATACTATTTTAGTTGATAGAAGAAAGGAAGGAGGGTTCATGATATCGTCGAAAGAAACGGTATTTTTCTTAGGGAACGTTGACTAACATGAATCTTCTTGTCCAGTTTCGCTGGTTAGCTAGCATGAGTGGCTTACCTCAGATACTTCATCGTCGCTGCCAGATCTGGGACCGGAGGAAAGCACGGCGGCCGCAGCGAGTTTGAAATCAAGCCTGTCAGCTGCAGGCCCACCAGCCTCTCCAAACAAGCGGACTTTCTTTCCACCAACACCAATCCCTAGGCCCCCGAGTCTGGCTCCTGGTGTGGCTCCAAGCCCCATTCCATGGGATCGCGGAGTCACCGAGTCAATCTCGTCCTCGAAGCCGTCCGTCAGCATTGCCGCCCCGGCTACTGCATCCTGCATACTTCCCTTAGTATTTTGTATTCTAATTAACGCAATATTGTCTTGAACTTTCTTTGGGGTTGTTGGTATTTTAGTAATTATATTTATACTTCAGAAAAACCCCGAAACTCTCCTGAAGCGAGAAGAGAATCTCTTTCCCCCTAGCCATTAACTTTCTAACAACCTAACTACTTTGCGCGAGTTGTTTCTTACCCCGCCTCTATTCAAAATCCATGCATATTATTGGTCAGGAAAATAGAATACCGACATATGGTTGGATATAATTGATGTTTGTCAGAGGAAAGCACGCGACGTCAAGGTAGGTTTACGAGAAGGCTTTGCGATTTAACGCCTTGAAACGGAATATTTAGAAGATGATTGGACCCTTGCACTGTTACGAAAAGTCCCACTTTCGTGATACGCCAATCTTTGCATGTATCAATAAAAAAGTGCACCGTGTTAGCAAATGTATTGCCCACAAACTTCTCAGGGGTACATAGCCAATTCAATATTAAGTGGTTACTTTGTTCCACTTTCATGTCAGTCACTGCTATCAATTAATGCATATGTCTGTCCACTGTTAACTCAAACTCTCTGAAGCATGACACTTTTAATAGGCCATAAAGGCAAGCCCTTTTCAAACGCCTCCGGTGAGGTTGGCATATGGGTTGCGGCTGAGGCTTGTGGGGCATGAAAAGATCAAACGGGATATTCCATATAACAGTCTTTCATGGAACCAATGTTGGTGACTGTAAGCATATGCAGAATGTGTCACAGGTATGCATTATCATCTGTGCTGGATGGGCACTATTGAGTATCCTCAGTCAAGCCACTCCCCCAAAAACACCAGTCAGTGCCATGGTTTCATGCTTTCCACTACCACAAACCCCTTTTCAATCATACTTGAGGCTGATATTTGTTTTCAAAGAGGGCAATATGAATAGCATTCACAATCATGTTTGACCATTTATTTCAGGAACAAATATGTAACTGCCATCAAACAACTTAATTGTAAGTAAGTGGTATATTTAATCACAGCAATGTTATTTCTCCATATTACACAAAAAAACGTAATGCAAAGGGAAACTCATGTATTGATCTAACCATTTTGAATAAAGTGACAGCCACCCCCTGCCTGAACTCATGCTCAATTGAGAATCTCCTTTGAAATAACATTTTAGTCAAGGACTAGCCTTAATCTGTCCAGCAAACCATGTGTTCACACCAGATTAACACGTGTATAAAATGTGTACGTGCCAAAATATAAATACGTACAAGTCTGTAAACTGACTACATTAAAAAGAAGCACACAGCATATCTTCCACATGGTCAATTTAAAATATACACACATTAAAATTTCACTAGGAATTCAGAAGATCTACACCCCTCCACCTAAATCTGGCAACCCTAAAATAAAAAAAATGGAAGTATACTGATTGTCATAAGCAGATAAATAAATGTACAATCCCTGTTAATCTCTGGACATGCACATTATGGTGCCAATAGTCTGAATGACACAAGAGGACAAGTGAGCTGGTGTAGTCTAATGCAGAGGTCTCCATCTTCAGTCCTAAAGAGCTACTGTGGTACGCAGGCTTTTGTTCCACCCCAGAACTGATTGTCTTCAGTCTCTAGACCCTCAATATTGGAATCGGGTTTGCTAGTGCTGGGCTGGAATAAAAGCCTGCAAACCCAGTATAGCTCTCCAGGACCCAGGATTTAGATATATCCTTGCTGGAAGGCATAGGGGACCAGTGTTGTCTAAGGCAGTAAGGACCAGTGAGCTGGTGTAATCTTTACAGCATGGGAGGTGGTATAGGCTGTAAGGCATGAATGGCCAGTGAGCTGGTGCAGTCTGTAGCATAGGTATCATTTCCAGGTCACAATGTGCTGAGGAATTCTCTGACCTGTGTGGAGACATGGATAGAAAACATAATCACATGGTAAGCACTTAACAGAGGAAGAACTTATAGCATGTTGAAACATTTCAGACTTTAGGACAGCACCCCTGGCATTTTGGAATGCATTTTCATTACAACGGAGGGCAGAGGCGGTTTATTTACTCCCCAACGTAGTTTCGTCAGCATGTCGGCCTCTCTTACATTGTCTCTTCCTTTTCCGAGTCTCTGGGATTAGGGCCTGGTCCGGGGTGAACAGTATATGTCCTGCGCCGCCGACTCGTTGAAGTAGAAATCTTCAT
This sequence comes from Coregonus clupeaformis, assembly GCF_020615455.1. Taxonomy (NCBI): domain Eukaryota; kingdom Metazoa; phylum Chordata; class Actinopteri; order Salmoniformes; family Salmonidae; genus Coregonus; species Coregonus clupeaformis. Next base: position 51,765,933 of record NC_059200.1, on the reverse strand, counting down.
CCAAACCGTGGTTAGTGATGGCTGTTCTGATGTCCAGAAGCTCTTTTCGGTCATAGGAAATGATGGCGGAAACATTATGTACCAAAAAAGTTAAGATCAGCGCAAAAAAAACACAAAATAGCAGAATTGGTAAGGAGCCCGTAAAACGGCAGCTGTCCATTGTAGCTCCATTCCATTAGTTTCCACCCCTACAGTTGACCAATCACCGACGAAGAGGCATAGACTTCGGCTACCAAACTTAAACTTGCCTCAAGAAAAAATTAAATGTGCGCGAACAGCTGAAAAAACCCTGCCAAACACCAAAACGGCACGTCTCGACTGGATAGTATGCGACGGCCTTAAAACAGCACGTCGGGATTTTAGTCAGCTGTGATCCATATGTTCAGCTGAACACCCAAAAGGGGAACCGCTGTTAGTCACAAAATGTGACGATTAGGGTTGTGCAGTATACCTCATATACAGTCTCCCAGGGTATTTTGAAATACACTCGGTATGATTTTCCAATAACTTCAATATGTTTAAAAATAATAATAATTCAATGTGTACATTTTAAATAAATACCTGCAGTCAACTTGTGCACTAGGTAATAGATAAAGCAGATCGCGTCATCATTTTGCCTGTTAGATTATTTTTCATTATGAAGCTTACTAGTACTACTTTCCAGAGTTGTGGACTCGAGTCAAATGACTTGGACTCGAGTCTTTCTCGAGTCACAAATTTGATGACTTGAGACTCGACTGGATAGAAAATAAAAAAACTTGCGACATGACTTGGAGCATCAAGACTCGGGAGTTGACTTTGACTTGAAACTGATGACTTGAAATTATCTGGCCAGGTTTTGTAATATTTTGTCACTCATTTTGTGGCACAGAGTCTAAGTGGATTAATCTACACGCAGACAGAGACAGTAGCCGCAGCATCGCCTTTGCAAAAAAAACTGCAACAGATTGGCTAGTGAAATGTACACTCAGCACTCTGATTGGACCAGCAAACTGTCAATCAACCCAGGTCGGGTGAGCTAGCAAACAGATTGATGATTTGCTGTACAGCTATAGGATCAGGTGCAGTGCAAACGTCAAATTGTCAGGAGAGAGTATTGCCATATTATACTAAACAAAAATATAAACGCAACACGTAAAGTGTTGGTTCCAATGTTTCATGAGCTGAAATAAAAGATCCCAGAAATTTTCCATATGCACAAATCACTTTTTTATCTCAAATTTTGTGCACAAATTTGTTTACATCCCTGTTAGTGAGCATTTCTCATTTGCCAAGATAATCCATCCACCTGACAGGTGTGGCATATCAAGAAGCTGATTAAACAGCATGATCATTACACAGGTGCACCTTGTGCTGGGGACAATAAAAGGCCACTCTAAAATGTGCAGTTTTGTCACACAGCACAATGCCACAGATGTCTCAAGTTTTTTGGCATGCTGACTGCAGGAATGTCCACCAGAGCTGTTTACAGAGAATTGAATGTTAATTTCTCTACCATAAGCCGCTTCAAACGTTGTTTTAGAGAATTTGGTAGTGCGTCCAACCGGCCTCACAACCGCAGACCACGTGTAACCACGCCAGCCCAGGACCTCCACATCTGGCTTCTTCTCCTGCGGGATCATCTGAGACCAGCCACCCGGACAGCTGATGAAACTGTGGGTTTGCACAACCGAAGAAGTTCTGCACAAACTTTCAGAAAGCATCTCAGGGAAGCTCATCTGCGTGCTCGTTGTACTCACCAGGGTCTTGATCTGACTGCAGTTTGGCATCGTAACCGACTTCAGTGGGCAAATGCTCACCTTCGATGGCCACTGAAGAAGTGTGCTCTTCACGGATGAATCCCGGTTTCAACTGTAACGGGCAGATGGCGTTGTGTGGGCAAGCAGTTTGCTGATGTCAACGTTGTGAACAGAGTGCCCCATGGTGGTGTTGGGGTTATGGTATGTGCAGGCATAAGCTACGGAAAACAAACAAAATTACATTTTATCTATGGCAATTTGAATGCACAGAGATACAGTGACTAGATCCAGAGGCCCATTGTCGTGCCATTCATCCGCTGCCATCACCTCATGTTTCAGCATGATAATGCACGGCTCCATGTCGCAAGGATCTGTACACAATTCCTGAAAGCTGAACATTTCCCAGTTCTTCCATGGCCTGCATACTCACCAGACATCTCACCCATTGAGCATGTTTGAGATGCTCTCGATCGACGTGTATGACAGCTTGTTCCAGTTCCCGCCAATTTCCAGTAACTTGGTGATCAAGAATATTAACTGTTTACTTTGCAAGCTCACCAGCAATGGGCAACAATTACTAGCATAGGTCTACTGGTGCTTTGGTATGTAACAATTGCTTGATATTGATCATTTACTCATGAAGCTTACATTTTGGAATTTTTTGTTAAAATCAAATATTACTGTGGCGAAGACGCACCATATGCCCTGCTCTTCACTTCTCCAAACTCCTGCCAGTGGAGAGAGCTTTTTTCCCTTGTTGAAATATTTGCTGTTGCTTTCACACATTTAAATACATAGGCCCTATGTGGTAAATCTATATATTTCATCTTATAATACAATAATTGCTAGCATTTCATCATTCCATTACCTTACTGTTTATTGCCAGTGGTGTAAAGTACTTAAGTAAACATACTTTAAAGTATTACTTAAGTAGTCTTTTTGGGGTATCTGTACTTGACTACTTTTACTTTTACTTCACTACATTACTAAAGAAAATAATGTACGTTTTACTCCATACATTTTCCCTGACACCCAAAAGTACTCGTTACATTTTGAATGCTTAGCAGGACAGAAAATTGTCCAATTCACACACTTATCAAGAGAACAACCCTCGTTGTTACTTTTACATTTGATACTTAAGTATATTTTAGCAACTACATTTACTTTTGATACTTAAGTAGGTTTAAAAAAAAAAAAAAAAACTTTTAGTCAAGTAGTATTTTACTGGGTGACTCACTTTTACTTGAGTGATTTTCTATTAAGGTATTTTTACTTTTACTCAAGTATGACAATTTGATACTTTTTCCACCACTATTGCAACGGGTAGATATTTCTGTTTCATGTTTGATAGGCCTACGATACATTTTAATTTTATTGCCAACCATTTCTTACCCTTCTGAACATTCGCAAGACTCATGAGGTAGAAGTTATGTTTATTTAATTAAATGTATAGATTCCTTTGTTCATATTTCCCGTTTATGTCGGAGTTCGGTGTTTCTGTCATTTTTGTTGTGCATAATAGGAGCGCGCGCGCCTAGTGCGCATAGAAATAGGCTACATGGCCTGCGTTCCACTGTGATGCGTGTGATAGAAGGAGTCAGGCGCAGGAGAGTAATACGCATCCAAAGAGTTTTTCGTCCATAAACAGTTGCGCAAGCATGCGACAACATCACTCAGGCACAGGGGAAAATACTACCCTGGCAACAACAAGGTAAGGGTAGCTCAACCGAGCTACACACAGCTCACTACAAACTATCACACACACATACAAGGAAGCAGAGGGAACACTTATACAATGACTAATTGGGGATAAGGACCAGGTGTTTTTTGTTGTTGTTTTTTTTCAATATATTTTTCCTTTTTTTTTTTTTTGCCATATCTTTCCAACTGTGCTCCTCCACAAAAGCTCCCAACCTACAACCCATACACCCATTATGGACACAGTATGCTTACATTATTAGTTATCTTGTTATTATTTGTTGTTAGTTGTTATTAGTCCCATCCTTCAATTCCATTCAACACCTCCCATCTATCTCTTAACAACATCCATATAGGATTTATATTTGCCATATATATTTTTTAACTGTACTGTGATGTTTTACAAAAGTTCTGAACCTTTCTATTCTCATTGTTTCTACAGATTGTGAATTGAAAATAAACATTTTTGCTAAAAGTATTATTATATTATTGATCGATTGACTATGACTTTTCAGATCACCCAATAATGCTATCTGCAAAGTTAGCTCCAGGTAAATATTGCAATCCTTTAGCCATTCCTGGACCTGTGTCCAAAAACAAGCTACAAATGGACAGTACCAAAACAAATGATCTAATGATTCTGTCTCTTCACAGAAAAATCTGCAGAGCTGGGAAGATTGTATCCCCCATATAAATAACATTCTATTGGTAGCAAGAATTTTATATAATAATTTAAATTGAAAGATTCTAAGTTTTGAATCCGGTGTCGTTTTGCGTATCAGTTCATAAACACTATGCCATGGGATCGGTAAGTCAAGGACCAGGTGTTTGTGATTAATTAGACAAGACACGTGGAGTGATGATAAATGGATCAGCAGCAGCTAGTAAGACGGTGACGACGAACGCCGAAACCTGCCCGAACAAGGAGGGGAGGCAGCCTCGGCGGAAGTCGTGACATCCACTTGGAGTCAGAACGTTGAATAAGAGAAATGTATGCATAGTGTTGAAATATCATTAATAATCATTAAGTCTTATTAAGACGAATGTACCAATTTAATAATGGATGTGGAAATGGCCTTTTACATTGTAGAACCAGTTTATTGGTTGTCATTGCCAATTGGGTAATTGTATGGTCCTGGGGGCCAAGTGCTTATTATGTAGGCCTACCTGTTTGAGCTCCTGTTAGAGATTCGATTTGGTTTCTCAGATAAGACAGGTTAAGCCTGATACAGAGGCTATTTCTTTTGGGCTATTGCCCCTGTATATTTGATAAATCTACTTGCATATTTTGTATGATACGGCGCTTTCACCATTGGATCACCAAGACCTGTAAATAAATCTACACTCTGAGCACGTCAACCTGCCTTGCCTTCTGCTGATTTCATGCCCTTACTGCTACAAGGTCCATATTTTACAATTACATAGGCTAATAAAATATTTTGTAGACTAAATAATGAAAAGGGCTGTCCTGTAGCCTCAACAAATAGACAAAGATTTGTAGTTTAACAAGTCATTGAATGTATAGATTTTTTTTTTTACTTGACTTAAGACTTTACTTGAAAACTTGTGACTCGACATGACATGGACTTGACTTGAGTCTTGACCCGTTCTACTTGGGACTCGACTTGAGACTCGGACTGGCTTGTGACTTGAATAATAGTGACTTGGTCCTACCTCTGCTTGTTTCCCAAAACAGCTGTTTGAGCCAGTCACGTGTGTTTGTTTACAAAGAAGCACAACTAGCAAAATGGGAGCTTCGCTGTGGCGATTTTAGCATGTAAATCTTGGTGGGGCAAACTCAAAAAAAATTTTTAGATGCATGCCAGCAAAGCCACTACACAACACTAAACAATACATTAATTGCACTATAATGGTGACAACAAAACAAAACAAAAAACTCCCAATATCAACTGGAATTACATGGGTCTATTACTGAACTTTTTGTTGAAAACAAATATTTGAATGGGAAGCGACTGTTACTGGCAAACATGGTTACAAACCCAACAACATTATATAGTATCCCCTCCTCGTGAAGAAAAGAACATGAGCTAATTTATGCAGCAACATACAATACATTTTTGGACTCACCGTTGTTGTGCTGTACTCACTTGAATAGGAAGGTGGCACAGCGGTCCTTCTTGTGGGCAAATTTTGTCATCAAAGTTGCTTTCAAGACAACTGTGAACAAAAAAAAAAAAAGGTCGAATCATGATGTCAGTGATCTTCAGGTCGGAGATCTAGAAAGAGGCATGAGTTCCGAGTTGGATGACCGTTCAAAACATATTTTCACAATCGGAGCTAGTTTTTTTTTTTTAAGTTCCCAGTTGTCTTGAACTGAAGTCTGAGATTTCCCAGTTCCGAGTTTCCAGTTGTTTTGAGCGCGGCAGAAGTCATGCTGGATTGACAGCATGGCCAATGTATTCAACCTTTTCTGGCCCATGGTGTTGAGAGTGAATGTTTATCCTTAAAAGAGACCATTTCAGACAGACGTTTTAAATCCTTAAACCCAGACTTTGACCACACACCCTCTCCACCGAATAGCAGGCAGGCTAAGCAAAATAGTGATTGCTTTGCAATGCTTACAGTTAGCCACTGATTCCTTCCAAACCACTCATTGTTGAATTTGCAATTCACGACTTGTAGTGTAATGTTTATGTCCAATGGCCGATGAGCACCGATACCTTTTTATCTATAATTTATCTTCATATGACAAGGATTGAAAAGGATTTGCCAATAGATTGTCGACGTGATTCATGATGATGACTGCTTGTCTAGCTTGCTAGCTAAGATTTTGAAAGTAACATGATCAGTCCAATCAAAGCTATGGTAGATAAAATTTGATTTGACGTCATTTTATCTGTGGCCAATGACCTTGAGCCTTCTTGGATGGGTACTTCTAATGTAAATCTATGGCAGCACCCAAGGGGGCTTGAACTGCCTAGCTCTCCCTGTAGATTCTGCGGTGACATAGTGACCGAACACTAAGCCAATCACGGCGCAACTAAAGAAGATTACCAACACCTACGCTTTGTATATTCTGCTGGCTGCCCCTCCACCACAGAAAGCACTGAGCTAGGCTGAAACACCTGCATTTTGGAGCTGCCTTACTCAAGAAAGAAACCATGTTTGTATGCGGCTGTTACTTGAACCAGTTTTTTTTTACATTGTTTGCAAACTGATATGTGACATGAATTATGTGAAATTAATTAACTAAACAGGTGGGGCTCAAAACAGGTGGGGCTTAGCCACACCTGCTCTGAATAACTGGTCACCACTGGAGCTTTGTGAGGCGAGTCACTCCTGCTGCAGCGGAACTTAAGTGAGGTGATCAAGATACACTTGTATGAAATTCACTACTAATGTTTGCCAGCTATATATCTTATAACTATTAAGTTAATTATCTAAGATTTGCCAAATCAATTCTCTCCAGCTGGGTTTTGCTAAGTGGCTAACGTTAGCTTGCAAGATCAATCCTCTTGGTAACAGCAGCACAGACAATCCCCTCCTGGATGAAGAAACCTGCTGTCTAATATTTGTTTTGTGCATGCTGCAAACTGCGTTTTGAGATACTTGCATAACTTTATGAGCTGGGTTGTCTGTCTTAGTAGTAAGTGTTTGCATGCGCTCGTTAGCATTTACGTAGCATCCTCCCCTTGTGTGCACTACCGGTAATACCGTATATCCCGGGTTGGCACAGTCACAGTTTGAAGGTATCTGGATACCGCCCAACCCCCAGTGGCGATGCCTTCAATTGTGTAGGCAACACCACGCACATTTACAAAAGAAAAAACCCAAACGTCCCCTTGTCTGTCACGAATGTTGAATAAAATTATATTTCAACTTATTCTGTCGATTGTCTGTGGTGTTGGTCCTTCAGCTGGTTGAAATTTGAGACTAAATATCCACAGGAAATTATTATTAAACAGACTTCAGAACACGGGTGTTTGCTCATGACCCAAGGCATGTGCACAAGATGGAAGTACATGCACGCGATGCATGCATATTAACAGGGGTTTACATGGTTTTGCACATGTGACAGGTGATAGACATTTCAACTTCAGTACCAGCACTCTAAAAAGTCAGGTAAACAATACTTTCCTGTGGATACTTTGTCTCAAATGTCGAGCATCTGAAGGACCAACCGCACAGACAATGGGTAGAGTAAGTTCAAATGTAATTTTATTCAACATTCTGGCTTGTAGGAGCCAAATAGGTCATATTGTATATTTCCATGTTTCCAATTCATGATGCATTTCTGTTGTATGTGTGTTTGCCATTAATCCCCTGTCAAGTGTGTGTACCCCCTCTACAGGCCAATGGAGAATACAGTTAAAAGGCATACATGCTCCATATGGAGGACTAAAAGTGCCACAATTAAATAAATAAATACACCATTAAATAATTACTTAAATGTGTCATTAATTAATTAAAATTAGAATTAAATACATAAATGTGTTATTAAATGTGTCATTAATTAATTCAAATACCGATTCATTTTATGTAAAATACATATATAATTATTTCACTATTTACATTTACATTTCATGATCCTGCATTGCAGTGATTCATGAATTACTTAAAACTGTCAAACTGACCCATCAAAGTCAGTGGGCGGGGCTAACGCGAATCTAGTCTGATCCATTGCTTTGGTCTGAAGTAGAGTAGGCCAACCTGGATAGAGACAATGGAGGATCTCCGTGAACTTTCCAGGGAGTTGGTTAGAGACATTTTAAACTTAGCAGAGGATGTAGAAGCAGGACCTGCTGACCCAGAGCATGTAGCTAGTAAAGCAGAGGAACTTATTGAAGTTGTTGGAGTCATTTCCGCACTTTCCGACGAAGATATCGACCACAGAGTGATTGCAAATCTAGAAGAAGTTGTCCACCGCTTCTCTGGTACCAGGGCACTTCAGGCCCAACACACACAGGGACCGGGGCGTTTGGCGTTTGACATACCGAGTGCAGTTCTGGAGCATCAACTTCTTTGTGGAGTTCCCGCAGTTCAAATTGCAGCGATGTTCGGTGTGTCAAAGAGGACCATCAGGAGGCGCATGCAACAATACAGTTTAAGGTATTTACACTAAATTCATGAGTTTTCTGTTTATGAATTGCTGCTCTCATACACTCGGAAAGAATATGACGTTTAAGGTAACATTACTTGATGTTGTGTTTTTCTTGTTTGTACAGAAAGACAGATCTCTATTCAGCTGTGAATGATGAGGAGTTAGACCGTATTGTAAGTGAAATTCACAGAAGTCATCCAAACACCGCCTACAAGCTAATGCGTGGTCACCTGAATGCAAGAGGTGTGCATGTTCCAAGTGAGTAGATAATAATATGGGCATTATTTAAATGTATTTTTAATTTGGAGCTCTGCCCCTTTGAAAGGTGAAGGAAGCCCGCTTATGGAAAGACATCGCCTCTGAGATGTAGAATGTGTAGAAGAAATGTGAAGAGAAACACACATTTCAGGACGGCTGACTTGTATCATCAGGATAGACATGTCCTGTGATTTTTAGCCTCCTGTTTAATAGAGGTGGAACAATATCTGACAGTAATATTCTCAGCTGTCCGGATGTGCCCCTGCTGTAAAGGGTATAATATAATCATAGAAAAGCAAAATATCATAGGAGGCAAAAAATCTCAGGTCATCTCTGTTCGAGCATGTGGTATCTATCTATCTATCTATCTATCTATCTATCTATCTATCTATATCTATCTATCTATCTATCTATCTATCTATCTATCTATCTATCTATCTATCTATCTATATATCTATATATGTGTGTATATATATGTATATGTGTATATATATGTATATGTGTATATATATGTATATATATATATATGTATGTATATGTATGTATATATATATAAATATATATATGTATGTATGTATATATGTATGTATATGTATGTATGTATGTGTATATATATATATATATATGTATATGTATATATAATTTTTATATATGTGTATATATATGTGTATGTATATATATATATATATATATATATATACATATATATATATATATGTACAATATCTGACAGTAAAGTACATTTTTGAAGCTGTGGTGGTTCTGTAATAGTTGACTGTTTTACACACATTATTTATTTTATTATGACACCACTATATCCTCAAAATAAGTAGCCAGTGAGTGTGTGGTTATTCATTTTAAATTCCTCCCCTCAGTCTCAAGACTGCAAGAGTCTTTACGCAGAGTCAATGCAGAGGAGTCTACATGAGACGTCTGAGGCTGCGTGTATTAAGGCGACGGCAGTATTTTGTTCCTGGCCCAAACTCTTTGTGGCATATAGATGGCCACCATAAGCTTATCAGGTCAGTGATATTAGCAGATAAACAATGCATCTTTCTATATGTTTCATTACAATTGTTATACAATAAAGTTATATTTTTCATGTGTTTGCAACAGGTGGAGATTTGTTGTCCACGGTGGGGTGGATGGATTCAGTCGTTTAGTGGTCTACCTGACTGTGGCCGGCAATAATAGAGCTCATACGGTCTTACAGAGCTTTATCGCCGCTGTTGAGCAGTATGGGCTGCCATCAAGGGTACGGTCTGACAAATGGGGGGAGAATGCAGATGTAGCAGAATTCATGATCAGAAGCAGAGGTACCGACAGGAATTCACACATCACAGGCAGAAGTGTCCACAATCAGCGGTAAAGAAATATGTTTGGCAACTAGGCTCACACAACTAACATACTAGTTGAATGTACTTTAGCATATGTCATAAATTAACAATTTCTCAATTTTATCCTAAACACAGAATAGAGAGGATGTGGAGAGATGTTTATGAACATGCCCTGGACCTCTTCTATCAGATCTTTACTTCATTGGAAGATCAGGAGACACTGAATCCAGACAATGAAGTCCATCTTTTCGCTCTGCACCGGATTTTCCTTCCACTGGTTCAGCAAAGCCTCGACTCTTTTCGAGATGCTTGGAACTTCCACGGTCTTAGAACTGAAAGGAATCAGTCACCACAGCAACTCTGGAGAAGTTACAGAGAGCAAGGCCCTGAGGAGGATCCTACTGAGGTTAACAATGAACTTTAAACACTTTCTTAAAATTGTTTCCCCAAAGGAATTATGGGAGAAAAAAATGGTGCTAAATGTGATACTTTAAATGAAACATTTACTATAGATTATTGTCTCTTTAAAATCTCCCGAGCTTTTAAAGATCAACCTGTGAGCTGTAGTTTCTACAGTGCATACTATGCAAAGCTGTATTATTTTAAAAAACTGAATAAGTAACATTTCATTTCTCACTGCCTTGGTGACCAAAAATAACAATCTTGTGTAAGGACATGTCAAACTAGTTTTAAGTACAAGACTGATTATGCTTGTCATCCATTCAGGTTCCTGAAGAATATGGGATCGATTGGAACGGACCTCACTGCCTTCATCGAGGCACTGTGTCAGTCCCCGAGGTTCAGCTGGCCCGTGAGCTCTCAGATGAAGAGGTTGCAATTTTGCCAGCTCCAGGAGTTTCTGTTACTGATGCACTTAGACTATATGTAGAGACTGTGGAAGTGTTATCAAGAATCTTAGACTGATGTCCAACCCATGTTTTTATTTGTTGTGTTAGAACAAGCAAGGAAAAACTGAAAGTTTACTTTCCTTTTAAAAGAAAGGAAAAAAGCTGTTTCTTTGAAGCTTCCTGTCTCATTATGGTCCACAGAATGACTAACATGAATGCTGTACTGTTAGCACTGAAGGTGCAGAACAGTTTGATTTTAGTAAATGGAAGAAAAAAAAGTCAACTACTGCACAGTGTGTTAATGTTTTCAAAGACACTGAACTTGTGTCAATTCATCTGAACTGTGTATGCATTGACATTAGGGCTGGGCAATATGGAGAAAATCAAATATCACATTTTTGACCTAACACCTTGATGTCGATATTGCAACGATATTGTAAGGTTGACAATTGGTGCATTCACAAAATATCTTCCACATTTAGATTTCGGATAAATAACTATCATATTGTGGATATAATGACTAAGTGGTTAGTTGTCTGTAACTGTATTATCTTATCTAATTATATCCTACAGGTGTTATCTTTCTATTAACTTTTCAGTTACACACAATCTTATAGCAACACTATTGTGATGACACAAACCACTGTCTGTTTCTTTGCGATCCAACTCCTCGTTGACAATCACTGCCGGTACTACTGCACTCTCAGCTGATGTTTCAGGCCTCACTGGAACACTGTCACTGACTAGGGCTGTCTCTCTATCATTTTCTTCACTTTGGCCTCCCTCTTGTTCTCTTTCTGATTCCTGCATGGGTGTCCTTGAAGTTAACACAATTGAAATGATGGTCATACTCGCTTATTTGTGTGCACAACAATAAGAGAGACATATTCCCAAAGAAAATAAATTATGCTACCCTTGCATTGCTTTAAGAAGTACATACCCATTGCAGCTCAATCTGTGCAGCTTCATCTCTGAAAAGGGAACTTCCTTCTGATAAGTGATGCAGGGGATGACTGGACCAGAGGCAGGACGTGAGCTCTCCTAACAACAACAACAAATGGCTTTTAATTAATGATTAAAAGTCACCAGTAATCTTTGTTTTGATTATGTATTAAACTAAGTCTCTGTAAATGTATGTACACAATCTAAGGGTAGATCCTGTTGAAGTGGACGTATGTAGATTGTAGCCTGTCCAATCATCGATGGATCTTTCAGATAGGCAAGGGTGTATCCAGTGCTGGGACACTGAAGCAACGCAAGATTTCGACTGCGAGTAGATCCTACAAGTTTTAGAAATTCAAAGCCTCCCCCTTGTTGGAGCTTCGGAAACACTTCCATCAGTTTATTTGTTATAACCATGGGATCGTGGTCATTCCCTGGAGAAAAAAACTAAACAAAATCATAACTCACCTCACCTTAAATTAAGCAAATAAGCCTGTGATAACTATTATTGACACTATGAACACCAATTAAGTTTGAGTCACTATAAAAAGAAATGCAAATAATTTCAACAAGCCACAGACAGTACAAACTTTTTTTACTTTTGGTAAATGCCTAATTTCGCACTGACCTGAAAATGTTACTTTTTGCTCTCCAAGTCCTGAAGTAAGAAGTTCAGCTTTAAACAGTACGCTTGGAATTTTATCCGCATTGTGGTCAGCCAAACAACAGACAGTGTGTGTGTAGCTTCTTCGGCTAACTTGGACTTGTGCTGGTCGTCTCGTCATATTCCTTCTGGCTCCAATGTTATATGGCGCAAAGAGCCTTGCTACCTCCGCTGCAACACAGAAAAACGTAACAGCTCAATGGTCACCAGTCAGCTAAAACAGCCTCTACTTCTATCTTGGGATGCTCAAGCCAGCTAACACCATTTAGCCGATTAGCGAACTAGCTAGGTTTATGCTTCCCCCATTAACAATAAACGTGTCACGCACCGAAGCATCATAATACCGCATGCAAATACATGTTCGAGTCGATCTAATTTAACCTACACGTGTGTCCCGAATCATTAAATAGTAGCACACCTGGCTAACATGAAATTACTTAGCTTACCTTGGACAGGTGTACGTGATTGAGCGGCCGGTATCTGCTGTGACTGAGCTGCCGGAGTCACCGGTGCACGCGGGAGCCGTTGGACTTCTGCTCAGAGCTTCCTCAATCAAATTCGCTGCTTCTCTCAGCAGCTCCGGGCAACTTTTAGACATTTTGTCCTGCACCTCACACAGCGTCTCAACATTGGGGCTAGCAGGACCGAGTCTTCTCTTGATTTTTAGCCGTTGCAATGAAAGTTCTGTTTAACCGTGTAACTAAACCAACGTAGAGGTGAATAGCGCCACCCAGTGTATTGGAATGTGTTCAGTAGCTCTGCATCAATCCATTATCCGGAATTGATTTGTCTTGGCTTGATGCAGAGGGTAACCAATCAGGCGTTAGGTTCCGCCTACCAACTTTTGATGGGTCAGTTTGACAGTTTTAAGTAATTCAGGAAGCACTCCAACGCAGGACCATGAAATGTAAATGTAAATAGTGAAATAATTATATATGTATTTTACATAAAATGAATCGGTATTTGAATTAATTAATGACACATTTAATAACACATTTATGTATTTAATTCTAATTTTAATTAATTAATGACACATTTAAGTAATTATTTAATGGTGTATTTATTTATTTAATTGTGGCACTTTTAGTCCTCCATAGCTCCAAGGCCTACTGGGAGTGACTGGAATGGCAGCACACAGTCTTTTGACTATACGAGACCATGTTTACCATGCTGTTTGTTTCTTTACTTTAATGATCAGAATTCGTTTTGGTAGAATTCTCTACATTTTTGTATCCAGAAGAACAACAAATAACTGTATTATTATTTTTCAACTTGAATCAAACTCTGGACATTGGATTTACATTTTACATTTTAGTCATTTAGCAGACGCTCTTATCCAGAGCGACTTACAGTTAGTGAGTGCATACATCTATAATACTGGCCCCCCGTGGGAATCGAAACCACAACCCTGGTGTTGCAAGCGCCATGCTCTACCAACTGAGCTACAGGAGGTGTCAAGACTAATATTTCACCACTCGCCATTGTGGCTAAAGGATTAGAATGGAAATTGTATTAGGACAATTATATTGGACAATTTAGCCACTACAGGCTTGTAAGGAACATTTCCACAGTGTTTCAGCCACTGTAAGCCCCCTTGAGTTCTTGAGAGCTAGACATGCATGATATATACTACCAGCCAAAAGTTTGGACACACCAGGGTTTTTCTTTATTTTTAAATTTTTTTACATTGTAGAATAATAGTGAAGACATCAAAACTATGAAATAACACATATGGAATCATGTAGTAACCAAAAAACAAATAAAAAATATATTTTATATTTGAGATTCTTCAAATAGCCACACTTTCCCTTGATGACAGCTTTGCACACGCTTGGCATTCTCTCAACCAGCTTCATGAGGTAGTCACCTGGAATGCATTTCAATTAACAGGTGTGCGTTCTTAAAAGTACATTTGTGGAATTTATTATGTGTTTGAGCCAATCAGTTGTGTTGTGACAAGGTAGGGGGGGTATACAGCATATAGCCCTATTTGGTAAAAGACCAAGTCCATATTATGGCAAGAACAGCTCAAATGAGCAAAGAGAAACAACAGTCCATCATTACTTTAAGACATGAAGGTCAGTCAATACGGAACATTTAAAGAACTTTGAAAGTTTCTTCAAGTGCAGTCGCAAAACCCATCAAGCGCTATGATGAAACTGGCTCTCATGAGGACCGCCACAGGAATGGAAGACCCAGAGTTACCTCTGCTGCATCTCAACATCAACTGTTCAGAGGGGACTGTTGGAATCAGGCCTTCATGGTCGCATTGCTGTAAAGAAACCACTACTAAAGGACACCAATAAGAAGAAGAGACCTGCTTGGGCCAAGAAACACGAGCAATGGACATTAGACCGTTGGAAATTTGTCCTTAGGTCTGGAGTCCAAATTTGAGATTTTTGGTTCAAACTGCTGTATCTTTGTGAGACGCGGTGCGGGTGAACAGATGATCTCCGCATGTGTATTTCCCACCGTAAAGCATGGAGGAGGAGGTGTTATGGTGTGGGTGTGCTTTGCTGGTGACACTGTTTGTGATTTATTTAGAATTCAAGGCACACTTAACCAGCATGGTTACCACAGCATTCTAATGTTTGGGCTTAGTGGGACTATCATTTGTTTTTAAACAGGACAATGACCCAACACACCTCCAGGCTGTGTAAGGGCTATTTTACCAAGAAGGAGAGTGATGGAGTGCTGCATCAGATGACCTGGCCTCCACAATCCCCCGACATGTACAAAGAAAAAAACCTAAGTGTCCCTTGTCTGTCACAAACGTTGAATAAAATTATATTTGAGCTAACTCTAAAACAGGACAAATACTCTAAAAAGTCAGTAAAATAATACTTTCATGTGAATATTTCGTCTCAAAATTCGACCCACTGAAGGACCAACCACACAGACAAGCAGTAGGGTACGTTCACATGTTGTAATGTTATTCAACATTCTGGCTTGTAAGGAAACTTTCCACGTTTTTACACTGCTTGGTTTCAGGCTGTATAGAAGCTAGTATCACATCACAGACTGATTCAGCCTAGCTAGCGAGGTAAAAGTCATTTAGTGAAAGGGGGAAAAAAATCAAAAGTATAGCTAGCTAGATCTTACGAAGGGACAAATAAAATGCAGGCAAAGATTGGCATAACTTATTGTTTTGGTTCCAGCACCCCTGCTTAAAATGAATAGAACAGCGGTGTATTCATTACGAAAACAGTTTACAGTTTAAGAACCAAAATGGAAGCTAGCCTTTGTTGAGCCCCCAACAACCGGATGTTCCGGTTTTCAGGGGAAACGGAAAGAGAGCCTGCTTTTGGAAGTTAACAGAGAAGGGTGCAATTGCGGCTCGCAATTCGGGACGTCCTGCATGTGGGCATTCCTGCATCTGCCGGAACCCTCTTTATACTTCTATTGGTCCATTTGTAAGCTAGGACTCTGGTACACAGGGGCGCTAAAGTACAGTAGGTGGCAGTAATGCACCATCTAACGTTGGATGTCAACAGCCGAAGAGGTGGGGGCGACAATGGTAGATAGCTAGCTAAGACAACAGTAGACAGTGTCCTTCGCCCCCACCTGTTGGGCACTGTTTTCCCGCAGTTTTGTTAACGACGGCAAGGGTAGATGTTCGTCAGGCGTTAGCAAAGGACACTGGGTGCTAGCTAGCTAGAACTCTGGTACGCAGCAGGCGGGATAGGTAGCTAGCTAGCACACCGGTAGACAGTGTACTTCGCCCCCGCCTGTCGGGCACTGTTTCCCTGCAGTTAAGTTATCGACCGCAAGGGCAGGTGTTTGGCAGGTGTTTGCGAAGGACACAGGAGGCGTAATGTTCCTCAATAAAATTGAAGAATATGGGACTTTAAAACGGGTGTCCCAACTCTGTGGTCACTAAAGATCCCATGGGGGGCTTATTTGTCCTGTTTTCACTGCATGTGTACACTGAGGGTACAAAACATTAGGAACATCTAATGTTGAGTTGCACCCCTTTTGCGCTCAGAACAGCATCAATTCGTCGGGGCATGGATTTGGTTGGCGGATCGCGTCCAACTTTTTGTTGCATACACCGCCACCTACTGTACTGGAGTGTGATGCCAGTCACGGCCTACCTACATCACAGGAGATTGGTGGTACCTTAATTGGGGAGGACGGGCTCGTGGTAATGGCTGGAGCGGAATGAGTGGAATGGTATCAAATACAGGGTTTCCATGTGTTTGATGCCATTCCATTTGCGCTGTTTCAGCCATTATTATGAGTCGTCCTCCCCCCAGCAGCCTCCACTGACCTACATTAAATTCCGATAATAAAAAATTGGGGGAAAGGAAAATGACTTTGCCAACTATTAGCCCTCTCAACCACAAAAAACACCACCCATTCCACTATTTAACCCTATCTAATCCTACTCCAGGCCAACGGTCTTGGAGGACAGAACACTACCACTCAACACCCCCTGCAACTCTCTGCAGCTGCCACCACAACCTCTATTTTCTGTGACTTACGTTCCATTTCTGCAGTACAGTTGACAACCATGGCTATGGATGCTAAGAAACCCACTTTACTGAAGCACATATCATTCCCATCCCTCTCTATAGGTTTCTGCTTACCAGTGGCATGTATTCATGGATGCCAAGGGAAGCCAGGCTTCCCCAAAACATTTACCTAGTATAAAAATAAAAGTAAACATTAGAAAATGTATTTAGTCTCTGTGTTTTATAATTTTCCTTTAAGTGGCTGAATGTGTCTCACCGGAGAATGCATCCGAGCGAGCAAAACAACACCCCTTTGTCTATGTATGTGTAGGCCTTCTATCTGATGCTGTCTTGTCGAAAAGAGTATGACATTGAATGCAAGGGAAGCCAGCGAGCATTTGGCCTTCCTTGATAAAAAAGTATAAAATAATAGCCAATCAGCGTTGAGCTAAACTAAATGAGCTCAACTGTAAATGGTCCTAGCGCACACACAAAAATGTAAAGGGAGGCCAGTTTCGATTTGGAATTGTCCTCTGCTGGCTCGCTAGCTAGCTAAAATGGGGCTTTCCTAAATTAGCCATGGATGGAGATAGGGATTTGGACTTAACTTGCTAATGTTGCCCATGAAAGGGCTATTGAGCAAGCATTTTAGCCAGGTAGCCTAGGACAACAAAAAATAAAAGTGTGTACTGTATCACAGAGTGATAGACCGTTTCGTCAACATGAAAGAGAGGAGGATGGCATTGTTCATAATTCTCTATAATTAGGGTGAGTCAACATGTTTTTTCTACTTGCACGAACGCGGACACACACACACACACACACACCAGGAAAATAACCTCTCACTCAACGTCAACAAAACAAAGGAGATGATTGTGGACTTCAGGAAACAGCAGAGGGTGCACCCCCTATCCACATCGACGGGACCACAGTGGAGAAGGTGGAAAGCTTCAAGTTCCTTGGCGTACACATCACTAATAAACTGAAATGGACCATCCACACAGACAGTGTGGTGAAGAAGGCGCAACAGAGCCTCTTCAACCTCAGGAGGCAAAATAAATTTGGCTTGGCACCTAAAACTCTCACAAACTTTTACAGATGCACAATTGAGAGCATCCTGTCGGGCTGTATCACTGCCTGGTATGGCAACTTCACCACCCGCAACCGCAAGGCTCTCCAGAGGGTGGTGCGGTCTGCACAACACATTACCGGGGGCAAACTACCCACCCTCCAGGACACCTACAGCACCCGATGCCACTGGAAGGCCAAAAAGATCATCAAGGACATCAACCAGCCGTACACTCCACAGAGCTGGGCTTTACGGAAGAGTGGGCAGAAAAAGCCATTGCTTTAAGAAAAAAATAAGCAAACACGTTTGGTGTTCGCCAAAAGGCATGTGGGAGACTCCTCAAACATATGGAAGAAGGTACTCTGGTCAGATGAGACAAAATTTTTGTAAGGCAACAAAATAGGAAGAATGCCAAGGGGGGTGAATACTTTTGCAAGTCACCACTTTTCCGTCATTCATTTTTTGAATTTTTTGAAACAAGTAATTTTTTTCATTTCACCAATTTGGACTATTTTGTGTATGTCCATTACATGAAATCCAAATAAAAATCAATTAAAATTACAGGTTGTAATGCAACAAAATAGGAAAAAATTGACCAATAGAAGTATAAAGAGGGGTTTCTGCAGATGCAGGAATGCCCCGAATTGCGGTCTGCAGTTGCACCCTTCTCCAACAATCCAAATTCCACGCCAAGAGGATATACTATTTCCAGGGAGGAACAAAGCTTCAATATTACACATTAGGCGCATTCACACTGCACCTTAGCCCAGGTGTAACAGCCTGCTTAGGCTAAGGGAGATTTTAACCTGGGGCTAAGCGAGTGGTCACACTTCCACATTCTAAAGTGGGCTAGCACCAACCTTAGCCCAGGGCTAGCTGGCCCTGCTCCGGAGCAGGGTTAGCACCGACTTTGAGGCTAGCCCTAGAAACACAGTGGTGCCAAAAACAAAATATCCAGCATGAAACGGGGTCAACAATTTTCACTGTCCAATCACAAAAGCTGCACTTTCACTTAATTAATTTGATAAGTAAATGTACAGCTGGAAGGGCAGCAAATGCTACATTTCCATCTGTTTTCATAGCTTTTCTATTGACATTTAATTAGATATAGCTATCCATTATGATAACAATGTTGCATGAGTTTGCCTGGATCAGAAAAGTTTATGTCTCGAGCATAAACATTCTATATACAGGAGCAAAATCACATTTCAAAAGTGAAACATTGTTTCCTAGGTCAGATAGGCAGAAAGCAAGGTTTACAAACCATCCCTGTTGGAAATCAAATGCTAGGCTAGAAGTAAGATGACATAATGTGTTAATAAATGCCTTACTTATAACATTGGTCATGTGGCAGAGATATTGTTGGTCACATGTTGTGTTTGTCCATTAGCCCAGGGCTTTGGAATACAAGTGTGAATCTTTAACCCAGGGCTAAAGCTTCGGCCCTGGGTTAACAAATGTGTGTGAACACAAGATAAGCTAGCCCAGGGCAGAGGTGAAAAGAGCAATAGGTAAGGGTGGGTTAACTTCACCTGGGAAAGATGAGGTGTGCTATGTTATGTTGGCCCATCTTAGTGATGAGGCACTGGATAAGGTATTGGTGTTGTACAACAGAGTGTGGGAGGAGGGGAAACTACCAGGCAATTGGAAGGAGGCAGTAGTGGTACCAATCCGGAAGCCCGGGAAGGATCCAACGAAGCCAACAAGCTATCGGCCAATAGCTATGTTGTATGTAAGATTATGGAACGTATGATTACGGAGAGGCTAACTTACTTCCTGGAGAGCAGAGGGCTAGTAACGCCACATCAGAGTGGGTTCAGGAAGGGTAGGGGAACTATGGATCCAGTGCTCTGCTTAGAAGCAGAGGTCAAGAAGGCTCAGGGGAACAAGGAGACTGTTGTAGCTGTCTTCTTTTGATGTGGAGAAGGCGTATGATATGATGTGGAAGGAGGGGTTGTTAATCAAGCTTGATATTATGGGGGTAGGAGGAAGAATGTACAACTGGATAAAGGATTTCCTGTTTGGAAGGTCTATCCAGGTGAGGGTGGGGAAGTCTTTATCAGGCAGCTACTTGGTGGATAATGGTACACCGCAGGGGAGCGTGATTAGTCCTCTGTTGTTCTCAATCATGATCAATTATGTTTACTCTCAGGTACAGCCGGATATAGGGAGGTCATTATTTGCAGATGATGGTGCCTTATGGAAGAGGGAAAGAAATGTGCCATACATAGTCAGGAAGGTACAGGAAGCAATTGATGAGGTAGAGCGGTGGGCATTAATGTGGGGATTCAGGTTCTCTGTAGAGAAAACTCAAACAGTGTTCTTTACCAGGAGGAAGGTGGGAGATGAGGTATGCTTGAGGTTATATGGGAGAAACTTGGAGAGGGTGGGGTCCTTCAGGTTCCTTGGGGTATACTTTGATACTAGACTGACTTGGGCAGAACACATTGAGAGAGTGGTGGGAAAGTGTAAGAAGGTGCTAAATGTGATGCACTGTCTGACGGGGAAGGAGTGGGGGGCTGGGCATTCCTCATTGAAGACCATGTATGTTGCATTGATCTGATCTGTAATAGACTATGGAAGTATAGCATATGGTTCGGCAGCCCGGACCTCACTGGAAAGGCTAGATGTCATACGGGGTAAGGACTCAGAATATGTAGTGGGGCGTTTCGGACGTCCCCAGTGGCTGCATTACAGGTGGAGATGGGGGATATGCCGTTGCAGATTAGGAGACAGCAGATGGCAATGAATTACTGGGTCAACCTACAAGGACATGGGGTGTCTCATCCTGCGAAAGGGGTTTTACAGGCATGCTGGGAACATGAGCGAAGACCGAACACAAACTTTGGGTGAGTGGGTAATACCCAGGCGAAGGAGATGGGACTGTATGGAAGGGAGTTTAGTCCAACCCATGGCAGGGTTAAACAGATGGGTATTCAGATAAGATTTAATTGGGTTCCAGCCCATGTGGGGGTGGAGGGGAATGAGGCGGTAGATGAACAGGCTAAACAAGCACTTAGTAGTGGGAATGTTGATGTTGAAGTGTCAATGAGCAAGGCAGAGGCAAAAAGACTGATATATACAGTGATGGTGAAGAGATGGCAGGAGCAGGGGAATATAAATAATAATGGAAGGCAGTTATTTCAAGTACAGAGGAAAGTCGGGGAGGGGAGGACGGCAGGAAGGGACAGAAGAGAGGAGGCTATTTTTTACAAGATTAAGGGTGGGACACAGCCAGTTGAATAAGACATTGTAGTGTATGGAAATTATGACTGTTTTAAATGTTTTTCATGAAGAAATGGAATGTTGGTTATGTTAGTATCAAAAGGCAATGTTTAGTATAATGTAACATATAATAGACAGGAAGTGTATTGTAAAACTGGCCAGAAGAGGGAGCCCATCTTGTTGCATTGGTTATAAATAGGGGTACACGAAGAAGATAGGACAGAGCAGACATTGGAATTGGAGGACACTGCTCTCCAGACCTTGCAAGTCTGTTACTCATGCTGAAGCTTGTGATCTGAATAAACCTTATGATCAACGTTCAGTATGAGCAGACTCCTTTTGTTCATCAGCAATGACGACCACCATTCATCATATACGACATAATGGCGAGCTTGCCAGGAGGGATGATGCAATCCTTCTTTGCTGCATTTGGAGTCGCCAAGCTAACTCAAGCTAACTTCGGTCTGGAGTCATGACCCGACCAAACACAGCTAAGTTGTTGGTTTTGTTACTGCTTGTGTACACTGGAGGAATGTACCCTTATGACTGTGCCTTAGGTGGTGTTTTTGCTGATGACTGGGGTCTGGCTAATCATTATACAAATTTTAAAAATTGTTTATAGAGATGTGTTGCTTGAATAGTAAGTCAAGAACAGTCGGGGCCAAGATATGTATACAATTTTAGAGCATTGCAGGTTTGGATAAGCCCTCGTGACGAGGCGACCAACAGGGTGGGCCAAAATCCTGGCAACGCATTATGAGTTTCAGGTCAGTCTGGGACTGGGGTTTGGTTGAAAATTTATTGGGGATGGCTTGCTCAACTTCTGTCCGACGGGATATTTGCATTGGGGAGGATCGCTCACTTAAATAGCCTTACCCACGGCAGAATAAATTTAGGGCAAACGAAACAGTACTCAATTAAAGGAACGCAATGCTGGGTTTTGTTACATGTTGTAGGCCGCAGTTAGCGAAAGGCTAATGCTAAAGGCTAATTGTGTTGCGTGCTACATGATAATCTCAACCTTAGAGGTCCACTGCGATGGATTCAAGCCTCTTAAACTTGTTTGTATGTGGTGGAACTGAAAGTTCTACGCAAATGTGAGCTCTGTTATGTGTAATTGTGTGAGTATAACGTATAAAATAGTGACGCTGTAGCGTAATGCTATCGGTCTATTGTGTGGTAAGCATGGGCTTAAGGGGATGTGCGCATGCGTGTGATTTTACGGGGCTAAAACTACAACATGTGTTTATGTGCTAAGCCTACAAAGCACGGCATTATGGGTAAGGGTCATAGGTCCCATGTGGGGGGTTGGAAGGGACAATAGTCACAGAATAGAGAGATTTTGGGAAAAATCTCCTAGGTGTTAAACGGCTGTTGTTTGAATATGAAACTATTTGGCGAGATGTAGTAAAGTTATAAATCAAATATATGTTGACGGAGTATAATTAATTAAATTAAAAGACGATTAAAATTAAATGAAATGTTTTGGAGCGATCTATTTAATAAATGTATGGGCATGCGTTTAATTTTGCGACACTACACTACAGAAAGGGGGAGTTTATGGCACGAGATTAGGACACGTTTTGGTTTACGGCACTAAACTACAACACGAGGGTATTGTAAAACAACAAAACAAAATGGTGGGTACAGGTCATAGGTCCCATTTGGCGTTATCCTGCAAGGGAAAATAGACAGACAGAGGAGAAATTTTAACATGATGATTCTAGTTTAAACGGCGGTGGGTTAAGATGAAACTTGTTTTGAGACCGATTGAATTTATAAATTAAATATATGATAATGGATTATAATGGATTGAATTAAATAATTAAATAACGGATTAAAATAATGTTTTTGAGCGATCTATTTAGTTCTGAGTTTAGTCTTAGAGTGAATAATGTAAAACGGACGAATATTGAATGTGGATAACTTGGTTAATTGCATAAACTGCTGAAATCTTGTGTGTTTCTATGTTTTTTGAAATATGAGAGGAACATGGAACGGCGGGACGAGAGAGAGAGGAGGGGCTGACGTGTGCGTGGCGTGACGTCACATGACGTGACATCACGTGACGCAGCAGAGGATCGGATCAGGCTAGTACACAAAATCATCCTAACAAGATATGTGATGTTATGACGATTTTACATAGACTTGGCAAAAACTATTTCATTAAAAATTGTATTTTGGTGGCTCTGTGTATCACTGGGGTTTAATTACAGTTGGGTTGGGAATCAAGGACTGACATTATTCTTTAAATTTAAGATAATTAGGTGCTTATAGTGCAAGGGCCTATAGAGCAAGGGGGTTTATGGGGATTGTAGTATTGAAGGGTTAGAGGCTTTGTTTTTGGGATTGCTTGGGAGTTGACTAATTTACTTGCATTTGATGGGTTGTGGTAATATAGTCAACACTAATGGATAAATTGGGGACATAGGATATAGGAATAAAAATTGGTTTGAATTATTCATGATTTTTAATTGACTTATTTGGATTTATTTGGAGTTGTTAGGTTTATATTAATAATTTAAGGGGGGAAGCCTACATAGGCTATATAGTTTAAAATAAGATAGTTCACAATAAAGGAATATAAAAGGGTGTTACAATGGGGAAAAAGATATCAGGACTATGAAAGTCATTACACGGGTTGAAATAGGGGTAATCCTTTAATTAAAGTGTTGCTAGGTTATCCGGCAAGTGAAACAAAAGTTGCCCTTCATTCTCAAACAGAAATTGATCAAATATGTCAGCGATAAGATAGGTTTAAAAAGTAGAGCTTAGGGATGTTTATTCTCAGCGTACAATGATCATCCAGGAGAGTGATTATTGCCTCAGAGATGAAGATGAATCCAAAACTTCAGAAGTAAGAAAAACCGAGATGTCTGGAAACGAAGAGAAGAATGAGGTTCAGAAAGATGAAGATGAAGTTGAAGATGAAGATTTGGAGATTAAAGGTGCTTTATTTTCAAGAGGAGTTTGTCCTACAAGGACTGGCACAGAAGAACAGTAAGAAGATGATGGAAGATGATATTTCGAGGACAGAACTTAGAACTAAGGTTGAAGAATACTGATATGTCAACGACGAGAAGGAACAGGACCAAGAAAACATGCTGAGAAAATAATCCCAAGAGTTGGAGAAGAAGAAACTCTGAAAACTCAATCATACAACGGGTGGAGAAGATAAGTTTTGGTTATGAAGAATCAGAGTGAACCAAATCAACAATCACTGTTACAGCTTTAACTGAACAATATCAAAGGCAATTGTACCAGCCAAGGGGGGACCAGATGTTCCATATCGACCGCCAGTTTCTGGACAGACACAGAATTGGAGGAGGAGGAAGAACAGAGAACATTTTTAAGGAAGATACAGGGGCAATTCAAGATCACCTGTTAGTGTCTAGAAGATCCGGAAGGGGGGGCATTGCTGAGAGCATCGATTAGAGGAGAAGAGAAAATAGCTAACAGTTGAAACAACCGACCATTAGAAGTGATAGTGAATAGGGGAAAAACTTATTTGTGTTCAGCCTAAAGAGGTTAAACATCTCACTACTTGATAACTAATTAGGATAGGGATTTGAGGTAGTAAAACAGTTACTTACTCTTAAGGTACTAATATTAGAAGATGCTGTTATGGCAGTGTTGGGAAGAGATGCATGGTTTGAATTGAATTGTACAATAAAATGTACACTAGACGACTGTCTATTAGACGATCTGTCTGGGAAAATAAAGTTAAAAGGGGGTGACTATTATTCTGGGTTACATTCTTACACTAAGGGATTTCAGGCTAGGCTAAAAGGTGTTTAGACGTTTGCCAAGTCTGTGTGTAATGAGTCAGAAGCAGGTGGGGAACTTTCCCAATCACATATTCCAAAAATTTGGTGGTAAGAGATTTTGTCAATAAATCAGGGGAAAAGGTTTTAAATGTTATGAGAGAAAAGATTAGATTAAAATAAGTTAGGAGTAGATTAGGGTTGGAAGAATTCTGAGACAGTAAGCTAAGTTTCAAAGTTAGTAGTAAGACAGAGAGAGAACAGTGAGGAAGGACATTTTAAAGTTTAGTGGGAAGATATGGTAGGAGTTTAAATCGGTTAGGAGCAGATGCATTGAGAAAGTATGTGTTGCTGAATGATTTGAGGGTGATTGAGTATCTATATTTACAGTTTCCAGCAGGGAGATCAAGGTCATTATAGGTGTATTTTGTGTAATCAAAAGTTTGAAAGTCAGGGATTTAGAGATAGGACTGAGATTTGGGGAAAAAGTGACACTAGTGGTGATGGATGGAAGTACAAGGTTCAAAGTCTTAGGGGAAAACTGGGGGAAAACTAGGAGTAAATAAGGACATTAACACTTCAGTCTATTATAACAACAGTGAGAAGCAAGTTAACTCTTTCAACATTGATAGGTATTAAAGTCATAAATATATTGCATTTGACTATAAGGGAACCAATACAGCACCAATTTTAGGGGGAAAAATACTTATTAGGGTTTAGGATGGGGACGTTTCTCCCATATGGAGAGATAATTATGGAGAATAAGTGTTGTTATCAGGACCAGGAGTAAAAGGAGGTATAGTTTAGAAGAGGGTTAGGAGTGACTGTTCACTTAGGTTGCGTAATGTTATAGAGAGATAATTAGGGAGAATATGTGTACTTATCTAGTGAAAGCATTAAAATTTGTTTTGGTTAAGAATTATTGGTTAAAGGGCTATGTAATTTGTAAGGTGACGCTTATAATGGAAGATTTGAAGTCTGTAGAAGTTTCCACAGTCACAGAGGGAGTTAAGGATAAGTTTATTACAGTAGTCACTCCAACAGTGAATAATACACATGGGATATGGGTAGCTTTTCCACTAGAAGGAATTAAGGGTTTTAATTCATCAACTAAATCAACGACGGTAATGGTAACTTTGGAAAGAAATTAATGACTCAGGAGTTTATGTTACGGATGGAGAGGGCTGTCAATGATAGTACGAATAGGATTAAAATAGGAGAGCAGATATTAATAGAAGCAATATAGATTAATC
Organism: Coregonus clupeaformis; assembly: GCF_020615455.1. NCBI lineage: Eukaryota > Metazoa > Chordata > Actinopteri > Salmoniformes > Salmonidae > Coregonus > Coregonus clupeaformis. Next base: position 51,739,620 of record NC_059200.1, on the reverse strand, counting down.
TGAAATGGAGAAGAGAGATTCATCATGGAAGCTGCAGGATGAGGTCTTTTGATTTTGATGACAGAGGGGGGGGCATCTGATCAGTGCTGCTCGTTCCTCTGTTGTGAAAATTAGAGATAGATTAACTCATTCTGTAAGAATCAGTGAGGAATCTTGAGGGTTGATGTCTGTTGGGGATGCCAGCCCAAGACGTGTTGGACGGTTGCGCAGCCTCTAGCGGGTATGGGTCAGGGTTATGCTTTGTCATAACTGTGGTATCGGCAACAGTCATTGACCGATAAAATAATGTCGTTGTCAGAACAGTGGTTTAAGCCTAGGTTTAAGTAGTATTCTGGGGTAAATGAATTACCCTATGGGAATTGTTAGATGGAAAGTAAAGTCAGGTAACAGTGGAAACCTGAAGTATTCAGGTGAAACATTGAGGGCTAAAAGTTATTTTTGTTCTAATAAAACATATGAGGTAAAGGGTATGTTTATGGGAATATCATATTGGGATGTTATATGATAACTTTGGATAAGCATGAACATAAGGTTAGAGATGACAAATATAATGTAATTTTTATATACCAGGTAGTAGAAAAGCAGGATTTTGATGGTTAAATGATTAGCTTTTGACTGACAATGTGTCTATGGGAATTTTAGAGATATTTGGTGGGTTTGTGATGATAGAGTATATTCGTACCCTATGGGGGGATAGGATATTGTTACAGGTCAACGTTTAAGCTTCCATAGGAGGTTTCTACTATTATAAGAGGGATAGCATTGGACACAGCTAAATCTAGGGTTAAAAGGGTGACATGGCTACATGTCATAGTCTTCAAGCCTACCATTGGAGAATAAGTCTAAGGGAGAAGGGGGGACTTCTTCCATGGTATGGTGTAACATTTGGGAAGATCATATGGATAAATATTAGTTATACTTTGAGTCCAGATAGGTCAGATAATATCACTGGGGTTATAGATGCATTATAAGGGATGTGTTTGAGAGATTTGAGAAGAGTTGGTTGCAAGATCAATTAGGCCAGTAGGGGCAGTGATGGGTCAGATTTTAGTTTCAGCTTTGATATCACTGTGTGATGTTTGTACTGACTTTTGAGAAAGTTATGAGATTAAGATAGGTTGGAGAGTTCCTGGAGACAACACTCAGATGCCGGTGGTGACTGTTCCTGATCTGGATAAAGATGGACAAGTGGAACTGATGGATAAATATCATTTTGGATTATTTGATGATTTTTCAAATTGTTTTTTCAATATTAGTATGATTTTTAGTATGATTTATGAATCAAAGGGGGGAATGGATAATGTGATTCATGCATCATTTATATATCATTTTTTAAATTCTTAGGTGAAATTGAGGTTTAATTTGAAAGTGGTTGTTTTGCAAAGGATACTGTTTGGTCGTTTCTTTTCTTTTCATTCCAGAAGCATTTGGGGGAACATGTGACTCAAACAAGAACATGTGACTCAAAGACAATATGAAGGGACAATATGACTGGAGGAGATGAAACAAGGAGGGTGTGGCTGATTCCATCATCAACGATGCAGTGGAAGTCGAGATTACGGAGGAGACTACGGAGGAGATGAAGTGTAGTGGACTACATTCCAGTGTCAGCAATGAAATATAGACATATTTGATGTGTAATACATAATTGTGTCATATTCTTAGGTATTGATTTTAGTAGAATGATGTTTGATGTTATTGAATGCAGATGAGGATCTTAGATGCTTTTGTTTATTTCGATGGGGTTAGGGGAAAGGACGTTTAGGCAGGGAGAGATTCCCTTTCAGGTCCTATGGGTTGACCAGCTTGAGAGTGGATGTTTCTGGATAGGATTTTGTTTGCAGGGGAAACATGTGTATTTAATGGCATCATAGTTTCAAATGTATTTACATGGTTTATGAGTTTATCTGGAGTACCGCGGTGGTTGCCTGGGGCAGAGGGACCGTGAGAGAATTTTACTGTCTTGATTGATGGATGGATGGATTTGGAACAAAGGTTGCCTGACAGTTTTTCGCTCTCACACTCCATAAAGATTTATTCATAATTCATAGTAATATGTTAACATTTCATCAACAGTTATTCATATTTCATAAGAAAGGTATTTACACTCTAGAGGAGAATGTTTTTGGGTTTAAGGTTAAGAATATTCAATAAGATAAATGTTACTGGTCATAATTATATTCTGTTTGTTTTCGAGACTTAGTTTAGTCTCGAAGGGGGGAAATGTAGTGTATGGAAATTATGACTGTTTTAAATGTTTTTCATGAAGAAATGGAATGTTGGTTATGTTAGTATCAAAAGGCAATGGTTAGTATAATGTAACATATAATAGACAGGAAGTGTATTGTAAAACTGGCCAGAAGAGGGAGCCCATCTTGTTGCATTGGTTATAAATAGGGGTACACGAAGAAGATAGGACAGAGCAGACATTGGAATTGGAGGACACTGCTCTCCAGACCTTGCAAGTCTGTTACTCATGCTGAAGCTTGTGATCTGAATAAACCTTATGATCAACGTTCAGTATGAGCAGACTCCTTTTGTTCATCAGCAATGACGACCACCATTCATCATATACGACAACATTAAACGTGATAGGAAAGTATCCATCAGGAAAGTGTGATTATTGTCAGGAAATAGAGACTGTGGAGCATGTATTGCTACAGTGTGGGCAGTATCAGAGGGAAGGAGAGAGGATGAGATTTAGTATGAGGGAGAAGGGGATACAGGAAATTAGTTTAGAGTATATTGAGTAGAGCGTCATTAGATATAGTCTCAAATATTTTGTTATCTTTTTTAAGAGAAACGGGGTTGGCAGGTAGGATCTCTGGCCCACACTCCAGTACGGTAGGTGGCGGTAATGCACCATAAAGTTGGATGCCAACCGCCGATAAACCCCACTAAAGAAGTCCGACGAGAGCGGATACAAATTTATTGCTTTAACTAATTATGACAAATGTTAAGAAATGTAATAAAGTAATAACTTTTCAAATAAGTCAAGTTACGTTGGCTGACAATTTGTTAGCTACGCTGTCCTTACGAACCACCAAGCATTACAGCAGTATGTACCGGTATGTTAGCTATTTACCGGATTGCTAATACATCGAACCAGGCAGCATATTAACTATCTGCTATCTAACTAACTACCCAACGTTTATTATTGATTATTCACATAATTCTTAGCTAAGTGGTATAGTCGTTGTGCGTTTCAATGGACATTGTTAATTCTGGCTATCTACTCCGATTTCAAAGCACGCTCGTCTGAGTGTGCCAGAGCACAGAATAACTGATGAATTTACGAATGCTGTTGAATATGGCCTGTTGAATATGGCCGGTGTCAGTAAACGTTGGCCAGAAAAAGCATAATTCAATTGTTGCCAGCTTCACAGTTACAGTCCCCAACGCTCTGAATAACATGAAAACAGCCTAACCAGCTCTGATAGGGCGAGTAAAATGGTCAGAGTAAGGTGTTCTCTCATTTGTGTCTGGAAGTAGCTAGCCAACGTTAGCCAGTTAGCTTGGGTGCTTGACTGCTGTTGAACAGTCGGATCAACCCTACTCATATGCCATAAATTCCGAGAGCGAAACGCTCTGAATTCACGAACGGATAATCTGACAACGCTCTGGATTTACAAACGCCCAGAGTGCACTCTGGCACTCCATATTGAATTTACGAACACACCCGAAATCGTAAAATGTCTAGCTAGTAGCAAGAGACAGGCGAAGCGCTATTAGGCTCAACTGAAACGATACCATTCGTTTACAGTATACTAAAATGAACAGTATATAGTATGTAGTATATACTCATTAAGTATGTATACAGTATGTTAGTATGGGCATTCGAACACAGCTGTGGTCTGCAGTTGTGAGGCCGGTTGGAAGTAAATTCTCTAAAATGACGATGGAGGCAGTTTATGGTAGAGAAATGAACATTCAATTATCTGGCAACAGCTCTAGTGGACATTCCTGCAGTCAGCATGCCAATTGCATGCTCCCTCAAAACTTAAGACATCTGTGTCATTGTGTTGTGTGACTAAACTGCACATTTTAGAGTGGCCTTTTATTGTCCCCAGCACAAGGTGCACCTGTGTAATTATCATGCTGTTTAATCAGCTTCTTGATATGCCACACCTGTCAGGTGGATGGATTATCTTGGCAAAGGAGAAATGCTCACTAACAGGAATGTAAACAAATTTGTGCAAAAAAATTGAGAGAAATACACTTTTTTTGTGTATGGAACATTTCTGGGATCTTTTATTTCTGCTCATAAAACATGGGACCAACACTTTACATGTTGCATTTATATTTTTGTTCAGGATAAATATTGAAAAGGTGTGGGAGACAGAGAAAAACAGAAAAGTGCAATTTGAGGCCAGTGGGCACACCATCACCAACACTGGACAATTAAGGAGTGGGAAAACATTACCTGGTCCGACGACGAATCCCAGTTCCTGTTGCGTCATGCTGATGGCAGAGTCAGGATTTGGCATAAGCAGCATGAGTCAATGGACCCATCCTGCCTGGTGTCAACGATGGCATCATGCAGCAACTGCATGATGCCATCGTATCAGTATGGCCCAACATCCTTGTGGAATGTTTCCGACTTGTAGAATCTATGCCCTGAAGAATTCAGGCTATTCTGGAGGCAAAGGGGGGGTCCGACCCGGTACCTAGATGGGTGTACCTAATAAACTGAGTTTCATCCTGTGGTTGAAATTTCACCCTCAAAACAACAGTTTATGTTCATTACTTTTTTCAAATCCAATGTATTTTACACATAGATTCCACGTCACAATACGTTGACTAATTACATTGAAACAATGTTGAATCAACCAGTTTGTGCCCAGTTGGTTGGTGATGCACAGCAACCATATTGTGCCAGAACGTTCACGGTAATTTTCAACCTCTCGTTGTCCCAGTCTGTAATCCCCACGTTTTAAGATTACCACAATCATCCCCATTCCCAAGAACTCTAAGGCTTCATGCCACAATGACTGCCATCCTGTAGCACTCACTTCTGTAATCATGAAGTGTACTGAGAAGCTGGTTATGGCACACATTAACTCCACCATCCCAGACACCCTAGACCCACTCCAATTTGCATACCACCCCAACAGATCCATAGATGACGCAATCTCAATTGCTCTCCAGACTTCCCTCACCCACCTAGATAAGAGGAATACCTATGTGAGAATGCTGTTCATTGACTACATCTCAGTGTTCAACACCATTATCCCCTCCAAGCTTAGGACTCTGGGTCTGAACACCTCCATCTGCAACTGGATCCTGGACTTACTGACAGGCCGACCCCAGGTGGTGAGGATAGGCAACATCACCTCCACCACGCTGACCCTCAACACAGGGGCCCCACAGGGGTGCGTGCTTATTCCCCTCCTGTACTCCCTGTTCACGCACGACTGTGTGGCCACGCACGACTCCAACACCATTATCAAGTTCGCTGATGACACGACAGTGGTAGGCCTGGTCACCGGCGACGATGAGTCAGCCTAAAGGGAGGAGGTCAGTGACCTGGTAGTGTGGTGCTGGAGCAACAACCTCTCCCTCAACGACAGTTTGGCATGGGACCTTAAATCCTGAAAAGGTTCTACAGCTGTACCATTGAGCACATATTGACTGGCTGCATCATTGCTTGGTACGGCAATAGCACCGCCCTCGACCGCATGGCGCTACAGACGGTTGTGCGGACAGCCCAGTACATCATTTGGAAACTGTGTTTTTAATTTATAAGGATTACACCAAAATAGCTAGCTAATAGGAAGTTGGCTAGCTGATGAAATGTAATTCACTTAGCTAAACAGTAGCTGTGTTTGAATACCCATACTAACATACTGTATACTACATACTTAATGAGTATATACTACATATTATACAACGGGTGGGTCTAATCCTGAATGCTGATTGGTTAAAACAGCATTCCAGCCGGTGTCTATTCCACAAGTTACCACCAGCTAAATCTATGACGTTAAAATGCCTATTTACATTGTTCCATCTGACTGCGCAATCCACTGTCTCATCAACCCAGTCAGGCACTTTATAAAATTGATCTCCACTATAAAAAGCATCTAGACATGATCTCACATTTCTTTTAGACTAACATTTAGTTTTCAACGGTGGAGATTTGTATAAACCTTGCTGTCTGTCTCTCTGACATTTGCAACATTGTTTTAATATTGTCAAAGTTGCGTCAATTCAAATCTGGCATTAGGAACAAAAGAGGTCAACACGACTTCTAAGATATACTAGTTATTTTAATTAATATAAAACCTTCAATGGTAAATATGATGTTTCGTATATACGGGCTCTTTGAAATACCTCGCAGGGCACTTCAGAGAACTAAATCCATTGTTTCAGATTGTTCTTCAAATACTCTTACAGAGAGAGTTTCCCACCTCTCTGCTGGCCAATCAGAGTAGAGACTTGAGCGTGGGTTCAATCTCCTAGCTGCCCGGATGTACTCCAGGTTACGGTGGTCAGTCAAAATGAGAAAAGGGTGTTGAGCCCCCTCAAGCCAATGCCTCCACACCTTTAGGGCTTGAACCACGGCTAACAGCTCCCTGTCCCCTACGTCATAATTTCGCTCCGCTGGGCTGAGCTTCTTGGAATAAAAAGCACAGGGGCGGAGTTTAGGTGGCGTGCCGGACCGTTGCGACAGTACGGCCCCAATACCGGCCTCTGACGCGTCCACCTCTACCTGGAATGGTAAAGTGGGGTCCGGATGCGCCAGCACCGGAGCCAAGTGAACAGGTCCTTCAGTTTACCAAATGCCCTGTCCGCCTCAGCTGACCACTGCAAACGCACCGGGCCCCCCTTCAGCAGGGAAGTTATGGGAGCTGCCACCTGTCCAAAACCCCGGATAAACCTCCGGTAGTAATTGGCAAAACCCAAAAACTGCTGCACCTCTTTAACCGTGGTTGGGGTTTGCCAATTACGCACGGCTGACACACGGTGGAAATTATAGGCAATTAGCAAGACACCCCCAATAAAGGACTGGTTTTGCAGGTGGTGACCACAGACCACTTCTCAGTTCCTATGCTTCCTGGCTGATGTTTTGGTCAGTTTTGAATGCTGGCGGTGCTTTCACTCTAGTGGTAGCATGAGACGGAGTTTACAACCCACACAAGTGGCTCAGGTAGTGCAGCTCATCCAGGATGGCACATCAATGCGAGCTGTGGCAAGAAGGTTTGCTGTGTCTGTCAGCGTAGTGTCCAGAGCATGGAGGCGCTATCAGGAGACAGGCCAGGACATCAGGAGACGTGGAGGAGGCCGTAGGCGGGCAACAACCCAGCAGCAGGACTGCTACCTCCGCCTTTGTGCAAGGAGGAGCAGGAGGAGCACTGCCAGAGCCCTGCAAAATAACCTCCAGCAGGCCACAAATGTGCATGTGTCTGCTCAAACGGTCAGAAACAGACTCCATGAGGGTGGTATGAGGGCCCGACGTCCACAGGTGGGGGTTGTGCTTACAGCCCAACACCGTGCAGGACGTTTGGCATTTGCCAGAGAACACCAAGATTGGCAAATTTGCCACTGGCGCCCTGTGCTCTTCACAGATGAAAGCAGGTTCACACTGAGCACATGTGACAGACGTGACAGAGTCTGGAGACGCCGTGGAGAACGTTCTGCTGCCAGCATCATCCTCCAGCATGACCGGTTTGGCGCTGGGTCAGTCGTGGTGTGGGGTGGCATTTCTTTGGGGGGCCGCACAGCCCTCCATGTGCTCGCCAGAGGTAGCCTGACTGCCATTAGGTACCGAGATGAGATCCTCAGACCCCTTGTGAGACCATATGCTGGTGCGGTTGGCCCTGGGTTCCTCCTAATGCAAGACAATGCTAGACCTCATGTGGCTGGAGTGTGTCAGCAGTTCCTGCAAGAGGAAGGCATTGATGCTATGGACTGGCCCGCCCATTCCCCAGACCTGAATCTAATTGAGCACATCTGGGACATCATGTCTTGCTCCATCCACCTACGCCACGTTGCACCACAGACTGTCCAGGAGTTGACGGATGCTTTAGTCCAGGTCTGGGAGGAGATCCCTCAGGAGACCATCCGCCACCTCATCAGGAGCATGCCCAGGCGTTGTAGGGAGGTCATACAGGCACGTGGAGGCCCCACACACTACTGAGCCTCATTTTGACTTGTTTTAAGGACATTACATCAAAGTTGGATCAGCCTGTAGTGTGGTTTTCCACTTTAATTTTGAGGGTGACTCCAAATCCAGACCTCCATGGGTTGATACATTTGATTTCCATTGATAATTTTTGTGTGATTTTGTTGTCAGCACATTCAACTATGTAAAGAAAAAAGTATTTAATAAGATTATTTCATTCATTCAGATCTAGGATGTGTTATTTTAGTGTTCCCTTTATTTTTTTGAGCAGTGTATTTTAATTGACTGATTTCCTTATATGAACTGTAACTCAGTAAAATCTTTGAAATTGTTGCGTTTATATTTTTGCCAGATTATTGCTATCAACTGCTGGTTGCAAGGTATATTACCCCGTTTGTATCTTTTGGAACAATGGTAGTCAAGTTTATAAAAATGATGTAGAATAGATGGGCTACCACAGGTGTCACAGGCATCCACAGGTCTTGACCACCATGTTGCGATGCTTCTTTAGGATCACATTGTTGTTGTCGTCGTAGAAGAGTACGGAGATGGGACTGAGCTTGGTGGGTGCGCAGCACGCTTTGGGAACCTCGTCCGGCTTCAGAAGGTGAACCTGCCATGAAAAAAGGTCAATCAGACTAATTCATACATGCACTTTTATATAATCAATGATACTATCCTGTTTATAAAAGAGATATGGATTATTATTATGCAGATACTTCAGTGCTCTCCTACCTCAGTGGGCTGTGGCTTTGCCCCCCTTGTCTGAATTTGGTCAATATATTTTAAACCGGGTTGTCTGTGCTCCACAATACTTTATTATCCACTGAGCCAAAGCCAGACTTTCAGAAGTTCAACAACAACAACAACTTCCATTAAACATGCTAAAACATTTCAATGGGCCATTGACCTAGCTAGTGACTTAAAAAGAACATTTGGTATTTTTGTTTTATATTATACCAACAACATAAGAAATCCTCTGGTGACAAAATAGGGTCAATAGAATTAGAATGATGACTAGGAATGGAATTTTTATAGAATTAGAATGGTAAGCATAGAGTTCCAAACTCATTTCTATGGCAACACAGCTGTCAATTTTGTAAACAACAATTTTCAAAAATATGTGTTGCCAAGAGACATCTAACCGATAGAACATCTCGGCGTTCTATTGAACGTTTTCTGTTCGAAAACAACAACAACTTCAGTTTGCTGTTCAACAACAACAAACTTGACTGATTTTTGAGACCTGAGACTGAAAGATCAACTGGAAAATGCCTGGGTGCTTTTCAAAATTGGTGGAGAGAGTGCGTGGACGTCGGCGGTCTACTGCGTCGACAGGTTGTTCAAATTCATTTGTGGGTTGTTTTTGTTGTCTTTTTCCGTTTTGCAGGGTTCGCAATCGTCGGGAGGTGGACAGTGACATCGACTTCGAAGAGGGTATGTTGAGTTTAAACTTCTTATTTGACCACATTTAACAATATAAATGTAATTTGTGAAATGTTGTGTTTTTCTGTAATCCATACTTGCAAGCTAACGTTAACTTTAGTAACTTTTGCTAAGAGATGCACTTTTGAACTAGTAGTACTAGTTAGCTCGATACGTTTTACATCCTAACATTTGTTTGTTTGTATTCCAATGTTCCTAATTTTAGAATCAACTGCCCTGGATGAGGTCCAGTTGGTTGTGCCATTGGATGATGTGCCGGATGTACCACTGCTGCCAGCCATCCTTGAGGAGGTGCCAGATGTGCCGACTATCCTTGAGGTACAATTTTCAGAAAGTTTTATGTTTGAAAAGTATCCCAGATATTCAATTTGTGTCACTTTGACATTCTAAAAATCTTTGTTGTCTGCTTTCTGCTTTAGGAGGCCACTGGTAATTGGCAGTTGATACCGATTAGGTTTAGCTCCCTGTACTGTGGGCCTGTTGTGATCAGGGTAAGAGACCCACACACACAGTCACATCACTGTTGCAATGTTTGCTGTTTCTAACCTGAATGTATTGTAATGTCAACCCCCTCTTGTGCAGAACAATGCCGGTCCGGTGGCTAAAGCTTGGAGAACTTTCCAGTTCATCAGCCCCATTATCACCTACATGCGTGGGGGGATCCCAGGTATGTGTCTTTGTCACTACCTAATCCTAATCTACATCGTCAGTGTCATGTGATCTTGATGGAAATATGTTACAGCGATGGCTGATGTTGTTTTGTTGATGTTGTCTTGTTGTTTCACTCCACAGCAGGTGGTGGTAAGGATGCACCATGTGAGTAGGGTTCGAGGCCTGGAGACTCAACTGGTGTGGGCCATCTCCAAGGAGACACACAGACTTAGTCCAGAGGGCATCCCCTACTGTGCCACCAAGGTGCAGTCCATCTCTTGGATCCAGGTAAGATGTAAATACTACTGAATTAGTATTAGATTAGGCTTTTCTTCACTTATTCCGTTTGGCCTTAACATGTCGTTTCTCTCTGTCAGTATGTGGCTGGCAGGGTGACCCAGTATGCGTCTCACCTCCGCCACGAGACGTCTGTGGCCGTGACGCATGGCTGCTACCAGGTAAATAAACAATTTCCTATGTATATATGTTGTGTCAATTCCTGACTACAAGCTATACCGAGCACTCAAGCCTAAATCCACCCAGGGTGCTCAAAGCACTCCCAACCTGCAGGGGGCAACCATGCAACCGGAGCTGTTGAAACCAACCACCAGGAAGTGCTCTGGGGACCATATTAACGTGCGCACCCACAAGCAGTGCATGTGCATGGCATCGAAATGTTTGGTAAAAGCTTACTTGGCTCTCACTCATTCCTGAGAAGAGATACCAATGACCACAGCTCCTGATCATCCAAAGACGCAACTGGTAGGACAGAATGTGTTGTGAATTCATGCTTCTATATGCCCTTTTGTTTGGTTGTAACATACAATTATTAATTAAATAGTGAAGACTTCATTATGTGAACGTAGTACTTGACAGTAACGTTACTATAATCATGTGTATTGTTAAATGTTTAATTATGATATTGATATTTAATTATTAACTTGCAATGATCCTAGGTTAATCTAAATGATGAAATGATTGTTTGGTTAGGTTTGAGGATTCAGTAACATTAGTTTATGCTTATTTTTGAGAAGTGGAATTGAGAGTTATTTGTAACTAATCCATGGGTTTTTGTTTGTGTGGTTTGAAGGTTATCAACCTATTCTGTTCCATCTTTGTGACAATAAAAATCATAAAGTGAACAGTTTTGAGTTGTCCTTTGCGTTCATCAAGGATAAAGCCGTTTTCAAGTTTGGGCAGAGCTGTGGTCAGCCAGAAATCACGCAGAACTTGACAGTTGATAACCAGCGCGGCAGTGAAGACGAGGATCAAAGGGCTGAAGTCAAGCTGTCGACGCAAAGGAAGAATTGCCTGTGAAACTCTACACCATGGCCAAGGAAACTTTTGGGAAAACAGTCAAGCAACTGAAGCAAGAGCGGACCTTAGCCAAATCTGCTTTCACCAGACAAGCGAACTACCTGAGTAAAGCTGCAGCTGGTATGATTAAGCATGAACTACAAGAGGAGTTCAGCAAGCTCAGTTCCCTGGCTAGAAGTGTCGGTGATTCAAATGATGACTACGCGGCTGGCCTACTGGCTGAAGCGGGAACTAAGGGAGATGAAGAGGTCAAGCTCGACAAGGACCAGCATGCTGATCTTGAAAGGACGATTGAAGAGTGCGACATGAAATTGGAGGAAATCCGAGAGGCAGTCCAATTCAACCTCTGGCCAAGATACGGTAAAGAGGAGGTAGACTTTGCAATCCAAGAAGCGGAGAAAGCCTGTGACAGAGCCAAAGAAACCCCCGTCACTGCTATTAACAGGGACGGCTATGAACTACAGCTGGAAAGAGCGAGGAAGCTAATCCATGATGCAAGTGAAAGCCTGAAAGACTGGGAAAAATGGGTCCCACACGATGAGACTGCAGATCTGAAAGGCAGAGTAAAAGATCTGAGAATATTCGGCAGTAACCTCGAGGCCAAAAGAACAGAATTCCTCATCGCACAGAGAATTGCAGAAGAGGACAGAAGACCTACAGAGCTTCAACCAAGAGCAGTCCCACAACCAGTGGTGAGAATAAAACCAACCAGTCTACCTAAATTCACTGGGCTTAGGAGGAATTTCCACAGATGGAGGAAAGACTGGGAGAGCCTGCAAAAGCAGGGAGAGCCGACTGGTTCAGTGGAGGTGAAGAAGTTTCAACTTCTTGACAGTGTGGACGAGAGAATATGTAGAGACCTGCGCCTGTCATCATATAACAGTGCTGAAGACATGTTTAGAGTACTCCAAAACCGGTATGGAAACAAGCCAACAATCGCTTTGGAGATAATTGAGGACCTGGAGAGGGTCCCTCCTTTAAAGTCACACCAACCAAGGAAGGTTATTGACCTGATTCAAGCTGTGGAAAAGGCCCTGAATGACCTCACGGAGCTCGAAAGCAGTGGAGCCATAAAGAATCCCCTTGTCATCAGATCCATAGAGAGCAAGCTGCCGGATAACATGAAGAGGGACTGGCTGACATTCATGGTCAACCCAAGAAATGGAGTCACACCTGACAATCACTTCGACAGCCTTCTAAGATTTTTAAAGACACAAGAGGACATACTGGAGAAACTAGACCAGTTGGGTGTAAGTGAAGACCCTGAAAAGAAAGCTACGTATCCCGGAGAAGCGGTATGCTTCCACAAGGTCCACGAGAAAGGGAGGATGCGTTGTGTGTGGAGATGAAAAGCACCGTGAGAAGATTTTCTTTTGTAAGCAGTTCAAAGAACTAAAGCCTAGTGAGAAGCTGAATGCTGTCGAAAGACTGGGAGCATGCAGAAGATGCCTCAGATGTCATGGAGAGGATGAGGAATGTACGGACACTTACCTTTGCAGAAACAGAGACTGCAAAAGAGGAAGCTCCTCGGATCACCATTTCTTTCTCTGCCTTAAAGGAGGGGCTAAGAGGAAAGAATACGTGAAAGTGGAAAAACCCAGCACCAGGAGGCAAACATTCACAGAGGAGCAAGAGAGATTAATACGTGAGCTCACCCCGGACGTGGCAGAAAAATTCAGGAATGCTTTCACCAACATGGCAAAATCACACTGCACTGGAGGAAGCCTTCCTGGGGTAATGGACTCAAGCACACGTGAATTACCAGTTATTCTTATGCTTCTCGAAGTAACTACGAACGCAGGGCAGAAAATTGGAACTCTCATTGACTTAGCATCAGACACCAACTACATCACTCACACAGCCGCCAGGAGACTGGAAGCTTCAAGTGAAAGGATCACACTAGTCGTCCATGGAGTTGGAGGCATGGCCATGAAGGTGAAGACCAAAATATACTTACTCAAGGTGAGAGTCAAGACACCAAGAGGCACGGAGAGAGCTCATGAGCTGATCTGTTATGGGTTGGATGAGATTGCAAAAGTTCACAGAGCAATCAAAGCACAACACCTCAAGAAGTTCTTCCCGATACCAACCTGGAAGACCTTCACAGACCAGAACATGTTGAGCTTCTCATAAGCCACCGGGAAGGAAGACTTGCTCCACAGAGAGTAAAGGTAGTAGGAGATCTTGTCCTGTGGGAGAGCCCTTTAGGAAAGACCGTTGGAGGAGCACATCCAGACCTCTGTGAAGTAGTGGACATGGCCCTGCACAATTCTGAAACTCATTTTGCACGATCTATGAGAATCACAGCAGTAAAGTATCAAGAAATTGCTGAGATGCAAGAATCTAGAGCTGAAACTAAAACCACTGTTATTGGCAAAGAGTTCTTGGACTGGTGGAAGTGGGACAGCATTGGGGCGGCCTGTGAACCCATGTGTGGAGGATGTCGTTGTGGTAACTGTCAACCAGGAGGCAAAGACATGACTCTTAGTGAAGAAAGAGAGCTTGAGATAATCAGGCAAGGTCTCAGTTACGTGGAGTCAGATGTGCATAGTCAGGAGCCTCACTGGGACACAAAATACCCTTGGATTGAAGATCCAAGTTCCCTGCCCAACAACAGAAGCGCAGTGGAAGCCACGTTTCTGAGGACGGAGAAACAACTCAAGAGAGAACCAGATTGGCGTGCAGCATACACAACTCAAGTTCATGAGATGGTGGAAAGGAAGGCAGCAAAGAAACTCACTAGAAAGACCATTGCCGACTGGAAAGGTCCAGTATGGTACGTCAGTCACTTGATAGCACCAAACCCACACTCTATAACTACACCTGTCCGACTGGTATGGAACAGCAGCCAGAGGTTTAGAGGAAGCAGCATGAATGACCTTCTTCTGAAAGGGCCTGATGTACTTAATCCTATTCGAGCGGTACTGCTAAGGTTCAGGAGAGGAATCCATGCTGCTCTCGGCGACATCAAAAAGATGTACAATTCTGTGTGGCTCGAAGACCTGGAGATGCACCTCCATAGATTCCTCTGGAGAGACGGTGATGATGGGGACATTGAGGAATATGCCATCACCAGGGTCAACATGGGCGATCGACCAGCAGGGTGTATCGCACAACTAGCCATGAGAGAAACAGCGAAGTTGTCCATGTTCACACATCTGAAAGAGGAACGGAGGGTCCTTGAAGAGGATTCCTACGTAGATGACATCCTGACATCCCATAATGACCTGGAAAAGCTAGACGGAACCACCAAAAAAGTCGAAGAAATCCTAAAGGCAGGTGGATTCTTCCTCAAGCCGTGGGTCCGATCAGGCCAAAGTGGGAGGCAAACATCTACATCAGAACATCCAACATCATCAGATGAAGTCTTCATCCTCCCCAACCAAGTGAGAGAAGGAGACAACAGAGCCCTTGGAGTTGGTTATTTAGTCGAATCAGACAAACTGTACCTCATGACCTCGATAAACTTCTCAAAGAGACAAAAGAAGATGAGGATCAGTCAAGATCTCGTTGGAGAGGAAGTGAGAATGAAAACTCCAAACCCACTGACCAGAAGGCAACTGCTTAGCCAAGTAGCTAGTTTGTATGACCCAATAGGCCTTGCAACACCTGCCAAACAGAAAGGAGCCATTTTAGTCAGAAAAGCATTCCAAGAAACTGGAGGCAAAGCTCTAACAAGAGACACATGGGACACACCTCTGTCTGAGAAACTTAGAGGAGAAGCAATCCGCCTGTTTGAGGAATACAGACACCTCAACCAAATTACCTTCCATAGAAGCCTGACTCCAGTCAAAAGGATTGGAGAACCCTGGGGAATAACATTCTCAGATGGGAGCGACCAGAGTTATGGAGCAGTGGCATACTTCAGGTGGGAGACCGAGCAAGGCATCCTGGTCCGACTTGTTGAGTCCAAAGCCAAGCTTACACCACTTGACCAAAAGGGAGAACCAGTGAAGGCTGAAGTCTGTGGTGCTGTGTTCGCTGCAAGACTCAGGGAAATACATTGAAAAGCACAGTCGGATGCAAGTAGGACGTTGGATCCATCTGTTAGATAGTCAAACTGTGCTGGGTGCAATCCAAAGGGACAGTTATGGGTACCAGACCTTTTTTGCAAACAGAGTGGGAGAGATCCAGAAGTCCACATCAGTTGAGGACTGGAGATGGATTCCAGGTGAGCAAAACATTGCTGACCTCATGACAAGAGGAGCAACCCCAGAGGACCTCAAAGAGAACTCTGTGTGGCAGAACGGCCCAGAGTTTCTGAAACGACCTGTAGAGGATTGGCCGACAAAGTCAGCCAAAGAAGTCACTGCAGATGCCAAAGAAGGCATAAACAAGCTCCAAAGGAAATGTTTTACAGCAGCACTGACCCGAGCGCAGGTGGGGAAAAAAATCCAACATGCTCCACGTATACCAATATCTCCAACCTCTGACAAAGGTAAAGACCTGCAAAGCAGCCCTAATGGAAGAGGGCACCAAATCCAAGTCCAAAGACCACCTTCTGGTTATTCAGTGGGGAATATCCTTAACATCAGCAAGTTCAGCAGTTTAACCAGGTTGACAAGAGTCATTGCCTGGGTGTGGAGAGCTGCCACAAGGTGGAAAGAAATGCTAGCCAAGACCACCACCACAAGCAAGCCAAAGAAAAAGGAAATTCCTTCAGCTCTTGAGATCAGGTCCAGAATCAAGAAAGCTACACTTACCATCATGGAGTGTGAAGATGCACTCAGGGATCTCTTCCTTGCAGCCCAAAAGGATGTAACCTGGCCAGACACCACACTCAGCAGGCTTGCTGTGGTCAAAGAGGAAAACACTGGACTCTTGCTCTGTGGAGGAAGATTCCAAATCTTTAATGAAGAAAAAACTGCAGTACAGGCTTGCCAGAGTTATTGACGTTAACACGGACAAGAAGGGAATTGTGAGGGATGTATATCTCCGATCCTTCCCCAGCTACCCAGTCGCAACTGTGAAGCCCGCTAAAAAGATGGAAAAACATTCAATCAAGATACCAGCAACAGTTCTTCACAGGGATGTCAGACGGATAGTTGTCTTGCTTCCAGTTGAAGAGCAGCAGCAACAGGATCAAAAATAGAGTAACTGAATCCAACACATCACAGTTCTGTGTGACCTCCTTGGGTTGAAGAACCAGGAGGTCAAGTGGGAGGTGTTGTGTCAATTCCTGACTACAAGCTATACCGAGCACTCAAGCCTAAATCCACCCAGGGTGCTCAAAGCACTCCCAACCTGCAGGGGGCAACCATGCAACCGGAGCTGTTGAAACCAACCACCAGGAAGTGCTCTGGGGACCATATTAACGTGCGCACCCACAAGCAGTGCATGTGCATGGCATCGAAATGTTTGGTAAAAGCTTACTTGGCTCTCACTCATTCCTGAGAAGAGATACCAATGACCACAGCTCCTGATCATCCAAAGACGCAACTGGTAGGACAGAATGTGTTGTGAATTCATGCTTCTATATGCCCTTTTGTTTGGTTGTAACATACAATTATTAATTAAATAGTGAAGACTTCATTATGTGAACGTAGTACTTGACAGTAACGTTACTATAATCATGTGTATTGTTAAATGTTTAATTATGATATTGATATTTAATTATTAACTTGCAATGATCCTAGGTTAATCTAAATGATGAAATGATTGTTTGGTTAGGTTTGAGGATTCAGTAACATTAGTTTATGCTTATTTTTGAGAAGTGGAATTGAGAGTTATTTGTAACTAATCCATGGGTTTTTGTTTGTGTGGTTTGAAGGTTATCAACCTATTCTGTTCCATCTTTGTGACAATAAAAAATCATAAAGTGAACAGTTTTGAGTTGTCCTTTGCGTTCATCAAGGATAAAGCCGTTTTCAAGTTTGGGCAGAGCTGTGGTCAGCCAGAAATCACGCAGAACTTGACAATATAGAATAGAAATTACAGGGCATTTTCCATTAGATATGGTCTGTTTTCTATTAACGTGTGTTGTGTGTGTTTGTTTTGAGCAGCAAACTGATGTCTCGGTGGTGTACGCCACTCTCCACATGGGGCTGGATGGGCTGCTCTCCTCCTCGGCGTGGTCGGAGGCTGCCTCCGTCTCTACGCCCACCACTCAGCAGTTCACTGAGCCAGAGCCTGATGGCCACAACTGCTATGAGGTCAGATGTTACACACACACATACACATACTATTGACTAGTAGCATTAAGATCCTTCGATTGACCCATTGTTTGTCATGTCATTACATTGGTCACTGATGTTGAATAATTGTTCTGTTATTGTAGGGCTGGGAGGAGGACCTGCTGCCTGAGGAGAGGGAGGTTCCTCTGCTAAAGTGAGTCCCTCTAAATGTGTGTGTAGTCTGAGCTTGTCAGATGCTGAAGGATAGTGGTCACAATGCTGTTATCCCCCATTGACATGCTCCATTCCCTCTCTTCCACAGCCTCTACCTTACCACCAAGAGAGTGGAGGACATCGGCCTGAGGCTCGTCTCCCTGCGCCAGGCCTTTACTGTGAGTGGACCCACTTTTCTTTGACTCTCTGTGTCTTCCTGTTCTGTCTGTCTCCTAGAGGAAGATGGGTGTCTCACCCTAACTCTTCCCTCTTCTCTAGACCCTGCTCGGTTCCACCCTGAGCAGGAACCATCTGTTTGTGGCGGGAAAGGTCCTACTGGGCGCACTGGTTCAGGTCCACCAGATGGTAGCTCACTAACTCATTGTCCTTCAAGGGAAAGAGAGCGTCCTCGGTGGGAAATGTGTTCTGTGCACTAACATCACTGCTCTTTGCTTTGTGATAGGACGAGGCCGAATTCATCCGTGCCTATAACGACTTTGTGGACTACCTGAGTGACCCCTCCAAGCAGATTGACATTGAGAGGGAGCTGGCTGAGGCAAAGGTGAGTTAATTAACTCTTTCAAGTCTCACTTTGAGTTCTTCCACATGCATGTCTTTTATACGGCACAGTAGCTGATCTATTTGAAATCATTCCTATTTTCTCCAAACGTGTTTTCTTGTCCTAGATCCATCATGTTAACCTGATAGATGTCCTTTTTGAGCTGGTGCTGTTTGGGATGATGACAGCTCAGAAATCCCTGATGGTGGTAAGTAGCATCTCACTGGTAAATGTTTAGATGTCTGTCTATTAGCAATTTCACTTCAATTTCTCTTCTCTCCTCCTCTGTTTACTTTAGCAACCTGGTGGGTTCATGGAGCGTCTGTACGCTCTCCTGTACTCCTTCCTGCCCACTGTTGCCAGCATTGAGCCAAAGGCTGAGAGATACCTGTTGCTGCTCAATGTACGAGTCAAGAGTTTTCTTCCTGTTTTCTTCCTTATTACTAGTTTACTTCCTCTTTACTCGTTCCTGGTTAACAGGGTTTCAATGCCGTTTTAGGGGGAGTAACTGTCATTGTATCTCTCCTATTGATAAGCTAGTAGCTCAGAGCCATTTTCTATGTGTTGTGTGGTGTTCCCTTCAGGGCGGCCTGATGGCTCTGCTAGATGACATGTTTGGCCAGCAGCTGGCCTGGTACTTTAACCGAGAGTCTCTGGTCACTGAGCTCTCCAGCCTCCTGGAGTACCACCTCGAGTACGTCATGGCCAGCATGTAGTCCTACTGCAGAGACCTGAAGGGCCACACCTCTCTCTCTCCTCTCTCTCTCTCTCTCTCTCTCTCTCTCTCTCTCTCTCGCTTCTTCTCGCTCTCTCTCTCTCTCTCTCTCTCTCGCTCTCTCTCTCTCTCTCTCTCTCTCTCTCTCTCTCTCTCTCTCTCTCTCTCTCTCTTCTCTCTCTCTCTTCTCTCTCTCTCTCTCTCTCTCTCTCTCTCCTCTCTCTCTCTCTCTCTCTCTCTCTCTCTCTCTCTCTCTCTTTTTTTTTTTTTCTTTTTTTTTTTGAATTGAGGACTTGAAGTGCTTCGTTGAACCCTGATTAGTTAACACCTATTAAATTAATGTTTTCTCTCCCCACAGGATTCTTGTCACACTTTGCCACCTAACAGGGATCTAGACACTAGTGGACTACATTACTTTGCACTGAATTTTACATTTTCAAATAAAATAAATAGTAGTTCAAAAGCATTTGTCTCTGTCTTTTCATTTATTTGATTATTTCCTATTCCTGGAGTTGTTATGAGGCTAATATTACATTATTATATGAACAATTATGCTTTATTCTTTGCATATGGAAATAAAAACCAACTTTAAGTTGATTTACATGTACTACAGGCCCAAGCTTTATGGCATTGTACTGTGATGTGTGATACTGTACTGTTTAAAAACATGTAGGCCTACATACACTGAGTGTACAAAACATTATGAACACCTTGCTAATATTGAGTTGCACCCCCTGTTGCTCAGAACCGCCTCCATTTGTCGGGGCATGGACTCTACAAGGTGTCGAAAGCGTTCCAAAGGGATTCTGGCCCATGTTGACTCCAAGCCAGTGGTGCGCGTCGCCAGCCCGGTCCGGCCTGTTCCTGCTCCCCGCACCAAGCCAATGGTGCGCGTCGTCAGCCCGGTCCGGCCCGTTCCTGCTCCCCGCACCAAGCCTGTGGTGCGCGTCACCAGCCCGGTCCGGCCTGTTCCTGCTCCCCGCACCAAGCCAGTGGTGCGCGTCGTCAGCCCGGTCCGGCTCGTTTCCGCACCCCTCACCAAGCCAGTGGTGCGCGTCGTCAGTCCGGCACGGTCCGTGCCTGTTCCACCTGTGCCTGGTCCGGCACCGGTCAGCTGCTCCACGCCAGAGCAATCCGCTCCACTGGTGTTCAGTCCAGCTCCGGTCAGCAGGGCCAGACCACGAGGGCGAGAGAGAGAGTGGTGGTCACGCCCGGAGCCGGATCCGCCTCCGAGGCGGAATGCCCACCCGGCCCCTCCCCTGTGGTGTTTGGTTGGCGCGGTCGCAGTCCGTGCCTTTGGGGGGGGGGGCGGTACTGTCACGCCCTGGCTCTGGGGACCCTTTAATGTTGAGCCAGGGTGTTAGCTCCTATGTTTAATTGTTCCTTGTTTTCTGTCTAGATCGTTTAGATCTATGTTGGCCAGGGTGGTTCCCGATCAGAGGCAGCTGTTGCTCGTTGTCTCTGATTGGGAACCATACTTAGGCAGCCTGTTTTGCACAGTTGATTGTGGGATCTTATAATAATATAATAATAATATGCCATTTAGCAGACGCTTTTATCCAAAGCGACTTACAGTCATGTGTGCATATATTTTTACGTATGGGTGGTCCCGGGGATCGAACCCACTACCCTGGCGTTACAAGCGCCATGCTCTACCAAATGAGCTACAGAGGACCACTTGTTCTGTATAGGTTTGTGTTGGTGAACCTTTAGACTTCACGTATCGTTTTGTTGTTGGTGTAAAGTACTCATTAAAAGATGTACGCCTATCACGCTGCGCCTTGGTCTGCCTCTTACAACGATCGTGACACATAGGATATCAACAGTGACAACGGTTGGCAGTTATTTAAGTGATAGTTTGACTGTCAAATCCATGAATTGGTGTGTGGCCAACTACTTTTATAGAGAGACCGCCTCAAATTTTCTGTGCCATTTCATTAAATTCTGTGCCATTTCTAAGTCCTTCACATCCCAGTGTGTGTGACAAAATCATCCATACAAGGCCAAAGATATTGATCTGTTTTAAGCAATCAATCTTCTCTTCTCTGTCATCAAGGCAAAGGATGGCTACTTTGAAGAATCTCAAATATAAAATATATGTTGATTTGTTTAACACTTTTTTGGTTACTACATGATTCCATATGTGTTATTTCATAGTTTTGATGTCTTCACTATTATTCTACTATGTAGAAAATTTTTAAAATTAAGAAAAACCCTGGAATGAGTAGGTGTGTCCAAACTTTTGACTGTTACTGTACATACAGTATATCTATATTGCATAGTTATAACCCTTAACTAATACTGTTTACATGTGTGCATATTATGGTATTATGTTATGTATCATTAAGGCAAATGTAGGGAGAGGTCAAAGGTAAAATAATAATATTAGTAATAAGCATGGATATGTTGTAAAATTAAAAACCTATATGCCTTAAAATGTTTATGGATTGAGAACCAGTTGAAGGGCAGAGACATTTATGTGTTTTTCATAGACTCTCTGCAGCTGGTCTGAGTATGTCAATGACATGTGATGGCTGTGTGGGGATTGGAGTAACAATGGACCTAGTGTTATCATTTGTTTTGCTTATGACCCTATGACCTGACACATGGCCACATGCACATAATCTCAAGGGCCAGGGAGGATGGTAAATGATAAATGCCTTAATGTATGTACGTGTATTATTTGTAAAGAAAGGGTCTGCAACCATATAATGAGATTAGGGAAAGGGTCTGCTACCAATATAATGCGATTAGGGAAGAGGCTTCCTGTGGAAAAGCGCCCATGACCTTTTGGAGTACATTACAGGTGACATCTGGACGTTGAAAGCTAAGGTAGAGTGGTACTAAAATAAGTTAATCATTTGCCCTAAGGGGAGGGACTGTATATGCTATGTAACATGATTATGCATTTGTGTGTATAAAAGGGAGCTCTAAGCCAAAGAGAGACAGTTGTTGCTCCATGGAGCAAAGCTCAGGCTTTGTTATGCAATAAAGTCTAAATTCTTGAATTCACAGGCTCCGGTGTCTTGAGAGATATTTTTGAGTCAAATATTTCCACAACAATATCTTTGTCTTATAGAAGCACAACAATAAGATTCCAAGTTATTCGGATTACCACATTCATATAAACATCTTCAAATACAAACAGCTGTGTCTGCATGTGTGCGTGTGGTGGTGACCAAGTGTTTAGTATGGGCCTCAACATCATGTTCTAACCGGACAGCACTATAGTGCGCAGAACCAAACCAATCAGTTATAAGTATATAGCGGGTGAGGGCATTCACAGCCGACCGCTCAGACGGGTGAGGGCATACTAGCCAGCTGTTTTACGTGGTCTTTCTAGCTGGATTTAGTGACTAACAGTATTTTACATGGTCTGTCATTTCTTTAGCGACCAATAGTTTTTACAGTCATTGTGATAACTATAAACTTTTATACTAACATCACCAATCTGAGGTAAAATGGATGTGTAATTCCACTACATTTTATGGGGTGAAAATGCAGGCTTGTAGTAACACAAACTGTCCACAGTCCACATTCGGGAAATTAGCAGAATATACAATAATTTACTATGCCAAAATAATTCAACATGTCAATTTAAGATGACAGTATACAGTATGTTGCCCACTGTCAGAGGTGCTGATGTCTAAGTGGAGGTGGAGTCAGGCGCAGGACACAGAAGCTTAGTCCAAACAGACTTTACTAGTCAGGAAAAAGGACAATACAAAATAAAGGGCCTCAAACGACGGAGGCGCGTGATACGCAGACAGTGCGTAAAACACTAAATATAAGATATGCGCAAACAGTGCGTCAATACTCTTGAAAAAGAGAATGCAAAAACCAACAAGCCCAACGGACAGGCGTACAATTACACACAAATAACTACAAACAAAACGAGAAACTTATAGGAGACATAATGAACACTAAATGGAAACAGGTGTACAAAGAAGACAAAACCAAACAAACATTGATAACATTCAACGGTGGCAGCTAGTACTCCGGCCTCGGGGACGACCAGGAGGACGCGGAGCAGGGCACGTGGGATGACCACGGTGGAACTCAGTCAGGAGGGATGGATCTAAGATGTCCCTCCTAGGCACCCAGCACCGTTCCTCCGGGCCGTACCCCTCCCACTCCACGAGATATTGGAGACCCCCCATCCGACGTCTCGAATCCAGTAACTTCCCCCTGGGCAGGTGTCTAGGTGCCTTACACTGGGTGCACACCGAGCAGGAGGAGACATAAACCCTCACATCCCTAGCTAACGTTGGCCACCAGTACTTAGCGCTAAGGCAGTGCATTGTCCGGCCAATACCTGGATGTCCAGAGGAGGGGGACGTATGAGCCCAATAAATCAGACGATCACGAACTTTGAGCGGAACGTACGTCCGACCCACAGGACACTCTGGGGGACTAGGGTCGGTACGCGACGCCCGCTCGATTTCCGCATCGACCTCTCACACCACCGGTGCCACCAGACAAGACTCCGGCAATATGGGAGTAGGCTCAATGGACCTCTCCTCTGTGTCATACCGCCGGGACAGGGCGTCTGCCTTACCGTTCTGACACCAGGGATGTACGCTATTTTAAATATGAACCGGGTTAGAAACATGTTCCACCGAGCCTGACGAGGGTTCAATCTCCTAGCTGCCCGGATGTACTCCAGGTTACGGTGGTCAGTCAAAATGAGAAAAGGGTGTTGAGCCCCCTCAAGCCAATGATTCCACACCTTTAGGGCTTGAACCACGGCTAACAGCTCCCTGTCCCCTACGTCATAATTTCGCTCCGCTGGGCTGAGCTTCTTGGAATAAAAAGCACAAGGGCGGAGTTTAGGTGGCGTGCCGGACCGTTGCGACAGTACGGCCCCAATACCGGCCTCTGACGCGTCCACCTCTACCTGGAATGGTAAAGTGGGGTCCGGATGCGCCAGCACCGGAGCCGAAGTGAACAGGTCCATCAGTTTACCAAATGCCCTGTCCGCCTCAGCTGACCACTGCAAACGCACCGGGCCCCCCTTCAGCAGGGAAGTTATGGAAGCTGCCACCTGTCCAAAACCCCGGATAAACATCCGGTAGTAATTGGCAAAACCCAAAAACTGCTGCACCTCTTTAACCGTGGTTGGGGTTTGCCAATTACGCACGGCTGACACACGGTCAACCTCCATCTTCACCCCTGACGCGGACAACCGATAACCCAAAAAGGAGACAGACTCCTGGAAAAACAGACATTTCTCTGCCTTGACATACAAGTCGTGCTCCAATAGCCTACCCAACACTCGGCGCACCAGGGCTACATGCTCGGCTCGTGTAGAAGAGTACACTAGAATGTCGTCAATGTACACTACCACACCTTGCCCATGCATGTCCCGGAAGATCTCGTCCACAAAGGATTGGAAGACTGAAGGAGCATTCATTAACCCGTATGGCATGACGAGATACTCATAATGACCCGAGGTGGTACTAAATGCTGTCTTCCATTCATCTCCCTCCCTAATGCGCACCTAGTTGTAGGCGCTCCTGAGATCCAGTTTTGTGAAGAAACGCGCTCCGTGTAATGATTCCGTCACACTCGCAATCAGAGGGAGTGGATAACTGTATTTCACAGTGATCTGATTGAGACTACGGTAATCAATACACGGGCGCAACCCTCCATCCTTCTTCTTCACAAAAAGAAACTCGAGGACGCAGGGGAAGTGGAGGGGCCGTATGTATCCCTGTCTCAGAGACTCGGCTATGTATGTCTCCATAGCCACCTTCTCCTCTTGAGACAGAGGATACACATGGCTCCGCGGAAGCGCTGCTCCTGTCTGGAGGTCTATCGCACAATCCCCCTGTCTATGAGGCGGCAATCGCGTCGCCCTCGTTTTGCTGAACACGAGTGCTAAATCCTCATACTCAGGGGGAATGTGCAATGCGGGCACTTGGTTCGGACTCTCCACCGAGGTCGCCGCCACGGAAACACCTAGACATCGCCCTACACACTGGGCAGACCACTCCTTGAGAGCCCTCTGTTGCCACGAAATGGAGGGATCATGGGTGATTAACCAGGGAAGCCCCAGTACCACAGGATACGCAGGAGAGTCGATCAGATATAACTGAATAGTGTCCTCATGATCCCCCTGCGTACTCATCTTTAGTGGTGCTGTGACCTCTCTAATCAACCCCGATCCCAACGGGCGACTATCTAGTGCATGGACAGGGAAGGGAGCATCAACAGGCAGGAGGGGAATCCCTAACCTTACACAAAAATTCTGATCAATAAAATTCCCAGTTGCGCCTGAATCGACTAGCGCCTTATGCTGGGAATGAGGTGCAACCTGAGGAAATCTTACAGGTATACATAAGTGAACAACAGAGAGCTCTGGGTAAGTGGGGCGCCTACTCACCTGAAATGACTCCCCAGTGTGTGACCTGTTGTCCCGTCCCCCTGGAGACCCTCCCCAGCACCTAGCCGCAGTGTGCCCTCCACGGCCACAGTTGGTGCAGGGGACGGCCCCCCTCGGGCTCCCTCTCCTCCTCTCTCTAGCGCCAGCACCCCCGAGCTCCATTGGGCTCGGCTCGGAGGTGCTGGAGGATGGAATGGACGGCCCCAACTCGGGGCGTCCGCGGGTGGCCAGCAGGGTATCGAGACGGATGGACATGTCCACCAACTGGTCGAACGATAGGTTGGTGTCCCTGCAGGCCAGCTCTCGACGAACGTCCTCCCGTAGACTGCATCGATAGTGGTCGATGAGGGCCCTCTCATTCCACCCTGCATCCGCCGCTAGAGTCCGGAATTCCAGGGCGAACTCCTGTGCACTCCTCTTCCCCTGTCGGAGGTAGAATAGATGCTTCCCTGCCGCTTTCCCCTCAGGTGGATGATCGAACACTGCCCTGAAGCGGCGGGAGAACTCCGCGTAGGTGATGGTGGCGGCGTCTATTCCCCTCCATTCGGCGTTGGCCCACTCCAACGCCTTGCCGGTGAGACAGGAGATGAGGGCGGAAACGCTCTCGTATCCCGAGGGCGCCGGGTGTATGGTGGCCAGGTAGAGTTCCACCTGCAGGAGGAACCCCTGACACCCAGCTGTGGTGCCATCATACGCCCTCGGGAGCGAGAGCCGAATCCCACTGGATTCCGGAGCTGGGATGGGAGGACTGACCGATGGTGGTGGTAAGGTTGGAGGAGGTGTGGGCACTCCTCCACTCTCCCATCGGCACAGAGTGTTGATCACCTCCTGCAGGGCGGATCCAAGTTGCTGGATCCTGGCGTCTTGACCGCTGACTCGATCCTCCAGCGACTCGGGTGCCGCCGCTGCTCCTGCTGACTCCATAATGGTGTGTAATTCTGTCAGAGGTGCTGATGTCTAAGTGGTGGTGGAGTCAGGCGCAGGACACAGAAGCTTAGTCCAAACAGACTTTACTAGTCAGGAAAAAGGACAATACAAAATAAAGGGCCTCAAACGACGGAGGCGCGTGATACGCAGACAGTGCGTAAAACACTAAATATAAGAGATGTGCAAACAGTGCGTCAATACTCTTGAAAAAGAGAATGCAAAAACCAACAAGCCCAACGGACAGGCGTACAATTACACACAAATAACTACAAACAAAACGAGAAACTTATAGGAGACATAATGAACACTAAATGGAAACAGGTGTACAAAGAAGACAAAACCAAACAAACATCGATAACATTCAACGGTGGCAGCTAGTACTCCGGGGACGACGAACGCCGAAGCCTGCCCGAGCAAGGAGGAGGAGCAGCCTCGGCAGAATTCGTGACACCCACTCACAAACTATTGCAACAATGACATCTATTTCTCACTCACCAGCACCCCATCTTATATGCCCAACCACCCCTCAACTTCAGACTCTATTGAAGCACCCATCTTACTTCTATGAGCCCACTCTACCTACATCCCTTTTCCCTATGCCGCTTCCTTCATTCATTCCTGATTCAATACCATCTAGATTGTTACACGTCTAAAAGTTTCATGGTGTTACTTTTTCTCATCTGTGTACCGCTGTCCTACTTTTGCCCCCAACTCTTTTCTATACCTCCTCCCATACACTCTTGTGCAAATAATTTCTGCTTTCTTTGACAATGGTGTCATAGTGGAAAGGATTTGTTAGTTGCCCAAGACTGATCCTTGTTCTGCCTGTAAAAGGCCCTGGTCGAAACAATGCCAAAATCACTTTTGATAGTCTCTGGGTCCACGTTGTAACAATTGTTTTTTGCATTTGACCATTTACAATAAATGTGGCAATATATATGAAAGCATTCCTCTGCCTGTTTCATCCATTCTGAAGGAAAGCAGTGACTACGTTTTGTGTGTGTGAGAGAATATGTATGCCTTGTAATGCTAGCAGAAAATCGTTACTTCCGATTGCAAGTTAAACGCCATTCCGTCTATACTGATACCAGACAAATGTATACTTATAAGCATTTTCCAATATATTTCCAATATACTGCAATGCTATGTAGCTGAAGAGGGGTGACACTATCTAGGATAGGAGTGTCGATCAGTTTCTGGAGGTCTGTGTTCACTGGCATTTACTCTCACTTCTGCATCAAATCAACGTCTACAATAAATATTCTAGTTTATTTTATTACAAATATAGCAGTACACAGTCCTCCAGAAATCTGTTGACAATGACACATTCCTGTGTATTGGATACTCTGTATATAGAAAAACGGCAAAAAAAAAGATAATTTGGTATTTTCCATTGCTACTAACGTATGCTGGTTAAAAGTATAATTAAAGAAATGCACACATTTTTGCCACGCAAATATAGTCCATATATTTAGCTTTTTAATTGAACCATGTTTAGTACATCTAAAAGAGACAATGAGAAATTCATGGTTCAACAAGACAACATAGCCATCAAAAGGGTAGAAATTTAGCATTGCACTTATGTCACAGTACTTTACAGCTTTGATTGGATACATAGAATATATGACAAAGGGTGATGTAATTATCTGAATTACTGTAGATTTGAATAGTTTAATCAAGAGTTAAGTATGTGTGACGTTCTGGCTCCGGGACTCTTAGTAGTGAGCCAGGGTTGTCATTTTCATTTGGGTGTAGTTCTATGTGGGATCTAGTTGTTTCATTTCTATGTTTGGTTTTGATGTTGATTTAGTCATATGACTCCCAATCGGAGGTAACGAGTGTCAGCTGTCGGCTCGTTATCTCTGATTGGGAGCCATATTTATACTGTGTGGTTTCACCTTGGTTTTGTGGGTTTTTGTTTCCTTGTTGCTGTTAGTCTTTATCAGTATTGAACTTCACTTTCGTCATATTTGGTTTGTTGTTTTGATCGTGGTTTCTTTATATTAAAGTCTACGATGTTCGCTCAACCCGCTGCGTATTGGTCCGTTTCCTCAGACGATCGTGACAGAAAAACCCACCATAAAAGGACCAAGCAGCGCGTCCAGGAGCAAAGGGTCTGGACATGGGAGGAACTGTTGGACGGTAAAGGGTCCTGGACTTGGGAGGAGATCCTGGATGGTATGGATCGCCGACCATGGAACGAGACGGTGGAGAGGCGACGGCGAGAGGAGCAACGGCATCGGCAGGGCCATCGTCGGAAGGACGGGAGGCAACCCCAAAAAAAAATTTTGGGGGGCACATGGCTTAGGCGGCTGGGCAGCAGGAGGCTGCCACAGGGAGAAAAGGAGAGAAGGCTAACGGAGTACGGGAGCCATTGGCGAGTAGAGGGAGGGAAGTGTGTGTGGCACGGCGTGAAAGACTGATGTGTGTTGCCAGTCCGGTCCGGCCCGTTCCTGATCCTCGGTTGAGGCCAGTGGTGTGTGTTCCCGGTACGGACCGGCCTGTTCCTACTCCAAGCACCAGGTCCACGGTGTGCTACGCCAGCCCGGCCCGGCCTGTTCCGGCCACTCGCACCAGGGATGCGGTGCGCGTCGCCAGCCCAGCCCGGCCTGTTCCTGCTCCACGCACCAGGGATAGGGGTGCGCTTCGCCAGCCCGGCCCGGCCTGTTCCGGCCACTCGCACCAGGGATACGGTGCGCGTCGCCAGCTCAGCCCGGCCTGTTCCTACTCCACGCACCAGGGATACGGTGCGCGTCGCCAGCCCAGCCCGGCCTGTTCCTACTCCACGCACCAGGGATACGGTGCGCTTCGCCAGCCCGGCCCGGCCTGTTCCGGCCTCTCGCACCAGAGATACGGTGCGCGTCGCCAGCCCAGCCCGGCCTGTTCCTGCTCTCCGCACTAGGCCTTATGTGCGTCCCCAGGGCCAAGCATGCCCTGTTGCTGCTTCCCGCACTAGCCCTGAGATGCGTGTCCTCAGCCCGGTACCTCCAGTTCCGGCACCACGCATCAGGCCTACGGTGCGTCCCCCAGGGCCAAGCATGCCCTGTTGCTTCTCCCCGCACTAGCCCTGAGATGCGTGTCCTCAGCCCGGTACCTCCAGTTCCGGCACCACGCATCAGGCCTACGGTGCGTCCCCAGGGCCAAGCATGCCCTGTTGCTTCTCCCCGCACTAGCCCTGAGATGCGTGTCCTCAGCCCGGTACCTCCAGTTCCGGCACCACGCACCAGGCCTACGGTGCGCCTCAGACGGCCAGAGTCTGCCGTCTGCCCAACGGGGCCTGAACTGTCCGTCTGCCCAACGCCGTCTGAACTGCCCGTCTGCCCAACGGCGCCTGAACTGTCCGTCTGCCCAACGCCGTCTGAACTGCCCGTCTGCCCAACGGCGCCTGAACTGCCCGTCTGCCCAACGCCGTCTGAACTGTCCGTCTGCCCAACGCCGTCTGAACTGCCCGTCTGTACTGAGCCTGCAAAGCCGCCCGTCTGCCATGAGCCTTCAGAGCCGTCCGCCAGACCGGAGCCGCTAGAGCTCTCCGCCAGACAGGATCAGCCAGAGCCTTCCGCCAGACAGGATCAGCCAGAGCCTTCCGCCAGACAGGATCAGCCAGAGCCTTCCGCCAGACAGGATCAGCCAGAGCCTTCCGCCAGACAGGAGCAGCCAGAGCCTTCCGTCAGACCGGATCAGCCAGAGCCTTCCGCCAGCCAGGAGCAGCCAGAGCCTTCCGCCAGACGGGGATCAGCCAGAGCCTTCCGCCAGCCATGAGCAGCCAGATCCGTCAGCCAGCCATGAGCAGCCAGATCCGTCAGCCAGCCATGAGCAGCCAGATCCGTCAGCCAGCCATGAGCCGTCCAGCCAGGATCCGCCAGAGCCATCCAGCCAGGATCCGCCAGAGCCGTCCAGCCAGGATCCGCCAGAGCCAGCCAGCCAGGATCCGCCATTTAGTCAGGTGCTGCCCCTTAGTCCAGTGCTGCCCCTTAGTCCAGTGCTGCCCCTTAGTCCAGTGCTGCCCCTTAGTCCGGTGCTGTCCCTCAGCCTGGTGCTGCCTCTTAGTCCGGTGCTGCCCCTTAATCCAGGTGGGTTTAAGTGGAGGGTGGTCATTGGGAGGAGGTTAAGAAAGCGGGTAGTAACTATAGTGGGGTGGTGGTCAAGCCCGGAGCCGGAACCGCCTCCGGGGAGCAACACCCACCCAGCCCTCCCCTATTGTGGGGTTGTGAGGCGCGGTCGCAGTCCGCGCCTTTAGGGGGGGGTACTGTGACGTTCTGGCTCCGGGACTCTTAGTAGTGAGCCAGGGTTGTCATTTTCATTTGGGTGTAGTTCTATGTGGGATCTAGTTGTTTCATTTCTATGTTTGGTTTTGATGTTGATTTAGTCATATGACTCCCAATCGGAGGTAACGAGTGTCAGCTGTCGGCTCGTTATCTCTGATTGGGAGCCATATTTATACTGTGTGGTTTCACCTTGGTTTTGTGGGTTTTTGTTTCCTTGTTGCTGTTAGTCTTTATCAGTATTGAACTTCACTTTCGTCATATTTGGTTTGTTGTTTTGATCGTGGTTTCTTTATATTAAAGTCTACGATGTTCGCTCAACCCGCTGCGTATTGGTCCGTTTCCTCAGACGATCGTGACAGTATGGTTATAAGTCCAATGTGAAGATCTCAATTGAGGATTTCTTTATGAAGGAGGTGTTATTCATATACCATTCTCACACTAAATAATCAACATATTATACTGAACAAAAATATAAATGCAACATGTAAAGTGTTGGTCCCATGTTTCATGAGCTGAAATAAAAGATCCCAGAAATGTTCCATTCGCACAAAAAGCTTATTTCTCTCAGATTTGGTGCACCAATTTGTTTACATCCCTGTTAGTGAGTATTTCTCCTTTGCCAAGATAATCCATCCACCTGAGAGGTGTGGCATATCAAGAAGCTGATTAAAAAGCACACCTTGTGCTGGGGACAATAACAGGCCACTCTAAAATGTGCAGTTTTGTCACACGACACAATGTCACAGATGTCTCATGTTTTGAGGGAGCGTGCAGTTGGCATGCTGACTGCAGGAATGGCCACCAGAGCTGTTGCAAGAGAATTTAATGTTAATTTCTCTACCATAAGCCGCCTCCAATGTCATTTTAGAGAATTTGGCCGTAAGTGCAACTGGCCTCACAACCGCAGACCACGTGTAACCACGCCAGCCCAGGACCTCCACATCCGGCTTCTTCACCTGCGGGATCGTCTGAGATCAGACACCTGGATAGCTGATGAAACTGTGGGATTGCACAACTGAAGAATTTCTGCACAAACTGTAAGAAAAGTCACAGGGAAGCCCATCTGCGTGCTCGTTGTACTCACCAGGGTCTTGACCTGACTGCAGTTCGGCATCGTAACTGACTTCAGTGGGCAAATGCTCATCTTCGACGGCCCCTGGCACGCTGAATAAGTGTGCTCTTCACGGATGAATCTCGCGTTGCGTTGCCGAGTGGTTTGCTGATGTCAATGTTGTGAACAGAGTGCCCCATGGTGGCAGTGGGATTACGGTATGGGCAGGCATAAGCTACGGACAACAAACACAATTGCATTTTATCGATGGCAATTTGAATGCACAGAGATACCGTGACGAGATCCTGAGGCCCATTGTTGTGCCATTCAACAGCCGCCAACACCTCATATTTCAGCATGATAATGCACAGTCCCATGTCGGAGGATCTGTACACAATTCCTGGGAGCTGAAAATGTCACAATTCTTCCATGGCCTGCATAT
Source organism: Coregonus clupeaformis (assembly GCF_020615455.1). NCBI lineage: Eukaryota > Metazoa > Chordata > Actinopteri > Salmoniformes > Salmonidae > Coregonus > Coregonus clupeaformis. The sequence goes on along the minus strand of NC_059200.1, from coordinate 51,707,414 downwards.
TCACAAGACATCTCACCCATTGAGCATGTTTGGAATGCTCTGGATCGACGTGCATGACAGCGTGTTCCAGTTCCTGCCAGTATCCAGCAACTTCGCAAAACCATCGAAGAGGAGTGGGACAACATTCTACAGGCCTCAATCAACAGCTTGATCAACTCTATGCTAAGGAGATGTGTCCCGCTGCATGAGGCAAATGGTGGTCACACCAGATACTGACTGGTTTTCTGATCCACGCACCTATCTTTATTTAAAAAGGTATCTGTGACCAAAAGATGAACATCTGTATTCCCATTCATGTGAAATCCATAGATTAGGGCCTAAAGAATTTACACTGCTCAAAAAAATTAAGGGAACACTTAAACAACACAATGTAATTCCAAGTCAATCACACTTCTGTGAAATCAAACTGTCCACTTAGGAAGCAACACTGATTGACAATACATTTCACATGCTGTTGTGCAAATGGAATAGACAACAGGTGGACATTATAGGCAATTAGCAAGACACCCCCAATAAAGGACTGGTTTTGCAGGTGGTGACCACAGACCACTTCTCAGTTCCTATGCTTCCTGGCTGATGTTTTGGTCACTTTTGAATGCTGGCGGTGCTTTCACTCTAGTGGTAGCATGAGACAGAGTCTACAACCCACACAAGTGGCTCAGGTAGTGCAGCTCATCCAGGATGGCACATCAATGCGAGTTGTGGCAAGAAGGTTTGCTGTGGCTGTCAGCGTAGTGTCCAGAGCATGGAGGCGCTACCAGGAGACAGGCCAGGACATCAGGAGACGTGGAGGAGGCCGTAGGCGGGCAACAACCCAGCAGCAGGACTGCTACCTCTGCCTTTGTGCAAGGATGAGCAGGAGGAGCACTGCCAGAGCCCTGCAAAATGACCTCCAGCAGGCCACAAATGTGCATGTGTCTGCTCAAACGGTCAGAAACAGACTCCATGAGGGTGGTATGAGGGCCCGACGTCCACAGGTGGGGGTTGTGCTTAAAGCCCAACACCGTGCAGGACGTTTGGCATTTGCCAGAGAACACCAAGATTGGCAAATTCGCCACTGGCGCCCTGTGCTCTTCACAGATGAAAGCAGGTTCACACTGAGCACATGTGACAGACGTGACAGAGTCTGGAGACGCCGTGGAGAACGTTCTGCTGCCAGCATCATCCTCCAGCATGACCGGTTTGGCGGTGGGTCAGTCGTGGTGTGGGGTGGCATTTCTTTGGGGGGCCGCACAGCCCTCCATGTGCTCGCCAGAGGTAGCCTGACTGCCATTAGGTACCGAGATGAGATCCTCAGACCCCTTGTGAGACCATATGCTGGTGCGGTTGGCCCTGGGTTCCTCCTAATGCAAGACAATGCTAGACCTCATGTGGCTGGAGTGTGTCAGCAGTTCCTGCAAGAGGAAGGCATTGATGCTATGGACTGGCCCGCCCGTTCCCCAGACCTGAATCTAATTGAGCACATCTGGTACATCATGTCTCGCTCCATCCACCTACGCCACGTTGCACCACAGACTGTCCAGGAGTTGACGGATGCTTTAGTCCAGGTCTGGGAGGAGATCCCTCAGGAGACCATCCGCCACCTCATCAGGAGCATGCCCAGGCGTTGTAGGGAGGTCATACAGGCACGTGGAGGCCACACACACTACTGAGCCTCATTTTGACTTGTTTTAAGGACATTACATCAAAGTTGGATCAGCCTGTAGTATGGTTTTCCACTTTAATTTTGAGGGTGACTCCAAATCCAGACCTCCATGGGTTGATACATTTGATTTCCATTGATAATTTTTGTGTGATTTTGTTGTCAGCACATTCAACTATGTAAAGAAAAAAGTATTTAATAAGATTATTTCATTCATTCAGATCTAGGATGTGTTATTTTAGTGTTCCCTTTATTTTTTTGAGCAGTGTATTTTAATTGACTGATTTCCTTATATGAACTGTAACTCAGTAAAATCTTTGAAATTGTTGCGTTTATATTTTTGCCAGATTATTGCTATCAACTGCTGGTTGCAAGGTATATTACCCCGTTTGTATCTTTTGGAACAATGGTAGTCAAGTTTATAAAAATGATGTAGAATAGATGGGCTACCACAGGTGTCACAGGCATCCACAGGTCTTGACCACCATATTGCGATGCTTCTTTAGGATCACATTGTTGTTGTCGTCGTAGAAGAGTACGGAGATGGGACTGAGCTTGGTGGGTGCGCAGCACGCTTTGGGAACCTCGTCCGGCTTCAGAAGGTGAACCTGCCATGAAAAAAGGTCAATCAGACTAATTCATATATGCACTTTTATATAATCAATGATACTATCCTGTTTATAAAAGAGATATGGATTATTATTATGCAGATACTTCAGTGCTCTCCTACCTCAGTGGGCTGTGGCTTTGCCCCCCTTGTCTGAATTTGGTCAATATATTTTAAACCGGGTTGTCTGTGCTCCACAATACTTTATTATCCACTGAGCCAAAGCCAGACTTTCAGAAGTTCAACAACAACAACTTCCATGAAACATGCTAAAACATTTCAATGGGCCATTGACCTAGCTAGTGACTTAAAAAGAACATTTGGTATTTTTGTTTTATATTATACAACAACATAGGAAATCCTCTGGTGACAAAATAGGGTCAATAGAATTAGAATGATGACTAGGAATGGAATTTTTATAGAATTAGAATGGTAAGCATAGAGTTCCAAACTCATTTCTATGGCAACACAGCTGTCAATTTTGTAAACAACAATTTTCAAAAATATGTGTTGCCAAGAGACATCTAACCGATAGAACATCTCGGCGTTCTATTGAACGTTTTCTGTTCGAAAACAACAACAACTTCAGTTTGCTGTTCAACAACAACAAACTTGACTGATTTTTGAGACCTGAGACTGAAAGATCGACTGGAAAATGCCTGGGTGCTTTTCAAAATTGGTGGAGAGAGTGCGTGGATGTCGGCGGTCTACTGCGTCGACAGGTTGTTCAAATTCATTTGTGGGTTGTTTTTGTTGTCTTTTTCCGTTTTGCAGGGTTCGCAATCGTCGGGAGGTGGACAGCGACATCGACTTCGAAGAGGGTATGTTGAGTTTAAACTTCTTATTTGACCACATTTAACAATATAAATGTAATTTGTGAAATGTTGTGTATTTCTGTAATCCATACTTGCAAGCTAACGTTAACTTTAGTAACTTTTGCTAAGAGATGCACTTTTGAACTAGTAGTACTAGTTAGCTCGATACGTTTTACATCCTAACATTTGTTTGTTTGTATTCCAATGTTCCTAATTTTAGAATCAACTGCCCTGGATGAGGTCCAGTTGGTTGTGCCATTGGATGATGTGCCGGATGTACCACTGCTGCCAGCCATCCTTGAGGAGGTGCCAGATGTGCCGACTATCCTTGAGGTACAATTTTCAGAAAGTTTTATGTTTGAAAAGTATCCCAGATATTCAATTTGTGTCACTTTGACATTCTAAAAATCTTTGTTGTCTGCTTTCTGCTTTAGGAGGCCACTGGTAATTGGCAGTTGATACCGATTAGGTTTAGCTCCCTGTACTGTGGGCCTGTTGTGATCAGGGTAAGAGACCCACACACACAGTCACATCACTGTTGCAATGTTTGCTGTTTCTAACCTGAATGTATTGTAATGTCAACCCCCTCTTGTGCAGAACAATGCCGGTCTGGTGGCTAAAGCTTGGAGAACTTTCCAGTTCATCAGCCCCATTATCACCTATATGCGTGGGGGATCCCAGGTATGTGACTTTGTCACTACCTAATCCTAATCTACATCGTCAGTGTCATGTGATCTTGATGGAAATATGTTACAGCGATGGCTGATGTTGTTTTGTTGATGTTGTCTTGTTGTTTCACTCCACAGCAGGTGGTGGTGAGGATGCACCATGTGAGTAGGGTTCGAGGCCTGGAGACTCAACTGGTGTGGGCCATCTCCAAGGAGACACACAGACTTAGTCCAGAGGGCATCCCCTACTGTGCCACCAAGGTGCAGTCCATCTCTTGGATCCAGGTAAGATGTAAATACTACTGAATTAGTATTAGATTAGGCTTTTCTTCACTTATTCCGTTTGGCCTTAACATGTCGTTTCTCTCTGTCAGTATGTGGCTGGCAGGGTGACCCAGTATGCGTCTCACGTCCGCCACGAGACGTCTGTGGCCGTGACGCATGGCTGCTACCAGGTAAATAAACAATTTCCTATGTATATAGAATAGAAATGACAGGGCATTTTCCATTAGATATGGTCTGTTTTCTATTAACGTGTGTTGTGTGTGTGTGTTTTGAGCAGCAAACTGATGTCTCGGTGGTGTACGCCACTCTCCACATGGGGCTGGATGGGCTGCTCTCCTCCTCGGCGTGGTCGGAGGCTGCCTCCGTCTCTACGCCCACCACTCAGCAGTTCACTGAGCCAGAGCCTGATGGCCACAACTGCTATGAGGTCAGATGTTACACACACACATACACATACTATTGACTAGTAGCATTAAGATCCTTCGATTGACCCATTGTTTGTCATGTCATTACATTGGTCACTGATGTTGAATAATTGTTCTGTTATTGTAGGGCTGGGAGGAGGACCTGCTGCCTGAGGAGAGGGAGGTTCCTCTGCTAAAGTGAGTCCCTCTAAATGTGTGTGTGTAGTCTGAGCTTGTCAGATGCTGAAGGATAGTGGTCACAATGCTGTTATCCCCCATTGACATGCTCCATTCCCCTCTCTTCCACAGCCTCTACCTTACCACCAAGAGAGTGGAGGACATCGGCCTGAGGCTCGTCTCCCTGCGCCAGGCCTTTACTGTGAGTGGACCCACTTTTCTTTGACTCTCTGTGTCTTCCTGTTCTGTCTGTCTCCTAGAGGAAGATGGGTGTCTCACCCTAACTCTTCCCTCTTCTCTAGACCCTGCTCGGTTCCACCCTGAGCAGGAACCATCTGTTTGTGGCGGGAAAGGTCCTACTGGGCGCACTGGTTCAGGTCCACCAGATGGTAGCTCACTAACTCATTGTCCTTCAAGGGAAAGAGAGCGTCCTCGGTGGGAAATGTGTTCTGTGCACTAACATCACTGCTCTTTGCTTTTGATAGGACGAGGCCGAATTCATCCGTGCCTATAACGACTTTGTGGACTACCTGAGTGACCCCTCCAAGCAGATTGACATTGAGAGGGAGCTGGCTGAGGCAAAGGTGAGTTAATTAACTCTTTCAAGTCTCACTTTGAGTTCTTCCACATGCATGTCTTTTATACGGCACAGTAGCTGATCTATTTGAAATCATTCCTATTTTCTCCAAACGTGTTTTCTTGTCCTAGATCCATCATGTTAACCTGATAGATGTCCTTTTGAGCTGGTGCTGTTTGGGATGATGACAGCTCAGAAATCCCTGATGGTGGTAAGTAGCATCTCACTGGTAAATGTTTAGATGTCTGTCTATTAGCAATTTCACTTCAATTCCTCTACTCTCCTCCTCTGTTTACTTTAGCAACCTGGTGGGTTCATGGAGCGTCTGTACGCTCTCCTGTACTCCTTCCTGCCCACTGTTGCCAGCATTGAGCCAAAGGCTGAGAGATACCTGTTGCTGCTCAATGTACGAGTCAAGAGTTTTCTTCCTGTTTTCTTCCTTATTACTAGTTTACTTCCTCTTTACTCGTTCCTGGTTAACAGGGTTTCAATGCCGTTTAGGGGGAGTAACTCTCATTGTCTCTCTCCTATTGATAAGCTAGTAGCTCAGAGCCATTTTCTATGTGTTGTGTGGTGTTCCCTTCAGGGCGGGCTGATGGCTCTGCTAGATGACATGTTTGGGCAGCAGCTGGCCTGGTACTTTAACCGAGAGTCTCTGGTCACTGAGCTCTCCAGCCTCCTGGAGTACCACCTCGAGTACCTCATGGCCAGCATGTAGTCCTACTGCAGAGACCTGAAGGGCCACACTTCTCTTCTCCTCTCTCTCTCTCTTCTCTCTCTCTCTCTCTCTCTCTCTCTCTTCTCCCTTCTCTCTCTCTCTCTCTCTCTCTGGAATTGAGGACTTGAAGTGCTTCGTTGAACCCTGATTAGTTAACACCTATTAAACACTAGACACTAGTGGACTACATTACTTTGCACTGAATTTTACATTTTCAAATAAAATAAATGGTAGTTCAAAAGCATTTGTCTCTGTCTTTTCATTTATTTGATTATTTCATCACTATTTCCTATTCCTGGAGTTGTTATGAGGCTAATATTACATTATTACATGAACAATTATGCTTTATTCTTTGCATATGGAAATAAAAACCAACTTTAAGTTGATTTACATGTACTACAGGCCCACGCTTTATGGCATTGTACTGTGATGTGTGATACTGTACTGTTTAAAAACATGTAGGCCTACATACACTGAGTGTACAAAACATTATGAACACCTTGCTAATATTGAGTTGCACCCCCTGTTGCTCAGAACCGCCTCCATTTGTCGGGGCATGGACTCTACAAGGTGTCGAAAGCGTTCCAATGGGATTCTGGCCCATGTTGACTCCAAGCCAGTGGTGCGCGTCGCCAGCCCGGTCCGGCCTGTTCCTGCTCCCCGCACCCAAGCCAGTGGTGCGCGTGTCGTCAGCCCGGTCCGGCCCGTTCCTGCTCCCCGCACCAAGCCTGTGGTGCGCGTCACCAGCCCGGTCCGGCCTGTTCCTGCTCCCCGCACCAAGCCAGTGGTGCGCGTCGCCAGCCCGGTTCGGCCTTTTCCTGCTCCCCGCACCAAGCCAGTGGTGCGCTGCGTCGTCAGCCCGGTCCGCCCGTTCCTGCTCCCCGCACCAAGCCAGTGAGTGCGCGCTGTCAGCCCGGCCCGTTCCACCCCACACCAAGCCAGTGGTGCGCTGCTGCCAGTCCGGCACGGTCCGTGCCTGTTCCACCTGTGCCTGGTCCGGCACCGGTCAGCTGCTCCACGCCGGAGCCAGAGCAATCCGCTCCACCGGTGTTCAGTCCAGCTCCGGTCAGCAGGGCCAGACCACGAGGGCGAGAGAGAAAGTGGTGGTCACGCCCGGAGCCGGATCCGCCTCCGAGGCGGAATGCCCACCCGGCCCCTCCCCTGTGGTGTTTGGTTGGCGCGGTCGCAGTCCGCGCCTTTGAGGGGGGGGTACTGTCACGCCCTGGCTCTGGGGACCCCTTAATGTTGAGCCAGGGTGTTAGCTCCTATGTTTAATTGTTCCTTGTTTTCTGTCTAGATTGTTTAGATCTATGTTGGCCAGGGTGGTTCCCGATCAGAGGCAGCTGTTGCTCGTTGTCTCTGATTGGGAACCATACTTAGGCAGCCTGTTTTGCACAGTTGATTGTGGGATCTTATAATAATATAATAATAATATGCCATTTAGCAGACGCTTTTATCCAAAGCGACTTACAGTCATGTGTGCATACATTTTTACGTATGGGTGGTCCCGGGGATCGAACCCACTACCCTGGCGTTACAAGCGCCATGCTCTACCAAATGAGCTACAGAGGACCACTTGTTCTGTATAGGTTTGTGTTGGTGAACCTTTAGACTTCATGTATCGTTTTGTTGTTGGTGTAAAGTACTCATTAAAAGATGTACGCCTATCACGCTGCGCCTTGGTCTGCCTCTTACAACGGTCGTGACACATAGGATATCAACAGTGACAACGGTTGGCAGTTATTTAAGTGATAGTTTGACTGTCAAATCCATGAATTGGTGTGTGGCCAACGACTTTTATAGAGAGACCGCCTCAAATGTTCTGTGCCATTTCATTAAATTCTGTGCCATTTCTAAGTCCTTCACATCCCAGTGTGTGTGACAAAATCATCCATACAAGGCCAAAGATATTGATCTGTTTTAAGCAATCAATCTTCTCTTCTCTGTCATCAAGGCAAAGGATGGCTACTTTGAAGAATCTCAAATATAAAATATATGTTGATTTGTTTAACACTTTTTTGGTTACTACATGATTCCATATGTGTTATTTCATAGTTTTGATGTCTTCACTATTATTCTACTATGTAGAAAATTGTAAAAATTAAGAAAAACCCTGGAATGAGTAGGTGTGTCCAAACTTTTGACTGTTACTGTACATACAGTATATCTATATTGCATAGTTATAACCCTTAACTAATACTGTTTACATGTGTGCATATCTTTGTCTTATAGAACCACAACAATAAGATTCCAAGTTATTCGGATTACCACATTCATATAAACATCTTCAAATACAAACAGCTGTGTCTGCATGTGTGCGTGTGGTGGTGACCAAGTGTTTAGTATGGGCCTCAACATCATGTTCTAACCGGACAGCACTATAGTGCGCAGAACCAAACCAATCAGTTATAAGTATATAGCGGGTGAGGGCATACTAGCCAGCTGTTTTACGTGGTCTTTCTAGCTGGATTTAGTGACTAACAGTATTTTACATGGTCTGTCATTTCTTTAGCGACCAATAGTTTTTACAGTCATTGTGATAACTATAAACTTTTATACTAACATCACCAATCTGAGGTAAAATGGATGTGTAATTCCACTACATTTTATGGGGTGAAAATGCAGGCTTGTAGTAACACAAACTGTCCACAGTCCACATTCGGGAAATTAGCAGAATATACAATAATTTACTATGCCAAAATAATTCAACATGTCAATTTAAGATGACAGTATACAGTATGTTGCCCACTGTCAGAGGTGCTGATGTCTAAGTGGAGGTGGAGTCAGGCGCAGGACACAGAAGCTTAGTCCAAACAGACTTTACTAGTCAGGAAAAAGGACAATACAAAATAAAGGGCCTCAAACGACGGAGGCGCGTGATACGCAGACAGTGCGTAAAACACTAAATATAAGATATGCGCAAACAGTGCGTCAATACTCTTGAAAAAGAGAATGCAAAAACCAACAACCCCAACGGACAGGTGTACAATTACACACAAATAACTACAAACAAAACGAGAAACTTATAGGAGACATAATGAACACTAAATGGAAACAGGTGTACAAAGAAGACAAAACCAAACAAACATCGATAACATTCAACGGTGGCAGCTAGTACTCCGGGGACGACGAACGCCGAAGCCTGCCCGAGCAAGGAGGAGGAGCAGCCTCGGCAGAATTCGTGACAGTACCCCCCCCCTTGACGCGCGGCTCCAGCCGTGCGCCGACCCCGGCCACGGGGACGACCAGGAGGACGCGGAGCAGGGCGCGTGGGATGACCACGGTGGAACTCAGTCAGGAGGGATGGATCTAAGATGTCCCTCCTAGGCACCCAGCACCGTTCCTCCGGGCCGTACCCCTCCCACTCCACGAGATATTGGAGACCCCCATCCGACGCCTCGAATCCAAGATGGACCGAACTGTGTACGCCCGGAGCCCCTCGATGTCCAGTGGGGGCGGAGGAGTCTCTCTTATCTCACAGTCCTGGAGTGGACCAGCTACCACCGGCCTGAGAAGAGACACATGGAATGAGGGGTTAATGTGATAATCAATAGGCAGTTGTAACCTGTAACACACCTCGTTCAATCTCCTCAGGACTTTAAATGGCCCCACAAACCGCCGACCCAGCTTCCGGCAGGGCAGGCGGAGGGGCAGGTTTCGAGTCGAGAGCCAGACTCGATCTCCAGGTGCGTACACCGGACCCTCACTGCGGTGGAGATCGGCGCTCGCCTTTTGTCGACAGATGGCCCGCTGCAGATGGACGTGTGCAGCGTTCCACGTCTCCTCCGAGTGCCGCACCCACTCATCCACCGCAGGAGCCTCGATCTGGCTCTGATGCCATGGTGCCAGAACCGGCTGATACCCTAACACACACTGGAAAGGGGTTAGGTTGGTGGAGGAGTGGCGGAGAGAGTTCTGTGCCATCTCTGCCCAGGAGATATACCTCGCCCACTCCTCCGGCCGGCCCTGGCAATAAGATCTCAGAAACCTACCCACATCCTGGTTCACTCTTTCTACCTGCCCATTGCTCTCTGGGTGGTACCCCGAGGTAAGGCTCACCGAGACCCCCAAGCGTTCCATGAACGCCCTCCAGACTCTGGAGGTGAACTGGGGACCTCGATCAGACACTATATCCTCGGGCACCCCGTAGTGCCGAAAGACGTGGGTGAACAGTGCCTCAGCGGTCTGTAGGGCAGTAGGGAGACCCGGCATTGGGAGGAGACGACAGGCCTTAGAGAACCGATCCACAACGACCAGTATAGTAGTATTCCCCTGAGAGGGGGGAAGGTCTGTAACGAAGTCCACCGAGAGGTGAGACCATGGCCGTTGTGGAACGGGCAGGGGTTGTAACTTCCCCCTGGGCAGGTGTCTAGGCGCCTTACACTGGGCGCACACCGAGCAGGAGGAGACATAAACCCTCACATCCCTAGCTAACGTTGGCCACCAGTACTTAGCGCTAAGGCAGTGCACTGTCCGGCCAATACCTGGATGTCCAGAGGAGGGGGACGTATGAGCCCAATAAATCAGACGATCACGAACTTCCAGCGGAACGTACGTCCGACCCACAGGACACTCTGGGGGACTAGGGTTGGTACGCGACGCCCGCTCGATTTCCGCATCGACCACCCACACCACCGGTGCCACCAGACAAGACTCCGGCAGGATGGGAGTGGGCTCAATGGACCTCTCCTCTGTGTCATACCGCCGGGACAGGGCGTCTGCCTTACCGTTCTGGGACCCAGGGATGTACGTTATTTTAAATATGAACCGGGTTAGAAACATGTTCAACCGAGCCTGACGAGGGTTCAATCTCCTAGCTGCCCGGATGTACTCCAGGTTACGGTGGTCAGTCAAAATGAGAAAAGGGTGTTGAGCCCCCTCAAGCCAATGCCTCCACACCTTTAGGGCTTGAACCACGGCTAACAGCTCCCTGTCCCCTACGTCATAATTTCGCTCCGCTGGGCTGAGCTTCTTGGAATAAAAAGCACAGGGGCGGAGTTTAGGTGGCGTGCCAGACCGTTGCGACAGTACGGCCCCAATACCGGCCTCTGACGCGTCCACCTCTACCTGGAATGGTAAAGTGGGGTCCGGATGCGCCAGCACCGGAGCCGAAGTGAACAGGTCCTTCAGTTTACCAAATGCCCTGTCCGCCTCAGCTGACCACTGCAAACGCACCGGGCCCCCCTTCAGCAGGGAAGTTATGGGAGCTGCCACCTGTCCAAAACCCCGGATAAACCTCCGGTAGTAATTGGCAAAACCCAAAAACTGCTGCACCTCTTTAACCGTGGTTGGGGTTTGCCAATTACGCACGGCTGACACACGGTGGAAATTATAGGCAATTAGCAAGACACCCCCAATAAAGGACTGGTTTTGCAGGTGGTGACCACAGACCACTTCTCAGTTCCTATGCTTCCTGGCTGATGTTTTGGTCACTTTTGAATGCTGGCGGTGCTTTCACTCTAGTGGTAGCATGAGACGGAGTTTACAACCCACACAAGTGGCTCAGGTAGTGCAGCTCATCCAGGATGGCACATCAATGCGAGCTGTGGCAAGAAGGTTTGCTGTGTCTGTCAGCGTAGTGTCCAGAGCATGGAGGCGCTACCAGGAGACAGGCCAGGACATCAGGAGACGTGGAGGAGGCCGTAGGCGGGCAACAACCCAGCAGCAGGACTGCTACCTCCGCCTTTGTGCAAGGAGGAGCAGGAGGAGCACTGCCAGAGCCCTGCAAAATGACCTCCAGCAGGCCACAAATGTGCATGTGTCTGCTCAAACGGTCAGAAACAGACTCCATGAGGGTGGTATGAGGGCCCGACGTCCACAGGTGGGGGTTGTGCTTACAGCCCAACACCGTGCAGGATGTTTGGCATTTGCCAGAGAACACCAAGATTGGCAAATTTGCCACTGGCGCCCTGTGCTCTTCACAGATGAAAGCAGGTTCACACTGAGCACATGTGACAGACGTGACAGAGTCTGGAGACGCCGTGGAGAACGTTCTGCTGCCAGCATCATCCTCCAGCATGACCGGTTTGGCGGTGGGTCAGTCGTGGTGTGGGGTGGCATTTCTTTGGGGGGCCGCACTGCCCTCCATGTGCTCGCCAGAGGTAGCCTGACTGCCATTAGGTACCGAGATGAGATCCTCAGACCCCTTGTGAGACCATATGCTGGTGCGGTTGGCCCTGGGTTCCTCCTAATGCAAGACAATGCTAGACCTCATGTGGCTGGAGTGTGTCAGCAGTTCCTGCAAGAGGAAGGCATTGATGCTATGGACTGGCCCGCCCGTTCCCCAGACCTGAATCTAATTGAGCACATCTGGGACATCATGTCTCGCTCCATCCACCTACGCCACGTTGCACCACAGACTGTCCAGGAGTTGACGGATGCTTTAGTCTAGGTCTGGGAGGAGACCCCTCAGGAGACCATCCGCCAACTCATCAGGAGCATGCCCAGGCGTGGTAGGGAGGTCATACAGGCACGTGGAGGCCACACACACTACTGAGCCTCATTTTGACTTGTTTTAAGGACATTACATCAAAGTTGGATCAGCCTGTAGTGTGGTTTTCCACTTTAATTTTGAGGGTGACTCCAAATCCAGACCTCCATGGGTTGATACATTTGATTTCCATTGATAATTCTTGTGTGATTTTGTTGTCAGCACATTCAACTATGTAAAGAAAAAAGTATTTAATAAGATTATTTCATTCATTCAGATCTAGGATGTGTTATTTTAGTGTTCCCTTTATATTTTTGAGCAGTGTATTTTAATTGACTGATTTCCTTATATGAACTGTAACTCAGTAAAATCTTTGAAATTGTTGCGTTTATATTTTTGTTCAGTGTTGATACATACTATTTATACGCATATTGCCAGATTATTGCTATCAACTGCTGGCTGCAAGGTATATTACCCCGTTTGTATCTTTTGGAACAATGGTAGTCAAGTTTATAAAAATGATGTAGAATAGATGGGCTACCACAGGTGTCACAGGCATCCACAGGTCTTGACCACCATATTGCGATGCTTCTTTAGGATCACATTGTTGTTGTCGTCGTAGAAGAGTACGGAGATGGGACTGAGCTTGGTGGGTGCGCAGCACGCTTTGGGAACCTCGTCCGGCTTCAGAAGGTGAACCTGCCATGAAAAAAGGTCAATCAGACTAATTCATACATGCACTTTTATATAATCAATGATACTATCCTGTTTATAAAAGAGATATGGATTATTATTATGCAGATACTTCAGTGCTCTCCTACCTCAGTGGGCTGTGGCTTTGCCCCCCTTGTCTGAATTTGGTCAATATATTTTAAACCGGGTTGTCTGTGCTCCACAATACTTTATTATCCACTGAGCCAAAGACAGACTTTCAGAAGTTCAACAACAACAACAACTTCCATGAAACATGCTAATACATTTCAATGGGCCATTGACCTAGCTAGTGACTTAAAAAGAACATTTGGTATTTTTGTTTTATATTATACCAACAACATAGGAAATCCTCTGGTGACAAAATAGGGTCAATAGAATTAGAATGATGACTAGGAATGGCATTTTTATAGAATTAGAATGGTAAGCATAGAGTTCCAAACTCATTTCTATGGCAACACAGCTGTCAATTTTGTAAACAACAATTTTCAAAAATATGTGTTGCCAAGAGACATCTAACCGATAGAACATCTCGGCGTTCTATTGAACGTTTTCTGTTCGAAAACAACAACAACTTCAGTTTGCTGTTCAACAACAACAAACTTGACTGATTTTTGAGACCTGAGACTGAAAGATCAACTGGAAAATGCCTGGGTGCTTTTCAAAATTGGTGGAGAGAGTGCGTGGACGTCGGCGGTCTACTGCGTCGACAGGTTGTTCAAATTCATTTGTGGGCTGTTTTTGTTGCCTTTTTCCATTTTGCAGGGTTCGCAATCGTCGGGAGGTGGACAGCGACATCGACTTCGAAGAGGGTATGTTGAGTTTAAACTTCTTATTTGACCACATTTAACAATATAAATGTAATTTGTTAAATGTTGTGTATTTCTGTAATCCATACTTGCAAGCTAACGTTAACTTTAGTAACTTTTGCTAAGAGATGCACTTTTGAACTAGTAGTACTAGTTAGCTCGATACGTTTTACATCCTAACATTTGTTTGTTTGTATTCCAATGTTCCTAATTTTAGAATCAACTGCCCTGGATGAGGTCCAGTTGGTTGTGCCATTGGATGATGTGCCGGGTGTACCACTGCTGCCAGCCATCCTTGAGGAGGTGCCAGATGTGCCGACTATCCTTGAGGTACAATTTTCAGAAAGTTTTATGTTTGAAAAGTATCCCAGATATTCAATTTGTGTCACTTTGACATTCTAAAAATCTTTGTTGTCTGCTTTCTGCTTTAGGAGGCCACTGGTAATTGGCAGTTGATACCGATTAGGTTTAGCTCCCTGTACTGTGGGCCTGTTGTGATCAGGGTAAGAGACCCACACACACAGTCACATCACTGTTGCAATGTTTGCTGTTTCTAACCTGAATGTATTGTAATGTCAACCCCCTCTTGTGCAGAACAATGCCGGTCCGGTGGCTAAAGCTTGGAGAACTTTCCAGTTCATCAGCCCCATTATCACCTACATGCGTGGGGGGATCCCAGGTATGTGTCTTTGTCACTACCTAATCCTAATCTACATCGTCAGTGTCATGTGATCTTGATGGAAATATGTTACAGCGATGGCTGATGTTGTTTTGTTGATGTTGTCTTGTTGTTTCACTCCACAGCAGGTGGTGGTGAGGATGCACCATGTGAGTAGGGTTCGAGGCCTGGAGACTCAACTGGTGTGGGCCATCTCCAAGGAGACACACAGACTTAGTCCAGAGGGCATCCCCTACTGTGCCACCAAGGTGCAGTCCATCTCTTGGATCCAGGTAAGATGTAAATACTACTGAATTAGTATTAGATTTTCTTCACTTATTCCGTTTGGCCTTAACATGTCGTTTCTCTCTGTCAGTATGTGGCTGGCAGGGTGACCCAGTATGCGTCTCACGTCCGCCACGAGACGTCTGTGGCCGTGACGCATGGCTGCTACCAGGTAAATAAACAATTTCCTATGTATATAGAATAGAAATGACAGGGCATTTTCCATTAGATATGGTCTGTTTTCTATTAACGTGTGTTGTGTGTGTGTGTTTTGAGCAGCAAACTGATGTCTCGGTGGTGTACGCCACTCTCCACATGGGGCTGGATGGGCTGCTCCTCCTCGGCGTGGTCGGAGGCTGCCTCCGTCTCTACGCCCACCACTCAGCAGTTCACTGAGCCAGAGCCTGATGACCACAACTGCTATGAGGTCAGATGTTACACACACACATACACATACTATTGACTAGTAGCATTAAGATCCTTCGATTGACCCATTGTTTGTCATGTCATTACATTGGTCACTGATGTTGAATAATTGTTCTGTTATTGTAGGGCTGGGAGGAGGACCTGCTGCCTGAGGAGAGGGAGGTTCCTCTGCTAAAGTGAGTCCCTCTAAATGTGTGTGTAGTCTGAGCTTGTCAGATGCTGAAGGATAGTGGTCACAATGCTGTTATCCCCCATTGACATGCTCCATTCCCTCTCTTCCACAGCCTCTACCTTACCACCAAGAGAGTGGAGGACATCGGCCTGAGGCTCGTCTCCCTGCGCCAGGCCTTTACTGTGAGTGGACCCACTTTTCTTTGACTCTCTGTGTCTTCCTGTTCTGTCTGTCTCCTAGAGTAAGATGGGTGTCTTCTCTAGACCCTGCTCGGTTCCACCCTGAGCAGGAACCATCTGTTTGTGGCGGGAAAGGTCCTACCGTTGGCGCACTGGCTGTTCCCCGCCTCTTCTGTTACCAGGCATACGTTTATCATAACAACCTGTCATAGTGAGAAGAGCCAGCTCCCCTAGACACCATTCCTACGTCCAAGGAAGGTTCACAGATCACAAAGAACCAGTATAGTCTAGCATTTGGAGACACAAATCCTTATCTCATTTTACCCCCTAAAACAGCTCTTCACATCAATCACAGCTTGCCAGGTGTCACAACCTACATTAGCCCAGTCAAGAATGCATTCTTTCTAAGTTAGTCATCCCATCAATTAGGAGAATAATACATCTCTCATAATCCCCCTTTTCACACCCACTAGGGTGTGATTCAAAATAAGAAAACACAGGGTGTCATTCATTATAATACAATACAAACAAAAAGAATCACACTTTTATTAATAGGCCATAATGATACAAAAAATGTTTAACCCTCAGTCCATCTACACCCAACTTGCAAATTGTTATCAGTCATCAAAGAACTTCAAACCATGAAACACAGGATTAATAGAACACAAAACATAAGACTATTAAAACATAAAACACAAAACAGAGAAGTAAATTTTGGCCCCCTTTAGACACCCTCTAGTGTCACTCCACCAAGCCTGGTAGGTCATATCCTTAATTCCTTAGGTCGGAGTCCAGGATTGGGCCGTATCTCACCATCTGTTGGGAAACCACCTTCTCCATCTCCTTTCTCACCAAACCTCAGACACAGGAAATAAGACAACATCCACAAAGAACAAGTATACTCATAGAAGCTATAACTTCACCCAGAATAGTTACAACAATAGTTTTCCATTTATCAAATATGTTATCAAACCAACCGTTTATGGAGCTATCAATACCAGAGTTCTCAGCCAATTCGTTCGTCAGCGTAGTTACTCCCCTGAAGCTCTTTTGTCACTGACCCGTCCGGTGCTATGTTGTTTGAGGATGAAAATACAGCACATATATCCAAACAGAACACAAACTCTGCCCCGCTCAGCCAAAAGCATGTCTAAAGCTATTCTATTCTGCCATGTCATTAAGCTAGTTGCCGCTGTCTGCTCAGCTAATCCTTTTAATGCATCATGAGTGTGGTTTATAAATCTTTGCTGGTTATAGTAAATATAATTTATCCAATCTACGTTTTTATTAATTGTTGACCACCAAAAAAGACGATCTGATTCCTAGCTTTGAATTGTTCTGGAACCCCTCGAGTTACTCCTATCCCATCAAAGGATCCTTTCATCAAAGGATCCTGGGATGAGGTCCTACTTTCTACGTGACAACTCACCAGTCTCTGACACGTTTGATTGTTTACATATGTAGGTGAGTTCACAATCAGTTATCACCACACAACCATCAGATGTCAGCACGGGCCTGGTTTTGGTTCCTAAAATCCTCTGGCTGCAACAAAGAGGAAAGATTAGTCATGGTCTCTTTTAGTTGTGATATTCTCTGTGTAGGAGCAGGAGCTAAGATGCCCTACTCTGTATCCTATCTTACTAGTCCTAGAAAAACAATTAGAATCCCCTGAGACTTCAAACGTAGGCAACCTAGGTCGGAATGACTTTGTTATCGGGGGATACAGATAGTTCAAGTTACTACAAGACTCTTTCACCACATTCCCAGGTGGCTTGCATGGAGGATAAACCTGTTTTTGCGTACTTCAGACTTTCAGACAGTACCTACCCTTCTATGGGTCGCACTGCCATTTCTGGTAATTCCCTACTTTCACAATACTACACCTGTCCCTAAACTGTGTATGGAGATTTACATATCCCCCCCCCGCTCAGTATGAGCAACTACATAGTCCCAGGATGTACATGGTGACATATATATGGTGATGTCTTTCCCTAAAGTCCCTAGTACTTCCCCTTTCGCTACGTCTAGCTGTCTCCTATGCCTTCGTAGACTGTGCTCAGGTATTATTTTATCAACTTGTGTTAGGTTAACTACTATTTCTGGCTGATCAGGAGGGTCTGAGTGTGTTAGGAATATGGCCCCCATAATCAGACAACTACCTACCGTCAGGAGACCTGTGAATCCCCACCCTCGCCCTGAGAACATGTCAGACGCCAACCCATTGCTTCACCTTCTACCGAACTCACACAGGGATGATCAGATAGGGTAAGGGAATCTTCGTTAAGGAGCCAACCCCCGAGCCCTAGTGGTGATCGGTTCTTTCTCCTAACTCTGTGTTTGTTCATCAGGTGTAACTGGGTTTACCTTTTTGCAGTGTGTGACATGCACCCAGGTGGATCTAATAGGACTTGATAGGGCCCTTCCCAACAGGCCTGCTTCCAGTTTTCCTTCTAGTGACTGGATGCTCACCAGTCACCTGGTTAGATAGTGGGTCACCTTCTCCTTTAGTTCACCTGTGGGGCACAAAACCTCTGACATACGGGTGTGGTTAATAAACTATCTTCACACATACATGTTGAGCTCTCAATTTCTATTGTTTTTTTTTTTTTTGTCCTCTCCTTCGTATATATTTATTATTTAATCCTATCACTCCCCCTTTTTGACACATGATTTGCCCATGTGTCAATATTACCACCTTCCTAAACCATCCCTTAGGTAATTTATCATCCAATTGCCATGCCTTTCATTTTTGAGATTGTCTTTTGCTTCTTTATTGCTCCTCCCACTTCCTTTGTCTTTTATGGCAGCTAAATTCGACTTTCATCCTGTTCAGAATCAATTAGTAATCCAATCATCAATCCCTTATCTTGTAAAAACACTCATGTTTAGTTCAAACTCTGTTCTACCCAGGCTCTCCCGGGCTTGACCTGAAGACTGATTGTTGGACATGACAAGTCCATATTTAGGTCACCTAAGTCTTCTGCCTAGCAACAAAGAATAAAAACCTCTATGTTCGTGATTAACCCAGTTATCTCTAATAGCCCACCAAAAAAACCCATCATCTTTAAATCACGATCAATGTCATATCCCTCTTTACTCTCTACCATTTGGGTAACATCCCTGATGTATGTATGCCTCCTTAGAGTTCCAAATTATTTTACCATGGGCTGCCATTGCCTTCCCATAGATAAGATCACTTAATTTACCCGTATGCAGTACATAATGGAGTACCCAAGCTTTACAGCAGTCTATCATTACCAAAAAGCTCATCATTCTTCATCTATTTTTTTTTCCTAGTCCCTATCTTCCTGATCTTATTGCTAAATCAATGATCTAGGCAATAGCTGTTTCGCCTTACATTGTACCTTCCTCTGATTACTGCAGCTCATTGCATTAATTTTGTTTCAAATATCACCCAATAAACCGTTCCATCCCACAGCATAGTAAACACCACCTATGAACTGTTGAAAATCCCCTAAATTCAACATAACAACCCTTTATAAACATCATGCTGGGTGTGTTTTTTTATTTGAAAAACCCAATTGAAAAATAACAAATCAAAGATAGTTAGGCTCAACTTAATTTGGTAGCTCCCTCTTATGACCTAAATACTGCCTAACTTCACTACTGCTCCCCCTTGCCCTGAGCAATATTCCAATGAGATAAGCTAATCTCTTTCTCCTGGTTATACATTTTGTTAACCTTCAATTACCATCCGTAATCTAAAGATGGTAGTACACACAAAACATGATACAGATATCCCCAGTCTTAACCCATCAATAATTGTTTGTATCAATCTAATTCCTCATAACTAATCCATTAAACCACTCAAAATTCCTCGAGTATACCATGATTATTTAATTGATTACCCTAACTCTGCTACATGTGATCTCATCTCAAATGATCCATTATCAATTATTTGTTCAACCCCCTAGGAAAATCTGTCTCCCCTTCTATTGTTCCTGTCCCCCCTGTTTTACCAATCCAGAACCCACCACAGGCTGGTGCTATTTCCCCAGCACAACAGCCAATGCATACTTTCATCCTAACCAAAATAAATGATCGTTCTAAAATTGTCCAACTATTTTGTATTTTCCCGCTAACCCATTACAGTTCGCTATTCAATTTCTTTAACTGTTCTCTCTGATTAGGCCCTAATTAATAAAACAAATACTTGCTATCGTTGATCAGCATACACTTAATGACATTCCTACCATCTGAACTATGTCCTGTCTCTTACATCTCCTCCCCCTCTCCTGCTCCTTCCTACATTATGGGGGAGGCGCGGGAAACTTCCCTACAATCTTCCTTCTTAGGAAATAATGTCATTCGTACTTGTAACATATTTTCATAGACCTATCTAGAATACCACTAAAGCTATCTTATGCAACTTTTAATACACGTACAAACTCTCTCTCTCTCCACCCATTCCCTATTGAATAAGTGAGTTTTTCTATTTAACCCCAAAACACGCTACAAATAGTCCATTCAACATTACTAAACCAAATACTCCATCGTACCCATTCAATCAACACATCAGCAGTGGAATTTACACTCATAAATGCAGATTGTTACCCCATGCCTTGAAATGATAAATAGATTTCCACCAATAGCATATTACAATGATTTCTCAACTTACCCTCTAACACAAAATGAAGTTCCCTCACTGTACTACGTTAGCTCTACCATGATAATTAGTTCAATTTAACCCTCTATTTGCTTTGTACTATATTATACATTACGTCTAAAACAACATTACTTATGGTCAGTTTATTCCACCATCACATGATCCAACAACGCCACAATCTTAAACTCATATGGGGCGGCAGGCAGTTTAGTGACCAATAGCGCCGCGCCAACAACCGAGAGGTCGCCGGTTCCAATCCCCGAGCCGACCAGGCGAAAAATCTGCCGATGTGCCCTCGAGCAAGTCACTCAACCCCAATTGCTCCCATAAATCGCTCTGGACAAGAGCGTCCGCCAAATTACCAAAAATGCAAATGTAAATGTTCTCTACTTTCTCACCCATGACGTACGTCTACGTTCGAGTGAGCAAGTTTAGAACATCTCTCGTCAGAAACCCACATGCACCTCTCACATAATCACCCCGTGTGGCGTTCCCAGCCAACTCCCAGTCTTTCCTGGCTCCAAAACCCACACTTTCGCTGTCTCCAGCCCCTCCCCTCGCAACTCTACCTCTTTCCTGACCAGGGGGAACAGGCTTTGTGAGGAGCTGTTTCTCGTTTTAGCGCGTTTCCAATATACTGCCGTTATTCAAAGTACTCCAGTCCATTCATCCAAATCAAATTATTCCCACCTAATTAGTCACAGTCGGTGCATATCTATATCTCAACGATAAACCGAATTATTTCAGTCTAATTGTTTGAAAGCAGTATTCTTACAGTGCCAAAACTAAACCCAAGTGTTTCAATTATTTAACCAATGGTTGTTATGTCAAATCAAGCGCCACACCATATCCCTTCAATTTACTTATTTAAAACCAGTGTTTTGCTATGTCAAACATCAAACATTACAATTCAATTATATCAGTTCAAACGTTTCAGTTTAGTCATACTAGTTATTCATTATTTTACCTTCATATTCCCAATTGTTGTTAACGGGTTATACGGTTTAAGCAACCACAAACCCAACAGTTATTCACAAATTATACAGTTTGGACAGCCACAGACGTCTTAATATACAGGTTTATTATTTTTAATAACCCCTATTCACTATTTTATTTCGTCTGTGATCATTCGCGCACTCATGCATACAACAACACCCGCACTGTCTAACTTTTTATAGTACCTCCTATGGGTGTCTTTTGTTAACGTTTGCACAATTTAAACCTTATTTCCTAATTGTAATTCTCATTATTTACTGTTTTAAAATATTATTTGTATTCACAGCCAAAAATGGTACACAGTTAAACGTAGTATACAGTTATCACACAGCAAGAATAGTACACAGTTATCGCACTCACTCACAATACACAGTCATAATCCTATCACACAGTCAAATATGTCACACAGTCATAAATGACACACCTACACTCCACACACAATCTATTTGGGCACACAGTCTCCTCTACTATCTTTAAGAATACTCCGCTGAACCTAGCCATATCCTCGAAGTTATGGACCTTGCCAGTCGCTAGTATTTATCTAAAATTTCCCGAACCTAGCCGTATTCTCGTAGTTACGGACCTTGCCGGTGTAATTCTTCGAACCTTAGTCGTACTGTCGTAGTTACGAACCTTGCCGATAGCAATTACTTAAATCAATTATTCCCTATATCTCCGAACCTTAGCCGTATTGTCGCAATTACGGACCTTGCCGGTAGATGTCAGTATTGTCTCCTGAACCTAGCCGTATCCCAGTTACGGACCTTGCCGGTAGAACCAATACTCTCTGGTACCATGGTTTAACATCACATTTCACCAAAGGTTTATTTGTCACAATATTGTGCTTATCT
The DNA here is from genome assembly GCF_020615455.1 of Coregonus clupeaformis. Taxonomy (NCBI): domain Eukaryota; kingdom Metazoa; phylum Chordata; class Actinopteri; order Salmoniformes; family Salmonidae; genus Coregonus; species Coregonus clupeaformis. The sequence goes on along the minus strand of NC_059200.1, from coordinate 51,685,377 downwards.
ACTCATAATAGTTTCATAATTTAGTTCACTTACATCAGACAGTTGTTTCACAAAATTAATTTGGATAAAGCCAATGTGCAGATCTTTAGTTATTTAACAATAGGTATCTGCTTACCTTTATAGCAGTCCGGACTTTTTGTGAAACACTCAGTCCAATGAAAGAGGTGACCAAATGGGCCGGACAATACCCAGCGAAGTCCCTTCTACCAGATCACGTCGGAAGTCACCAATTGTCAAAGTTGCGTCAATTCAAATCTGGCATTAGGAACAAAAGAGGTCAACACGACTTCTAAGATATACTAGTTATTTTAATTAATATAAAACCTTCAATGGTAAATATGATGTTTCGTATATACGGGCTCTTTGAAATACCTCGCAGGGCACTTCAGAGAACTAAATCCATTGTTTCAGATTGTTCTTCAAATACTCTTACAGAGAGAGTTTCCCACCTCTCTGCTGGCCAATCAGAGTAGAGACTTGAGCGTGGTTTAGACTTACTCAACCTATCCGTTGGCGCACTGGCTGTTCCCCGCCTCTTCTGTTACCAGGCATACGTTTATCATAACAACCTGTCATAGTGAGAAGAGCCAGCTCCCCTAGACACCATTCCTACATCCAAGGAAGGTTCACAGATCACAAAGAACCAGTATAGTCTAGCATTTGGAGACACAAATCCTTATCTCATTTTACCCCCTAAAACAGCTCTTCACATCAATCACAGCTTGCCAGGTGTCACAACCTACATTAGCCCAGTCAAGAATGCATTCTTTCTAAGTTAGTCATCCCATCAATTAGGAGAATAATAAATCTCTCATAATATTCAAATTCGATCTCCTGCTGTCCCATAGTATTGAACGTGTCGGGAGTCGGGACCAGTGTTGCCAACTTAGCGACTTTGTCGCTATATTTAGTGAGTATTCAGGCCCCTCTATTCAGACTTTTGGAGACTCTGACGTGAAAGCACGTATCGTTCTTACTCTTCTCAGCGAGCAGCGGGTGCTACCTGTCACGGTTTACTAAGCCAGAACCCAGAAGCAGACCAGGACAAGGTAAGTTGAAACAAAGGTGAGTGTTTATTTAATAGATCCACGAGTGAGGCTGAATAATCCAGGGAACAGAGCGGGTGGCGTGGATGGGTTGTTGAGGGTGCAGTGGTAGGTCCAGTAATGGCTCGGCAGCCGCCGACCATCAGGCAGAGGTTGGGTGAAGGTTCCGGGTGAGTGACTGCAGATAGAACAAAACGGAGGTAAGTATACAGCAAGTCAAAAAGGTGCAAAACAACAAAACTAACGCTAGAAGTTCCAAGGCTGATACACGGACAAACATACTGTTCATGGCTAACGATCCGGCAGGGAATGGATGTCAGGTCAGAGCTTATGAAGGTGATGATCAGGGCCAGGTGTGCAGATTGCTGATGGAATGCAGGTGTGGAAATCAGGAGAGCTCCCGCCTAGCAACGTAGCCCGGCAACCAGGCAGGGAGCGTTCCAGAACCCTCGGGAAACTGGAGATCCCGAGCAGAAAAACTAATACACAGACGGAACCGACTCAGACTGCCGGAATCGTTACAGTACCCCCTCCGACGAACGCCACCGGGCGGACTCCCGGAGCGCCAGGATGGAGGCGGTAGAAGTCACGAATGAGGTCAGCATCTAGGATCTGTCGCCGCGGAATCCAACTCCTCTCTTCAGGACCATACCCCTCCCAGTCCACGAGATACTGGAAACCCCGGCCCCGCCGTCTGGAATCCATGATGCGTCGCACCGTGTAGGCAGGACCACCTCCGATCATCCGAGGAGGAGGAGGAGGAGGCGGAGGGGGCAACAGAGGACTGAGGAAAACAGGCTTGAGGCAGGAGACATGAAAGGTGGGATGGACTCTGAGCGTCCTCGGTAGTTTGAGTCGAACTGCCACCGGATTGATCACCTTCTCCACCACAAACGGACCAATGAACTTCGGTAACAACTTCCTAGACTCAGTCCGTAAAGGGGAGATCCCGTGTGGCCAACCAGACCCTATCTCCGATGGTATAGGTGGGAGCGGGGATCCGGCGACGATTCGCCTGGAGCTGATACCGGTCCGAAACTCTAAGGAGTGCCTTTCTGGCCCGATGCCAGGTCCGGTGGCAACGACGAATATGGGCCTGAACAGAGGGCACTGAGAGCTCCTTCTCCTGAGAAGGGAACAAGGGAGGTTGGTAGCCATACAGGCACTGGAAGGGAGACATCCCAGTGGCAGATGTAGGGAGAGTATTGTGGGCATACTCAACCCAAGGCAACTGAGAGACCCAGGAGGTGGGGGTTGGAAGAGACAAGGCAGCGTAGCGTGGATTCCATCTTCTGGTTGGCTCTCTCCGCCTGACCATTAGATTGGGGGGTGAAAACCAGATGTGAGACTGACTGTAGCTCCAATGGCCAAACAGAAGGATTTCCAGACAGCAGAGGTAAACTGAGGGCCACGGTCGGAAACGATATCACTGGGCAAACCGTGGACCCTGAAAACCTCCCTAACCAGGATCTCGGACGTCTCCGAGGCAGAGGGGAAGCTTGGCAATTGGCACAAAGTGGGCGAACTTGCTGAATCTGTCCACGATAGTCAGAACGACCGTGTTCCCCTCAGAAGCGGGCAACCCAGTGACAAAGTCCAGGGCCAGATGCGACCATGGTCGCGGGGAATAGGAAGGGGGTGAAGTAGTCCAGAGCTGGGCCGATTGGTACTCTTATTCTGCGCACACACTGGACAGGCAGCAACAAAACCCCGAGTATCCTCGGCCATGGCAGGCCACCAAAAACGTCTGCGAAGAAACGCCATCGTCCGAGCCACGCCAGGGTGACAAGCCATCTTGCTGGCGTGGGACCATTTGAGGACAGCAGGACGAACCGACTCAGGCACAAACAACCGACCGGGTGGACCGTTACCGGGACCGGGCTGCGTCCGAAGGGCCGCCATCACCTCCTCCTCAATCTTCCATAACTGCTCCCACGACGCAGTTCCGGGGAGAATTGTCTCGGTCTTGGACCCACTCTCTTCCGTCTTGGAGAACATCCGGGACGAAGGCGTCCGCCTTGCCGTTCTTAGATCCAGGTCGGAACGTCAGGGAAAAATTGAATCGTCCGAAAAACAACGCCCACCTGGCCTGGACGGGAGTTGAGACGTCTAGCCGATTGCACGTAAGCAAGATTCTTGTGGTCAGTCCAGACAATAAAGCGGTTGCTCCGCCCCTCCAACCAGTGGCGCCACTCCTCCAAGGCAAGTTTCACCGCGAGAAGCTCCCGGTTACCCACATCGTAGTTCCTCTCCGCAGGCGAAAGGCGACGAGAGTAGTAGGCGCAGGGATGGAGTTTACTGTCCGTGGAGCATCGCTGCGACAGGATGGCGCCAACTCCCACATCAGACGCGTCCACTTCAACGACGAACTGACGGGCCGTGTCCGGTTGAGAGAGAATCGGTGCGTTGGTGAATCGCCTCTTCAAATCCAGAAACGCTCGATCCGCCTCCGGATTCCACTTGAAGGTCCTGATACTGGAAGTCAAGGCAGTTAACGGAGCGGCCACACGGCTGTAATCCCGGATGAATCTGCGGTAGAAATTCGCAAACCCAAAAAATCTCTGGAGCTGCAATCTCGTACCGGGCTGGGCCCATTCCAGAACCGCTCTAACCTTCTCCTGGTCCATCCTAATCTCTCCCCTGGAGATGATGTACCCGAGAAAGGATGTCGTGTGGGCGTGGAACTCGCACTTCTCGGCCTTCACGAACAGGCGATTCTCCAACAATCGCTGCAGAACCTGCCGGACATGCTGGACGTGGTCGGGAAGGTTCCTTCGAGAAGATCAGAATGTCATCCAGGTAAACAAACACAAAGAGACCGATCATATCTCTCAGGACGTCGTTCACCATACTCTGGAATACCGCTGGAGCATTGGTCAGTCCAAACGGCATCACCTGATACTCGAAGTGACCCATCGGTGTATTGAAACCCGTCAACCACTCGTCCCCCTCTCTGATCCGGACCATGTGATACGCATTGCGTGGGTCTCCAAAGCCTCACGTTCAGGTCGGGAGATACTGTATAACCTTCCCTTGGGGTAGACAGCTCCAGGGAACAGGTTGATGGCACAATCATATGGTCGGGTGGGGGAGGGAGTGACAGAGCCTTCTGCTTACTGAACACTTCCCCAAATCGTGATATGTCTCGGGAACCAGGGACAAATCTGGGGGTTTAGCCTCAATCACCTGACTGGGAACCGAATGGGGACAGGCAGTCTTGAGACAGTTAGCATGACAAGCAAGGCTCCAACTCGTTACCTTGCCCGTCACCCAATCGAACGTGGGATTGTGTTCCTTCAGCCAGGGGTATCCAAGGACCAGAGGAACATGGGAAGACGGCAGAATGAAGAATGAAATCATCTCAGAATGATTCCCCCGACAACAGCATCTTAACCGGTTCAGTCCTCATCGTGATACGTGCCAGACTACTGCCGTCCAGAGTGGTAGCTTCAATGGCTTCCGGCAATTGCTCCTTGGAAAGCCCCAGCTGTTCCACCAACTCGGCATCAAGAAAGCTTCCATCGGCACCTGAATCGATAAAAGCGTTAATCGCTAAGCTCTGATTCCTGTTCATAAGGGTAGCCGGAAACGGGGTCTGACAGAGGTATTGAGAGGTCGAAACTGGCTCGCTAAAAGTCCTCCCAACTTTAGCGAGCCGCGCAGTTTGACGACCGCCGGGAACAGGTGGCGAGGTAATGTCCCGAACCACCACAGTAGAGGCAACAGTTAGTCCTACGTCTGAGTTGGCGTTCCTCCTTGGTTAACCCGTGCCGCCCTACTTGCATTGGTTCAGAATCGGGAGACAGGACCTCTCCACTAATCCTGTGTGGTGGACGATGATCGACGTATTCTGGTCCAATCCCGACCCGACTGGAACCTGAGAAGCTGATCGATTGGACGGAACCCATTGCTTCTCACTCCTTCGCTCTCGGACTCGATTATCCACCCGAATAGACAAGGCTACCAAGCTGTCCAGGTCACTAGGCTCCGGATAGGAGATCAACTCATCCTTGAGCTGCTCCGACAGACCCTGGTAAAAGGCCGCTTGCAGAGACTCCCTCATTCCACCCACTCTCCACAGCCAACGTCTTGAACTCGATCACGAAGTCGGCCACGCTGCAGTTCCTTGGCGAAGCGAAAACAGGCGCCTAGCTGCGTCCCTCCCTCGGACGGAATGGTCGAAGAGCTTCCTCATCTCGGCCGTGAACCCCTGGTATGAAGCCATGCAGGGGTCTTGTCGTTCCCAAACGGCTGAAGCCCACTCCAGCGCTCGACCACGCAGCAACTCAATCACAAAGGCTATCCTAGCCTTGTCTGTGGCATAAGAGTAGGGCTGTAGATCGAACACTAACCCACACTGCATAAGGAAAGAACGGCATCTTCCCAGCTCCCCCTCATATTTATCCGGCGTCGGAACCTTGGGCTCACGGAAGGACACAGCTCCAGAAGCGGCAGGCGAGATGGGTGAAACCGGTAGTGGATCCTCCACCGGAAACTTGCGCTGGTTCTGGACCTCCGTCAGACCGGTAGAAAGGTTCCGAACTGAAAACGCGATCTCCTGTAGCTCCGTGCTATGATGGCCCAACATCTTCTCCTGATGGGTAATGGCATGGCGAACAGAGTCCAGGTCCGCTGGGTTCATTACTGGCCGGATCGTTCTGTCACGGTTTACTAAGCCAGAACCCAGAAGCAGACCAGGACAAGGTAAGTTGAAACAAAGGTGAGTGTTTATTTAATAGATCCACGAGTGAGGCTGAATAATCCAGGGAACAGAGCGGGTGGCGTGGATGGGTTGTTGAGGGTGCAGTGGTAGGTCCAGTAATGGCTCGGCAGCCGCCGACCATCAGGCAGAGGTTGGGTGAAGGTTCCGGGTGAGTGACTGCAGATAGAACAAAACGGAGGTAAGTATACAGCAAGTCAAAAAGGTGCAAAACAACAAAACTAACGCTAGAAGTTCCAAGGCTGATACACGGACAAACATACTGTTCATGGCTAACGATCCGGCAGGGAATGGATGTCAGGTCAGAGCTTATGAAGGTGATGATCAGGGCCAGGTGTGCAGATTGCTGATGGAATGCAGGTGTGGAAATCAGGAGAGCTCCCGCCTAGCAACGTAGCCCGGCAACCAGGCAGGGAGCGTTCCAGAACCCTCGGGAAACTGGAGATCCCGAGCAGAAAAACTAATACACAGACGGAACCGACTCAGACTGCCGGAATCGTTACACTACCGTGGGCCCCACCCCTGGGCCCCACCCCTGTCCCAAAGCATTCACAGGCGCACATCCCGCCCTGGCTTCAGGGCGGGATGTAAATGTAAAATGTTCTTTGTCTAAAATAAATCACTGCACAAAAATAAATCATTGCATTTGACTCACACAGCCTTAGTCACTTACTCACCTCGTCCACTGTGTGTGTGCCTCTCTGTGACATAAGATAAACATCTAGCTGGCTAGCTCATGTGGGGATATATTTTCTCATAACTGGAGGGATGAATAGCTTAGAAGGAATGCATTGGTGATTAAACATAGAAGGTTTATACTGTACTGATATGAATTGTTTCACATAACAAGCTGTGATTCATGTGAGGAACGTTAGGGGCTAGGATGAGATAAAACTTGTATTTCTTACAGATAAGACTTGTATTTCTTACAGATACGAACACTGCCTCTTTGTTGTCTGTGAACCGTCCTTGAACGTAGGTACTTAGAGTACAGTGGAACGGTGTCTATGGGCGCTGACTCTACAGGTTGTTATAACAACTTATGCCTGGCAACAGTGTGCAACAGTGGAGCGCCAAGGGTCTGGGACCAGCCGGTGCACCAACGGATTGGCTGAGTAAGTCTAAACCACGCTCAGTCTCTACTCTGATAGGCCCAGCAGGGAGCGGGAACTATCTCTGTCAGAGTATTTTAAAAAGAACTCATAACAATGGATTAGTTCTCTGTCTGCCCTGCGTGGTATTTCAGTGAGCCCGTATACGAACCATCATACTTATCATACATACATTTTGCATATAATAAATTTAGCTTGGATTGAATATCTCTTGATTATGTTTTCTCTTATTCCAATACCAGATTTGAATTACGCAATTTCTAACAATTGGTGACCTCCGACTGTGATCTGGCAGCGGAACTTCGCTGGAATTCACCCAGCCCATTGGACATCGCTGTCGTCGAACGGTGTGTTTCACAAAGTGCCCGGGCTTCTAAAAACAGGTAAGCAGACACCTATTGTTATGTAACTAAAGTTCTGCACATTGGCTTTATCCAAATTAATTTTGTGAAGCACCTGTTTGATGTAAGTGAACTCTATTACGCTATAAATAACGATTATAGAATACTAATTCAATTTTATAGAATACCATGCAAATGTTTGATCATTCTGATGGTTAAACCCATGGGAAATAGAAGAGGCTGTGTGCCCAATAGAAGCGGCTGTGTGCCCATAGAGGAGGCTGTGTGCCCAATAGAAGCGGCTGTGTGCCCATAGAAGCGGCTGTGTGCCCAATAGAAGCGGCTGTGTGCCCATAGAATAGGCTGTGTGCCCATAGAATAGGCTGTGTGCCCAATAGAGGAGGCTGTGTGCCCAATAGAAGAGGCTGTGTTCCCATAGAGGAGGCTGTGTGCCCAATAGAAGAGGCTGTGTTCCCATGGAGGAGGCTGTGTGCCCAATAGAAGCGGCTGTGTGCCCATAGAAGAGGCTGTGTGCCCAAATAGATTGTGTGTCGAGTGTAAGTGTGTCATTTATGACTGTGTGACATATTTGACTGTGTGATAGGATTATGACTGTGTATTGTGAGTGAGTGTGATAACTGTGTACTATTTTTGCTGTGTGATAACTGTATACTACGTTTAACTGTGTGATAACTGTGTACCATTTTGGCTGTGAATACAAACAATATTTTAAAACAGTAAATAATGAGAATTACAATTAGGAAATAAAGTTTAAATTGTGCAAACGTTAACAAAAGACACCCATAGGAGGTTAAATATTTTAAAACAGTAAATAATGAGAATTACAATTAGGAAATAAAGTTTAAATTGTGCAAACGTTAACAAAAGACACCCATAGGAGGTTAAATAGATAGGGAGTGCGACGCTATGGCACATATCAGTTCAGACTAGATATGACTAGGTTCAAAGGAGACACTTAAAATTATTTAAGACAGGGGTGATGCTATGCATGAGAGTGTGAATGATAAACCTGTATACCTTGATAGAAAACGAATTGGGAATCAAAGACGTCTGTGGCTGTCCAAACTTCGAGGCTGACGTTTGGCAACTCGAACCTTCAGCTCCCTCCACAGATGTTCTATGGGATTAAGGTTTGGAGACTGGCTAGGCCACTCTAGGACCTTAATGTGCTTCTTCTTGAGCCACTCATTTGTTGCCTTGGCCGTGTGTTTTGGGTCATTGTCATGCTGGAATACCCATCCACGACCCATTTTCAATGCCCTGGCTGAGGGAAGGAGGTTCTCACCCAAGATTTGACGGTACATGGCCCCGTCCATCGTCCCTTTGATGCGGTGAATTTGTCCTGTCCCCTTAGCAGAAAAACACCCCCAAAGCATAATGTTTCCACCTCCATGTTTGACGGTGGGGATGGTGTTCTTGGGGTCATAGGCAGCATTCCTCCTTCTCCAAACACGGTGAGTTGAGTTGATGCCAAAGAGCTCGATTTTGGTCTCATCTGACCACAACACTTTCACCCAGTTCTCCTCTGAATCATTCAGATGTTCATTGGCAAACTTCAGACGGGCCTGTATATGTGCTTTCTTGTGCAGGGGGACATTGCGGGCGCTGCAGGATTTCAGTCCTTCACAGCGTAGTGTGTTATCAATTGTTTTCTTGGTGACTATGGTCCCAGCTGCCTTGAGATCATTGACAAGATCCTCCCGTGTAGTTCTGGGCTGATTCCTCACCGTTCTCATGATCATTGCAACTCCACGAGGTGAGATCTTGCATGGAGCCCCAGGCCGAGGGAGATTGACAGTTATTGTGTTTCTTCCATTTGCGAATAATCGCACCAACTGTTGTCACCTTCTCACCAAGCTGCTTGGCGATGGTCTTGTAGCCCATTCCAGCCTTGTGTAGGTCTACAATCTTGTCCATGACATCCTTGGAGAGCTCTTTGGTCTTGGCCATGGTGGAGAGTTTGGAATCTGATTGATTGATTGCTTCTGTGGATAGGTGTCTTTTATACAGGTAACAAGCTGAGATTAGGAGCACTCCCTTTAAGAGTGTGCTCCTAATCTCAGCTCGTTACCTGTATAAAAGACACCTGGGAGCCAGAAATCTTTCTGATTGAGAGGGGGTCAAATACTTATTTCCCTCATTAAAATGCAAATCAATTTATAACATTTTTGACATGGGTTTTTCTGGATTGTTTTGTTGTTATTCTGTCTCTCACTGTTCAAATAAACCTACCATTAAAATTATAGACTGATCATGTCTTTGTCAGTGGGCAAACTTACAAAATCAGCAGGGGATCAAATACTTTTTTCCCTCACTGTACGTCTCGTGACTGAGCCGTTGAAATGCGACTCCACTTTGTCTCTATACTGATGTTTTGCCAGTTAATTGCCTCGCGGAGTGAGTAGCTACACTGTTTGTATTCTGCCATATTCCTAGTCACCTTGCCATGGTTGAATGCGGTGGTTCACACTTTCAGATTTGCGTGAATGCTGCCATCTATCCATGGTTTCTGGTTAGGGTAGGTTTTAAGAGTCACAGTGGGCACAACATCACCTATACACTTCCTGATAAACTCAGTCACCGTTTCAGTGTATTAGTCTAAATTATTTTCGGAAGCTACCCGATTCCGATTGGTCAGACCAGCGTTGAATAGTCCTTAGCACGGGTATTTCCTGTTTGAGTTTCTGCCTATAGGAAGGGAGGAGCAAAATGGAGTCGTGGTCAGATTTGCCGAAAGGAGGGCAAGGGAGGGCCTGATAACCATCCCGGAAGTTCAAATAGCAATGGTCGAGGATTTTGGCAGCGCGACTACAACAGTCGATATGTTGATAGAACTTCGGCAGCCTAGTCCTCAAATTTGCTTTGTTAAAATCCCTGGCTACAATAAATGCAGCCTCAGGAAATGTGGTTTCCAGTTTGCATAAAAATATCCACGGCCGTGACTATAACCGAAGAAAATTATCTTGGGAGATAATACAGTCGGCATTTGATTGTGAACAAAATGACTCGAGTTCCTGTATGTTACTACAATTACACCATGAGTCGTTAATCATGAAATACACACCTCCGCCCTTCTGCTTCCCGGAGAGATACAGTGGGGAAAAAAGTATTTAGTCAGCCACCAATTGTGCAAGTTCTCCCACTTAAAAAGATGAGAGAGGCCTGTAATTTTCATCATAGGTACACGTCAACTATGACAGACAAAATGAGAAAAAAAATTCCAGAAATTCACATTGTAGGATTTTTAATGAATTTATTTGCAAATTATGGTGGAAAATAAGTATTTGGTCAATAACAAAATTTTCTCAATACTTTGTTATATACCCTTTGTTGGCAATGACACAGGTCAAACGTTTTCTGTAAGTCTTCACAAGGTTTTCACACACTGTTGCTGGTATTTTGGCCCATTCCTCCATGCAGATCTCCTCTAGAGCAGTGATGTTTTGGGGCTGTCGCTGGGCAACACGGACTTTCAACTCCCTCCAAAGATTTTCTATGGGGTTGAGATCTGGAGACTGGCTAGGCCACTCCAGGACCTTGAACTGCTTCTTACGAAGCCACTCCTTCGTTGCCCGGGCGGTGTGTTTGGGATCATTGTCATGCTGAAAGACCCAGCCACGTTTCATCTTCAATGCCCTTGCTGATGGAAGGAGGTTTTCACTCAAAATCTCACGATACATGGCCCCATTCATTATTTCCTTTACACGGATCAGTCGTCCTGGTCCCTTTGCAGAAAAACAGCCCCAAAGCATGATGTTTCCACCCCGATGCTTCACAGTAGGTATGGTGTTCTTTGGATGCAACTCAGCATTCTTTGTCCTCCAAACACGACGAGTTGAGTTTTTACCAAAAAGTTATATTTTGGTTTCATCTGACCATATGACATTCTCCCAATCCTCTTCTGGATCATCCAAATGCACTCTAGCAAACTTCAGACGGGACATGTACTGGCTTAAGCAGGAGGACACGTCTGGCACTGCAGGATTTGAGTCCCTGGCGGCGTAGTGTGTTACTGATGGTAGGCTTTGTTACTTTGGTCCCAGCTCTCTGCAGGTCATTCACTAGGTCCCCCCGTGTGGTTCTGGGATTTTTGCTCACCGTTCTTGTGATCATTTTGACCCCACGGGGTGAGATCTTGCGTGGAGCCCCAGATCGAGGGAGATTATCAGTGGTCTTGTATGTCTTCCATTTCCTAATAATTACTCCCACAGTTGATTTCTTCAAACCAAGCTGCTTACCTATTGCAGATTCAGTCTTTCCAGCCTGGTGCAGGTCTACAATTTTGTTTCTGGTGTCCTTTGACAGCTCTTTGGTCTTGGCCATAGTGGAGTTTGGAGTGCGACTGTTTGAGGTTGTGGACAGGTGTCTTTTATACTGATAACAAGTTCAAACAGGTGCCATTAATACAGGTAACGAGTGGAGGACAGAGGAGCCTCTTAAAGAAGAAGTTACAGGTCTGTGAGAGCCAGAAATCTTGCTTGTTTGTAGTGTCTTGTTTTGTATGCTTTGTACAAAATAATAAAATGCAGGACGACAGGATCTTTATAAACGTAGCTCTTTATTAACTAGCTATAACTTGCATGTCCATGTGTCTCTGGCCATGATCATCTTAGAATGACCTCACAACCTGGGTGGTCTTAACCAATCATAGCACAGTATAATGCATCCAATTACAATTCAGTATGCTGACACATGAATATTACATCCCCCTTCTTTAAAAAAAAGAAAAAATAGGTAGAACAATAAAGCGTTTCTTTTGAATATATGCTCTGTAGTTTGAACTCGAGGTAAGTAACCATTTAAACTGCACCAACTGCATCAACATAACAGACAAACAATGATTCAGCATACTGTTACTTTTAGAACAAATATTTCTCAGCAACTCAGCTTTTCACTGTAGCAATGACATCTCAACATATCAAACAAATACCATACCAAAGCATTTCAAGTTAACTTTCAATAACAAGTTTACAGTCTGGAACTCTTTTAGGGCAGCGATCCGCCTACACCCTTTGACATTTCACAGGTCTAGGACAGCTCTAGGCTTGACCTCTCTTCCTGACCTTGTGTGATATGAAGCTGAGCATGCTTCTGTGTCAGTCAACAGTTATTGTGGTGTTGCAGGTAAGTATGGTGTATGTTGTGTTGTGTCTGTGTTTAGTCCACCCCGTTCTCTTTCAGGGGAACAGTTCATCTCGTCAGTGTGTTGTTCTTTTGTGTTCAGTAGGTGACGACGATTGCGGCGGTACACCGCGCCTTCTGCGGTGCGAACGAGATATGAACGTTCAGTGTCAGCTGGTTGGATGACGACTGCTGGCTTCCAGTAGCCATGTTCCTGGATTCTAACTGACTCTCCGTCGTTCAGTGGTGGCAGTGGTCTGGCTGACCTGTCGTAGTATCGCTTTTGCTGTTGTTGTCTCTGTGCACGTTTTGCATGCACTTCCTTGTAGCTGACGACCTCAGGTTGCAGCTGCTGGTTGGTGCTGGGAAGGATTGAGCGAAGTCTGCGGCTCATCAACAGCTGGGCTGGTGATTTGAAGTTGTCAACTTGAGTGTTGCGGTATTCAAGGAGACTGAGGTAGGGGTCTCTCTTGTCTGCTTTTGCTTTGTCCATGAGTGATTTAGCGATCTGCACAGATTTTTCAGCAAGGCCATTACTTTGAGGGTAATGTGGGCTTGTGGTGACGTGTGTGAACTCCCATGCTTTTGTGAAGGATTCAAACTCATTTGATTTGTAACAGGGCCCATTGTCAGATATTAAAGTCTCTACAATGCCATGCCTGGCAAAGGCTGCTTTCAGCTTGTGTATCACAGCTGCAGATGTGGTGCTGTGAAGCTTGTCAAGTTCGAAGTATCTGCTGTAGTAGTCCACTGTTATAATGTAGTCCTCGTTGTTCCACGTGAACAGATCGGTTGCCACGACCTGCCAGGGTCGGTCTGGGATACGGTGAGGTAACATTGGCTCTTTGGTGTTTGAGGGGCGTTGTTCAAGACAGGTGGGGCATTTACCAACCATGTCCTCTATTTGTTTGCACATTCCGGGCCAAAACAAAATGTCCCGTGCTCTCTGTTTGCACTTTTCCATGCCCATGTGTCCAGCATGGATCTTTGTCAAAATCTCTTCTCTGAGACTGGTAGGAATGATGATTTTCTCGCCTTTGAAAATTATTCCGTTGATCTGTGATAGTTCGTCACGATGGTTCCAGAACTCTGAGATGCTCTGAGGGCATTTTCTCCTCTCCTCAGGCCATCCTGACTGTATGACTTTCCTCAGCTGTGTGAGTTGTGTGTCTTTTTCTGTTTCTGCTCGGATCTCCTTCAGTTTTGTGTCACTAACTGGTAAGTTGCTGTACACAGTGTGCACCTGCATGTCCATGCCTTCACTGAGGCTGCTGTCCTTGTAGGTAAGAAACTTCCTGGAGAGTGTGTCTGCGATAGGGATGTCTTTGCCTGGACGGTGAGTGATTGTGAAGTCGTATTTTTGTAGTTGAAGGATCATTCTCTGTAGCCTTGGCGGGGCTGCGGCTAACGGTTTCCTCATGATTGACTCGAGGGGCTTGTGGTCTGATTCCACAATGACTTGTCGTCCATAGACATACTGATGGAAACGCTTACATCCGAACAGAATGGCGTACAGGTCCTTTTCAATTTGAGCGTAGTTGATTTCACAGTCTGTGAGAGATTTGGAAGCGTAGCCGATGGGTTTTCCTTCTTGCAGTAGCACTGCCCCTAGTCCATACTTTGACGCGTCCACCTGGAGTCAGAGCTCTTTGTTGGGGTCGTAGTAGGCAAGGATTGGTCTTGGTTCTCTCGTGATCAAGTCTTTCACTTTCTGGAAAGCGATGTCGTGTTGGTTGTCCCAGAGGAACTCACTGGACTGCTTTAGCAGCTGACGCAGGGGTGCATTAGCATTGGAGAGGCTGGGTGCGAACTTGGCTAAGTAGTTGACCATGCCAAGCACTGTTTCCAGCTCTGCACGGTTCTTTGGTGGCTCCATTTCCTTTATGGCTGAGATCTTCTGCGGATCTGGCTTGATTCCATTCGCTGTGAGAAGATGTCCGAAGTAGCTGACCTCTGTAGCGCCGACTGTGCTCTTCTCGGGGTTGAGCCGGACTCCTCTCTCGCGGGACCTTTGCAGCATCGTGTTGAGGTTTCTGTCGTGTTCCTCTTTGGTTCGACCATAGACAAGGATGTCGTCCACAATTGCCACGACTCCGTCGAGGCCTTCGTACACCTCGTCGATCTTTCGCTGAAACTCGTCTTGGGCTGAGATAATCCCAAAAAGGCAGGCGACGGAACCTGTAGCGTCCAAACGGTGTGTTGAACGTTGTGAGCTTAGATGACTCTTCTGTGAGCTTGATAGCCCAGTAGCCTGATCTGGCGTCCATGACACTGAAGTAGCGTGCGCCCGCTAGCTTGTGTGTGATGCCATCTAGCGTCGGTAAGGGGTAATGGGGGCGTTTGATAGCCTTGTTCAAGTCTCTTGGGTCGAGACATACTCTGAGCTTGCCTGTGCGTGGTTTCTCCACCACCACTAACGCGTTGACCCAATCCGTCGGTTCTGTAACCTTGGTGACGATGTCAGATTGCTCCATGCTCTCCAACTTTCTTCAGACGGGCGCAGAGAGCAAGTGGAATCTTTCTCGGTGGGTAGACCACAGGGGTTGCGTCTGGGTCAAGGTGAATGGTACATTCTCCTGGGAATAGTCCTATTCCTGTAAAAACATCAGCAAACTCCTCCATGACATTCTCTATCTCTACTGGTGCTGTCACTGATAAAACTAGCTTGATAAGGTCCATGTCTAAACATGCTTTAAGACCTAGCACTGCAGGTGCTCGAGTGTCAACAACGTAAAAGTCCAACATCATGTCCCTTTCCTTGTATTTGCATTTGAGAGTGCATGTGCCTTTTACTGGGAGCTGTTCACCACCATAATCAGTCAGTCTGCGCGTGGTGGGCTGTAGCTCACACTCAGATGTCAAGCTTCTATACTTACTCAGAGGAATAATGTTTACTTGTGCACCAGTGTCTAGTTTGAATTTTAGCTCTGTGCCTTGTCTTCCTATCTCAATGTCAGCAAAGGCTTGCTCTGTCTCTGATATCTGACTTTTCTGTGTCACTGAATCAATAAACAGTTCATCAGCATTTGACTCTTTGATTGACATTTCATCTTCACTCACTGTATGTACTGTTTTTCCACGGTTAACTCTGCACACTTTTGCAAAGTGATTCCATTTTCCACATTTAGTACACTGTTTGCCTTTAGCTGGGCAATTCCCCTGTTCGCCATGCACTTTGTATCCACAATATCCACATGTTTTGGGGCGTTTGGAGTCTGTGTCGCTCTGTCTGTCTCCGTTCTGAAACATGCTCTCTGCGCACTGGAGGTGTGCTTTGATGTCTGCCTGACTGCGTGCACTGCTTGTTCACGTGATGCGCTCGTGCTGCCGAAATGGTTTTCATCTGAACCTGTGCTAGCTCGTGAGATCTGGCTATGTCGATAGCTTTGTCCAGCGTTAACTCTGATCCAAAATTCAAAAGTTTCTCTCTCACTCGCGGTGAGTGTATTCCAAATACAATACGGTCCCTGACCATCTCATCCTTGTTTGCATAATCACAGTCTTTCACAAGCAGACGCAGCTCAGTGACAAACTGTTCAAACGATTCGCTAGCGCCTTGTACTTTCTCATGGAATTTGTACCTAGCGAAAATTGTATTGGTCTTTGGCACAACATATGCTTCAAAACGATCGTAGTATGTTTTCAGTACCTTTGATTCAGCCTCGGTAAGTGTCCATGTGTTGTAAATGTCTCTCCCTTTTTCACCGATCCAGAGGAGCAGGTAGCTGCACTTTTCCTCTTCTCCTCTTTCCTTCAGAGGACCCGTGAACATCAGCTCCACATGCTGTTTGAACTTACGCCATGCATCGGGTAGATTTGTAGACCCCCAATCCATTCGAGGTGAAGGAACTCCAGCAAAATCCATCTTTTAGTCCTTTTACTCTGACACCATGTCTTGTTTTGTATGCTTTGTACAAAATAATAAAATGCAGGACGACAGGATCTTTATAAACGTAGCTCTTTATTAACTAGCTATAACTTGCATGTCCATGTGTCTCTGGCCATGATCATCTTAGAATGACCTCACAACCTGGGTGGTCTTAACCAATCATAGCACAGTATAATGCATCCAATTACAATTCAGTATGCTGACACATATGAATATTACATGTAGGTGACCAAATACTTATTTTCCACCATAATTTGCAAATAAATTCATAAAAAATCCTACAATGTGATTTTCTGGATTTTTTTTTCTCGATTTGTCTGTCATAGTTGACGTGTACCTATGATGAAAATTACAGGCCTCTCTCATCTTTTTAAGTGGGAGAACTTGCACAATTGGTGGCTGACTAAATACTTTTTTCCCCCACTGTATTTATTCCTGTCTGCTTGATGAACTGAGAACCCATCTGGCTGGACCAATTTCGACAGATTATCCCAGAGAGCTATGTTTCCGTGAAACAAAGTATGTTACAGGCCTTGATGTCTCTCTGGAAAGAAATCCATGCCCGGAGTTCATCGATCTTGTTAACCAGAGACTGAACATTAGCGAGTAGTATACTTGGAAGCGGTGGGTGGTGTGCGCGCATCCTAAATCGAACCAGCAGGCCGCTCCAAGTGCCTCTGCTCCGCCGGCGATGTTTTGGGTCAGCCGCTGGAATCAGTTCAGTTGCCCTGGGGAGAGCAAACAAAGGATCTGCTTCGGGAAAGTCGTATTCCTGGTCGCAATGCTGGTGAGTTACCGCCACTCTGATATCCAAACGTTTTCCCTGGCTGTATGTAATGATACAAAACACTTTCTGAGCTAATAATGTAAAAAATAATATAAAAAACAAAATACTGCAAAGTTTCCTAAGCGCTAGTCGCGAGGCCGCCATCTTCGTCGTCGGCGCCACGGTCGTCGGACCACAGAGTGAAGGAAAAGCAGCCAACAACTGCTCAGCATATGTGGGAACTCCTTCAAGACTGTTGGAAAAGCATTCCAGGTGACTCTGGTTGAGAGAATGCCAAGAGTGTGCAACGCTGTCATCAAGGGAAAGGGTGGCTATTTGAAGAATCTCAAATATAAAATATATATTTTGATTTGTTTAACACTTTTTGGGTTACTACATGATTCCATATGTGTTATTTCATAGTTTTATGTCTTCACTATTTTTCTACAATGTAAAAAATAGTAAAAATAAATAAAAACCCTGAGTAGGTGTATCCAAACTTTTGACTGGTAGTGTATGTTTCAATAAGGTTGGATTCTTAACATTCATGGTAATGGTCATCAACTGTACCGCAGAAATGGAATGTAGATCTCTGGCAGCTGCAGAGAAGTATTTGTGTATACGAGATTTGACTTCAGAAGAGTTACAGGGTGGTGGTGTCCTGTCCTCCTAGGTCGTTGGCATGGTGCAGGTACAGATAGGGTCAAGGTAGTGGAATGGGGTTGTGGGTTTTTAATGAGTGAAGGGTTTGTTGGAAGGGTGTATTTTTGTGTACATTTATTATTATTATTATTATTACTTCTTTGGGGTTTAACGGCGGTTGGCATCCAATATTTTCCCCTTTGGAATCACAAAGTATAATGGATTGATATTATAGTCCCGTTGGGGGCGGAAATGCAAAATATTGGATTCCAAACGCCGTTAAACCCCAAAGAAGAAAAAGAAGAAGCAGAAAGGTTTGCGTTTCCGGTGTTGCAAGTCGCATGCGCTCTGGTGCAGAAGTTGAACGCAATCCCAGACAGCAGCTACCGCCGAACACCCATCTAATCAGAAAAGAGAAATCAAGGTATTTTCATATTGGTTGCATTATATTAAAGAAGAAAGGTTAGCTAAGTTAATGCATTTGTAAGAATTAATGGGTCAAGTATTTATACTTTCGTTTTCTAATTGACGTCGATTAATGGATAAGCCATGTGAGTCTTGTTGAGGCCTGCGAGGTCTTTGTCTGCGTGCCGATAGCATGCTTTGTCTAACTAGCCAGCACCGTGTTTAAGACTAGTTTTGAATGATTGCTAACTTGCATTGTTGCTGGTTTCGTAAATTATCATTCAGGCACTTACATACTTGCTAGTTTAGATAACATACGTTCAAGAGAATAATATCAGAGCCTAACAACTGATATTAGCTACCTAACTATACTCATTCTTTGAAATGTTCGCGAGCCGCCTAACGTTAGTTAGTTAAATAAACCCTCACTGGCTTTTTTTTTTTTTTTTTTAGGCCAGCCCATCCAAATCATGAAATGTTACTGTTTAGTTAGCAACTCAAATGGCCATGCAGTTGATGCAAGAGTTGAATAAACTGTCGCAATTTCTTAGCTTAACTAACATGTGGTTCCGAAATAAAATGTATTCAGATTCAGCGTTTCTCGAGTTCTGATTTGAAGATATATTGAGTGATGCGCGCTGGCTTTACCTCTAAAAGCCAATGCCGGCTGATGGCGATGTTGAGTCGTTTCATCTTATCATCCAAAGGGAATGTATACAACCGGCTGCACGCTCGTATCCCCCGTGGACCGGTCTGTACATAAACATTCTCCATTCAGGCTGCAAATCCGTCGATATCCTCATTAACTCGTTCTAATGGCGGGAAACAATGCATGCTTTATTTTCCACCACACCATGCTACTGTGGCTAATGCTAGTCTACTCAGATGGTGCAGGCCTGACCCGTTTGTTCTCATTTACATTTTAGTCATTTAGCAGACGCTCTTATCCAGAGCGACTTACAGTTAGTGCATACATTTTTCATACTGGCCCCCCGTGGGAATCGAACCCACAACCCTGGCGTTGCAAGCGCCATGCTCTACCAACTGAGCTACAGGAGGCCTAGGGTTCTCCTTACATTTTAGACATTTTAGTCACATAGCAGACGCTCTTATCCAGAGCGACTTACAGTTATTGAGTGCATTCATTTTCATACTGGTAGTCTGTGGTTCAGCAGAATCCCGCACTCTTGTCAGATGGCCAATTTATATTGAGCTACAACCCTAAACTACATGGTCATCTGGAATATGGTAACTTTTCATTAAATGTTAGTTAGCCCATCTAGATGCACTTTGACTGTATAGTATCTTACTTGTTGATTCTGTCTCAAAGGGCTGTCTGACCATAAGCCAACCATGGCAGATGGAGAGGGTTTTGTGGTGCGTATTCGTGGCCTTCCCTGGTCTTGCGCGGTGGACGAAGTGTCAAGATTTTTCTCTGGTAAGAGAACCTGACTACTTATATTGTTCAATGAAAATTAGCCTCTAAGGAAGTCTGACCTTATTTTTCAGATGACTAAATTGGTATAATTATATTCCAGATTGTAAAGTTGCAAACAACGGCACAAGTATCCATTTCACATACACTCGTGAGGGCAGGCCAAGCGGAGAGGCCTTCGTAGAGCTGGAGTCGGAGGACGACCTGAAGATTGCCGTCAAGAAAGACAGAGAGACCCTGGGTCACAGATATGTGGAAGGTATTCATTAATAAGGTTTTGTCTCCCTGTGCCAATAGTGTCTTTTAAGGTGATTGTGCCAACATTATGTTCTGATATAGGATTAGATGCCAAAGAATCCTCACGTTCAGTTTTTTCTCAGTATTCAAATCGAACAATGTGGAGATGGACTGGGTCATGAAGCACACCGGTCCAAACTGCCCAGAGACTGAGGGGGACGGGCTTGTGCGGCTGCGTGGCCTTCCCTTCGGCTGTAGCAAGGAGGAGATTGTCCAGTTCTTCACAGGTGTGTTTGGTGCCCTTTTCCTCCACTCTGATTAATTCTTAAGCCTGTCACATGAAGCAAAACAAATGCAATTGAAATTGCATGCAACATCCAATCTTGTCATACATCATGGTTTCATAAATGATTTGTTTATCCAACTATTTGGTAATTGTAACATTATCGATATAGACAAAATGCTGGATTCAATTTAGCTAGCTAGACAAAATGTAGCCTATTTGCTAACCATGTTTTACCACGCTAGCTAGCTAACCAAGCTAGAAACGAGCTTAGCTAGTGCAGTTCATGTTGGACAATTTCAGTTGAAACTGGACAGAATGGTCTGGGTTCACTATTCAAATTGTATTTATTGACTGCAGGACCATCTACATAAACCATGATGACTAACCGTGATGTCTAGAATGTTTTATACATTTCCCATTTGGCAAGTCTCATCATTTGCGGAGTGTAGCAGCACTGACAGCTGTAGACATGACAACTGGGTCGGCGTTGCGAACGGAATGATATGACTAGTCATGTAAAAGTGTCTCTGCTCACTGATTGGACATTAAGTACAGTAGGTTAGATTTTTATCTCTTGCAATGCAAGTGTGACACACTGAGCAACACATATGCTACTTTTTTGCAAGCAACATAAATTGCATCCGATTGCTTCATTTGACATATGCTTTAAGATAATCACCCTTAGTTGATATGAACATGGCTTTGAAAATACACTGCCCGTAGTTCAAGATTTGGCTGAAGGAAAACTCTAATCTCAAAGTCCTCTTGACATTGAATTGGCATCTGAACTCTTTGATATGAGCATACTTCACCATGATAGTCAATCAGAACTGAGACAGATTAGATTCAAGATGGATACTATTTTTTTGGGGGGGGTGAATTTTAAAGTAACTGTCCAGTGAGAATCTCACTTTTAAAAGATCATGTGTTAATTTTATTTGTGGCCAAAAACATATATAATTAAAAAAGCACTTCGAAAACCCCACTTCAAACTTGTGTATCAAACAGACCATTTTGAAAATGCTTGCTGTTTTCTCATAGATTATGTCATGTTTTTGGCAGAGACAACTCAGGTGTTTACTTGTAATTTTTATGGACCGGTAGACACCCACTCAATTTTGCTGTTGGTATGCCCATACCATTCAACACAGAAAAGCTTATTTTTGTATATACATAAATGAACTACTTCATATTGTAATTAATTATATATCATATTTAATAGAAAACTGGAAACACTGGGCAGTTACTTTAAATTCAGACAGTCATACACAGCAGTAGCATCACCTGATAAACTGGTATAAAAACTTAATTTCTCTCTAATATTTTATGGATCCTTTTATTTGGTTCATGTTCCCAGAATGAATAAAATAAACACTAAGTTAAGAATCAAAGTGGTGACACCGATCTCGTACGCTGTTCATAGGCTTTCCTTTTCATAGGGTTCTCGTGTCTGATGTGTTTTCATCTTGTTCTTTTTGAATGAAAAGAGCAACAACTCTGAATGGGCATGTCATTTAATATGTCCCCCGCTGGGGTTATCTGTCCTTGGGTTGAAGGGTTGGAAATCGTGCCAAATGGGATAACATTGCCGGTGGACTTCCAGGGGAGGAGTACGGGGGAGGCCTTCGTGCAGTTTGCTTCACAGGATATAGCTGAAAAGGCTCTAAAGAAACACAAGGAAAGAATAGGTCACAGGTGGGGATGGATGGTTGGCTGGTTAAGCTGCTTTTCTTATGGTATTCATCTGTTGCCACAATCATCTTCTGTGGTAATGACACATGTCAAGAACCTGCACATGCTACAAGGACATTCATACATGTATCCATATGAGATTATCAACAATAGCCTCTTCGAATTCAGAGATGCACTTATTTTTTGCCAAAAAATACTTTAGTGCTGAGTGATTATCCTGGACTCAGTTTTTAGTTTTTGATTGACTTCCACTCAAGGTGGTCAGGAAACACCTTTTGTAGATAGAGAATTCACAATATGTCACTAAACTGGGTTGGGCACAAATAACATTGCTTTTCATCTTCACATCAATCCAATATGCTAGTTTTTAATGTTATTTAAATGTGGCATCTCAACCAAAAAAATGCACTTTGATATCATGGTGTTTTTTTCCGTAGAAGGTACCAGTTTTCACTCGGCACTAATCCACAGACCCTCATGTCACACAATGTGTAACTGAGACCAAGTCTTCCTTGGGCCATGGATCCTGCAGTCACAAGGAAAGCTTTGGTTGTCTGGGGTCAATGATGGCATTTCTACACTGACAAGTGTAATTATCTGGTTCTTTTGAGTGATAGTTTATTTTAAACATCAACAGGAAAATAGCTTTATCATTCCAGGGGCTATGTATGTTTGTCATTAAACCTAATAAGTAAAACATTGATGTTCAGTCAGTAAAAATGCATAGTTTCAGAGGCATCAATTAGCTTATAGATACTATGATTGACGATTGACATGCATGGCTGTGAGCAACAGGACGAACATGCAACAGACCTATATCCTTAGTACTGGCAGATTATTTTTCCTTTTTTTCTCCATGTACAGTATTCGCCTCAATAGCCGTTAAACATTTTGGGTCCGGGACCCTGTCCTAATGCTTGTCTGTGTGCCTGTAGGTATATTGAGATATTCAAGAGCAGTGATGCAGAGGTGCGGACGAATTACGAGCCCCCACGCAAAACGATGGGTGGCATGCAGAGACCAGGCCCCTACGACAGGCCCGGTGGTGGTGGTGGCGGCCGTGGCTACAACGGCATGAGCCGCGGAGGCTCCTTCGACAGGATGCGCCGTGGGGGCTACGGTGGAGGTGAGGCTGGTGAGAATAAAGGCTATTGTCAGTACTTTGTCCCTTCCATGCTTCTCTCTAAAAAAACACTTTCTGGTTTCTGTTCTATCTTATTTGGAAATCACAGGTGGGTGGTGATGGGACATAGCAGCAAGGGAAAACTGAAAATGTTTATTGAACGCATTGTATATTAGAATGCAAGGTTCGGGAACAAAACCAGAAAATAAATGTTTTTCAAGGAACGGAAACTGGAACGGAAGTGGTTCATATTGTTCCGGAACAGAAACGTTATTTTAAAAGCTTAGGAACCTGTTAAAAATTAAATGTTACATTCCAAACACTTTTTTTCTAGTCCCACAACAAAGTGCCTATGTAAAGCCCACACTGTCACTCAAACTTATTCCGGTGTCTGCCTGCAAGCTGAAAATGTTTGCCTGTGCAGGCAACCAGCCCCTCCCCCCTCCGACGCATAGGCTACTGTACAAGCTTGATTCAGAAGATGGGGAGAGATTTTTAATTAGGTAGAGAACTCTCATTGAAGTGCATCCATTTAAGGATACTATAGATCTAGTTATCACGTTGGAATTAAACAGGTAAGATGTGTTTTTAATTATTGTACCAGTCTGCACACACAAGCTTGTTAGCTAGCTAGCTCAAAGGTCATTCAAAGTTCTTCCATGGAAGCGGCTCCTCCTAGGTATAATCCTTTGGACCTAATTCAGATAATGCCATAACAAGATGCCCAGCGCTTCAAGCTGCCTCAACCCTCTCTCGCTCTCTCCCCACCCGCAAAAGTTGTCCTATCTTACGCCATAGGCTGCACTTGTCTGTCCACCACACATGTAAACAACTAGTTTGCCTGCTCAATCCACACTGATTGGTAAAGTAATTTTAATGGTATAAAAAAAAAACTATTGCATTCACTGGTTTAAAAAAGGAAATGTTAACCGGTTATTTGGGGTGGGGTTGAACCGGTTCCAAACTTTATTTTGCTGGTCAGAACAATGGAACAACTTTTTTGGGGGATTCTGTACATTGTGAAACTATTGGGAAATAATTTCGGTTCCAACCCCTGGTAGAATGCATACTGGAGTTGCTTTGAGTTGGTATATTTGTAATGTTTTCGTAGGTGAAACAATTCATAAGCTTTCTACCTCTGTCGACTTTCCTAACGACTATAGGTTCAGATCGTTATGGCGATGGTGGTTCAAGTTTTCAGAGTACGACCGGGCACTGTGTGCACATGAGGGGGCTTCCTTACCGGGCAACAGAGACTGACATCTACAGTGTGAGCACCAGCACTAGTTACATAATATACACTCATCTGTTGACGGTCACTGATGGCAAGGTAAACTGGGAATGCTAATGGTCTCAATTTTCTCCCATGTAGTTTTTTTCGCCGTTGAACCCAGTGCGTGTGCACATCGAAGTTGGTCCAGATGGGAGGATGACTGGAGAGGCTGATGTGGAGTTTGCCACACATGAGGATGCTGTGGCAGCTATGTCAAAGGATAAAGCCAACATGCGTGAGTCTGCAGTAATTTGATGGGGGGGGGGGGGTCGTCATCATCACTTTTACATGATTTACTGTTCCTGTCTGGATAGTTGCATCCTAAATCCTTTGTCTTTTAATCCAATGAAGAAGTTTGAGGTAACTCCGCCCTCTTTCTCTCTTCCTCATCAGAGCACCGTTATGTTGAGTTGTTCCTCAACTCAACAGCAGGGGGCAGTAATGGAGGCTATGGTGGCCAGATGGGCGCTATAGGTGAGTATTTTCAGTTGGGAGTAGATGAAGGTATAAAAGTGCCTATTCTGGGCCAATGGGGGTAGAGTTCTCTGTGCAGAATTTGGCATTAATTGGACAAACACCATATTGTTAAGTTATTTTATTTGAGAGTTCTATTTTCCACAGCCAACCAATCTTCCTATGGAGGCAGCCAGCAGATGAGCGCTGGTTACACGGGGGGCTACAGCAGCCAGTCCAGCATGGGGGGGTACAATGATTACAGTAAGTGTCAGCTCTCTGCTGCCTGTCACAGGAGGGTTGTTACTAGGGCTGTTACGGTGACCTTATTACTGCGGTCACGAGTCACGACCGCAGTCAAATTCCACGTGACCGTTTAGTTACGGTAGCTAGGCTTCTCCAAGCTCTGCTGCTGGTCATTACTAGCCTACTAAACTTGCTAACTGCCGGGTACTCGGCACTGTTGTCCTGCTAATCACTCTGACATCAATGCAAATGTTTTCGAAAACATGCGCCACATTTCTATAGGTTATGCAATTGCGTGAGAACTGTTTTGATGGCCTCTATTAAAAAGAGGATCTCATCAGCTTTCTATAGGCTATTGATCAACATTCCTAATATTAAGCACATTGCTTTACAACAGGAGTATAGCCTACCTGGCTGGTATGGAAATGAACCATGGGAAAAGCGTCCTCCATTCATTATTTAAGTGCATAGATTACGTTTTTTTTTCTTCCCATGTCCCTGTTCCAAGACGGGTGCATGAAAATGGTCCATTCTAAATGAACACATTTCACACGTATATTATTTAGCATACAGTACCAGTCAAAAGTTTGGACACACCTACTAATTCAAGGATTTTTCTTAATTTTTTAAAACTATTTTCTACACTGTAGAATAATAGTGAAGACATCAACTATGAAATAACATATGGAATCATGTAGTAACCAAAAAAAGTGTTAAACAAATCAAAATATATTTTATATTTGAGATTCTTCAAAGTAGCCACCTTTTGCCTTGACAGCTTTGCATACTCTTGGCATTCTCTCAACCAGCTTCATGAGGAATGCTTTTCCAACAGTCTTGAAGGAGTTCCCACATATGCTGAGCACTTGTTGGCTGCTTTTTCTTCAGTCTGCGGTCCAACTCATCCCAAACCATCTCAATTGGGTTGAGGTCGGATGATTGTGGAGGTTGATGCAGCATTCCATTACTCTCATTGGTCAAATAGCAGTTACACAGCCTGGAGGTGTGTTTTGGGTCATTGTCCTGTTGAAAAACAAATTATAGTCTCACTAAGCACACCAGATGGGATGGCGTATCGCTGCAGAATGCTGTGGTAGCCATGCTGGTTAAGTGTTACCAGCAAAGCACCCCCACACCATCAAACCTCTATGCTTCACGGAGGGAACCACACATTTGGAGATCATCCGTTCACCTACTCTGCGTCACAAAGACCCAGAAGTTAGAACCAGAAATCTCATATTTGGACTCATCAGACCAAAGGACCGATTTCTACCGGTCTAATGTCCATTGCTCGTCTTTCTTGGCCCAAGCAACTCTTCTTTTTATTGGTGTCCTTTAGTGTTTTTTTGTTGTTGCAGCAATTCGACCATGTAGGCCAGTTGATGTTGATTCACGCAGTCTCCTCTGAACAGTTGATGTGTCTGTTACTTGAACTCTGTGAAGCATTTATTTGGGCTGCAACCTGAGGCTGGTAGCTCTAATGAACTTATCCTCTGCAGCGGAGGTAACGCTGGGTCTTCCTTTCCTGTGGCGGTCCTCATGAGAGCCAGTTTCATCATAGCGCTTGATGTTTTTTGCCACTGCACTTGAAGAAACTTTAAAAGTTCTTGACATTTTCCGTATTGACTGACCTTCATGTCTTAAAGGAATGGACTGTCGTTTCTCTTTGCTGATTTGAGCTGTTCTTGCCATAATATGGACTTGTTTTTTTAGCAAATAGGCCTATGTTCTGTATACCCCCCCTACCTTGTCACAACACAACTGATTGGTTCAAATGGTTGAGAGAATGCCATTAGTGTGCAAAGCTGTCATTAAGGCAAAGGGTGGCTACTTTGAAGAATCTCAAATATAAAATATATTTTGATTTGTTTAACACTTTTTATTTGGTTACTACATAATTACATATGTGTTATTTCACAGTTTTGATTTCTTCACTATTATTCTACAATGTAGGAAACAGTAAAAATAAAGAGAAACCCTGGAATGAGTAGGTGTGTCCAAACTTTTGACTGGTACTATATGTAAAGACAACATTCAATTAAGAATAGTGTGATGGGTGACAGTATTAGCCTATCACTTGTGAATGATGTATTATCACTTTTGAATGATGCCCAATGTGTGCAGTAAGGCAAACAGCTCATGCCTTTTTTTGCGACTTTCAAATCATAGTCACACGCATCATGTAGTCTAGTCCATAGGCCTGTATGTTTTGATAAGGTTTATCAGAACTAAAGTGGCCAAATAACTTCTTAAAATTAAGCACATTAATCCGTTTTACAGCCGGTGTGGAGCCTAACTGGCATACATACATACACAGCATGTGAGTCAAGTTTGGGGAAGATAATTTTAACAATAAAAATGTACCTTTTATAATTAAGCATACATGCATAATAGCATTTGCGGTGACTTTAGAGAAGTGTTTTCCCGCCAATTGATTGCATTTTGGAACATTCGTGCTTACAGCCTACTGCCGTGTGCGTATTGCTGGCTTATAATGTGAAGAAATGGCCTAATAGTTTATAAACACTTTAAGCTAAACGTTCTGATCTGTTGCATCAGCCTCATTGCTTTTAAAAGGTTTTTTAATGCGTGTGGTTGTATTAATTTGGGTTCTATCGCCAGCTGTTAATGCTTGACAATCACCGGCTGAATACATTTTATGCCACCACAGCCCTAGTTGTTACAAAAATTAAGCCCTAGTTAAACTCCATAACAGATGAGAATAACTCCTGGCACTACATAGTTCACTATTTGTATCTCTTACCAAAATACGTGGTCATATCGTTTGGAAAGTGGAGACATCATAGAACATCAATGTAAACATTGACACCTTCCTGTTTTTGAGACAGCGTCCCGTTTGCTATCAAAGAGATTTGCGGTCGGTAAATAACTGAATTGTTTCGCCCTATGGTTAACCAAGAAAAGTACCGCTGCTGTGTCAATGTCTCTGACTTTGTCTCCCACCTTGTTTACATTTGACCATTGTGATGTGCATCCATGCGTGTTGTTGCGTAGTTTTGTATTGGAGAAGGTAAGCCTGCGTCGGTCCTAATGTGGATATTTCTTTCTCCTGTTAGGTAATCAGAGCGGGATGAGCAGCAGTTACTATGGCAGCAGCCGCGGCTCCATGGGCATGAACGGTAGCATGGGAGCCGGATGGGGCATATAAGAGTTCCAGGGGGGTGCTCCGCTGTTGGCAAAATGTTTATTTTTTTGAGATGGTTACAGATTTTGTACAGATTGGGGTGGTTTAATTCTAATGTATGAAAGATGAGGGGAGGACACGTTTTTACCCCAGCCTTTCTTAAACTTATCATTGGAGCCAGTGTGTTATGTTTTTGGTATTGTGAATGAGATGGCATGGGGTGACGGATTTTGGTTCCACCCTAGTTATACCTGTAGTTCAACTCTGAATGACTGGATGCTGTTTGTGAAGCCACGTGTGCTTTTGTAAATATGGTAATCATGACTGCTTGTAATTACTCCTCGGTATCTGCAACAATGTTTTGCTCCTTTTTCATGGTTCCTATACACTTGGTTTGAGCCAGAGGGATTTTTATAATAAAGAGCATGTTGAATTTGCCTCTTTTTATAAACAGGATATTATTTTTGTTGACTCACTACAAATTGCTAACTGTTTTAAACATTAATGTCTCATCCCCGCTCACTGTTTTGATTCTGCTAATGAGATCGTTAATAAACATTTATTCACTGATTGATTATTTTGTCTCCTTATAAAGCAATATGTTTTGGGGCATTATATGGTGGTGTAGGACTAAACACCATGGGCTGGTTTCCCAGATGCAGCTAAAGGCTAGTACTGGAATAAAAAGGATGCTCATTTGGCATTCTACTGTTAGATTTTCAATTGGCCGAAGAAAGGCCTTTGTTCCTGTATCTGCCCCATTCTAACACTGGGTGGTGCTTTTGCCCTATTTTCCTCAGTTGCACTTTCTAGGCTAAACCATTCCCTAGGGCCATAATTCGACGCTATCTTACGCACATGTTCAAGAGTTTAGGAATACCATTCAGTAATGCAAGGTGCGTACCACCTAACACCTATCAGAACCTTGCAGAACACCTAAGCCTACAGAACACGCGCCAGTATTTGTGCCAATATCGACTGTAGGCCTACCTGTTGATGTGCCCACCTAGCTTGTCTAATCTTTTTGACTATTCCATCAACTTCTATCCTCAAAAACATTTAAAGTCTTCAAATGTAGATTTGTTGACTGTCATGATTATTAGGTCTACTGTAAAGGATTCCTTTATTATAGGATAACGCAGCACGGTACCTGTCATTGCGGTGGAGGCTGCGTAATGTCAGAAGTAACATTTGAATGTCCACTCATTGAATAGGCCTATATGATACAGTCCATGACCAAAAGTATGTGGACACCTGCTCGTCGAACATCTCATTCCAAATTCTTGGGCATTAATATGGAGTTGGCCCCACTTTGCTATAACAGCCTCCACTCTTCTGGGAAGGCTTTCCACTAGATGTTTGAACATTGCTGCAGGGACTTGCTTCTATTCAGCCACAAGAGCATTAGTGAGGTTGGGCGATTAGGCCTCGCTCGCAGTTGCCGTTCCAATTCATCCCAAAGGTGTTCGTTGGGGTCAGGGCTCTGTGCAGGCCAGTCAACTTCTTCCACACCCATCTCGACAAACCGTTTCTGTATGGTCCTCACTTAGTGCACGAGGGCATTGTCATGCTGAAACTGGAAAGGTTTTTCCCCAAACTGTTGCCACAAAGTTGGAAGCACAGAATCGTTTAGAATGTCATTGCATGCTGTAGCGTTAAGATTTCCCTTCACTGGAACTAAGGGGCCTAGCCCGAACCATTATTCCTCCTCCACCAAACTTTACAGTTGGCACTATGCAGAGGGGCAGGTAGTGTTCTCCAGGCATCCGCCAAACCCAGATTCGTCCATTGGACTGCCAGATGGTGAAGCGTGATTCATCACTCCAGAGAACACGTTTCCACTGCTCCAGAGTCCAATGGCGGCAAGCTTTACACCACTCCAGCCGACACTTGGCATTGCGCATGGTAATCTTAGGCTGCTCGGCCATGGAAACCCATTTCATCCGATGATGCTCATAGATGTTTCCACTTCACAATAACAGCACTTACAGCTGGCCGGGGCAGCTCTAGCAGGGCAGAAATTTGACAAACTTACTTATTGGAAAGGTGGCATCCTATGACGTCACAGAGCTCTTCAGTAAGGCCATTCTACTGCCAGTGTTTGTCTATGGAGATTGCATGGCTGTGCGCTCGATTTTAGACACCTGTCAGCAACGGGTGTGGCTGAAATTGCCGAATCCACTAATTTCAAGGGGTGTCCACATACTTTTGTATATGTAGTGTATCTGCCATGAAATTCATACTTTACAGTTTAGGCTCTGCCTCCGTTATTGAAAGGTGTGGCCATGGGTCATTGGATGGCAACATACATAGGATTATTGCGCCACAGGGGAATGAACAGTTATTTTTCAAAATTGTGTGCCAAGCACTGTGATAGAGAGGCCACTAACTGAGAAGCAGCGACACCTTTCCTGGACAGAGAAACTTAAAAAGGTTTATGGAGCATTGAGTTTATTATCAGTAGCTCCAAAAAAACAGCCATGAACATTGTATATCTCATATTTGCGCTTTTTATCTTCCATGGATCCGTTGAGTTAGTTGGGACTGTTAAAATGTTGCAGCGGTCTGTTTATCTTGGTGTAGATTATATTATATAGCCCAGTCTATAGTCATAACAATGTATAGGCTAATCATGGGCGTATATTCTAGGAATATATAATATATGATATATATAAACATTTATAACATGATTATAAAATAGGTGTATAGCCTAGTATTAAAATGTAAATTAACTGGAGTCAGAGCATATGTTTCCTCTGACTCTTTTTGCCTTGACTCGGGAGGGATTACTTTGTGTGGCTGCGTTCAATCTTATTCCCTAATAGTATTAAAAAAAAAGTTTCCCCATGTGTGTCTCCAGTGTCTTTCAGGCTATCCAGTGGTGCCAATGCCACTGACAGGCAGGAAGATAAGTCTCCTGCCCAGATATCTGTGGACAGTCTCCTCCACAATGATAACAAAATAACCGACGAACAGGTGGAATATGACAAGGAGGAGGGATACTATTATGAACACGGTGAAGACGACCATCGGTCTGGGGATTATGGAATGCAATTTCCAAGAGGTACAGTAGTTTACCACAGTTTATTAATACGTATTCATCAGCCTCTCTCATCTAAAACGTTTTGTGGGAAACTGTTTGCAAAGATTCACATAGTTTAGTAGTAAACCTATTTACAATGTAAAGGGATCTTATATACTGAGTATACCAAACATAAAGAACACCTTCCTAATATTGAGTTGCCTCAATTTGTCGGGGCATGGACTCTACAAGGTGTCGAAAGCGTTCCACAAGTTGGCTGTATGGCCTTTGGTTTGAGGACCATTCTTGATACACGGGAAACTTTTGAGTGTGTAAAACCCAGCAGCGTTGCAGTTCTTGACACAAACCGGTGCACCTGGCACCTACTGCCATACCCTGTTCAAAGGCACTTACATTTTTTTGTCTTGCCCATTCACCCTCTGAATGGCACACATACACAATCCATGTCTCAATTGTCTCAAGGCTTAAAAATCATTATTTAGCCTGTCTCCTCCCCTTCATCTACACTGATTGACGTGGATTTAACAAGTGACATCAATAAGGGATCATAGCTTTCACCTGGATTTACCTGGTCAGACTATGTTATGTAAAGAGCAGGTGTTCTTAATGTTTTGTATACTCAGTGTATATTATATTGTATAAATATGTTGTACATTATTTTACTTTCCTCTCTCCCGCTTATCTCCAGTGGCATTTTCCACCCAACCGAAAGATCTGCCGGTGCCCCCCTTCACAGACAGGAGAAGGCAGGGCAAGAGAAAGGGCAATGGTAAGAAGAGGAACCCCTGTCTATATGTGGATATATTCAAATAAACAACAATTTTGTACTATTTTTCTGCTACTGTATAATACATTTCCTAGTATTTTTCTCAATTCCCCAATGTCAGGTTGTTACTACTACTGCTCTACATACAGTGGGGAAAAAAAGTATTTAGTCAGCCACCAATTGTGCAAGTTCTCCCACTTAAAAAGATGAGAGAGGCCTGTAATTTTCATCATAGGTACACGTCAACTATGACAGACAAAATGAGAAAAAAATATCCAGAAAATCACATTGTAGGATTTTTAATGAAGTTATTTGCAAATTATGGTGGAAAATAAGTATTTGGTCAATAATAAAAGTTTCTCAATACTTTGTTATATACCCTTTGTTGGCAATGACACAAGTCAAACGTTTTCTGTAAGTCTTCACAAGGTTTTCACACACTGTTGCTGGTATTTTGGCCCATTCCTCCGTGCAGATCTCCTCTAGAGCAGTGATGTTTTGGGGCTGTCGCTGGGCAACATGGACTTTCAACTCCCTCCAAAGATTTTCTATGGGGTTGAGATCTGGAGACTGGCTAGGCCACTCCAGGACCTTGAAATGCTTCTTACAAAGCCACTCCTTCGTTGCCCGGGCGGTGTGTTTGGGATCATTGTCATGCTGAAAGACCCAGCCACGTTTAATCTTCAATGCCCTTGCTGATGGAAGGAGGTTTTCACTCAAAATCTCACGATACATGGCCCCATTCATTCTTTCCTTTACACGGATCAGTCGTCCTGGTCCCTTTGCAGAAAAACAGCCCCAAAGCATGATGTTTCCACCCCCATGCTTCACAGTAGGTATGGTGTTCTTTGGATGCAACTCAGCATTTTTTGTCCTCCAAATACGACGAGGTTAGTTTTTACCAAAAAGTAATTTTTTGGTTTCATCTGACCATATGACATTCTCCCAATCCTCTTCTGGATCATCCAAATGCACTCTAGCAAACTTCAGACGGGCCTGGACATGTACTGGCTTAAGCAGGGGGACACGTCTGGCACTGCAGGATTTGAGTCCCTGGCGGCGTAGTGTGTTACTGATGTTAGGCTTTGTTACTTTGGTCTCAGCTCTCTGCAGGTCATTCACTAGGTCCCCCCGTGTGGTTCTGGGATTTTTGCTCACCGTTCTTGTGATCATTTTGACCCCACGGGGTGAGATCTTGCGTGGAGCCCCAGATCGAGGGAGATTATCAGTGGTCTTGTATGTCTTCCATTTCCTAATAATTGCTCCCACAGTTGATTTCTTCAAACCAAGCTGCTTACCTATTGCAGATTCAGTCTTCCCAGCCTGGTGCAGGTCTACAATTTTGTTTCTGGTGTCCTTTGACAGCTCTTTGGTCTTGGCCATAGTGGAGTTTGGAGTGTGACTGTTTGAGGTTGTGGACAGGTGTATTTTATACTGATAACAAGTTCAATCAGGTGCCATTAATACAGGTAACGAGTGGAGGACAGAGGAGCCTCTTAAAGAAGAAGTTACAGGTCTGTGAGAGCCAGAAATCTTGCTTGTTTGTAGGTGACCAAATACTTATTTTCCACCATAATTTGAAAATAAATTCATTAAAAATCCTACAATGTGATTTTCTGGATTTTGTTTTCTCAATTTGTCTGTAATAGTTGATGTCTACCTATGATGAAAATTACAGGCCTCTCTCATCTTTTTAAGTGGGAGAACTTGCACAATTGGTGGCTGACTAAATACTTTTTTCCCCCACTGTATTGTATGGTTTGAAACTTAACGTAATATTTTCAACTTATAATACAGTTATTCAAATGTAATAATAACCAGCAACATACATAGTTAAAAACTGGTTTTGATAAAAAAGTAGGCATGAAATGTCAAACTGAAATTAATCAATCTCCACTCTACAAAATGATGAAAAATAAAAGATAATCATGGCTGCCTCTCTCCTGCATGAAGTTACCACATACAATAAGCCCTCTAGACCAGGGATGGCAACATTGATGGGGTGGGTGCCACAAATAAATCTGAACTCATCACGAGGGGTTGCAGTGGCTCTTGGGTCTGCGTACCAACATACATACCCGCACATGCAGTCAGAGCAAAACATTTTAGCGGCCCCCCTCTTGACAGCGGAGAGAAAAATTGTTTTAACTGCAATATGTTACTTTTTGGGTGACTTAACCAAATTCACATAGAAATGTGAGTTATCGATCTGTCATTCTCATTGAAAGCAAATCTAAAAAGTGGTAGATCTGTTCTATGTGTGCTATTTCTATGCAAAATACATCATAAGGGTATGCTTGCCTTTAAGAGTTTTCCTTTTACGTTTTGTTTTTGCATCTTTTACTTTTGGTTTTGTACACCAGCTTCAAACAGCTGAAAATACAAAATGTTTTGTTATGAAAAATATATTTCACAGCGGTTTAGATGGTACACTATACTTGCTTGTTTTGTCACATAAACTGAAATTAGGCGAACTATTAGAATTTTAGCAACCAGGAAATGGTGAAGCGATTTCTGCATATTGCATCTTTACGTTTTATAGTTAATTTCCTGCAATTCTACATATTTTGTCATGCGGCTTAGAGAAAATGTTGCAGTTTTAAATTACGTTTGTTGCAATTCTACACCTTTTGCCATGGAGTGGAGAGAGGATTTTGCTATTTTATAACTCATTTCATGCAATTCTACTTATTTTGCAATGGGGCAGAGAGAAAAGTGTGCAGTTTTACAGCTAATTTCCAAAAATTCAACATATTTTGCCGTAGGGTGAAGATAAATTTTGCAGTTTTTAATATGATATCTGAGTGAGAGTTACTAACAAAATCAATGGGGCCCCCCGGGTCGGTAATTCGACCATGATTACTACAAGTTTAGACAGCTGGCTAGACTAAATAAAAAAACTGTTAGCTGACATGGGCTAATTGAGTGAATACAACCTTGAGGACAATGAGGAGAAGGTCAAACTGAAGGCAGATGCACATCCCTGAGAATCTAGTGACAGAGTGAGGGTCTTTCTATTACGCAACGATAATGGCCTGATCAACTTTTTATCAGGGGTGTCAAACTCATTTTGCCCCGGGGGCCGCATTCGGTCTTCAATGAGGTCCGCAGGGCTGCACAATTTTTTAAAAATATTTCCTTGCCGTCAAAATAAAAAAATTAATAGTCCTCTATCCATCGTTTAATATCACATTTACATAAGTATTCAGACCCTTTACTCAGTACTTTGTTGAAGCACCCTTGGTAGCGATTATGGCCTCGAGTCTTCTTGGGTATGACGCTACAAGCTTGGCACTTCTGTATTTGGGGAGTTTCTCCCATTCTTCTCTGCAGATCCTCTCCTACCGCAGCCCTCATACTCCACATACAACCCCCGTTCTGCCAGTCACATTCTGTTAAAGGTCCCCAAAGCACACACATCCCTGGATCACTCCTCTTTTCAGTTCGCTGCAGCTAGCGACTGGAACGAGCTGCAAAAAACACTCAAACTGGACAGTTTTATCTCCATCTCTTCATTCAAAGACTCAATCATGGACACTCTTACTGACAGTTGTGGCTGCTTCGCATGATGTATTGTTGTCTCTACCTTCTTGCCTTTGTGCTGTTGTCTGTGCCCAATAATGTTTGTACCATGTTTTGTGCTGCTACCATTACATTTTAGTCATTTAGCAGACGCTCTTATCCAGAGCGACTTACAGTTAGTGAGTGCATACATCTTTTTCATACTGGCCCCCCGTGGGAATCGAACCCACAACCCTGGCGTTGCAAGCGCCATGCTCTACCAACTGAGCTACAGGAGGCCATGTTGTGCTGCTGCCATGTTGTGTTCATGTGGGGTTGTTACCATGCTGGGTTGTCATGTGTTGCTGCCATGCTATGTTGTTGTCTTAGGTCTCTCTTTATGTAGTGTTGTGGTGTCTCTCGTCGTGTTTTGTCCTATATTTTTAATTTTTAAACCCAGCCCCCATCCCTGCAGGAGGCCTTTTGCCTTTTGGTAGGCCGTCATTGTAAATAAGAACTTTTCTTAACTAACTTGCCTAGTTATATAAAATAAAATAAAAAAAGCTCTGTCAGGTTGGACAGGGAGCGTCACTGCACAGCTATTTTCAGGTCTCTCCAGAGATGTTAGATAGGGTTCAAGTCCGGGCTCTGTCCCGAAGCCACTCCTGCAATGTCTTGGCTGTGTGCTTAGGGTCATTGTCCTGTTGGAAGGTGAACCTTCACCCCAGTCTGAGGTCCTGAGTGCTCTGGAGCAGGTTTTCATCAAGGATCTCTCTGTACTTTTCTCTGTTCATCTTTCCTTCGATCCTGACTAGCCTCCCAATCCCTGCCACTGAAAAACATCCCCACAGCATGATGCTGCCACCACCATGCTTCACCGTAGGGATGGTGCCAGGTTTCCTCCAGATGTGACACTTGGCATTCAGGCCAAAGAGTTCAATTTTGGTTTCATCAGACCAGAGAATCTTGTTTCTCATGGTCTGTGTCCTTTAGGTGCCTTGTAGGAAGAGTCTTGGTGGTTCCAAATGTCTTCTATTTAAGAAAGATGGAGGCCACTGTGTTCTCAGGGACCTTCAATGCTGCGGAAATGTTTTGGTACCCTTTCACAGATCTGTGCCTCGACACGACCTGTCTCGGAGCTCTACGGACAATTCCTTTGACCTCATGGCTTGGTTTTTGCTCTGACATGCACTGTCAACTGTCGGCCCTTATATAGACAGGTGTGTGCCTTTCCAAATCATCTCCAATCCATTGAATTTACCACAGGTGGACTCCAATCAAGTTGTAGAAACACCTCAAGGATGATCAATGGGAACAGGATGCACCTGAGGTTAATTTTGAGTCTCATAGCAAAGCGTCTGAATACTTACGTAAATAAGGTATTTTTGTTTCTTATTTTTAATCAATTTGCAAAAATGTCTAAAAACCTGTTTTCACTTTGTCATTATGGGGTATTGTGTGTAGATAGATGAGGATTTTATTTTATTTAATCAATTTTAGAATAAGGCTGTAACGTAACAGAATGTGGAAAAATTATAATTTCTACACAGTTTTGATTTGGTTTTAGTAATTTTGCCATGCGGCAAAATTTTAAAGTATATGGATTTTTTTTTCTTTTCTCAAAATGTTTTTTAATACCCTGTGGACTTTAAGAGACAGCAGAGGGAGCACACCCTCAGCCACATCGATGGGGCCGCAGTGGAGAAGGTGAAAAACGTAAAGTTCCTCGGCGTACACATCACTGACAATCTGAAATGGTCCATCCACACAGACAGTGTGGTGAAGAAGGTGCAACAGCCTTCTTCAACCTCAGCAGGCTGAAGAAATTCGGCTTGGCCCCTA
This sequence comes from Coregonus clupeaformis, assembly GCF_020615455.1. Taxonomy (NCBI): domain Eukaryota; kingdom Metazoa; phylum Chordata; class Actinopteri; order Salmoniformes; family Salmonidae; genus Coregonus; species Coregonus clupeaformis. The sequence goes on along the minus strand of NC_059200.1, from coordinate 51,648,272 downwards.
AGACCCTCACAAACTTCTACAGATGCACCATTGAGAGAATCCTGTCGTGCTGTATCACTGCCTGGTACGGCAACTGCACCGTCCACAACCGCAAGGTTCTCCAGAGGATGATGCGGTCTACCCAACGCATCACCGGGGGCACACTGCCTGCCCTCCAGGACATCTACAGCATCCGATGTCACAGGAATGCCAAGAAGATCATTAAGGACCTCAGCCACCAGAGCCACGGCATGTTCACCCCGCTACCATGTAGAATGCGGAAACAGTACAGGTGCACCAAAGCTGGGACCAAGAGACTGAAAAACAGCTTCTATCTCAAGGCCATCAGACTGTTAAATAGTCACCACTAGCCGGCCTCTGCCCAGTACCCTGCCCTGAACTTTAGCCACTGTCGCTAGCCGGCTACCACCCTGCACCTTAGAGACTGTACATAGTCATGGAACACTGGTCACTTGAATAATGTTTACATACTGTTTTACCCACTTCATATGTATATACTGTATTCTAGTCAAGGACTACCCTATTTAACTATTGCTGTACATATACTATTCTATCCTACATAATCTACAGATATACTACATATTCTATCCATATACTGTCCATAATGTCTATACATCCCATCATATACACTACCGTTCAAAAGTTAGGGGTCACTTAGAAATGTCATTTTTTTTCGAAATAAAAGCAATTTTTTTGTCCATTAAAATAACATCAAATTGATCAGAAATACAGTGTAGACATTGTTAATGTTGTAAATGGCTATTGTAGCTGGAAATGGCTGGTTTTTAATGGAATATCTACATAGGCCTACAGAGGCCCATTATCAGCAACCATCAGTCATGTGTTCCAATGGCACGTTGTGTTTGCTGATCCAAGTTTATCATTTTAAAAGTCTAATTGATCATTAGAAATCCCTTTTGCAATTATGTTATTATTATTATAATAAGTTTGCTAATTTCTAAAAACAATTTTTTGCTTCATCATTATGGGGTATTGTGTGTAGATTGATGAGTGGAAAAAACGATTTAATCCATTTTAGAATAAGGCTGTAACGTAACAAAATGTGGAAAAGGTCAAGGGGCCTGAATACTTTCCGAATGCGCTGTATTTATATTCTGGACTCTGACATTAGTCATCCTAATATTTCTATATTAATTAATTCCATACTTTTTAGATTTGCGTTTATTGTTTTGTACACATAGCTATTACTGCACTGTTGGAGCTAGGAACATAATCATTTCGCTACACCCGCAATAACATCTGCTAAATATGTGTATGCGACCAATAACATTTGATTTGATTTGATTCACAGGCTGAGTGCACTACCATCTGTACCATAAAGGTCTTGCCCTCAAGGCAGAGGCCATAGTACTCTCACATACAGATTACATTTATTACAGCTTTGCTGATGCTGACAAACTATGACAGTGTGCCAACCATAAACATTAAACCAAATGTTTTTCATCCATCTGTCAAATAACATTATGCATAATAAAAGTACGTCTCTGGGCCGGCTGTGCAATGCAGGAAGGGAAGGCTACTTTTATGGGCGTGGTTTGCTGTTACGTTCTCGTTGTGTTCAACATGGCGACCCCCATAGATTTAGAGCTGAAGAAGGTAAATCATTTAACCCTCTTTTAATTATTTATATTAAATACAATTGTAGAATAATTTAAGTTAACGGGGACATGATTCAAGTGTTTTCAAAATGATGTATGTGTTATTTATAACAAAGCGTTAAGATGTGATTGAGTCATGCTGCATGGCTTGTGCGCTAAGGTTAGCTAGCTAACGTTAGCTAGCTAGCCAACGTTAGTTTCTGAAATCATGCACTGTCAGTTAGCTAGCTAAGCTCGTGGCAGTTAGGTTAGCTATCTAGCTACAGTGTAGATACTAACTAGATGAAAATGAGATTTGACACAATTAGTCATCACTTTAATTTTCATCAGCCAATATTAGACCTAGCTGGTCAAACAAAACTAATACAAGTAAAAGCACAAGGCTGTTCTAGCTAGCCTGGTCACTAACGCTAACTGTAATGAGCAAAGATGGTTCCTCAGTGATAGGACAATGGGATCATCAATAATTTTGACCAGACCTAGGTTCACTATTTGCAATCATTTCAAATACTTACTGAAGCTATGCTAGTCTTGAGCTTGCCTGTTGCAATAGAACCAATAGAAAAGTGTAAACCCCACCCACCGAGCACTCCAGGCAGCCTAAAGCAATTGTTCAAACGATTTTTAAGACTTCAAATATGTGTTGTATTGGAACTCCGGTATGATTTTGAGGTTTGAAATAATGCTGTCTTATTTGTTCATGCAGGCCTTTGCAGAGCTGCAATCGAAAATGATTGACACACAACAAAAGGCGAAACTGGCAGATCTTCAGATCGACCAGCTCACTCGCATGAAGAAACATGCCAACCTGACACATGCAGAAATAAAAACCCTACCAGACAACACCCGCATGTATGAAGGAGTAGGACGCATGTGAGTAGTATTCTCTGGCTGTTTACTATCAGAATTCACTAAGAGAACACTTCCCATGAAGAAACATAGGTAACACTTTACTGTAGGTGTCCTTATGTATGCATTCATATAGCCTTTATGACAGATATATTACGCACTATAACATTTGTCATAACCTGTCATAAGTAGTTATAAATAGTTATGAGTAATGACATGAAATGGTATTTAAAAAAACTAGTTATAATGGGTGTTGTAGATCAGGGGTTCCCAAATCTTGTTGGTGGAGAGAATTTTGCACGTTTAAAGCGTATTTCCTGCAATTCTACACTGTCATGGGGTGCAAATAATATTTTGCAGTTTTATAACACATTTTCTTGCAATTCTAGGGGGCGAGCCCCACAGTTTGGGAACCACTGTTGTAGATTACTTTTCATCTTGTTGTCATATACTCTGCAGGGGTTCCCAAACCTTTTGAGCCCACGACCCCATTTTGATATCTGAAAATTCTCGCAACCCCGACTAGGGCTGTGGCGGGCCATGAAATTGTCAGCCGGTTATTGTCATGCAAAAGAAAGCCGGCCTCACGGTAAATGACAGTTAATTAACATGAACACGTTTAGCATCTCCAGGCCTCTAATGCACGCCTTTGGAACATCTACATAAAAAAAACTCTTAATAAATCAATTTAATATACACCATCACAATAAATCCATGATTTATTTTAGTCAGGTCTAAAGAAACATTGTGATATGAAGAAAATGTATTTCAGAAGAACAGAATATGAGTTGGCCTACTGTATGTTAGTTATCTGGCTATGCTCAATGCCATAGGCTGTAGGCTTGTTCATTTAGCCGACAAGATATGCTTATAAGTCCCGTGCCATTGTTTTATTTTATATGATTTTATAGTGAGAAGAATATAATTGAACTTAGCTGAATAAAATAGAAAGGATATTTGTCCCATTACGGAGCGAGTGCGCATATGAAGTGAGCGTAAAAGTGATCATTTGAAACATATATGCTAGATTTAGAGTTATTTGGCAACTTTAGTTGTGAATGATACAAACCTTAGAATGTCTTAGAAATCAAAACATACATTACATGACCAAAAGTATGTGGACATCTGCTCTTCGAACATCTCATTCCAAAATCATGGGCAATAATATGGAGTTGGTCCCCCCCCTTTGCTGCTATAACAGCCTCCACTTCTGGGAAGGCTTTCAACTAGATGTTGGAACATTGCTGCGGGGACTTGCTTCCATTCAGCCACAAGAGCATTAGTGAGGTCGGGCACTGATGTTGGGCGATTAGGCCTGGCTCGCAGTCGGTATTCCAATTCACCCCAAAGGTGTTCGATAGCGTTGAGGTCAGGGCTCTGTGCAGACCAGTCAAGTTCTTCTAGACCGATCTGGACAAACCATTTCTCTATGAACCTCGCTTTGTGCACGGGGGCATTGTCATGCTGAAACAGGAAAGGGCCTTCCCCAAACTGTTGCCACAAATTTGGAAGCACAGATTTGTCTAGAATGTCATTGTATGCTGTAGCGTTAAGATTTCCCTTCACTGGAACTAAGGGGCCTAGCCCGAACCATGAAAAACAGTCCCAGACATTTTTCCTCGTCCACCAAATTTTACAGTTGGCGCTATGCATTGGGGTAGGTAGTGTTTTCCTGGCATCTGCCAAAACCCAGATTCGTCCATCGGACTGTCAAATGGTGAAGCTTGATTCATCACTCCAGAGAACGTGTTTCCACTGCTCCAGAGCCCAATGGCGGTGAGCTTTACACCACTCCAGCTGACGCTTGGCATTGCGCATGGTGATCTTAGCCTTCTGTGCGGCTGCTCTGCCATGGAAACCCATTTCATGAAGCTCTCGATGAACAGTTATTGTGCTGACATTGCTTCCAGAGGCAGTTTGGAACTCGGAGTGTTGCAACCGAGGACAGATTATTTTTACATGCCTCAGCACTCAGCGGTCCCGTTCTGTGAGCTTGTGTGGCCTACCACTTCGCGGCTGATCTGTTGTTGCTCCTAGACGTTTCCACTTCACAATAACAGCACTTACAGTTGACGAGGGCAGCTCTAGCAGGACAGAAATCTGACAAACTTACTTGTTGGAAAGGTGGTATCCTTTGACGGTAACACGTTGAAAGTCACTGAGCTCCTCAGTTAGGCTATTCTACTGCCAATGTTTGTCTATGGAGATTGCATGGCCACGTGCTCGATTTTATACACCTGTCAGCAACGGGTGTGGCTGAAATAGCCGAATACACTAATTTGAATTTAAAGGTCATCTCATCCTCTCCACAGATCCCTGCATAAGTCTCACATCACAATGTGAAAACATTAGCCTGGATGTCAGGGGAAACCCACAACACATAGAGCCCTGAAGTCGCTGTGGTAACCGCTTAATGAAATGACCCTCCTCATATCCATGCCCTTGCGACCCATGACATTTCAGATGGTGATGGGGTGTGCAGAGAGGGGTTCTTACTCAGTTACCCATGCCACAAACCCTCATTCACGTTCACTACCTGTGTGTCTGTGGTGACCCTCAATTGGTCTCAATTCCCTCTACTTCATCAATGTCCTTTGTTGAGACTTGTATAGTTAGTGTACTGTCTTATCACTAAACCAGGGAAATGCACATTTGATGGGGATCGGGGTCACAAAAAAAACTGCTTGTGTGTCTGCGTACCCACATCCATACCCCCCTCCCACCTTGTGAGCAAAACATTTTAGTGTCCCCCTCGTGACAGCAAAAAAAAAAAAAAAAACCTTTAAAGTTGATTTTCTGCAATTCTACACATTTTGCCATAGGGTGGAGGCAAATGTTTGCCGTTTTTAATATGATAACTGATGATCAATGGGCCCCACCACGGTCGGTAATTCGACCATGCTTACTACAACTTTACATAGCTGGCCGCTAGACTAACTTACCAATCTAAAACAATTTAGCTGACATGGGCTAATTGAGTGACTGCTGATGCACAACCAAATGTATATTATTCTAACTCTCAACAGTAAGTTGAGACCCCGACTGAGTTTTTATTGGTCCTACAAAAGGGGGGCTGCGGGCATTCAATTGCCCATCCCTGCCCTAAACAATAGCACCTCAGTTCACCATTAGGCAACATGTTCACAACATTTTACTTCTCGTTTCTATTTGTGACCCAATTTATCTGGAATTCAATGTGTGTTGTTATTCCCTTTTGTTAGCATAACAAGGGTTTACGTAATTTTTTTCAAAATGTTTCATTGTTTCATTCGTGTGAAAGGCTTCTCCCCTCGCACCCTAGTCTCGAAAACCCGCCCCTAGGCAACAGCGGAGACTAGGGTCTGGTTTCAATTCCGGACTCTTTTGGCAACTTCGATAAGGGGAAGCAATTTTTTCCGGGGTGGGCCATCACAACAAATCACAAGGCAGAAACCAAAGTTTGCAGGCAAAACCTTTGCAGTGGTTTTAGTGAAGGTAGTTGATGCAAACTAGCCACTTGCAAAATGCACTCATTAAAAATGACCTCTGTGATCTCCATCGTGCTAGCTACTATTTGGTATTTTATTCAAGTGGATAAGGTAGTGACGTGAATTAGTTCCTCTATGCCAGGGGTCTCCAACGTTTTCTAGCATGAGAGCTACTTTTTTTTTTAAATGAACATGTCGCGAGCTACTAATTTTCTCTACCTTTCAAGTAGGCACATTCTTCTCTTCTCCTCTCCCCTGCAACTCTTCCCCGGGTCCTTAGTGTACAAGAGAAATTAGTGCACAATTTTTTCTGTCAATATACCTGGAAATAAATGGTTAATAGCAACTCTAATCGGGGCCCTATAAAATATTTGATTTTTTTCTTCTCCCAAATTATGTTTGATGTTTTTATTTTTCATGGTTTTAGATGTGTTTTGTTTTTCACTCAAAATTACAATTGTTCATAGAGAAAAAACTAAATAGGATATTCTGAGTCGTCCATGTCAATGCTTAACCCTCCCGTTGTCCTAGGGTCAAAATGACCCACCACTGTGTTGAACCAACTTTATTTAATTTTTATATTTTTGGGATCATTTGTGAGAAGGAGGCAGTGATACTTTCTTTAAAGTCTCACTGCCTCCTTCTCACAAATGATCCCCAAAATATAAAAATTAAATAAAGTTGGTTCAACACAGTGGTGGGTCATTTTGACCCTTGGACAACGGGAGGAATCACATTAGAATACCGTTTTTTAGGTCTTGAAGAAAACGAAGATTGCTATTTTTTGGTGTGTAATTCCCCTTTAAATGTGCATCTAGCGAATAGAAATGTGCCGGTCAATGGTTCTGTACGGCTGCTGCTCATTTCATGGCTAAGTTAGCAAATAACAAATAGTCGATACAAATGATATACTTCTGCCAGGTGAGCCTACTTTGCACTTAACATTTAATTGTTGTTTAAAGTATCACATCAACTGGCTACACACGGAGTGATAGACAAACGCATACACCACAGACGGGCAAAATTGCCGGAAATTAATTAGCAGATATTGTGTTATGTTTGGCTTTTTAAGCCAATAGTGGCTAACCAGGGGTGGGATAATATCAATGTTGCGTTGATTAGATAGTAGCTGGCAGCTTGTGGTGTCTGATACTTGTGAGATTTGTTTATAACAGTTTGCGGTGGAAAACATGAAATATTGCATGTACTTTCTGAATTGTTTGGCGAGCTACTCGTATGTGGGCTGAGAACTACTGGTAGCTTGCGATCGACCTGTTGGAGACCCCTGCTCTATGCTAAAAGAGACCGTCATTGAAACAAACCAGACCCTAGTCTTTGCTGTTGCCTAGGGTTGTGTTTTCGAGACTACTCGCACTCTGACTTCATGCTCTTCTCTCTCTCGCTCTCTCTCAGGTTCATCTTGCAGTCTAAAGAAGATATCAACACACAGCTGACTTACAAACAGAAGACAGCAGATGAGAAAATTAAGGAGCTTGAGGTATGCAGTAATATTGACACAGATAGGCCTATGTGTGCACACAGATCCATACACTTTTGAATATTTAAAAGGTTCAAGCCTTTATCTCTCCCACTTTGCTTAATGGTCTTGTAGTGTTGGGATCAATTCACTTTTAAATTCACTCAATTAAGGAAGTGAATTGAAATGCAACTCATGAATTGCAGTTTTCAATTAGGATTTTAAAATACACAAGTTGAATTTCCAGTCACTTTCTGAATTGACCCAAACCCTACTGTAGATGTTGTAGTCAATGCACGGTGTGTCCTAAAACCAGTTCTTGCATTATTTCCATTTGTGGAAAGCCGCTCTTTAAAAAAAATCAGAGACGGATGTTTGTTTTCTCTCTGCGGTCTCCAATATACCCTGTAGCATTTTCTGTACCATGTATGCCATTCATATTTGAGACCAGTCTAATTCAAATGAATCATGGCTTAAGGGCATTTTTATATCGGGTTGTAACAGATATCTGAAAAAACAGACTTCTCATGTTTGCCAAATACAAATGGTGCAAATAATATATAATTAACTTCTAAAATATACACGTGTTCTTCCCTTATGAAGTCTGTGGCTGTGTGAACGGCCCTGTGTCTATTTTAAGCAACTTGACAGTGACACTGGGTTATCAGGCCATGAAGGAAGAGACTGAGAAAAGCACCTCTCTATCGCAGCATGCATGGAATTCTCTCCCCTAAGTGTGTAGATATACAAAGTGACACCGAGACTTAAACACTCCCACAACTTCTCTGTAGCATCTTTAAGTGGAACTCCAAGAGCTGATCCTTACTCATGTTTTAGCAGACACAAATAGCTTTTCCTGGGTATTGAGTTGGGGTTTCATTCCAATTTCTCTATTTCTGAAGTACATAGAAATGCACTCCTTATTAGACGTTTAATGACCAATTCAACTAACATGGAATTTATTACCCTAACAACTAGTGTCAAAGACCTTGATTGAACCTGTGGTGTGAGATGTATGATGTTAGGGTGTCAGAATGACTTTCCAGCCTGGCCTGTCAAGAACATGGCCTGTGGGGACAAAACTCCCATACACCACCCTGTACCATAGGAAATATTGGTCACAAAGAATGGCGTCCGCTGGAACTTTTTTAAACAAATGCTTCTCACTGGGGTCCTTTGTCTGCAATCGACCAGAAGAGCAGTTCCTAGTTTCCTCCTTGTGGAAACAAGCATTGGGTTCAGTGGGATTTCCCTTTGTTATATCAATCAGCAGTTGGTTTGGTGCCACTTGTTGTTGGATCAATAGGCACCTTTCCACTCTTCAATGTAACATAAGTGCAAAGTTGAATATAACTGTATATTTCAGGGAAGGGATGTTGTGTCATGTGCTCCATTGGACCTTGTGTATCAAAGGACAAGGAATGATCATACAAGGGAGCTACTGTGGTTGTGTTCTACGCAAACAAAGGGAAGTGTAACTTCTGTGGACACCTGGGAGGTCCTGCTCGAAACAGTTGAGCCTGTCTTACTCCACACAGACCTCCTATGCCCCAGAACAGGAGCAGGATGACACAGGGACATGTCTGGGTATAAAAATATATATATTGCACTGATTTATAACTGTGGTTTTGGGCTCATCTGTGTTGATACAGTGCATTCCTAAAGTATTCAGACCCCTTCCTTTTTTCCACATTTTGCTATGTTACATCCTTATTCTAAAATTGATTAAATAAATAAAAAATCTCAATCTACACACAATACCCCATAATGACAAAGCGAAAACAGTTTTTTAGATATTTTAGCAAATGTATTACAAATAAACAACAGATACCGTATTTACATAAGTATTCAGACCCTTTGCTATGAGACTCGAAATTGAGCTCTGGTGCATCCAGTTTCCATTGATCATCCTTGAAATGTTTCAACAACTTGATTGGGGTCCACCTGTGGTAAATTCAATTGATTGGACATGATTTGGAAAGGCACACACCTGTCTATATAAGGTCCCACAGTTGACAGTGCATGTCAGAGCAAAAACCAAGCCATGAGATCGAAGGAATTGTCCGTAGAGCTCCGATACAGGATTGTGTTGAGGCACAGATCTGGGGAAGGGTACCCAACAAATTATGCAGATTGTTTTCTACACACAATCCCCCATAACGCTTGGCATTCAGGCCAAAGAGTTCAATCTTGTTTCTCATATTCTGAGATTCTTTAGGTGCCTTTTGTCAAACTCCAAGCGGGCTGTCATGTGCCTTTTACTGAGAAGTGGCTTCCCTCTGGCCACTCTACCATAAATGCCTGTGCTGCAGAGATGGTTGTCCTTCTGGAAAGTTCTCCCATCTCCACAGAGGAACTCTGGAGCTCTGTCAGAGTGACCATCGGGTTCTTGGTCACTTCCCTGACCAAGGCTCTTCTCCCCTGATTGCTCAGTTTTGCCAGGCAGCCAGCTCTAGTAAGAGTCTTGGTGGTCCCAAACTTATTCCACTGTCTTCTTGGGGACCTTCAATGCTGCAGAAATGTTTTGGTATGCTTCCCCAGATCTGTGCTTCGACACAATCCTGTCTCGGAGCTCTACGGACAACTCCTTCGACCTCATGGCTTGGTTTATGCTCTGACCTTATATAGACAGGTGTGTGCCTTTCCAAATCATGTCCAATCAATTTGAATTTACCACAGGTGGACTCCAATGAAATTGTAGAAACATCTCAAGGATGATCAATGGAAACAGGATGCACCTGAGCTCAATTCTGAGTCTCATACAAAATTATGTGGACACCCCTTTAAATGAGTGGATTCAGCTATTTCAGCCACACCCTTTGCTGACAAGTGTATAAAATCAAGCACACAGCCATGCAATCTTCATAGACAAACATTGGCAGTAGAATAGCCTTACTGAAGAGCTCAGTGACATTCAACGTGACACTGTCATAGGATGCCACCTTTCCAATAAGTCAGTTCGTCAAATTTCTGCCCTGCTAGAGCTGCCCTGGTCAACTGTAAGTGCTGTTATTGTGAAGTGGAAACGTCTAGGAGCAACAACGGCTCAGCCGCGAAGTGGTAGGCCACAAATGGCCACAGAACGGCACCGCCGAGTGCTGAAGCGCTTAGCAAGTAAAAATTGTTTGTCCTCTGTTGCAACACTCACTACAGAGTTCCAAACTGCCTCTGGAAGCAATGTCAGCACAAGAACTGTTCGGCGGGAGCTTCATGAAATGGGTTTCCTTGGCCGAGCAGCCGCACACAAGTCTAAGATTACCATTCGCAATGCCAAGCGTCGGCTGGAGTGGTGTAAAGCTCTCTGCCATTGGACTCTGGAGCAGGGGAAACATTCTCTGGAGAGATGAATCACGCTTCACCATCTGGCAGTCCGATGGACAAATCTGGGTTTGGCGGATGCCAGGAGAACGCTACCTGCCCCAATGCATAGTGCCAACTGTAAAGTTTGGTGGAGGAGGAATAATGGTCTGGGTTCAGGCACCTTAGTTCCAGTGAAGGGAAATCTTAATGCTACTGCATACAATTACATTCTAGATGATTCTGTGCTTCCGACTTTGTAGCAACTGTTTGGGGAAGGCCCTTTCCTGTTTCAGCATGACAATGCCCCCGTGCACAAAGTGAGGTCCATACAGAAATGATTTGTCAAGGTCTGTGTGGAAGAACTTGACTGGCCTGCACAGAGCCCTGACCTCAACCCCATCGAACACCTTTGGGATGAATTGGAACTCCCGACTGCGAGCCAGGCCTAATCGCCCAACATCTGTGCCCGACCTCACTAATGCTCTTGTGGCTGAATGTTCCAACATCTAGTGGAACGCCTTCCAAGAAGAGTGGAGGCTGTTATCGCAGCAAAGGGTGGACCAACTCCACATTATTACTCATGATTTTAGAATGAGATGTTCGACGAGCAGGTGTCCATATACTTTTGGTCATGTAGTGTACATCCCCCTATATGCTGATATAGGCCCATATGTTTCTGTGGAGCATGGCTGACTAGGTAGTAGTAGTAGCACTCTTTATTATCAATTGACTGGCTTTAGGCCTATAAGTTCATATAAACATAAATGATGTGCCCAGTCTAGAGCGTTGCTGTGTCAGTGACCATGTATTGAATTAATCCTAAACTATCAGTGAATGATGCTGTAAGTCCCTTTATGGCAGTGAGGCTGCCTGAGGGCGTGGGTTTATCTTGGCTGGCTGGTAGACTCTACGGCCGACTGGCTCTATCACTGGGTGTTTCACAACCACACTCTCTGACATTCTCTGACTCGCTCACCAGTTGTCCACACACCACTTAGATCTTAATGTAGAGTCACTTTTCATAGAAACTAGCTCCAGGAGTGGATATTTGGGTAGTTCTTTGTACAGAATGGGTAGTTCTTTGTACAGAAAGGTTTAAATGGTATTCCCCTCGATTTCACTTCAATTTCAGGAAATCCTATTTAGGATGTGTCTCTGTATGTAGGTCTCTTTGTGTGGGCATGTTCATGTACATGTATCCATTTCTGGTGTTCCCCAGTATTGTGAAGAGATCTGCCATCATCTCCAGAAATGAAAAAGGGAAATGATCCCTCTGAGGTCATGATGGGTAATTGAGTGGTTGACTTAATCTGTCCTCTGTCCTCTCCACAGCAAAGGAAGACATACCTGGAGCGCACCGTGAAGGATGCTGAGGACAACATTAGAGAAATGCTCATGTCTAGGAGGGCCCAGTGAGATATAAACACCAATACAAACTCATTGACAAATGCACACCTTCGCTAATTTGTGAATTCCCTCTGAAATTATGTTTATAACCGGCTACAAGAACACTTAAAAACTGACCAAGCAGGTGCTATTGTCCAAATGGAGTCTGTAGAGTTTTTCTGGCTTCTGTAACATCTGCCCTGTTACTTAAGATATACAATCTGAAGGGACTGTATCTTCACATTACCTTAGGCAAGTTAAATCATCCGCTTGTAAAGTGTCTTGCAATGTCATTTTAACTTCTCAGCTGTTTTTGTTTGTTACTGCTGCAGTTTGTTGATATGATAATAAAAATGGGTATTGTAACGAGAGGATTGTGCCATGTGTTTATTGTACTTCTTGGCTGCTGGTGTGACTGTTTAATCTAATCAGTCAAGGGTAGACTTGTTTGGTTCCTGTGTGCGTGTGTGTGTGTGTGTGTGTGTGTGTGTGTGTGTGTGTCCGCGTGCACGTTCGTTTGTTTGTTTGTTCCTTCCCATATGTCACTGGTTTCCTGTCAGGAGGTTTTGGGTTCCCTGATATCCTGTCTGCTCTCTCCATCTCTCTCTCTCTCCTTGAATTGTCCTCTTGCCCTCCTCTCCCCTCCCCCTCTCTCTGACATCACCACCCCACTCTGTATCACTCACTGATTGTGTGTCCGTCTGTCTGTAGGCGATGTCCTACTAAGGGTCATGACCTCCGTATTGGCAAGGTCTGCTCCAGATTTACCCTTTGACTTCCTCCAGACAGTCCTTCCTGTGTCAAGCCAGTCTAGTGGGTCCGTACACTTGTATGAGCAACGTGTGCATGTGTGTCTCTGTTTGTGAAGGTGTGTGTGATGCACAAGGCCGGGTGTGTCTTCTTGAGTAAAATCATGATTTTTAGAGGATGAAATGCATAGCTGTGTCTCTGGATTGTACATTCCAATCAAGATCAAGGGATACTTTACCTTTTCGATAAGACGCAGCAAGGCAATGGATACAGCAATGTGCGGTATGATTAAGCCCTTACTCTATTATAGAATATGAAGTCATGCCTTGGTGTCTCGACCTCTTGTGGTTGGTATGAGTCATGAGAGTTTGTGTAGTAAAAATAAATAAAAGTCCATTCATTTGTTGCCAGGTGGTTATTTTCCAGAATGTCTGTTTTTTGAACCCCCCCCACCCCCCTTCACCCACATACTGGAAGGAGTTAAGCATTCTGGATTTTATACATCAGTCTTCCTTATAAGATCTCATTATCAGTGGTGGAAAAAGTACCCAATTGTCATAATTGAGTAAAAGTAAAGATTGGTGGTCCTCTGTAGCTCAGCTGGTAGAGCATGGCGCTTGTAACGCCAGGGTAGTGGGTTTGATCCCCAGGACCACCCATATGTAAAAATGTATGCACACATGACTGTAAGTCGCTTTGGATAAAAGCATCTGCTAAATGGCATATTATATTATTATATTATATTCCATATTAATTACTCAAGTGAAAGTCACCCAGTAAAATACTACTTGAGTAAAAGTCAAAGTATTTGGTTTTAAATGTACTTAAGTATCAAAAGTAAATGTAATTGCAAAAATATACTTAAGTATTAAAAGTATAAATCATTTCAAATTGCTTATGTTAAGCAAACCAGACGGTACAATTATCTGTTTTTTTAATGTATGGATAGCAAGGGTCACACTACAACATGCAGACATAATTTACAAGCGAAGCATTTATGTTTAGTGAGTGCCGGATCAGAGGCAGTAGGGATGACCAGGGATGTTCTCTTGATAAGTGCGTGAATTGGACCATTTTCCTGTCCTGCTAAGCATTCAAAATGTAACAAGTACTTTTCGGTGTCAGGGAAAATGTATGGAGTAAAAAGTACATAATATTCTTTAGGAATGTAGTGAAATAAAAGTTGTCAAAAATATAAATAGTAAAGTACAGATACCCTAAAAAATGACTTAAGTAGTACTTTCAAGTATTTTACATCACTGCTCATTATTACATCAAATGAGACTATGGCAGTCTACTTGTATGTAGTCCATGCGGTCATTTAATTTTTTTCTTAACACCTTTGTGTAAACAGTTATAACATCAATGACAGCAACACTCAAGGACAAAGCCTAGATCAGGGGTACTCCAATACTATTTGAGAATGTCCGGTCACACAAATTTTTTTAGGTTGCAAAGGTCCAAATGGATATTGTAATTTTTCACCATAGTAACAAACCCTCACCGTTCACCCCATGCGACCCCAAACTTTTGTTGGCGGAGAGAACATTTTGTAGTTTTAAAGCTCATTTTCTGCAATTCTACACATTTTGCCCTGTCTTTTGTGTGTTCATGATACCTGAGGGACTCAAAATCAATGGGGTCCCCCTGGGTGTCGAGGCCATAGACAGTAAAAAAAAAAAAACAGGTAGAGGGCCCTGGGCATGTAATCTGGCCATGATAACTACAAGATTTAGATAGCTGGTTATTTACCTACCTAGCTAACATGGGCTAGTTGATCAACTGGACATTTCTGACAGGTCTGTCAGTGAATGAAATGACAAGAGGAAAACTGCCCATGCGCTACCAAATTTCTAAATTGCACGTTGCGCATTCCACTATTACAATTCTCAACAGCAGTATGTTAAAAGCCAGATTTTTTACGTAACATACAGTACCAATCAAAAGTTTGGACACACCTACTCATTCAAGGGTTTTTCTTTATTTGGACTATTTTCTACATTGTAGAATAATAGTGAAGACATCAAAACTATGAAATAACACACATGGAATCATGTAGTAACCAAAAAAGTGTTAAACACATCTAAATATACAGTTGAAGTCGGAAGTTTACATACTCCTTAGCCAAATACATTTAAACTCAGTTTTTCACAATTCGTGACATTTAATCCTAGTAAGAATTCCCTGTCTTAGGTCAGTTAGGATCACCACTTTATTTTAAGAATGTGAAATGTCAGAATAATAGTAGAGAGAATGATTTATTTAAGCTTTTATTTATTTTATCACATTCCCAGTGGGTGAGAAGTTTACATACACTCAATTAGTATTTGGTAGCATTGCCTTTAAATTGTTTAACTTGGGTCAAACATTTTAGGTAGCCTTCCACAAGCTTCCCACAATAAGTTGGGTGAATTTTGGCCCATTCCTCCTGACAGAGCTTGTGTAACTGAGTCAGGTCTGTAGGCCTCCTTGCTCACACACGCTTTTTCAGTTCTGCCCACAAATGTTCTATAGGATTGAGGTCATGGCTTTGTGATGGCCACTCCAATACCTTGACTCTTCGGCTTGCAAGCTACCCCCTTTTTCCTCCAAACATAACGATGGTCATTATGGCCAAACAGTTCTATTTCTGTTTCATCAGACCAAGAAGTACGATCTTTGTCCCCATGTGCAGTTGCAAACCGTAGTCTGGCTTTTTTATGGCGGTTTTGGAGCAGTGGCTTCTTCCTTGCTGAGCGCCCTTTCAGGTTATGTCGATATAGGACTTGTTTTACTGTGGATATAGATACTTTTGTACCTGTTTCCTCCAGCATCTTCACAAGGTCCTTTGCCATTGTTCTGGGATTGATTAGCACTTTTCGCACCAAAGTATGTTCATCTCTAGGAGACAGAACGCGTCTCCTTCCTGAGCGGTATGACGGCTGCATGGTCCCATGGTGTTTATACTTGCGTACTATTGTTTGTACAGATGAACGTGGTACCTTCAGGCGTTTGGTAATTGCTCCCAAGGATGAACCAGACTTGTGGAGGTCTACAATTTTTTTTCTGAGGTCTTGGCTGATTTCTTTTGATTTTCCCATGATGTCAAGCAAGTTTGAAGGTAGGCCTCGAAATACATCCACAGGTACACCTCCAATTGACTCAAATGATGTCAATTAGCCTATCAGAAGCTTCTAAAGCCATGACATCATTTTCTGGAATTTTCCAAGCTGTTTAAAGGCACAGTCAACTTAGTGTATGTAAACTTCTGACCCACTGGAATTGTGATACAGTGAATTATAAGTGAAATAATCTGTCTGTAAACAATTGTTAGAAGAATTACTTGTGTCATGCACAAAGTAGATGTCCTAACCGACTTGCCAAAACTATAGTGTGTTAACAAGACATTTGTGGAGTGGTTGAAAAACAAGTTTTAATGACTCCAACCTAAGTGTATGTAAACTTCCGACTTCAACTGTATTTTATGTTTGAGATTCTTCAAATAGCCACCCTTTGCCTTGATGACAGCTTTGCACACTCTTGGCATTCTCTCAACCAGCTTCACCTGGAATGCTTTTCCAACAGTCTTGAAGGAGTTCCAACATATGCTGAGCACTTGTTGGCTGCTTTTCCTTCAGTCTGCCGTCCGACTCATCTCAAACCATCTCAACTGGGTTGATGTCGGGGGATTGTGGAGGCCAGGTTATCTGATGCAGCACTCCATCACTCTGCTTCTTGGTAAAATAGTCCTTACACAGCCTGGAGCTGTGTTGGGTCATTGTCCTGTTGAAAAAAAAATTATAGTCCCATTAAGCCCAAACCAGATGGGATGTCGTATCGCTGCAGAATGCTGTGGTAGCCATGCTGGTTAAGTGTGCCTTGAATTCTAAATAAATCACTGACAGTGTCACCAGCAAAGCACCCCCACACCATCACACCTCCTCCTCCATGCTTTACGGTGGGAACTACACATGCAGAGTTCATTCGTTCACCCACACCGCGTCTCACAAAGACTTGTGTTTCTTGGCACAAGCAAGTCTTTTCTTATTGGTGTCCTTTAGTAGTGGTTTCTTTGCAGCAATCCGACCATGAAGGCCTGATTCACACAGTCCCATCTGAACAGTTGATGTTGAGATGTGTCTGTTACTTGAACTCTGTGAAGCATTTATTTGGGCGGCAATTTCTGAGGCTGATAACTCGAATTAACTTATCCTCAGCAGCAGAGGTAACTCTGGGTCTTCCATTCCTGTGGCGGTCCTCATGAGAGTCAGTTTCATCATAGCGCTTGATGGTTTTTGCGACTGCACTTGAAGAAACTTTCAAAGTTCTTGACATTTTCTGTATTGACTGACCTTCATGTCTTAAAGTAATGATGGACTTTCTCTTTGGTCATTTCTCTTTGCTTATTTGAGCTGTTCTTGCCATAATATGGAGTTGGTCTTTTACTAAATAGGGCTATCTCCTGTATACCTCCCCTACCTTGTCACAACACAACTGTTTGGCTCACACATATTAAGAAGGCAGACCTGTTAATTGAAATTCATTCCAGGTGAGTACCTCATGAAGCTGGTTGAGAGAATGCCAAGAGTGTGCCAAGCTGTCATCAAGGCAAAGGGTGACTATTTGAAGAATCTCAAATATATAATATATTTAGATTTGTTTAACACTTTTTTGGGTACTACATGATTCCATATGTGTTATTTTATAGTTTTGATGTCTTCACTATTATTCTACAATGTAAAAAATAGAAAAAATAAAGAAAAACCCTTGAATGAGTAGGTGTGTCCAAACTTTTGACTGGTAGTGTATATTCATTTATTGACTTTAGTTGGGACCCGCAGTCCATATTGACCCTGTTCTGGGTCCAGATCCGGACCACTGTCCGCCTATTTAATATGGCTGGCCTAGATGCCACAACCTCTTCTGATAAAATTAAATGCACAATTGGTCACATATCTCCTCGCTCATCAACTCATCCTTGTCCGCTGGCTATGTCCCTTCCATCTTCAAGAAAGCGAGAGTTGCACCCCTCCTCAAAAAACCTACACTTGATCCCTCTGATGTCAACAATTACAGACCAGTATCCCTTCTTTCTTTTCTCTCCAAAACTCTTGAGCGTGTCGTCTAAGGCCAACTCTCCTGCTATCTCTCTCAGAATGACCTTCTTGATCCAAACCAGTCAGGTTTCAAGACTAGTCATTCAACTGAGACTGCTCTTCTCTGTGTCACGGAGGCTCTCCGCACTGCTAAAGCTAACTCTTTCTCCTCTGCTCTCATCCTTCTAGACCTATCTGCTGCCTTTGATACTGTGAACCATCAGATCCTCCTCTCCACCCTCTCCGAGTTGGGCATCTCCGGCGCGGCTCACTCTTGGATTGTGTCCTACCTGACAGGTCGCTCCTACCAGGTGGCGTGGTGAGAATCTGTCTCCGCACCACGTGCTCTCACTACTGGTGTTCCCCAGGGCTCAGTTCTAGGCCCTCTCCTATTCTCTCTCTATACACCAAGTCACTTGGCTCTGTCATATCCTCACATGGTCTCTCCTATCATTGCTACGCAGACGACACACAATTAATCTTCTCCTTTCCCCCTTCTGATAACCAGGTGGCGAATCACATCTCTGCATGTCTCGCAGACATATCAGTGTGGATGTCGGATCACCACCTCAAGCTGAACCTCGGCAAGACGGAGCTGCTCTTCCTCTCGGGGAAGGACTGCCCGCTCCATGATCTCGCCATCACGGTTGACAACTCCGTTGTATCCTCCTCCCAGAGTGCAAAGAACCTTGGCGTGACCCTGGACAACACCCTGTCGTTCTCCGCTAACATCAAAGCGGTGACCCGATCCTGTAGGTTCATGCTCTACAACATTCAAAGAGTACGACCCTACCTTACACAGGAAGCGGCACAGGTCCTAATCCAGTCACTTGTCATCTCCCGTATGGATTACTGCAACTCGCTGTTGGCTGGGCTCCCTGCCTGTGCCATTAAACCCCTAAAACTCATACAGAACGCTGCAGCCCGTCTGGTGTTCAACCTTCCCAAGTTCTCTCACGTCACCCCACTCCTCCGCACACTCAACTGGTTTCCAGTTGAAGCTCGCATCTGCTACAAGACCATGGTGCTTGCCTACGCAGCTGTGAGGGGAACGGCACCTCCTTACCTTCAGGCTCTGATCAGTCCCTATACCCAAACGAGGGCATTGCGTTCTTCCACCTCTGGCCTGCTGGTCCCCCTACCTCTGCGGAAGCACAGTTCCCGCTCAGCCCAGTCAAAACTGTTTGCTGCTCTGGCACCCCAATGGTGGAACAAGCTCCCTCACGACGCCAGGACAGCGGAGTCACTGACCACCTTCCGGAGACACTTGAAACCCTACCTCTTTAAGGAATACCTGGGATAGTATAAAAGTAATCCTTCAACCCCCCCCCTACCCCACCCCCACAAAAAATAAAATAATAATAATAATAATAAATATATATTAAAAAATGTTATATATATATATAAAACAAATGAAAATTAAAAATATACTCTAGAAATAAAAAATAAAAAATTCAAGATAAAAAAAAAGAAAATGTTATGTGTAAAGTGGTTGTCCCACTGGCTATCATAAGGTGAATGCACCAATTTGTAAGTCGCTCTGGATAAGAGCGTCTGCTAAATGACGTAAATGTACATGTAAATATATCTATAACTACAAATGTAACCCTTCCGATGTAGTTTTTTCTGATAGCTATCCTGATTCTAGCATACTAGCTCTCATTCCAAGAAGTGTCTTCTTGACCCCTGGGTCCTTTACCTTTAGGTTTACAGTCTCAGCCTCTTGATCAGCACCAGTGGGTAAAGTCCGCCTCTGGGGCAGATTATTAACCTGGCTAATCTGGTCCCCTCTATCCCCATAAAATGGGCTGCACTTCTCCTGTATAGGGCTGAGGTCACACGTGTTGAGTTGAGAGAGCACAGAGAGAAGCACCCTTACCCAACAATCCATCACAAGGACCTGATGAAGCAGATGCAGCACACAGAGACACAACCAGACCACAAGGTAAACTCTTAATTTACTAGCATTTCAATACATTGATGCGTTTAGTTTTGTTGTTAATGTTTGTAAGTATACATTATCTGGCCTGACAAGATCATGATTATGGGATGATTGAGTTCACGTGTGGTGTGTAGGTCATGTGTGGTGTGCTATGGTTTTCTTTCTGTCAAGTGTAAAGTTGAGCTTGTTCGGTTATCCTGTTACTTCATTATATTCCCACAGTGTTTCTGTTTACTTTTGGGGTGAAATGACCCTGTGGGAAAAACTGTTTACCATGCTCAGACTAGGGTCCTTACTGCCATGATGTCTGACTGACTAACAACTGAACTTGTGGAGGTTCTGGATTGATATCTGAAACAACGCTTTTGCAGGGTATTTGTGGCTATTGACATGGGGCAGACACAATACCTCATGGACACAAACAAACAAATGTGGATACACTGAATTGTGTTTTACTTCCATGGTGTATGAGAGCCTTTGTCATCGATTATTCCCAGTGGTTGAACACGTCTCTCTGCGTTCAAGATTTGTGAATGCCAAGTTGCCAACCCAATCCAAAATCAGTTTAGATGTGTGAATGTCTCTGTCCTCCCTCAGACTCATGATGTCCAGAGTCAGACAGAGGAACAGGAGCAGGGTGCGGAGGGGGGGAAACTGGCTGCAGAGGAGCAGCAGCAGAAACAGCAGCCAGGCTTTGACATGATCTACACCATAGAGGATGTCCCGCCTTGGTACCTCTGTATTCTACTGGGCCTCCAGGTACACACATACACTTTCTTTCACACACACCTTGTTTTCATGAATGGTTTCATCAATAGACTCCACCTTCCTCTTGCTCTTTTGTGTGCTCTCTTTTCCCATATGTCTCTCGCCCCACTCTCTTTCTCTCTTCGTCTTTGATCGCAGCACTACCTGACGTGTTTTAGCGGGACCATTGCTGTGCCCTTCCTGCTAGCGGAGGCCATGTGTGTGGGAAAGGACCAGTACACAGTCAGTCAGCTGGTGGGAACCATCTTCACCTGCGTGGGAATCACCACGCTTATACAAACCACCTTTGGAGTCAGGTGTGTGTGTGTGTGTGTGTGTGTGTGTGTGTGTGTGTGCATGTGTGTACATGTGTATGTCGGCTAATGCTTATCATGCACCCGTGTTTCATCTTCGATTTGTAGGTTACCTCTTTTCCAGGCCAGTGCTTTTGCTTTCCTCATCCCTGCTCAAGCCATCCTAGGGCTTGATAGATGGAAATGTCCCTCTGAAGGTGCGTCCCTCAATCCCAACCTGTGTGAAAAGAATAGGGCCCAGTCACAGACAGAACCTCACTAATGGGCTGTTGTGTCTGTCTGTCTTTCCACAGAGGAGATCTATGGGGACTGGAGTCTTCCTCTGAACACCTCCCACATCTGGCACCCAAGGATGAGAGAGGTACTTCCTGCTTCTTATCAGTGGGCCTCCATCTTGTGGTCCATCCTTCTGAACTGTAGCATCTCTCACTTTGATTGACATTATCTGAGACATCATGTAGACCTAACTAGGATCCATCGTTTTTCCTGGTCAGGTCACATGGTGGTCCTCCACATAGGCTGCTGCTACTGTCAATGATCTATTCTGTTGCCTAGTCACTTTACCCCTACCTATATGTACATAGCTACCTCAATTACCTCGTACCCCTGCACATCAACTTAGTACTGATGCTCCCAGTATATACAGTGCATTCGCAAAGTATTCAGACCCCTTGACTTTTTCCACATTTTGTTACGTTACTGCCTTATTCTAAAATTGATTAAATAAATAAAAATCCTTATCAATCTACACACAATACCCCATAATGACAAAGTGAAAACAGGTTTTTAGAAATCTTTGCAAAGTTATAAAAAATTAAAAACCGAAATACCTTGTTTACATAAGTATTCAGACCCTTTGCTATGAGACTCGAAATTGAGCTCAGGTGCATCCTGTTTCCATTGATCATCCTTGAGATGTTTCTACAACTTGATTGGAGTCCACCTGTGGTAAATTCAATTGATTGGACATGATTTGGAAAGGCACACACCTGTCTATATAAGGTCCCACAGTTGACAGTACATGTCAGAGCAAAAACCAAGCCATGAGGTCAAAGGAATTTTCCGTAGAGCTCCGAGACAGGATTGTGTCCAGGCACAGATCTGGGGAAGGGTACCAAAACATGTCTGCAGCATTGAAGGTCCCCAAGAACACAGTGGCCTCCATCATTCTTAAATGGAAGAAGTTTGGAACCACCAAGAATCTTCTAAGAGCTGGCCGCCTGGAAAAACTGAGCAATCGGGGGAGAAGGGCCTTGGTCAGTGAGGTGACCAAGTACAGAGAGATCCTTGATGAAAACCTGCTCCAGAGTGCTCAGGACATCAGGACAACGACCCTAAGCACATAGCCAAGACAACGCAGGAGTGGTTTCGGGACAAGTCTCTGAATGTCCTTGAGAGGCTCAGCAAGAGCCCGGACTTGAACCCGATCGAACATCTCTGGAGAGACCTGAAAATAGCTGTGCAGCAATGCTCCCCATCCAACTTGATAGAGAAACTCCCCAAATACAGGTATGCCAAGCTTGTAGTGTCATACCCAATTAGACTCGAGTCTGTAATCGCTGCCAAAGGTGCTTCAACAAAGTACTGAGTAAAGGTTCTGAATACTTATGTAAATATCATATTTCCGGGGGGGGTGGTTTCCGCACTGTAGCCATGTTACTTTTACTAGTTATTGTTATTTATTATTTTCTGGGTATTTATTCCTTGTGTCACTATTTCTATTTTTATTAATTTTTTTATCTTTAACTCTGCATTGTTGTAAAAGGACCCGTAAGTAAGCATTTCACTGTTAGCCTACACTTGTTGTTTATGAAGCATGTGACAAATAACATTTGATTTGATTTGACATATCTAATGATAATAACAGTCGGTCTCTCTCCGCTGTAGATCCAGGGTGCCATCATAGCATCCAGTGCCGTGGAGGTGGTTATCGGGCTGGTGGGTCTCCCTGGTATCCTGCTGAACTACATTGGGCCCCTGACCGTCACCCCCACCGTGTCCCTCATCGGCCTGTCTGTCTTCCAGACCGCTGGGGACAGAGCCGGCTCTCACTGGGGCCTCTCAGCACTGTAAGAGCACAATTCATCCTCTGTCTATTGAATTCACTCCTTCTCTGTAATGTATCCTCCTACCTGATTTCCCTCTGCTCTTTCCATCTGATCCTCTTCACTCATGTGTACACTTGAGATCCAACAATGTTTTCTGAGTTGTATTACTCTCTAGGCCTAAGGCATGTTTTTCTTACCTCTGTTCCTCGCTTCTATAGTAGAAATTGATTATAATAATAATAATATGCCATTTAGCAGACGCTTTTATCCAAAGCGACTTACAGTCATGTGTGCATACATTTTTACGTATGGGTGGTCCCGGGGATCGAACCCACTACTCTGGCGTTACAAGCGCCATGCTCTACCAATTGACTTCGACTAGGGCTTGTGACTCTTTATTGTTTTAAATCCAAGGTCATTGAAGCTATTGAATTTAATCACATACTATTAACGTAGCCCTTAACACTCGTACCCATATACAGGTTGAAAATGCAGATTTGGGCACTGATAAACGCCTAAATTGGAACGCAGTGGCTGCACAGTAATGTGCTGTACATGACGTCAGAGCTCTGGCTCTACGCTTCCCAGCACTTCCCGGTAATTGGGCAACCTTTGCACATTTTTTGTTGTCTGAGTGAGGGAAATGCTGTACATTAAGATGAGTGTATGTATTTTGAAAGATAAGACGTTGAGGGTTATAATAGATACCGCTTTGATATCATAAAAGCTGTGAGTCCAAATGTGCACTTCACATTTCCAAATCATAAAACTCATGTCTTATACAGTACAGTGTCAACGTTTATGATCACTGTGCTTGATGTACCCTGGCGTCATACCCTGGGTTGTTCTGAACAGAATGAGCCTATGTTTGTTTATTGTGAAGAAAATTAGCCGCGGCACACACACACCTGAATGCACTCATGGCTCCTTTCAATGCACAGCAAAATTACGATCTGTTTCTCTGAATTGCCTTGTGAACGCCTAATACTGTAAGATCGTATTTTATAACTTAGCTAGTCATGTTTGCAATAGAACAAGCTTTCAAATCATGCCCACCTGACCCAGATTGGGATGTATAATGGACCGTTTTTGGATCACGTAAACAACAGTAATTGTGTGATTGCAGGGTTGTGTTCCTAACGAGTGTGCTTGTCTCACCTTTGGTCTAATAATTTTCCCATTATCTCCAAACTGTTCCCTTTCAATTGCTACCATGGTTATGCATTTCATATTTATTCTGTAAGAAACATTTCATTTTAGCCTTATCCATATAGGCAATTCCCACAAGTGTAAAGGGTTAATTACCTTTTCCCTGTTTGATGTCTTTGATTGGGTTATGTTGTAGCTATATCACTGCCTAACTGATCCTCTGTCTCTCCCCAGGTGCATCTTCCTCATTGTGCTGTTTGCTCAGTACCTGAGGAACTGGTCTTTCCCTCTCCTCACCTACAACAGGAAGAAAGGCTTCAGCACCGTCAGGTTCCAGATCTTTAAGATGTTCCCGGTTAGAACCAACAAACCACACATTTGTCTCACAGGGATGTTAAAAAGTCCTCCGATTCATACTAATCAGATGTTCCCATGTGGGGCATGAACTAATATTCATCAAATACACCAAGCTATTCATTCACAGCACTTATCATGTCATCCCAATCTTGAAAGGTATAATAAAGTCTAATTTTAGGCAGAATATATTGCATTTCCCTCGGTGTTACTGCCTTAATCAGTGCTGCCAGCCAGGTCATGGGGACACTGTCAAGGCCAGGCTATAGAAATGACTCACTGTGATAGATAGACACAGACCATGGGTAATTTCACCATAATGTTAATGCAAAGTATTAGCTTCCTGATGAAAAGGGCTGTAAGAATAGGTCTACATAATAAGCTCTATGATTACGTTGTATGATACAGTGGGGGAAAAAAGTCTTTAGTCAGCCACCAATTGTGCAAGTTCTCCCACTTAAAAAGATGAGAGAGGCCTGTAATTTTCATCATAGGTACAACTATGACAGACAAAATGAGAATTTTTTTCTCCAGAAAATCACATTGTAGGATTTTTAATGAATTTATTTGCAAATTATGGTGGAAAATAAGTATTTGGTCAATAACAAAAGTTTCTCAATACTTTGTTATATACCCTTTGTTGGCAATGACACAGGTCAAACGTTTCTGTAAGTCTTCACAAGGTTTTCACACACTGTTGCTGGTATTTTGGCCCATTCCTCCATGCAGATCTCCTCTAGAGCAGTGATGTTTTGGGGCTGTCACTGGGCAACACGGACTTTCAACTCCCTCCAAAGATTTTCTATGGGGTTGAGATCTGGAGACTGGCTAGGCCACTCCAGGACCTTGAAATGCTTCTTACGAAGCCACTCCTTCGTTGCTCGGGCGGTGTGTTTGGGATCATTGTCATGCTGAAAGACCCAGCCACGTTTCATCTTCAATGCCCTTGCTGATGGAAGGAGGTTTTCACTCAAAATCTCACGATACATGTCCCCATTCATTCTTTCCTTTACACGGATCAGTCGTCCTGGTCCCTTTGCAGAAAAACAGCCCCAAAGCATGATGCTTCCACCCCCATGCTTCACAGTAGGTATGGTGTTCTTTGGATGCAACTCAGCATTCTTTGTCCTCCAAACACGACTGAGTTGAGTTTTTACCAAAAAGTTATATTTTGGTTTCATCTGACCATATGACATTCTCCCAATCCTCTTCTGGATCATCCAAATGCACTCTAGCAAACTTCAGACGGGCCTGGACATTTACTGGCTTAAGCAGGGGGGACACGTCTGGCACTGCAGGATTTGAGTCCCTGGCGGCGTAGTGTGTTACTGATGGTAGGCTTTGTTACTTTGGTCCCAGCTCTCTGCAGGTCATTCACTAGGTCCCCCCGTGTGGTTCTGGGATTTTTGCTCACCGTTCTTGTGATCATTTTGACCCACGGGGTGAGATCTTGCGTGGAGCCCCAGATCGAGGGAGATTATCAGTGGTCTTGTATGTCTTCCATTTCCTAATAATTGCTCCCACAGTTGATTTCTTCAAACCAAGCTGCTTACCTATTGCAGATTCAGTCTTCCCAGCCTGGTGCAGGTCTACAATTTTGTTTCTGGTGTCCTTTGACAGCTCTTTGGTCTTGGCCATAGTGGAGTTTGGAGTGTGACTGTTTGAGGTTGTGGACAGGTGTCTTTTATACTGATAACAAGTTCAAACAGGTGCCATTAATACAGGTAACGAGTGGAGGACAGAGGAGCCTCTTAAAGAAGAAGTTACAGGTCTGTGAGAGCCAGAAATCTTGCTTGTTTGTAGGTGACCAAATACTTATTTTCCACCATAATTTGCAAATAAATTCATAAAAAATCCTACAATGTGATTTTTTTTTCTCAATTTGTCTGTCATAGTTGACGTGTACCTATGATGAAAATTACAGGCCTCTCTCATCTTTTTAAGTGGGAGAACTTGCACAATTGGTGGCTGACTAAATACCTTTTCCCCCCACTGTATGTCATGCTGTTCCCCTTCTCTGTTTAGATCATCATGGCCATCATGTTGGTGTGGCTGCTGTGTTACATCCTGACCCTGACCGACGTGCTGCCCAGTGACCCCAGCCAGTACGGACAGAAGGCACGCACCGACGCCCGTGGTGACATCATGACCCTCTCCCCCTGGTTCCGCGTCCCCTACCCCTGTAAGAGGCCAGCCTTACCGCCATTGTGTCTCACAATGTGGCAGTTTGGACACATGAGCTAGATCAAGGGTCAAGTTAAGAGAGAGGATGTCACTGGCCATTTATGATCAACTTTAGAATGGCCTTATACAGTTGAAGTCGGAAGTTTACATACACCTTAGCCAAATACATTTAAACTCAGCTTTTCACAATTCCTGACATTTAATCCTAGTAGGTCAGTTAGGATCACCACTTTATTTAAAAAATGTGAAATGTCAGAATAATAGTAGAGAGAATGATTTATTTCAGCTTTCATTTCTTTCATCACATTCCCAGTGGGTCAGAAGTTTACATACACTCAATTAGTATTTGGTAGCATTGCCTTTAAATTGTTTAACTTGAGTCAAACGTTTCGGGTAGCCTTCCACAAGCTTCCCACAATAAGTTGGGTGAATTTTGGCCCATTCCTCCTGACAGAGCTTGTGTAACTGAGTAAGGTTTATAGGCCTCCTTGCTCGCACACGCTTTTTCAGTTCTGCCTACACATTTTCTATAGGATTGAGGTCAGGGCTTTGTGATGGCCACTCCAATACCTTGACTTTGTTGTCCTTAAGACATTTTGCCACAACTTTGGAAGTATGCTTGGGGTCATTGTCCATTTGGAAGACCCATTTGCAACCAAGCTTTAACTTCCTGACTGATGTCTTGAGATGTTGCTTCAATATATCCACATAATTTTCCTTCCTCATGATGCCATCTATTTTGTGAAGTGCACCAGTCCCTCCTGCAGCAAATCACCCACACAGCATGATGCTGCCACCCCCGTGCTTCACGGTTGGGATGGTGTTCTTCGGCTTGCAAGCTACTCCCTTTTTCCTCCAAACATAACGATGGTCATTATGGCCAAACAGTTCTATTTCTGTTTCATCAGACCAAGAAGTACGATCTTTGTCCCCATGTGCAGTTGCAAACCGTAGTCTGGCTTTTTTATGGCGGTTTTGGAGCAGTGGCTTCTTCCTTGCTGAGCGGCCTTTCAGGTTATGTTGATATAGGACTCATTTTACTGTGAATATAGATACTTTTGTACATGTTTCCTCCAGCATCTTCACAAGGTCCTTTGCTGTTGTTCTGGGATTGATTTGCACTTTTCGCACCAAAGTACGTTCATCTCTAGGAGACAGAACGCGTCTCCTTCCTGAGCGGTATGATGACTGCGTGGTCCCATGGTGTTTATACTTGCGTACTATTGTTTGTACAGATGAACGTGGTAACTTCAGGCATTTGGAAGTTGCTCCCAAGGATGAACCAGACTTGTGGAGGTCTACCATTTTTTTCTTTTGATTTTCCCATGATGTCAAGCAAAGAGGCACTGAGTTTGAAGGTAAACCTTGAAATACATCCACAGGTACACCTCCAATTGACTCAAATTATGTCAATTAGCCTATCAGAAGCTTCTAAAGCCATGACATCATTTTCTGGATTTTCCCAAGCTGTTTAAAGGCACAGTCAACTTAGTGTATGTAAACTTCTGACCCACTGGAATTGTGATACAGTGAATTATAAGTGAAATAATCTGTCTGTAAACAATTGTTAGAAGAATTACTTGTGTCATGCACAAAGTAGATGTCCTAACCGACTTGCCAAAACTATAGTTTGTTAACAAGAAGGGGTTGAAAAACGAGTTTTAATGACTCCAACCTAAGTGTATGTAAACTTCTGACTTCAACTGTATAACATTTTGAATGGTTTAAATGATCTGAGTTGTCATCCATTGCCATTGCCTCTTCTCTTGCTGCGTAGGGGAATGATTCCGACTTGTTGTGTTTGTGTGTCCCTGAAAGGTCAGTGGGGGTTGCCCACAGTGACCATCGCCGGAGTGCTGGGCATGTTCAGTGCCACACTAGCTGGCATTGTAGAGTCTATCGGGGACTATTACGCCTGTGCTCGCCTCTCAGGGGCACCTCCGCCACCTGTCCATGCCATCAACAGGTGAGCATCAGTCTTCTACGCCAGAGTCTAGATTTCTAACATGGACCTAAGGCTCTGACATGAACCTATGTTTGAGAGTCCTCTATGGTCAAGCTTCAGTACCCTATTCTCTGTGTTGATGTATGTATGTGTCTGTATCATTCATTAACCTTCGTGTTATGTCTTTCCCATACTAGGGGTATCTTCACAGAGGGTGTGTGTTGTATTATAGCAGGACTGCTGGGTACAGGAAATGGCTCCACCTCCTCCAGTCCCAACATTGGAGTTCTGGGAATCACTAAGGTTAGGTTAGCCCCTCAGCCCCTCCCCAGTTTGTTTTCAGACATGTTGTCTTTAATCTATTTACATAAAACACATGAGTGTACATATGTAATCTCAGATGTTGTATTTATGTCTAGTTCAAGTTGGAATCAGCAATAGTACAGTGCCTTGCAAAAGTATTCATCCCCCTTGGCGTTTCTCCTATTTTGTTGCATTACAACCTGTAATTTAAATGGATTCTTATTTGGATTTCATGTAATGGATATACCCAAAATAGTCCAAACTGGTGAAGTGAAATGAAAAAAATTACTTATTTCAAAAAATTCTAAAAAATAAATAACGGAAAAGTGGTGTGTGCATATGTATTCACCCCCTTTGCTATGAAACCCCTAAATAAGATCTGGTGCAAGCAATTACTTTCAGAAGTCACATAATTAGTTAAATAAGTGTCACATGATCTGTCACATGATCTCAGTATATATACACCTGTTCTGAAAGGCCACAGAGTCTGCAACACCACTAAGCAAGGGGCACCATGAAGACCAAGGAGCTCTCCAAACAGGTCAGGGACAAAGTTGTGGAGAAGTACAGATCAGGGTCGGGTTATAAAAATACACTACCGTTCAAAAGTTTGGGGTCACTTAGAAATTCCTTGTTTTCCATGAAAACATACATGAAATGAGTTTGAATAGGAAATGTAGTCATTGACAAGGTTAGAAATAATGATTTTTAATATAAATAATAATTGTGTCCTTCAAACTTTGCTTTTGTCAAAGAATCCTACATTTGCAGCAATTATAGCCTTGCAGACCTTTGGCATTCTAGTTGTCAATTTGTTGAGGTAATCTGAAGAGATTTCACCCCATGCTTCCTGAAGCACCTCCCACAAGTTGGATTGGCTTGATGGGCACTTCTTACGTATCATACAGTCAAGCTGCTCCCACAACTGCTCAATAGGGTTGAGATCCAGTGACTGTGCTGGCCACTCCATTATAGACAGAATACCAGATGACTGCTTCTTCCCTAAATAGTTCTTGCATAGTTTGGAGCTGTTGTAGGAGGAAATTGGCTCCAATCAAGCGCCGTCCACAGGGTATGGCATGGCATTGCAAAATGGAGTGATAGCCTTCCTTCTTCAAGATCCCTTTTACCCTGTATAAATCTCCCACTTTACCACCACCAAAGCACCCCCAGACCATCACATTGCCTCCACCATGCTTGACAGATGGCATCAAGCACTCCTCCAGCATCTTTTCATTTGGTCTGCGTCTCACAAATGTTCTTCTTTGTGATACAAACACCTCAAACTTCGATTTGTCTGTCCATAACACTTTTTTTCCAATCTTCCTCTGTCCAGTGTCTGTGTTCTTTTGCCCATCTTCATCTTTTCTTTTTATTGGCCAGTCTGAGATATGGCTTTTTCTTTGCAACTCTGCCTAGAAGGTCAGCATCCCGGAGTCACCTCTTCACTGTTGACGTTGAGACTGGTGATTTGCGGGTACTATTTAATGAAGCTTCAAGTTGAGGACCTGTGAGGTTCCTGTTTATCAAACTAGACACTCTAATGTATTTGTCCTCTTGCTCAGTTGTGCACCGTGACCTCCCACTCCTCTTTCTATTCTGGTTAGAGCCAGTTTGCGCTGTTCTGTGAAGGGAGTAGTACACAGCCTTGTACGAGATTTTCAGTTTCTTGGCAATTTCTCGCATGGAATAGCCTTCATTTCTCAGAACAAGAATAGACTGACAAGTTTCAGAAGAAAGCTATTTGTTTCTGGCCATTTTGATTCTGTAATCGAACCCACAATTGCTGATGCTCCAGATACTCAACTAGTCTCAAGAAGGCCAGTTTTATTGCTTCTTTAATCAGCACAACAGTTTTCAGCTGTGCTAACATAATTGCAAAAGGGTTTTCTAATGATCAATTAGCCTTTTAAAATGATAAACTTGGATTAGCAAACACAACGTGCCATTGGAACACAGGACTGATGGTTGCTGATAATTGGCCTCTGTATGCCTATGTATATATTCCATAAAAAATCAGCCGTTTCCATCTACAATAGCCATTTACAACATTAACAATGTCTACACTGTATTTCTGATCAATTTGATGTTATTTTAATGGACAAATGGACAAAATCTAAGTGACCCCAAACTTTTGAACGGTAGTGTATATCCGAAACTTTGAACATCCCACGGAGCACCATTAAATCCATTATTAAAAAATTGAAATAATATGGCACCACAACAAACCTGCCAAGAGAGGGCCGCCCACCAAAATTCATGGTCCAGGCAAGGAGGGCATTAATCAGAGAGGCAACAAAGACACCAAAGACAACCCTGAAGGAGCTGCAAAGCTCAACAGCGGAGATTGGTGTATCTGTCCATAGGACCACTTTAAGCCGTACACTCCACAGAGCTGGGCTTTATGGAAGAGTGGCCAGAAAAAAGCCATTGGAATAGTTATGCACGCTCAAGTTTTCTGTTTATTTGTCTTATTTCTTATTTGTTTCACAATAAAAAATATTTTGCATCTTCAAAGTGGTAGACATGTTGTGTAAATCAAATGATACAAACCCCCCAAAAATCAATTTTAATTCCAGGTTGTAAGGCAACAAAATAGGAAAAATGCCAAGGGGAGTGAATACTTTCGCAAGCCACTGTATCTGTTTGAAACAGATAAAGCTTATTAACATGGTCTCTAGTGCAAGCCCTTTGCCACAATGGAAATCAATTGTTATTATTTCCACATAATTATTAACTAAGGGTCTACTCATCTTTACATATACTGGTATGTTAATCTAGTGTGGATGAATAATCAATGAACTGCAACTGATACTGGAGGTTGCACAGTTCACATTGAGTCATGTTGTACTATGTCCCTACACACAGGTGGGCAGCAGGAGAGTGGTGCAATACGGTGCAGCCATAATGTTCCTGTTAGGAACAGTGGGGAAATTCACTGCCCTCTTCGCATCGCTGCCTGACCCCATTCTAGGTGGCATGTTCTGCACCTTGTTCGGTGAGTCATTGGGAGAATCTCAATTGCATACTCCTCGTGTCCTTTCCCCTCGTGTCCTTCTCAAGGGAGGACACGAGGTGACCTCTGGTGACCTCTGGGTTTCTCCCACTGTGGTCTGTGACTTACTAAAACAGATTCCACACACAGCATCATCTCAGTCTCAGTCTCAGCCACCAGGGGGCAGTATGATTGCAGAAAGCTCACTATTTCAGAAGGGGGGTCATATTATGTTTCTAGCTAGAAACACGAATAATCAGTCAGAAATATGACAATAATAACCTTTTCAACCCCTCTGTTGTTTGTATTGACTATGCCCTGCAGGTATGATCACGGCTGTGGGCTTGTCCAACCTGCAGAGCGTAGACCTCAACTCCTCTAGGAATCTCTTTGTCCTCGGTTTCTCCATGTTCTTCGGTCTCATGCTGCCCAGTTACCTAGACTTGCACCCTGGCTGCATCAAAACAGGTGGGCTGCACATTTAAAAGGGTTTTATTGATAAGAAAAGACATCACAATCTGCTGAGGAAGTGTAGAAAGTTTAGAGTATGTGTACAGTTAGACTGGTATGCAGGTTTAGTATGGTTTTGCTGCTGGATATTATGTTGATGTTATGAATAATGATTAGGATCATTCATTTGTTAATAAATATTTCATTGCCCTCCTCAGGAGTTGCAGAGGTGGATCAAATCCTCACAGTGCTCCTAACCACTGAGATGTTTGTTGGAGGCTTTCTGGCGTTTGCGCTGGATAACACCATCCCAGGTATGCATGCTCTGTGAGAGTGCAACCTCATCTCATTAACAGATGTCAAATGTACAGAACCTCCTAGTCACCTCGTCACACACGGATCAAAGGGATCCGTTGCTTTGTGTTTGTTTACGTGTCACCACCATATCACTATGGGACACATCAATCCTTCAATTTAGCGCAACTGTTGCCTGTAACTACCAATGTTTGTTTATGTGGCATTGTGTGTGTGTGTTTTGTGCATGTACACTTGTGTGTGTGTGGTGTTAACAGGCACAAGGAAGGAGAGAGGGCTGTTGGACTGGAAGGCTGATGAGAGCAGTGGGGGAAGCTCAGCGAACATGCATACTACTTACGACTTCCCTATTGGAATGAGCTGCGTCAGGAAGATCAGCTGCCTGCGCTATCTCCCCATCTGCCCCAGCTTCCAAGGCTTCAGGCAGCGCAGACGGAAGGACAGCATGCAGGAAAACAAGGAGGATGAATTAAGAGAGAGGACTGAGAGTGTACGCATGGACACAACAATGAACTTGTCCTGCACCAAAGTATAGTAACAGTCCAATGATTCATCTTTATATTATTTTTATACTGAGCTGTGTTTTTCACAGCTATTTATTGTTTTGGACACTTACAGATATAATCGAGAAATTC
Source organism: Coregonus clupeaformis (assembly GCF_020615455.1). Lineage (NCBI taxonomy): Eukaryota > Metazoa > Chordata > Actinopteri > Salmoniformes > Salmonidae > Coregonus > Coregonus clupeaformis. The sequence continues at coordinate 51,614,968 of NC_059200.1, read as the reverse complement.
AAGGTCTGCAATTGGAAATCAGGACCATGCACAATGATGGCGATGTTGTTTAATGGTGATGCATTGTTGTGACTGGAATATTATTTATTAGAGCACATTCCTCACCATTTATTTTGGTGGTTTGGTCTACCATCACCATTTTTATACTCACCACTACGTATTTACAGCGTCTTATGATTGATCTATGCTGAAGAACAAAGAGCCATATATTCAGAAGCATACTGACCCTTATGCTTGTATGTAGACTGTATCTGAAGAAGCAGAGACAACATTAGCAGTGTTTTTTTATTAAGTCTTTATTGTGTACAAAATGAACAAGTGATTATAGTGTATCTCATCTAATGATCTGAACACAAGCAAATCTGAGGTAATGCAAAACGGTTATGATATAAAATGAAAGTGTAATATATTAAAACATTCCTATTTTTGACTATGTAAAATGTTTGTTTACATTATTAAGGGATACAATAAAATGTTAAAACAGATTAGTGAGAGTAGAGCCGTCGATGAACATATTTACAATCTGACAAAAAACTGCTGTAAGAAAGAAAACCCACATGCTTCTAAGTCAAGTCAACATGGTAATTGTACTGTATTAGCTGAGAGAGACGGAACAACGACACTGCACAGATTGGAAGAAAAAAGGTGCAGACCAAGAGGCTAGCGTCTATTGATCTATCAAGGAAGTACAGGATCAGAATCTTTATGGCTGTTCAGTATTGATTTCAGCGTGACATGATGAAAGATGTTGAATTGAATTTCCCATCCACATTACAACCAGAGCCTTTGTCTGCCAGGGCCTCTGTCAATAGTGCCCATTGCAGTCTGCCCTGGCGATGAGTTTGTAATCTGATGACAGCTGCCCTCTCGGCTTGTTCAGGCCACTCTCCTCAAGTAAACAATGGTGAGATGGAAAAGATAACAAAAGCTTACAAAATAATTCACTCAGTGTAAAAAATAGCACCCACTCAAAATCTAATTTCTCCTTTGAAATTTGGAAAAGAAAATCTGTGTTTTTAAGAAAGTGTTGTTTTATCTATATTACACAACTAGACATGGCAAACATTATCACAAGAAAACTGTTTATGTTAGAAAATGAGATGATCAAGCATCTGCCCACAAAGACACAGTTTCAATAGGGAGGGAAGAGGAGGGTTCAGAGAACCACAGGTAAACACACTGTATGCATTTTAGTTATGGAAAACATTGCATACCTTAGCAGCCCTCTGTTCTCTCACACAAATATCTGACAACGTGAAGTCCCGGTAGTCTTAATGGGTATTGTCAGGAATTTTCAGATTCAGGTGAATCAGAGATGAGACACTGATTTTCATTACTATTATTGATACCCAAGATTTACTCAACCTGACAGTATGTAAGACACTCTGATCCATCGCTGGGTAGCCTTGAGCGGCCTACCCTCAGTCCTTACCCTCTGGACAGTGCAGTGTAGAGTCCTGTTGTAGTGTTAAGTGTTCTGCTGTTGCAGTCCGGTAGGCAGCAGTCTTAGGGCCCGGTGTGAGGCATCTCCTGTGGATGAGCCTGAACAGAGAGGCACTTGGGAGGGTACATGGCTGGGAATTGCAGTGAGTGGTAAGGTATGGCGCAGGACTGCAGTAGGCACCGTCTGCTGTGGCAGCAGCACTTCCACGTACTGGTAGGTCTCTGGATCGAACAGCATCTTGCGCTGCAGCTGAGGTGGAAGTTGGGCAACGTCGACGTAGAAACGTCTCCCCGTCTCCGGGTCCATCAGCATGTGTCGGGGGCCCTGTCCGTAAACCTGACCTCCAGCCATCTCAGGATATGCTAAGCCTGCACTGCCCTGCCAGTACTCTGTGCTGAACGGGGCCATGAAACCCTGTGTGCTGCACAGGTACTGCTGTTGTTGTGTGTCTGGGGAGGGCATTTTGATTTCTCCATTCCCTGCTGGCTGTGGGGTTGAGCATTTTTCTCCCCTCAGCAGTTGGACTGGCTGGTTTTGAGGTGGAGGCTGCATCAGGACAGGGGCCTGTATGAAACTCATCTTTCCAATGTGGGTTTGGATTGTCTGGTAGTTCATTGGGTTTGGTGGGTAGAAGAAGGGAGATATCAGTGGCTGTGGAGTCCCAGTGGTTTTCAGCTGTACACAGGCAGGGGAAGGTGTAGTTTGACCCTGGGATCTGGGAGGAGGGCCCTGGTTTTGGCTGCTATCCTTGGCACTGGAACACGTTGTAACTGAGGGCTGATACTGTTCTGGCTGGTACAAGTGTGCTGCTGATGAGTAATATGTTGGAACTAAAGTAATACTATTTGTGGCATTTGCTTGTGGTGATTTCTGTTTCTCATTGGTGGTGCCTGTTCTTTCACAGCGTTGCTGATTAGACTTACTGGGGGGCTCCACTGAAGACCAGGTCTGCCGAAGCTTCTCTGCTCTGTTTGGGTATTTTGAACATGTACTGGCACTACTACCCAGGTTATCAGACTGGTTGATATTGGGTTGGCTGCCTCTTTTCCCAATAGGCTTTCCAAGGCTTTGGGGTGTGATATTTGTAAATCCAGTGTTAGGAATTCTGTCTTGTGATTCATGGAGAGCTGCGGCTTTGGTTACATATCCCTTGGGGGTGGTGTAAAATGAAGCTGTATCCATGACCTTCAGAGGTGCCGGTGGGGACACTTTTTTCACAAACAGCTTTTCATTAGGCCCGGGAGCTCTGACCCCACAGGCTTCTCTGTGGCTGACCTGGTCATACGCAGACTGCTGATAGAAGGACAGGGAACTGTCCCCTTGTTCCAAAACAGTGTCCCCTGCATTTTTGAATGACAGGTTGTAGGTATTTTTCACCAGCCTCCTCACATCCCTCACCACATGTACTGGGGCCTTGGCTTTAAATGTCCCCTGTGTCCCTATGTTCCCAGACTGTCCCACAAACTTGACTTCTGCCCTGTCCTCCATCTCTATGTCCTTTCCTGAGACGCCTTCAGGAATTAGTGGCTGCTGACTGTCTTGACTGCCCCAGAGTGTATCAGTCCTCTGTAGTGCCTTAGGCAGGGGGTTCTGTTGTTTATGGACCCCTTGCCCCCTGTTGCATTCCTCTGGTGTGTTTTTCACCGGAGCCTGTTTGCCTCCAGATCTGCTTGAACCAGCACATGTGCTCCACGTTTTGCCCTTTGCTGAGTCACAGGATAGTCTGTCCCCTGGGCTCCGGTTAGCGTACGGCAGAACCCCATCCCTGGGGTTTTGCCTTTCTATTTCCTCACTCTCCAGAGTGGTGGCTATTTCAGCCCTCTTAGTGCTGGTGCTCTGAAACTCAGACCCTCCAAAGCTGCTCACAAGATAAATTGAGTTCTGTTTATAAAGTGGCTTTTGGTGTGTTTTAGTGCTCGCAACCTGATGGTATTGGATAGAGTGACTCTGTCTATGTGAATCAGCAGAGCTCATATCAGTTGTGTTGATCTCTTTGGCTGCCAGAGGGTTCCGGTGACAGTTCTTACCGTTATTCTGGACCTCTAGAGGTGCGAAGGCTCCTTCATTCACTTCAGAGTTTTGTAGATTCAGCTCACACTGCATCTTCTTTGACAGGACACTCTTGATGATACATGAGGCCATTTTGGTTTTTGTGGAGGTCTCGTCCAGGGACATCGACTTCTGGAGCCTCTGCTTTCGCTCGGCCTGAGCTGACCTGTTCTCCGACTCCATCCCATGTGACTCCTGGTGAAAGGCAGCCGGGGTGCTGTGCTGACGCATAAACACGTCCCTGCGGTGGCTGGCTGTACAGGGTGTACATTGGGCTTCATTTGTCACCTCTCCCTTATCGCTGTCTTGTGATTCCGCCGTGTTACGTCTCTTCAGTTGGATTTGCCTCTTGGGAACAGTTTTCGTTCCCCCTCTGTACACCTCACCCTGGTTTTCCATAACCACATCAATGCATTCGAAGCTGCCAGTTTCTGAGCATGCTGTTGTGCTTTGGATGTTAGCTGAGACAACCGAGGACAGCTGGAGGGAGATATCATCTTCTGACCAGTCGCTGACTGTGGACGGCTGGGTCAAGGACCTACAGCTGGAGTTGTAGACATCCAAGTAGTCTGCCTGGGGGCAGTAGTGTTTGCTGAAGGCCAGGTCTCTGTCTGCCTCATAGAACTTGGTGGTCATGGTGGATGGCTCACCGTTGTGTTGTAGAACCCCTTGGAGCCGCCAGGTGCTTCCACAGGGTTTCTGAGGGAGCGGTCTGGATCTCCAGGTGTCTTGCTGGCTGTCCGTTGGCAAGCTCTGGGATCCGGGAGGTTTCTGCCGTTGGTGTTGCTGCCCGGTTGCGAGGGAACACTCTGAATAACAACACGCCGGGATTCCTGACTGCAGCTCGCCGACTGTGAGTGTCGAGATGCAGCTTGCAGGCGCTTTTCTATTCCTGGCTCTGAGTGACAGCTCAGTCTGCTCCTCTCTATTGCTGGCCCCCATGCAGTCCAGCCCCAGCCCCTCACCCTCCTCCTCCTGACCACCATCCACGGGGTGTCTGCTAAGGAGTTTACTTTCAGTACCACAGATACTGGGACCCTTTCCGTGCTTTTTACCCTGTGTTGTGGAATCCTCATTTGGCTTTATGCCAATGTGTTCTCGTCCCCTGTCCTGGTTGTATTGGTTTACTTTGGGTCTGATCAAAATAGTATTGGAGGTGAATCTGGGTTGAGAGGTTCGGGGCCCCTCATTGGTGTCAGTATCAGTGAGGGTGCCAGTGACAGTGCCACTTAAGGTATCCCGTTTTTTGGGTGCAGAAGTTTTATCTGATGTGTCACCTGACCCGTCTGAACTCTTTCCCTCCTCTGTCAGGTTGGTTATACAGGGCTCAAGCAGTAGAGCAACATCACTATCTTGAGGTAAAGGTGGTGTTAGCGGGGCTGAGACTAGAGGTTGGGGCTCAGGACACGGTTTGTCATTTGGTTCTTCCACCTCGCCAAAATCACTTAGTGAACATAGGGCAGTGCAGTAGGAACTAGTCGAATCACTGACGTCATCAGTTGGCGTCAACATTCTATCCTCCTCCTCCTCGTCAATAATATCACATGGAGAGGTCTTTTCTGACATATCTCTACTGCCACAGTGCTGTATTTTAAATGCAGTGTAGGAGGTTGTCTTACTTTCTAAGTCACACCCTTAATAGTTTTTCAGGGTTCAAAGCTTGATTCAGTAGACATTTCTTTGTATCCTGCACCTTAATCAGAATTACAGAAAGAAAAAACATTATTATTCAGATGTTGGTGCCTTTGAATGAGATGTAATTACATCCTAACATGCAACTACATAGTTTTTAATCATGTTTTGTTTATGGGCAATTCAATGCTAACAGAGTGATGCTGTGACAAAGATTTTTCACTTTCAAATGTATGCCAAACAAAAATCAATGATTGCAAAGTTAAACAAACCATACAACTCTATGCAAAATAAATACTTGTAACTATTTCTACAAAAAAAAAATCCAAAAACACATTTACTTTAAGAACAGTGCAGACGCAAAGTTTGGTAACAACTTTGTGCTGTGTGTGCTGTCATTCTGTTACCAAACTTTGCATCTGCACTGTTCTTCAAGTAAATATGTTTTTATACCATTTTCTGTGGAAATGTTTTAAAGTAGTCCTTGTGCATGTCAGTATATACAGTACCAGTCAAAGGTTTGGACACACCTACTCATTCAAGGGTTTTTCTTAATTTTTTCATTTTTTTGCATTGTAGAATAATAGTGAAGACATCAAAACTATGAAATAACACATACGGAATCATGTAGTAACCAAAAAAGTGTTAAACAAATCAAAATATATTTAAGATTCTTCAAATAGCCACCCTTTGCCTTGAGGCCAGCTTTGCACACTCTTGGCATTCTCTCAACCAGCTTCATGAGGTAGTCACCTGGAATGTATTTCAATAAACAGGTGTGCCTTCTTAAAAGTTAATTTATGGAATTTCTTTCCTTCTTAATGCGTTTGAGCCAATCAGTTGTGTTGTGACAAGGTAGGGGGGTATACCGAAGATAGCCCTATTTGGTAAAAGACCAAGTCAGTATTATGGCAAGAACAGCTCAAATAAGCAAAGAGAAACGACAGTCCATCATTACTTTAAGACATGAAGGTCAGTCAATACGGAAAATTTGTGCAGTCGCAAAAACCATCAAGCGCTATGATGAAACTGACTCTCTTGAGGACCGCCACAGGAAAGGAAGACCCACCTCTGTTACCTCTGCTGCAGAGGATAAGTTCATTAGAGTTACCAGCCTCAGAAATTGCAGCCCAAATAAATGCTTCACAGAGTTCAAGTAAAAGACACATCTCAACATCAACTGTTCAGAGGGGACTCTGTGAATCAGGCCTTCATGGTCGAATTACTGCAAAGAAACCACTACTAAAGGACACCAATAAGAAGAAGACGCCTGCTTGGGCCAAGAAACACGAGCAATGGACATTAGACCGGTGGAAATGTGTACTTTGGTCTGGAGTCCAAATTGGAGATTTTTGGTTCCAACCGCCGTGTCTTTGTGAGACGTGGTGTGGGTGAACGGATGATCTCCGCATGTGTAGTTCCCACCGTAAAGCATGGAGGAGGAGGTGTTATGGTGTGGGGGTGCTTTGCTGGTGACACTGTCTGTCATTTATTTAGAATTCAAGGCACACTTAATCAGCATGGCTACCACAGCATTCTGCAGCGATACACCATCCCATCTGGTTTGGGCTTAGTGGGAGTATCATTTGTTTTTCAACAGGACAATGACCCAACACACCTCCAGGCTGTGTAAGGGCTATTTTACCAAGAGGAAGAGTGATGTAGTGCTGCATCAGATGACCTGGCCTCCACAATCCCCCGACCTCAACCCAATTGAGATGGTTTGGGATGAGTCGGACTGCAGAGTGAAGGAAAAGCAGCCAACAAGTGCTCAGCATATGTGGGAACTCCTTCAAGACTGTTGGAAAACCATTCCAGGTGAAGCTGGTTGAGAGAATGCCAAGAGTGTGCAAAGCTGTCATAAAGGCAAAGGGTGGCTATTTGAAGAATCTCAAATATGAAATATATTTTGATTTGTTTAACACTTTTTTGGTTACTATATGATTCCATATGTGTTATTTCATCGTTTTGATGTCTTAACTATTATTCTACAATGTAGAAAATAGTACAAATAAAGAAAAATCCTTGAATGAGTAGGTGTGTCCAAACTTTTGACTGGTACTGTACATTTTAAAGTGAAAAATCTGAGTCTCAGCATCACTCTGTTACCACCGAATTGCCCTTATCTAACTTTTGTAATCTATTTTTGTAAATTATATAAACATTTTAAAGTATAAAATAAAATGTATCTGGGTATTTAACAGTAAATGTATAATATCTACATTATCTTTGAAATCTCTATCAGGGTTGTGAAATTTTGTGAAAATTCATGTAGTTATTAGGTAAGTGAGATTCTGACGGTATCTGATCTGACTTGAAGGCATTCTCCAGTGACTGTGTGTTTATAGATGATAGTTCTTGTTGAAAGTGTCTGTAAAAGTGAGACCAACTGACACTTCCAGTAAGACATCTATGATCTACAGTTACCTTCATGTGAAGCAGAAGGAGGCTCCCCTCATGTCATGTCAGCCTGAGTCCTCTGACCAGATCCTAAAGCCCAGCCTGGAGAAAACTCTTCACACATCAACCACCACTCCAGTCAAATCCTCCTCCAACAAAACCTGAAACCAAAGAACCATACGCCTTTAAATGTCAAGAGATCTCAAATGTAACAAAAAATAGAACGAAAAAAAAAAATCACCAGGCCAACCTAAATAAATGGATGACTGGAGACTGGATGACTGCCTGACCTTCTTTTCTCTCCTCCTGAGGTTTGGCCTGGGGCTATGTGGTCCAGGCCCAGTGGGAGCTGAAATGACGGTGTGGCAGTTAGCTCAAGCAGCAGGTGGTGGTTGGGTTGTACTGGAGCTGAGCATACCACTGGAATCCACCTAGCATGGCCAGCGTACTCACTGTCACAGGGCTGGCTAAATATAGCCCCTGCAGCCCCATAACACTATCATCAGGGAGATAGGCCTGGGGTTCTGTGGGTGCGGTGCGCGGGGAAGTGCTGGGCCACTAAATGGCTCCTGTATATTGAATCTGTGTTATTTGATGGTGGGGATACTGTAGGTATAGGATGAACCTAGACGTTTCCTTAATAGGGTCGGACCTTTTGCATCCCTTTGATATTTTAAGTAGAAATTGTTCACCAATATTGAATTTGAAAAGGCTTTTATATTAAATGTAGTGCCCTTTTATACAGACCACATGTGTGTGTGTGGTGGGGGGGGGGGGGGGGTTCAGGTATTCAATTATTACTTTTTTTGACCAAAAATGTATTTATTTTGTAATTGTTTTCATTGAGGGGGTTACAGGTACATTATTTAAATTCATATTCCATTTATGGGCTTCCACTCAGAAGAAGAAAGAAAGAATAGAAAATAAAAAATACATTACAAAAAGTACATAACTACTAAGTATTGATCCTTTTCATCATATTTTAAAGTTGAAATAATAATAAATTCAGTATAAACAGGAAAAGAAAACTAAAAAGTGGGCCTCCACCCCCAACCTCCCATCCCATTTACCCAAACCCACCCAGCCAACATGTCTCCCCCCCTTCACTCACCACTCCCAGAAACCATGTGTTCCACCCCCCCTTGTCAGTCACCCCCCACCCCCCAGAGAAAACCCTCCCCATACCACCCCTTCCCCGTGGGCCTGAAAGCAAAGAAAGTAAAAAAATATGAATATACAGTACCAGTCAAAAGTTTGGACACACCTACTCATTCAAGGGTTTTTCTATATTTGGACTATTTTTTACATTGTAGAATAATAGTGAAGACATCAAAAGTATGAAATAACACATATGGAATCATGTTGTAACCAAAAAAGTGTTAAACAAATCCAAATATATTTTATATTTGAGATTCTTCAAATAGTCACCCTTTACCTTGATGACATCTTTGCACACTCTTGGCATTCTCTCAACCAGCTTCATGAGGTAGTCACCTGGAATGCATTTCAATTAACAGGACTGCCTTCTTAAAAGTTAATTTGTGGAATTTCTTTCCTTCTTAATGCGTTTGAGACAATCAGTTGTGTTGTGACAAGGTAGGGGGGTATACCGAAGATAGCCCTATTTGGTAAAAGACCAAGTCCATATTAAGGCAAGAACAGCTCAAATAAGCAAAGAGAAACAACAGTCCATCATTACTTTAAGACATGAAGGTCAGTCAATACGGAACATTTCAAGAACTTTGAAAGTTTTTTCCAGTGCAGTCGCAAAAACCATCAAGCGCTATGATGAAACTGGCTCTCATGAGGACTGCCACAGGAATGGAAGACCCAGAGTTACCTCTGCTGCTGAGGATAAGTTCATTAGAGTTACCAGCCTCAGAAATTGCAGCCCAAGAAAATGCTTCACAGAGTTCAAGTAAAAGACACATCTCAACATCAACTGTTCAGAGAAGACTATGTGAATCAGGCCTTCATGGTCGAATTGCTGCAAAGAAACCACTAGTAAAGGACACCAGTAAGAAGAAGAGACTTGCTTGGGCCAAGAAACACGAGCAATGGACATTAGACCGGTGGAAATGTGTCCTTTGGTCTGGAGTTCAAATTTGAGATTTTTGGATCCAACCGCTGTGTCTCCGCATGTGTATTTCCCACCGTAAAGCATGGAGGAGGAGGTGTTATGGTGTGGGGGTGCTTTGCTGGTGACACTGTCTGTGATTTATTTAGAATTCAAGGCACACTTAACCAGCATCGCTACCACAGCATTCTGCAGCGATACACCATCCCATCTGGTTCGGGCTTAGTGGGACTATCATTTGTTTTTCAACAGGACAATAACCCAGCACACCTCCAGGCTGTGTAAGGGCTATTTTACCAAGAAGGAGAGTGATGGAGTGCTGCATCAGATGACCTGGCCTCCCCAATCCCCCGACCCCATCCCAATTGAGATGGTTTGAGATGAGTCGGACTGCAGAGTGAAGGAAAAGCAGCCAACAAGTGCTCAGCATATGTGGGAACTCCTTCAAGACTGTTGGAAAACCATTCCAGGTGAAGCTGGTTGAGAGAATGCCAAGAGTGTGCAAAGCTGTCATCAAGGTAAAGGGTGGCTATTTGAAGAATCTCAAATATGAAATATATTTTGATTTGTTTAACACTTTTTTGGTTACTACATGATTCCATATGTGTTATTTCATAGTTTTGATGTCTTAACTATTATTCTACAATGTAGAAAATAGTATAAATAAAGAAAAACCCTTGAATGAGTAGGTGTTCTAAAACTTTTGACTGGTACTGTATATATTGTTTGTATGTAGGTGTTGGGCTTTATGGATTGTTTATTTGTATGTGTTAGGCTTTAGCTGAGATTATTCTTTACAGAGTTAAGTATATTTGTCCAGGCCTCAATTGTTCCTTGACTAGCACCATTCATTCTCGCTGTCGATAATTCTAATATTATAACTTCTAATAGTAACTGTATCCATTGGCGAATTGGGAGAGAGTGAGGTGATTGCAATATAAGAGCCAACATCTTTTTTTTGCGGCAGTGCTTGCCTGCCAGCAGTAATCATCTCTGATTCATTGAGAGATTCAAGGAGATATCATTGTTAAGTAACATAATAGATGCTAAGCATTGAATATTTACATTCATGCACTTTGAAATTATTTTGTAGCTTTGCCCTAGACGCATTTAACTGCAGGGCCCTCCCACATCATATAAAGAAACATGCCTACCTGATTTAGGGGACACAGTGATAATTTGGGAGTTGGGGCCAATTTAATCTTAAAACGTTTCCTTGGTGTTAAATACAGTCTGTGAACAAACTTAATATGTATAAGTTGATGGTTCGAATTATGGGTTTCCAATATCATATTTTTCCATATTCTGTTCCAGTTAAAAAGTTGTTCACATTCAATTTGATATGTGGACCATACTTTTTTAATGGCTAACTCAGAATATGCACTTTCCAAAAGTTGTTTATATATTATAGAGATCAGTCCTTTCGGGAGCCTAGATAATTTATTTATAAATCCCATCATTGGATGGGTTGGTAGTTGGTAGTTGGGCACAGCTGACCTAAGTTGGAAATAAAGGAAAAAAGGAGTTGCCTGGTAAAAAAGGAGTTGCCTGGTAATGTGTATGTATCTTTCAAATCTTGGAATGTTCTTAAACCATTACTGTCCATGATATCGGCAATGGTACAGAGTCCACATTTGGACCACTAGGGGGATACAAAAGGCCACCCAATAAATCCTCCGTAGCTCAGCTGGTAGAGCATGGCGCTTGTAACGCCAAGGTAGTGGGTTCGATCCCCGGGACCACCCATACAAAAAAAATGTATGCACGCATGACTATAAGTCGCTTTGGATAAAAGTGTCTGCTAAATGGCATATTATTATTATTATAAAGACTTGCTAAAGTGCCAAAATTCAGCATTTTGATATGTCCCTCCGTCAACCCTGATTCACTTCTAGGAAGATTTTAATACTGTTTTGTGGTGGAAAACTGAGCGGGTCAAGCGTAACACGTCAACCCTGTTACCCATAGATAGACAGGCTAGAAATGTTTTAACAATTAATTTCTGGGGGTGAAGCTTGCATTCAATTGCCACTCCTTGTTGCACACAACAAGCTTCCATTCTCCCTGTCATGAGGGGATTTATGGCCGATTTAAGAAGAAATCGTCAACCCTGTTACTTTATTTGGCACTTAATATGTACTTACTATAGTCATACGTTTTTACTTAACCTCTTGAGATGGGAATACCTGTTTTTATGAAGTTGAACATGTGCTCTTTATGACAGAATGTTAACATTTGTTTTAAAACGTTTTTTTTTTACCAAGTTACACTTCTCAAAAGGCACCGAATTGTTGGACGACCCAGAACAAGTTACATTTGTCAAAAGGCACCGAATTGGTGGAACGGCCCAGAACTTTGATTTTAAGTGTATGTAATAATTAGTAAATATATACGTAAGGACACAGTGGACACATAATAGATATATTAACTTTGATAGCTATAGTATAAGTGTTTATTTTTTGCACGTTTTGACTTCTTGACTGTTGTTGTAACAGTGCTGCTGTGGGATCATTAATCAGCAGCGGAGAAATCCCCCTGTGTTAAATTTGTCATGGTGCTGTGCCAAACGTCCATGCTGGGCCATGTGCCCGATGGTACACTACCATACCAACCATACCAAGAAGACAGGGAATGGACATATGGTCCAATTTACCATGGCAGCGCCAAATAGTTTGGTGGCATGGAATTCACAGCATTTCAAAGAGCGATCTGGTAGTGCTGTGTGTGCTAAAGACCCACTCTGCAAGATGTCTGTGGTGTGCATAGCCCCAGTCCCTGCAGATCAGCTGGGATCAACTGTAACACTATGGTGTTAACTTATGTGTTTGTATAAGGCTGTACCCTGTCTGGGGTGACTGAGGGGTCTGTATGTGGGAATGGCCCTGCAGTAATGGACAGGGTATGATTACTCCTGCATTCCTCACTCCTTATTAGTTTGCATGCACTCGTGCACTCTTCTAAACAAATAAAAACGAAAACAAATTGCATGAAATTATGCTGACCTGGTCAAATGGAAAATGCATGGTACATAACCCTACAGGTCATAAATGTTTAGGCTTATATGGCAACAGACTGTGCGATCATGGAAAATATGTATGTTGTTGCTGTGGAAATCCAAACAAATCAACCAGCCCACACACACACATACAGACACACACATGACCATTTCCTCAGCAATATCATGAAAGTATCTCTCTAAAAATGCATGACAGAATAAAGTATGTCCAGGATTATGAAAATGGATCCATGGCAAACATAGATTAGTTCATGTGCCACCTGTTGGTTAAATAGAGAAATGGCATAAGAATCACTGTGGTCGATGCCATTGTTCTACATACATGGTCTGATTGCATTGACACACTGATGCAGGTTTTGGTGTAATTCCTCTAGTTCACAAAAGATAGGATATAGATTATTATTATTATTGAAACATATTATTATGATAACTTTGTCCAGACATATAGGCCTACGACCTGTACCACCACCATTCAATAGCCTAATGTATTTTCAAATAGATCTCCCTAGACTATAAAACATGAAGTTCAAGACCTGTAACAATGTAGCCTACAAGTATGGATGTTACATAGAATATCCACGCTGTTTGAGGGCGCTTTCTTTATATACAGAGACCATTCCAGCTTTCCTCCATGCTAAGAGGGAGAGCGGCGTGTGGTTAGTTGTCTGACCGAGTTCCATTGAGAACAAGGATCACATCACAGGGGGCGAATGAAGAGGGGCGTAAATAAAAACAAACATAATTCAACCACAATATCCTGGTCTTTAGGTTTGAGACGATTAAACTAGGAGTTGGTTCTTTTGATGTTGTTGAAGGTGTTTAAATGTGTAGGGAAACTGTCGGCGAAGGATTTAATCTCAGATTGCGGTTGGTTTGAAACAAAGGGGTCGGGGGTTCCGGAGTGTTGCAGTGTTCAGTGGTAAAAGCAGGTTGAAAGGTAACGTTTAAGTAGATACTAGCCTACAATCCAGCATGTAACTAGTTTTGCACGTTGTAGGCTAACCATTCCAACAGTTTCCGTTGTACAGTCATGTTGCGTTGAACAATTCTCAGAAATATCCGATTGGTTGTTCATAACTTTCTAGCGGTTAGGTGAATTGCCACGCGTGGTAAATTAAAACAAGTAACAATTTATGTGAACGAAGCCGACAATTCACATGTATCTGAACATTAGCATACCTTTTGCAATACCGATGGCGATTGTGAGTGAGGTGCTTGGTTTTTAGATTGGCTACATATTAATTGAATTACCCAAGTGTAATGAAAACTGCAATCCGCTATAGCACCTGGTTGTCTCTGAACTCTTAACTCGATGACTACACACGTCCAACACACTACTATGACAGTTTGAGTGCATTATTTTGCTTCAACATCCAAATGATATGGGTACCACTGAAATAACGCATTAATTAATACAACAATTCAAGTTAAACTTGTCAGTTTCCCTAAATGTGCCTTGATGAATGAGATGATACCAGTGATGTAGATTAGTTGGGGCAGGGATCTAATCAGTTTCTGGGCACTGCTTGATGTTTTCCTCAGGGTGGACCGTGGGCACGACTCACTACTGGCAAGATGGAACGCGAGGGGCAGTGGCGGAAGAGCCAGCTCGCTGCAGATATCCACACGTCTCTACGAATAAAGGTGAATGTCTCATTCTTATGCTCTGATGGTTCTTGAAATCTTTTTCATCCGCAGTTAGTTGAATTACACAAATACCGTAACAATAACAAAAAACAAATTCCAGTAGTGAGCTCATCTATTCCTTGCTGTTTTCGATGCTAAGGTGTGAAATGTCACATGTCCCCCTGTAACGATTGAGTTGGTTATCCCTGTCTGGTCATCAGAACCTCTACCACAGCCTGGGACACATCTTATGTAAATGGTCAGATAGATGCACTTATATGACTCGTGTTATTCTATTTTGTAGACCAGGATTTCCACCATCTATCAGGGATTGACACTTAATCTGTGAACAATAATAAACCCCAAAACGTCTTGAAATAGAGATGTATTGATGGGTCATCATAATTGGTAATTAGTCAAATTGACAATGCGTATTGTGAGCAAATGCTGCGCATATGAGCTGATGCCTCCAGCTAAACTAAGAGGAGATCTGTGTGGTGGGCGGATGGGTGGAGGAGGTTTGTTCAGGGCAAACGCTGGGTTGTTGTTTGTCTGTGTTGACTGGATTAGGGAGGACAGAGGACCTGACTACTCCACTCTGCTGCTTTTCAACTGTAACACCAGTGTGTTACACTTAAGCAATAAGGCCCGAGGGGGTGTGGTATATGGCCAATATACCATCGCTAAGGGCTGTTCTTAAGCCGTGGTTTATTGGCCATGTACCACAAACCCCCGAGGTGCCTTATTGCTATTATAAACTGGTTACCAACGTATTTAGAGGAGTAAAAATAAATGTTTTGTCATACCCATGGTATACACTCTGATGTTATACTAGGGAAATTGTGTTTCAATAGCTAAGGCTGATAGTGAGGACTTGTGAAGAGCAGAATCAACAACCTCTGCATAATCAAAACAGTTGCTTTGTGAGAAGGTGTTAAAGTTCACAGTTAGCCATTGTTATGTAAATGCGGCTGAAAAGTACCAGTGGCCTTGCCTTGGCACCAACTTAGAGCAGGTCCGCCAGAGCCATGGCCCAGTGAGACACGGGTGCCGGACCGCGTAGATGGAAACAGAAAAGTCTAAGCCTTTTAAGTAAAACACCAGGGTAAATCCTCAGTGGAAATGCGCCAACATGGCTCGCTCTGGCTGTTTGTGGTTGTTTATGCCCCGGCTGTATGTCATGCCCACTTCCTGTAGGAACTGCTAAGTGGAAGCTCTTTGGCTGGACGTGGAGCGTTTGCGTTTATCCTGATTTCAGGACTACTCTCTTGCCAAAGACTCAACATTATTATACTGAACAAAAATATAAACGCAACATGTAAAGTGTTGGTCCCATGTTTCATGAGCTGAAATAAAAGATCCCAGAAATGTTTAATACGCACAAAAAGCTTATTTCTCTCAAAGTTTGTGCACAAATTTGTTTACATCCCGGTTAGTGAGCATTTCTCCTTTGTCAAAATAATCCATCCATCTGACAGGTGTGGCATATCAAGAAGCTGATCAAACAGCAGGATCATTACACAAGTGCACCTTGTGCTGGGGACAATAAAAGGCCACTCTAAAATGTGCAGTTTTGACACACAGCTCAATGCCACAGATGTCTCAAGTTTTGAAGGAGCGTGCAATTGGCATGCTGACTGCAGGAATGTCCACCAGAGCTGTTGCCAGAAAATGGAATGTTCATTTCTCTACCAAAGTCGTTTTAGAGAATTTGGCAGTATGTCCAACTGGCCTCACAACCGCAGACCACGTGTAACCACGCCAGCCCATGACCTCGACATCCGGCTTCTTCACCTGTGGGATCGTCTGAGACCAGCCACCCTGACAGCTGATGAAACTGAGGAGTATTTCTGTCTGTAATAAAGCCCTTTTGTGGGGAAAAACTCAGTTTGATTGGCTGGGCCTGGCTCCCCAGTGGCTGGTCCTGGCTCCCAAGTGGGTGGGCCTATGCCCAATCATGTGAAATCCATAGATTAGGGCCTAATGAATTTATTTTGATTGACTAATTTCCTTATATGAAGTGTAACTCAGTAAAATCATTGAAATTGTTGCATGTTGTTTTTATGTTTTTGTTCAGTATAGATATGAAGTCCCTCTCGTCCTGCCTGTTACCCAATAGCTAACCTTAAACACACTGATCTAAAACAGCGACAGATAATGGGGCTGAAGTGATGTATGACTTTATGCTGACATTCCTTGTTCATCGTGAAGGAATGCAGTCTCCAGAGCTTTGATGTTGACACTTTCTTACACTGCCCAAGTTTGAAATAATTTACACTCTGGCAACTACTTGCCAGATCAGATTTTATCACCAGGTATTCAGAAATAGAATGTGACAGGCATAACCTCACATACAGTATTTGCTTAATGGAATAAATACTTCAGCAAATGGATGCATCAGAGCTAAACCAGGTGCTTTTCACAAGGACAGTGTAAAGTGACGAATTACAGCTACTCTCGTTACTGTAATTACAGTAGTTTTTCAGAGTACTTGTAATTTTGAAAGTCAGTAATTTTACTTCTACTTGAGTAAAATTGTATGTAAGTAACAGTATTTCTACTTGAGTATGAAAAAAACAAAAACATGTATGCACTCAATAACTGTAAGTCGCTCTGGATAAGAGCGTCTGCTAAATGACTAAAATGTAAATGTAATATCTCAGTACTCTTTCCACCCCTAATTTGAATTGCTTTGAATGTTTAAACCCTGTGAAACTGCAGCAACCTTGTACTTGTTCATATTAATTATATTTTATAACTACACGTACAAAGAGAACTGCGATTGAACAATAGAACTAACAGGTCTGAGCTTGCTTTACGCAGGCTTGCATCGGAAGCCTTTGCATCTGTAATTAAAAAGTAACTCACACAATATGGTGTTGATTGATTAATTCCAGTCAACTAGTCCAGTCTAGTTTGGGATTGAAAAGGCCTAGGTAGCCTAGCCACCCGAAGTTTGAATATAAACCAAGTTTCATCACATTCACATTTTCTATTAGCACAAATAAATGGGCCTATTTTAGGCTATAATTACAGTACATAGCTTAGGCTATAAATACACGATGTTACCGCTTCGTTTCCACTGGCCAGAGGGGATCAGAGCGCATAGGCTTCCCTAGGCTACCTGCAGCTGTGGTTTGTATCAGTAATCTACAGTTGATCAGACTGAAGTAGAGGTTAATTGTGCACGAGTTGACAAATCATGAGGAAAATTCATAAAATTGAATGTGCACAATGCAGAATATGGTCTTATTGCGTATGACCACTAGTTAGCAATGAAGTTCTATCTACCGCAGTCATTGGCTGAATCTCAAACCGAACATTTGTCCCTTTGTCGAGTGGCCACTTGCTGTTGTATTCAATAGTGATCACTCGAGTCTGCAAGTGTTTTGGCCAAAATGAGCATTGAGATGATGCGCACTCGACGTCCCAACTGACACTTACCAATTTTCTACAATTCTAAATCGATTTGTGAACGTTGTCACCCACGACCTGTCACTCACTATGAAACACGGGCACTGGGGCAGACACAGACACTAGAGTCTGATAGACAGTGAGAAAGTAAAAACAAAACATCTCTCTACTGCTGTACCAGGATCTCAGCGATCACTGCCTTATTGCCTGCGTCCGTAACGGGTCCGCGGTCAAACGACCACCCCTCATCACTGTCAAACGCTCCCAAAAACACTTCAGCGAGCAGGCCTTCCTAATTGACCTGGCCCAGGTATCCTGGATGGATATAGATCTCATTCCGTCAGTAGAGGATGCCTGGTTGTTCTTTAAAAGTAATTTCCTCTCAATCTTAAATAGACATGCCCCATTCAAAAATATAGAACTAAGAACAGATATAGCCCCTGGTTCTCCTCAGACTTGACTGCCCTTGACCAGCACAAAAACATCCTGTGGCGTACTGCATTAGCATCAAATAGCCCCGCGATATGCAACTTTTCAGGGAAGTTAGGAACCAATATACACAAGCAGTTAGGAAAGCAAAGGCTAACTTTTTCAAACAGAAATTTGCATCCTGTAGCACTAACTCCAAAAAGTTTTGGGACACTGTAAAGTCCATGGAAAATAAGAGCACTTCCTCCCAGCTGCCCACTGCACTGAGGCTAGGAAACACTATCACCACCGATAAATCTACAATAATCGAGAATTTCAACAAGCATTTTGCTACGGCTGGCCATGCTTTCCACCTGGCTACCACTACCCCGGCCACCAGCTCTGCACCTCCGCTGCAACTTGCCCATGCCCCCCCCGCTTCTCCTTCACACAAATCCAGACAGCTGATGTTCTAAAAGAGCTGCAAAATCTGGACCCCTACAAATCATCTGGGCTAGACAATCTGGACCCTTTCTTTCTAAAACTAGCCGCCGAAATTGTCGCAACCCCTATTACTAGCCTGTTCAACCTCTCTTTCGTAACGCCCGAGATCCCCAGAGATTGGAAAGCTGCCGCGGTCATCCCCCTCTTCAAAGGGGGTGACACTCTAGATCCAAACTGTTACAGACCCATATCCATCCTGCCCTGCCTTTCAAAAGTTTTTGAAAGCCAAGTCAACAAACAGATCACCGACCATTTCGAATCCCACCGTACCTTCTCCGCTATGCAATCCGGTTTCGAGCTGGTCATGGGTGCACTTCAGCCATGCTCAAGGTCCTAAACGATATTATAACCGCGATCGATAATAGACAGTACTGTGCAGCCGTTTTCATTGACCTGGCCAAGGCTTTCGACTCTGTCAACCACCGCATTCTTATTGGCAGACTAAATAGCCTTGGTTTCTCAAATGACTGCCTCGCCTGGTTCACCAACTACTTCTCAGATAGAGTTCAATGTGTCAAATCGGAGGGCCTGTTGTCTGGACCTATGGCAGTCTCTATGGGGGTGCCACAGGGTTCAATTCTTAGGCCGACTCTTTTCTCTGTGTATATCAATGATGTCGCTCTTGCTGCTGGTGACTCTCAGATCCACCTCTACGCAAACGACACCATTTTGTATACATCTGGCCCTTCATTGGACACTGTGTTAACAAACCTCAAAACGAGCTTCAATTCCATACAACACTCCTTCAGTAGCCTCCAACTGCTCTTAAACACTAGTAAAACTAAATGCATGCTCTTCAACCGAACGCTGCTTGCACCCGCCCACCCGACTAGAATCACTACTCTCGACGGGTCTGACCTAGAGTATGTGGACAACTACAAATATCTAGGTGTCTGGTTAGACTGTAAACTCTCCTTCCAGACTCACATTAAGAATCTCCAATCCAAAGTTAAATCTAGAATCGGTTTCCTATTTCGCAACAAAGCCTCCTTCACTCATGCTGCCAAACATGCCCTCGTAAAACTGACTATCCTACCGATCCTTGACTTCGGCGATGTCATTTACAAAATAGCCTCCAACACTCTACTCAGCAAATTGGATGTAGTCTATCACAGTGCCATCCGTTTTGTCTCCAAAGCCCCATATAATACCCACCACTGTGACCTGTACGCTCTTGTTAGCTGGTCCTCACTACATATTCGTCGCCAAACCCACTGGCTCCAGGTCATCTATAAATCACTGCTAGGCAAATCCCCGCCTTATCTTAGCTCATTGGTCACCATAGCAACACCCACCCGTAGTCTGCGCTCCAGCGGGTATATCTCATTGGTCATCCCCAAAGCCAACACCTCCTTTGGCCGCAATTCCTTCCAGTTCTCTGCTGCCAATGACTGGAACAAATTGCAAAAATCTCTGAAGCTGGAGACACTTATCTCCCTCACTAACTTTAAGCATCAGTTGTCAGAGCACCTTACCGATCACTGCACCTGTACACAGCCCATCTGAAATTAGCCCGCCCAACTACCTCATCCCTATATTGTTATTTATTTTGCTCATTTGTACCCCAGTATCTCTATTTGCACATCATCTCTTGCACATCTATCATTCCAGTGTTAATACTAATTGTAATTATTTTGCACTATAGCCTATTTTATTGCCTTACCTCCATAACTTGCTAAATTTGCACACACTGTATATTATATGTATTTCTGTTGTATTTTTGACTTTGTTTTGTTTTACCCCATATGTAACTCTGTGTTGTTGTTTTTATCGCACTGCTTTGCTTTATCTTGGCCAGGTCGCAGTTGTAAATGAGAACTTGTTCTCAACTGGTTTACCTGGTTAAATAAAGGTGAAATAAAAAAAATAAAAATAAAATATCAGTTGCCAGTGATTTCATCAGCTGCCTGCTGCTAGCTCGCTTCACTGACAAACACAGGGATCAAATTTTAGCTAGCTATCTGATGTTGGCCACTGCACTGATAAACAGCGTGTAGCTTCAGCTTGTAACTTATTTACAATAGTTTGACAACTTGCTGATGAAGTTGTAGACATGTTCCCAGCTGTCAGTCCATACTTCAGCATGTTTCCAAAGCACCAATCGCTACGTCATAACGTTGGTCGGCTAAAAGAACAGCACAGCAGCAGACTCGATATGGGCAGAGCATTTTTCCAACTTAATTACATTTTAGTAGACGCTCTTATCCAGAGCGACTTACAGTTAGTGAATACATATATATATATTTTCAAACTGGTCCCCCGTGGGAATCGAACCCACAACCCTGGCGTTGCAAACGCCATGCTCTATCAACTGAGCTACATCCCTGCGGGCCATTCCCTCCCCTACCCTGGACAACGCTAGGCCAATTGTGCGCCGCCCATGAGTCTCCCGGTCGCGGCCGGCGGCGACAGAGCCTGGATTCGAACCAGGATCTCTAGTGGCACAGCTAGCACTGCGATGCAGTGCCTTAGACCACTGCGCCACTCAGGAGACTACTTAATGACGATGACGTGCAGATTGCGTATATCCGTGGCAAATCATTTTAAAGATGCATATCTCCTACTAACGTAACAGCATTTTTACGTTAAGTATTTGTCACATTTTTATGTTTCCATTTATTATGATGTTCGGGACCTGTTGGTGGTAGTTTTGTGATAACTGCAATGTGATTTACATTTTGTGGAAGAAAAAACAACAACAGTTTTTCGGTTAGGGATTTTTTCTTAACGTTAATGTCCCAATTTCGTTAAAACGTTCACACCCCTAGTCTAAACAATAGTACTTTGTCCCTCTTTTCAATTTTTTATTAAACCAAATCAAAAGTGCTGGGGCAAAAGCCAGTTCGCCACATGTTTGACGGCGGCCCTGTTATGCTGATCTCTGCAACGTGGATAGATTTAAATCGCCACACAATGCTACAAATTAAGAAACATATCCTATATGTATGATCTTTTGAGACAGTATCTTGACATTTTAGATAGTACAACATTTTAAACAAATGTTTGTTGGTGGGAATGGGTAGGATATTTCAATACTCGTTCTACCCCTGCTCAAAGGCATGGTGTTTTATGAGAGCTTAATGCCTCTCCAGGGTGGTTGTATGAAAAAGGGCACAAACCATTCTTTCCCACTGACTGTTGCTATGGAAGCCTTTACCTGTGTCCTCAGTGCTCACCAACTGATGTTCAATGTATTAATAGCACTTCTCTGCAAGAAGAGTAGCAGTTTTTTTTCTGCTGGGTTGTACACTACATGACCAAAAGTATGTGGACACCTGCTCGTCGAACATCTCATTCCAAAATCATGGGCATTAATATGGAGTTGGTCCCCCCCTTTGCTGCTATAACAGCCTCCACTCTTCTGGGAAGGCTTTCCACTAGATGTTCGAACATTGCTACAGGGACTTGCATTCAGCCACAAGAACATTAGTGAGTTCGGGCACTGATGTTGGGCGATTCCTCCTCCCCCAGCTTTACAGTTGCGTACTATGCATTCGGCAGGTAGCGTTCTCCTGGCATCCGCCAAACCAAGACTCGTCCGTCGGACGGCCAGATAGTGAAGTGTGATTCATCACTCCAGAGTCCAATGGTGGCGAGCTTTACACCACTCCAGCCAATGCTTGTCATTGCGCATGGTGATTTTAGGCTTGTGTGCGGCTGCTCGGCCATGGAAACCCATTTCATGAAGCTCCCGACTAACAGTTCTTGTGCTGACGTTGCTTCCAGAGGCAGTTTGGAACTTGGTAGTGAGTGTTGCAAACGAGAACAGACTCGGCGGTCCCATTCTGTGAGCTTGTGTGGCCTACCACTTCGCAGATGAGCCGTTACTGCTCCTAGATGTTTCCACTTCACAATAACAGCACTTACAGTTGACCGGGGCAGCTCTAGCAGGGCAGAAATCTGACGAACTGACTTGTTGGAAAGGTGGCATCCTATGACAGTGCCACGTTGAAAGTCACTGAGCTCTTCAGTAAGGCCATTCTACTACCAGTGTTTGTCTATGGAGATTGCATGGCGGTGTGCTCATTTTTTATACACCTGTCAGCAACGGGTGTGGCTGAAATAGGGTCCCCTGTAGCTCAGTTGGTAGAGCATGGTGTTTGCAACGCCAGGGTTGTGGGTAAGAGCGTCTGCTAAATGACTAAAATTTAAAATGTAAATGTGAATAGCCAAATCCACTCATTTGAAGGGGTGTCCACATACTTTTGTATATATAGTAGAGATTGATGCTTCTTTTGTTGCCACTCTACTTATTGCATTTTCACAATAATGCAGTTCACAAGATTGAAAGTGGAACAATTGAAAGTGGAACAATAATGTTAGTGATTTTGAATTTCCAATTCATTCATAAATTCCATTCCACAATTCAACAATAATTTTGTGTAAGTATGATGATGTTATCAAACCCATCAGAATCTTTCATAATCGTATCACCCACTACCCTAGAGAAATTCCTCCTGGAGAAAATGTAATACTGAGAATCATGCACAGGAGAATGTTGACCCAATTGGAACTGCTTGTTGCATAAGATCATGCCTTTGGCTGATCAGGAAGTAGCTGTAGAGTTCCCTAAATTACAGCCGTGCTCCACAAAGGGCCCTGTTCAGATGGTCAGGCCCCAGCCCCTCACCCCCAGGGGGACATATGGCTGTGAGACATGCAGCCTGGTTGGGCCTGAATAACCATGGGTGACTCCCTGGTTCTCACAGCTGTAAGGCAGACTCCCTGGTTCTCACAGCTATAAGGCAGACTCCCTGGTTCTCACAGCTATAAGGCAGACTCCCTGGTTCTCACAGCTATAAGGCAGACTCCCTGGTTCTCACAGCTATAAGGCAGACTCCCTGGTTCTCACAGCTATAAGGCAGACTCTTTGGTTCTCACAGCTATAAGGCGGACTCAATTGTTCTCACAGCAATAAGGCAGACTCCCTGAATATGAGATATATATATAGATCTGAGATACAGTATGAATACTTGGATTTGGATCTTCTGTGTCTTTCTTTGCCTAGCAACAGAGTGACCCTGCCAGACACAAAATTAAATAGAGATAATAGGGCGGCAGGTAGCCTAGCGGTTAGAGCCATTTATAATGGCAGACCCTGACCCTGACCCCTCTCTCCGAGGGTGTCTCAGGGAGAGTTGGGATATGCAAAAAATACATTCCCAAAATAGGACAAATATAAGCACCCACCAACTTATTTATTAGTATTTTATTTATGTCTATGCTGGCATATATAAAGTGCATTTTCAGCATTCGAAAAGTATTCAGACCCCTTGACTTTTCCGCATTTTGTTATGTTACAGCCTTATTCTAAAATGGATAAAATAGTTTTTTCCCCTTATCAATTTACACACAATACCCCATAATGACAAAGACAAATGTATTACAAATAAAAAACCGAAAATATCACATTTACATAAGTCAGACAGTTTACTCAGTGCTTTGTTGAAGCACCTTTGGCAGCGATTACAGCCTCGAGTCTTCTTGGGTATGACGCTACAAGCTTGGCACACATGTATTTGGGGAGTTTCTCCCAGATTCTCTTCTCTGCAGATCCTCTCAAGCTCTGTCAGGTTGGATGGGGAGCGTTGCTGCACAGCTATTTTCAGGTCTCTCCAGAGATGTTTGATCGGGTTCAAGTCCGGGCTCTGGCTGTGCCACTCAAGGACACTCAGAGACTTGTCCCGAAGCCACTCCTGCATTGTCTTGGCTGTGTGCTTAGGGTCATTGTCCTGTTGGAAGATGAACCTTCACCCCAGTCTGAGGTCCTGAGCGCTCTGGAGCAGGTTTTCATCAAGGATCTCTCTGTACTTGCTCCCTTCATCTTTCCCTCAATCCTGACTAGTCTCCCAGTCCCTGCCGCTGAAAAACATCCCCACAGCGTGATGCTGCCACCACCATGCTTCACCGTAGGGATGGTGCCAGGTTTCCTCCAGACGTGACGCTTGGCATTCAGGCCAAAGAGTTCAATCTTGGTTTCATCAGACCAGAGAATCTTGTTTCTCATGGTCTGAGAGTCTTTAGGTGCCTTTTGGCATACTCCAAGCGGGCTGTCATGTGCCTTTTACTAAGGAGTGGCTTCGGTTTGGCCACTCTACCATAAAGGCCTGGTTGGTGGAGTGCTGCAGAGATGGTTGTCCTTCTGGAAGCTTCTCTCATCTCCACAGAGGGACTCTGGAGCTCTGTCAGAGTGACCATCGGGTTCTTGGTCACCTCCCTGACCAAGGCCCTTCTCTCCCGATTGCTCTAGGAAGAGTCTCGGTGGTTCCAAACTTCTTCCATATAAGAATGATGGAGGCCACTGTGTTCTTGGGGACCTTCAATGCTGCAGAAATGTTCCCCAGATCTGTGCCTCGACACAATCCTGTCTGGGAGCTCTACGGACAATTCCTTCGACCTCATGGCTTGGTTTTTGCTCTGACATGCACTGTCAACTGTGGGACCTTATATAGACAGGTGTGTGCCTTTTCAAAATCATGTCCAATGAATTGAATTTACCTCAGGTGAACTCCAATGAAGTTGTAGAAATATCTCAAGGATGATCAATGGAAACAGGATGCACCTGAGCTCAATTTCGAGTCTCATAGCAAAGGGTCTGAATATTTTAAGTAAGTAACCTGTTTTTGCTTTGTCATTATGGTGTATTATTGTGTGTAGATTGAGGATTATTAGTATTTTATTTTTTCTTAGAATAAGGCTGTAGCGTAACAAAATGTGGAAAAAGTCAAGGGGTCTGAATACTTTCCAAATGCACTTTATTTATTCTCCATGCTGCAAGATCTGGAATAGGATAGGTTGTTCACTTGGCTGTCTGTGGGATGCTAATTAATACATTATTCAGAAAATATTTAATCAAGGGTAGTGTGTTACTTTAATGTTTTTCACTTCTCCTGTTTAATTTCCCTCCAACATTAACGTTAACAATGTACGTGAAGAAGAGGCTTTTATAGTTGGCAACTGGTCTGGAGGAAAAACAAGTTGCATAGTTACAAAGAAAATCAATCTCTACTATATATACACAAGTATGTGGACACCCCTTCAAATGAGTGGATTTGGCTATTTCAGCCACACCCGTTGCTGACAGATGTATTAAATCGAGTACACAGCCATGCAATCTCTATAGACAAACATTGGCAGTAGAATGGCCTTACTGAAGAGCTCAGTGACTTTCAACGTGGCACTGTCATAGGATGCCACTTTTCCAACAAGTCAGTTCGTCAAATTTCTGCCCTGTTAGAGCCGCGAAGTGGTAGGCCACACAAGCTCACAGAATGGACTGCCGAGTGCTGAAGTGCGTAACGGTGTGGAAGAACTTGACTTGCCTGCACAGAGCTCTGACCTCAACCCCATTGAACACCTTTGGGATGAATTGGAACGCTGACTGGGAGCCAGGCCTAATCGCCCAACATCAGTTCCCGACCTCACTAATGCTCTTGTGGCTGAATGAAAGCAAGTCCCCGCAGCAATGTTCCAACATCTAGTGGAAATCCTTCCCAGAAGAGTGGAGGCTGTTAAAACAGCAAAGGGGTAACCAACTCCATATTAATGCCCATGATTTTGGAATGAGATGTTCGACGAGCAGGTGTCCACATACTTTTGGTAATGAAGTGAATTTCACAGAGTTTATTGAGCAATATTTTAGGCCCATGGTCAAGAATGGGCTGCAGTTTCTTGGCTGTGATTGACATTTGAAAGTGGAGTCTTTGCTCATGCTCTCACATACCTCCTGACACAGTGCTGTGTTTTTTCTGTATACGCAATTCAACTCTGCGGTCTGCAATATCCTTACTCCCTTTCATCCTGTCTCCTCTCCTTGCCTCCTTTCCTCAGGAGCTGAAGTTGCCCACCTACAAGTCCCACTCTCCTCAGATTGGGATGCGGCGTTACTTTGCTGACCTGCTGGCTGTCCTCAGTAACCGCTACCAACTGTGCCCAGCGGCTCGCCACCTGGCCGTCTACCTCCTGGACTTGTTCATGGACCACTACGACGTGGCAGTCCGCCAGCTCTACGTCATTGCCCTCTCCTGCCTCCTCCTAGCCAGTAAGTCACCTACTGAACCGCTAACAGTAAATCTGGTAAAGATGGAACAGTAGTAGGAGTATCTCTAGAACGCTTCATATTATAGTGACAAGTTTCAGATACTTCAGTTACAATGTCCTTCTTTTTGAGTAGATTCTGTTTGTTTATCCCGCTCTTTTACAGAAAGCTACATGTAAATGTTTTCCACTACATGTGCATATACAGTACCAGTCAAAAGTTTGGACACACCTACTCATTCAAGGGTTTTTCTTTATTTCTACTATTTTCTACATTGTAGAATAATAGTGAAGACATCAAAACTATGAAATAACACATATGGAATCATGTAGTAACCAAAACAGTGTTAAATGAATCAAAATATTGTATTGACTGACCTTCATGTCTTAAAGTAATGATGAACTGTCGTTTCTCTTTGCTTATTTGAGCTGTTCTTGCCATAATATGGACTTGGTCTTTTACCAAATAGGGCTACCTTCTGTATACCCCCCACACACCTCCCTACCTTGTCACAACACAACTGATTGGCTCAAACGCATTAAGAAGGAAAAACATTCCACAAATTAACTTTTTAGAAGGCACACCTGTTAATTGAAATGCATTCCAGGTGACTACCTCATGAAGCTGGTTGAGAGAATGCCAAGAGTGTGCAAAGCTGTCATCAAGGCAACGGGTGGCTATTTGAAGAATCTCAAATATAAAATATATTTTGATTTGTTTAAAACTTTTTTGGTTACTACATGATTCCAAATGTGCTATTTCATAGTTTTGATGTCTTCACTATTATTCTACAATGTAAAAAATAGTACAAATAAAGAAAAACCCTTGAATGAGGAGGTGTGTCCAAACTTTGGACTGGTGTATGTTTTTAAAAATCATATTTGATGTGAAAAGGAAAGCAGGAAGAGTGAGCAGCGCTGCAGCCTGTAGTTGTGTGGTTTGTCGAAAAATGTTTGGTGACAGCTGTGTGTATAAGAGGCAATGCCCTCCCCCCCGCTAGCCCCCAGACCTCTGTCAGTCACCAAGGGAACTTATCACATGTACAAACCATAAGGCCTGCCTTACCCACATCCCTTGCCTGCATAGTAATTAAAGCTGTTGGAGAGAAGAATAAAATAAAATAAAATGTGCCGAATACAACCTTACCGTAAAATGCTTACATACAAGGCCTTAACCAACAATGCAGTTTTAAGAAAATTGAGTTAAGAAAATATTTACTAAATAACTAAAGTAAAAAATAAAATAAGTAACACAATTAAATAACAATAATGAGGCTATATACAGGGGGTACCGGTACCGAGTCAATGTGCTGGGGTACAGGTTAGTCCAGGTAATTTGTACATGTAGGTAGGGGTAAAGTGACTATGTATAGATAATAAACAGCGAGTAGCAGCAGTGTAAAAACAAAGAGGGGGGAGGGAGGGTGTCAATGTAAATAGTCTGGGTGGCCATTTGATTAATTGTTCCGCAGTCTTATGGCTTGGGGGTAGAAGCTGTTAAGGAGCCTTTTGGACCTAGACTTGGCGCTCCAGTACCACTTGCTGTGTGGTATCAGAGAGAACAGTCTTTGACAATTTTTTGGGCCTTCCACTGACACTGCCTAATATATAGGTCCTGGATGGCAGGAAGCTTGGCCCCAGTGATGTACTTATGGTCAGATGCCGAGCAATTGCCATACCAGGCGGTGATGCAACCGGTCAGGATGCTCTCGATGGTGCAGCTTTAGAACTCTTTGAGGATCTGGGGACCCATGCCAAATCTTTTCAGTCTGCTGAGGGGGAAAAGGTGTTGTCGTGCCCTCTTCACGACTGATTTGGTGTGTTTGAACCATGGTAGTTTGTTGGTGATGTGAACTTCAAACTCTCGACTCGCTCCACTACAGCCCTGTCGATGTGAATGGGGGCGTGTTTGGCCCTGCTTTTCCTTTAGTCCACAATAATCTCTTTTGCCTTGCTCACGTTGAAGGAGAGGTTGTTGTCCTGGCACCACACTGCCAGGTCTCTGACCTCTTCCCTATAGGCTGTCTCATCGTTGTCGGTGATCAGGCCTACCACCGTTATGTCGTCAGCAAACTTAATGATGGTGTTGGAGTCGTGCTTGGCCACGCAGTCGTAGGTGAACAGGGAGTACAGGATGGGACTAAGCACGCATCCCTGAGGGGCCCCCGTGCTGAGGGTACCACACAGCGTTGAGATTGCCTGCAATGACAACAAGCTCAGTCCGATGATGCTGTGACACACCACCCCAGACCATGACGGACCCTCCACCTCCAAATTGATCCCGCTCCAGAGTACAGGCCTCGGTGTAACGCTCATTCCTTCGTCGATAAACGCGAATCCGACCATCACCCCTGGTGAGACAAAACTGCGACTCGTCAGTGAAGAGCACTTTTTGCCAGTCCTGTCCGGTCCAGCGACGGTGGGTTTGTGCCCATAGGCGACGTTGTTGCTGGTGATGTCTGGTGAGGATCTGCCTTACAACAGGCCTACAAGCCCTCAATCCAGCCTCTCTCAGCCTATTGCAGACAGTCTGAGCACTGATGGAGGGATTTTGCGTTCCTGGTGTAACTCGGGCAGTTGTTGTTGCCATCCTGTACCTGTCCCGCAGGTGTGATGTTCGGATGTACCGATCCTGTGCAGGTGTTTTTACACGTGGTCTGCCACGACGATCAGCTGTCCATCCTG
Organism: Coregonus clupeaformis; assembly: GCF_020615455.1. NCBI lineage: Eukaryota > Metazoa > Chordata > Actinopteri > Salmoniformes > Salmonidae > Coregonus > Coregonus clupeaformis. The sequence goes on along the minus strand of NC_059200.1, from coordinate 51,585,676 downwards.
TCTCCCTGTAGTGCTCTCTTAGGCGTCACACAGTACGGACATTGCAATTTATTGCCCTGGCCACATCTTGCAGTCCTCATGCCTCCTTGCAGCATGCCTAAGGCACGTTCACGCAGATGAGCAGGGACCCTGGGCATTTTTATTTTTGTGTTTTTCAGAGTCAGTAGAAAGGCCTCTTTAGTGTCCTAAGTTTTCATAACTGTGACCTTAATTGCCTACCGTCTGTAAGCTGTTAGTGTCTTAACGACCGTTCCACCGGTGCATGTTCATTAATTGTTTATGGTTCATTGAACAAGCATGGGAAACAGTGTTTAAACCCTTTACAATGAAGATCTGTGAAGTTATTTGGATTTTTACGAATTATCTTCGAAAGACAGTGATGAGGTGGTGGTCCTGAAAAAAAGGTATGTTTCTTTTTTTGCTGAGTTTATATATTTTATATATATTTTTCCACTTTGTTGATGGTGTGTTCACTTATCAGTGTTGGCTGCTAACTTGGCCCTTATCTTAAATAGTTCACTTCTGTGTTGGGAGGCATTGGATCTGTCCGCCGAGGCTGCCTCCCCTCCTTGTTCGGGCAGGTTTCGGCGTTCAGCGTCACCAGCTTACTAGCTACTGCCAATCCATTTATCATCACTCCATTTGTCTTGTCTTCAATCACACACACCTGGTCCTTATTCCCTCATTAGTCATTGTATAAGTGTTCCCTCTGCTTCCTTGTCTGTTTGGGTGATTTGTTTATTGTGGAGGTTAGTGAAGCTCGGTGGAGCTCGTGTATTTTGTATCGACGGGAATATTTCCTGTGTGCCTTGTATTTTCCAGTGCGCCTGTTTTTGTGCCCTGGAGTGTGTTTGACGCATTTCTGCGTAAAACCTGTATTTTGCGGATTAAAGTCCGTTATTCTGTGATTTACCCTCCTGCGCCTGACTCCTTCAACACCACCTCATCACAGAATCACCCACCCGCTATGGAGTCAGCGGGAGAGATGCGCATGCCTGGAGTCATGGAACGGGTCCAGGAGCATTCAACTATGCCACCCAGCTTGGGTGAAGCGATGGATCGGGTTCTTCAGGTCGTCCAACGCCTGGAGAGGAGAGAGCCCGATCCGTCGAGACCAGCTGGCCAACCGGATCCCACCACCTACACCCCAGCACCCAGAGGGATCCAGATATACCGACCAAGGGAGTTCGACGGGACAGCGGCGCTGTGCCAAGGATTCCTTCCCCAACTGGAGCTCTACTTCTCCAGCATCCGGCCGGTCCCATCGGAGCGGGAGAAGGTGGCCGCCCTCATCTCCTGCCTCTCAGGGAAAGCCCTGGAGTGGGCCAACGCGGTGTGGAACGAAGGAGGAGCCACTTTGGAGAACTACGGGGAGTTCACGAGCGGCTGGTCCACCTGAGGCAGGGGACGAGGACTGCGCAGGACTTCGCATTGGAGTTTCGAACTCTGGCAGCTGGGTCCGGGTGGAACGAGCGGGCCCTGATCGACCATTTCCGGTGCCATCTGCGAGAGGACGTCCGACGTGAGCTAGCCTGCCGTGACACCATGTTGTCCTTCTCGCAACTGGTGGACATGGCCATTCGTTTGGACAACCTGCTGGCATCCAGAGGACGTCCTGGAGGAGGTCCGTTTCCATCGCTGCCGACTCGGATCCAGAACCGATGGAGATGGGTGGAGCCGCTTGCAGAGAGAGCGGAGGACGACAGCGCCAGGGCCACACTGATGGCGTGAAGGGACATTTCACCACACGTTTTCGTCAACACTCTTCTGGGTTTAGAGGCGGCAGGCAGGGCACTCTCGCATCACCCCAGGTATCGAACACCCACACTCGTTCAGAGCCCTCTGCTGCGCACTGTAAAATCTCCTTTCCTGAGCACATGGTAGTTCCCCAGTGTAAGGCGCTAGTCGATTCAGGCGCAGCTGGGAACTTTATGGACAGGGCATTCACACACCGTATAGGCATTCCATTGATTCCCCTATCCATTCCACGCCCCATCAGAGCACTTGATAGTCAACCATTAGGGTCTGGGTTGGTTAAGGAAGTTACTGCACCAGTCACCATGATTACCCAGGAGACTCATTGTGAGCATTTTACTATTTGAGTCTCCTGCTTTCCCTGTGGTATTAGGTATCCCTTGGCTAGCACTCCACAACCCCACCTTCTCATGGCCGCAGAGGGTTCTCACGGGGTGGTCGCGAGAATGTCAGGGTAGGTGTCTAGGTGTTTCCGTTGGTGCAACCACGGTGGAAAGTCTAGACAGTACCTCCACCGTGCACATTCCCTCTGAATACCTGAAGAAGGACGGAGGTCTGCGCCCGTGCATTGATTATCGACCACTGAACAGGGAGACGATAAGATTTAGTTATCCTCTCCCCCTCATTCCTTCAGTGATTGAATCAATGCATGGGGCACGATTCTTCACCAAATTAGATCTCAGGAGTGTGTACAACCTGGTGCGTATCCGAGAGGGAGATGAGTGGAAGACAGCATTCAGCACAACAACGGGGCATTATGAATACCTGGTGATGCCCTATGGTTTGATGAATGCTCCCTCAGTTTTCCAGTCCTTTGTGAACGAGGTGTTTCGGGACATGCTTGGTCGCGGTGTAGTGGTCTACATCGATGACATCCTGGTGTATTCCGCTACACGCGCAAAGCATGTGTCCCTGGTTCGCAAGGTGCTGGCCCGACTGTTGGAAAATGACCTTTATGCTAAGGCAGAGAAGTGTATGTTTTTCCAGCAGTCCGTCTCCTTCCTTGGATACTGCATTTCCACCTCAGGTGTGGAGATGGAGGGAGATCGCATTTCAGCCGTGCGTAATTGGCCGACTCCAACCACGGTTAAGGAGGTGCAGTGCTTCCTTGGCTTTGCCAACTACTATCGGAGGTTTATCCGGGGCTTTGGCAAGGTCGCAGCTCCCATTACCTCCCTGTTGAAGGCTGATCTGGCCTTCAGCAAACTGAGGGGTCTGTTCACCTCAGCCCCAGTACTGGCCCACCCCGATTCATCACTACCGTTCGTAGTGGAGGTGGATGCGTCCGAGGTTGGGATAGGAGCTGTCCTGTCTCAATGCTCGGGTACGCCACCCAAGCTCCGCCCCTGTGCGTTCTTCTCGAAGAAGCTCAGCCCGGCGGAGCAGAACTACGCCGTTGGTGATCGGGAGCTGTTGGCTGTTGTCCGAGCCTTGACCGTGTGGAGGCATTGGCTCGAGGGGGCAAAACACCCTTTCCTCGTCTGGACGGACCACCGTAACCTGGAGTACATCCGGGCAGCGAGGAGACTGAATCCTCGCCAGGCCAGGTGGGCCCTATTCTTCACCCGGTTTGACTTCACTCTATCATACATCCTGGGTACGAAGAACTTGAAGGCAGACGCACTGTCCCGGCTGTATGACACAGAGGAGAGGCCCAGCGACAACACTCCCATACTGCCGGCCTCCTGAATTGTGGCGCCGGTAGTATGGACGCGGATATAGAGCAGGCATTATGCACGGATCCCTCTCCACCTCAGTGTCCAGATGGGCTACAGTATGTGCCTGCTCTTATCCGTGATCGTCTGATCTACTGGGCACACACGTCACCCTCCTCTGGTCACCCAGGTATCGGCCGTACAGTGTGCTGCCTGACCAGAAAATACTGGTGGCCTACCTTGGCTGAGGATGTGAGGATGTATGTCTCCTCCTGCTCAGTGTGCGTCCAGAGTAAGGCACCTAGGCACCTCCCAGCTGGTAAGTTACAACCTTTACCAGTTCCACAACGACCATGGTCTCACCTAAGTGTTGATTTTCTAACTGATCTTCCCCTCTCTCAAGGTAACACCACCATCCTGGTCGTTGTGGACCGCTTTTCTAAAGCCTGCCGCCTCCTTCCTCTGCCCGGTCTCCTTCACGGCACTGCAAACTGCGGAGGCCCTGTTTACACAAATCTTCCGGCACTATGGGGTACCAGAGGATATAGTGTCTGACCGAGGTCCCCAGGTCTGGTAGGCGTTCATGGAACGTCTGAGGGTCTCGGTCAGCCTGACCTCTGGGTTCCACCCTGAGAGTAATGGGCAGGTGGAACAAGTAAATCAGGACGTGGGTAGGTTCCTGCGGTCCTACTGCCAGGACCGGCCCGGGGGAGTGGTCGGTGTTCTTGCCATGGGCAGAATATGCCCAGAACTCTCTCCGCCACTCCTCCACTAACCTAATGCCTTTCCAGTGTATTCTAGGTTACCAACCGGTTCTGGCACCGTGGCACCAGAGCCAGACCGAGGCTCCTGCGGTGGATGACTGGTTTCGGCGCGCGGAGGATACGTGGGATGCTGCCCACGTTCACCTCCAACACGCCGTGCGTCGTCAGAAGGCCAACGCTGACCACCACCGCAGTGAGGCCCCCGTCTTTGTACCGGGGGATCGGGTCTGGCTCTCGACCCGGAATCTGCCCCTCCGCCTACCCTGCCGGAAGCTGAGCCCACAGTTTGTGGGGCCGTTCAAAGTCCTGAGGAGAGTAAACAAGGTCACTTATAGGTTATTACTTCCCCCTGATTACCGTATTAACCCCTCGTTTCATGTGTCTCTCCTCAGGCCGGTGGTAGCTGGTCCGCTCCAGGAGTCTGAGGTGCGGGAGGTCCCTCCACCTCCTCTGGACATCGAGGGGGCCCCGGCGTACTCTCTCCGTTCCATCCTGGATTCGAGGCGTCGGGTGGGGGGCCTTCAGTACCTCGTGGAGTGGGAGGGGTATGGTCCGGAGGAACAGTGCTGGGTCCCGGTGAGGGATATCCTCGATCCCTCCATGTTATGGGATATCCACCGTCGCCATCCGGCTCGCCGTGCTCCGCGTCCTCCGGCCGTCCCCGAAGCTGGGGTCGGCGCGCGGCAAGGGGGGTTACTGTCACGACTTCTGACGAGGCTGCCTCCCCTCCTTGTTCGGGCAGGTTTCGGCGTTCGGTGTCACCGGCTTACTAGCTACTGCCAATCCATTTATCATCACTCCATTTGTCTTGTCTTCAATCACACACACCTGGTCCTTATTCCCTCATTAGTCATTGTATAAGTGTTCCCTCTGCTTCTTTGTCTGTGTGGGTGATTGTTTATTGTGGAGGTTAGTGAAGCTTGGTGGAGTTCGTGTATTTTGTATCGACGGGAGTATTTTCCCGTGTGCCTTGTATTTTCCAGTGCGCCTGTTTTTGTGCCATGGAGTGTGTTTGATGCTTTTCTTTTTCATGTCAAAGATTATATAAAATAAAAATAGAAAATGTTTGTTTTATCTTTTACCAGATCTATTGTGTTATGTTCTCCTACATTAATTTCATATCTCCACAAACTTCAGTGTTTCCATTCAAATAGTACCAAGAATATGCATATCCTTACTTCAGGTCCTGAGGAGTTGGGTTAGCTGACCTAAGTTGTAAATATCGAAAAAGGAGTTGCTTGGTAATGTGTATGTATCTTTCAAATCTTGGAATGTTCTCAAACCATTACTGTCCATGATATCGGCAAGTATACGGATTCCACATTTGGACCATTGGGGGGTGTGCAAAATGTCGACCTCCAGATCACAAGGCATTATTGTGAAATATTGGAGTATGGGCATGCAATTTTGATTCCAAGTCCAAATAGAAATTGCGTGAGCAATAATAGGACCAAAGCACAGTTTACATTGTTTAAGGGATATATCAGTGAATACCACCTCTTTCAGGGTAATAGGAGACACCATATTTCTCTCTGTACTCTGCCAGGGGCAGAATAATCATGTCTAAACCAATTTAGGAAGGGGTGAAATGCCTGGAAATACAATTTAAAGCTTAGTATGGATAGTCTTCCTACGTCTTTCCCTCTTTGTAAGTTTGTTAATTTTCTCCGGGATCGTTTACCTTAACGCATACATTTTGAAACCGCACTATGAATTTTATCCCAAAAGCCAGAAATGGGAGCCATGGGAAGCATTGAACTACAGAAATTCAGCCTTAGCAATATATTAATTTTGACAATAGATATTCTGCCGGTTAAAGCAACTGGGATCAGAGTATGTGAGTGGAGCTGGAGGGGAGCGAGTAGCGGAGCGTGCCCAATTTGACTGGAGCGTGGTGCGAGATTCCCAAAGGCTGGAGTGTCGGCCTTCTTGCCCGCTCCAATTTTGCTCCAGTAGCGCTCAGTTCACGAGCTCAGGGCATGCTGGGCCCAGCATGCATTTGTAGTCTACTTGTGTGCTGCTATAGCCCCTCGCTTTACACACAGGTGCAAAATCAAGGTGACTTACAACGATGAGGACCAAGAGCAAGAGAGGGAGTGTGGTGATGTAGTGTCCACAACTAAATAATCATTGTGGAATCTGAAAAGACGCATATCCCGAAAGCATGATAGTGTACATACTATGTGCACATGCTAAAATAAATTAACGAGGTGGGTAGCTAATTAAGTGTGTCATTGTAGCAAAGTATTTATAAACAAAAAATCTGATCTCTTAAAAGTTTCCTTAATTTTTGTTCTATTATCTATATTATCTAGGCTTGCCATATTCCAACTTTCAAGGAGCTTTCCGTTTTGATTGGGTTATTTTGCCTAAAAAACTCTGCATCCCTGCCCAGCCTGGCAAGAGTGGCCAAAGGGTGTTTAGCATCCCCAGTGGCTCTGCAAGCACGGAGAGGATATTCTCCGCTGCTGGCCTGCTCTCCAGACACCATTGAATGAGCCTGAACCCACAGACTCTGGCCAAACTGGTGTTTCTAAAAATGAATTAAAAGGCACTGAGCCTAATAAGGCAATTTTTTTGTTAATCACAGCCTATATGCACAATTTATAGACTATAATGATTTAATACAACAAAATGTTGTTTAAATGCTGAGCGCTTAATGTCCCTGACTCCCTACCAGCCTAGTGTGTCACACGCAAATGCTTCACAATGTATTTCTTTGTAGGCTATAGCCTTGAAATAATTTAAATAAATAGCCTAAATAATTAATTTCCGTTCCTTTGTAGGCTCCCTGTCTGTCTCCTGACCTATTTAGAGTGTTTATATGCTGTTTAATATGACATGTAGCCTATTTGAAATGATGAGCGCTTCTTACATTCACCTTTTCATGTTTATTAAAATACTTTTCTTTCAAATCATATGGTTTGTTGCTCAGTTGGTAGAGCATGGCGTTTGCAAACGCCAGGGTTGTGGGTTCGATTCCCACGGGGGCCAGTATGAAAAAACAAAACAATAATAATAATAATAATGTTTGCACTCACTAACTGTAAGTCGCTCTGGATAAGAGCGTCTGCGAAATGACGTAAATGTAAATGTTTGGTTTCAATACTTCAAAACCAAATGGTAGGTCCAGGTAGTCACAAAAATAGATGGTTGTTTGTTAAATTGTGATTTTAATGAATGGAGCGAATTTGTAGTGGCATTTTGTTTTCCTGTGAGCGCGGAGCGGTTGAAAAGGACGTGGAGCGCCGGCCCACAGCTTGATGAGCGGAATTTCCAACAGCTCAACTCTACTCACATAATCTGATTGGGATATTATTCCATCTGAGGTCGGATTTAATTGATTTGAGCGTTCTGTTAAAGTTTCTGCCAATGGTTTTATCTAAGGGAGGAAATATATCTAGTCCAAAGTATTTAAAATGGGAAACAATTGGGATTCCATAAGCAGAGATGGAGTCCTCCATCAATGTCTTAAGAGGCAGTAGGGCTGATTTGGGTAGATTCATTTTATAACTTGAGATTAAGCTGAATTTATCTATGATCTTTAATGCGATTGAGATACATTGTCTAGATAAAGTAAAATATCATCTGCGTATAATGAGATGAAGTGATCAGTAGATTTGAGGGAAATTGGTGTTAAAGGGGGCGATAGTGACAACACTGGGTGGCATCCTTACCTTTTTTTATTAAAGCGAAATTAGTGCTGTATTCATCTCTCTCCCAAATTAACCTTTGTGAATGGCTGTGTTAATCATTTTGAGCAATAGTGCACTTCATTGATTCCAAATGTTTAAATAGGAGGAATACCATCCCATCCAGGTGATGTACCTTTATTTATGCTATCCAATGCCCTTTTGTGTTCATTGAGAGAGATTTGGGCTCCCAGCGAGGTGGCTTCTTCTGTTGAGAGAAGAGAAGTTCTTAATTATTTTAGAAAGGATTTAGTCTGGTTTGGTGTTGATTTACTATCAGAGGTGTACAGTTCTTTATAGAAGGAGAATCTGATTAATTTGGGTTCTGATAGTAACTCCCCTCTTTCAGATTCAATAGCTAAATCAGCTAATTGATCATTACTGGCTTGTTGGCCAGTAAATGACAAAGACGATCTAACTCGATGGATGGCAAATTCTGCTCTCTGTCAATAAATTAAGTTCTGTCTTGACTTTGGCAAGGGTAATAGCTACCTGGTCTGAAAAGTGTTTGTTGAGAACACTCAAATGCAGTTAACAACATTTCCAATTCTGACATCTTCTTTAATTGTGATTTATTCAACCCAGATGCAAATGCAGTTGCGTTACTTTTATAAAACCTTTGGTGGCATCCCATAGAATCAAGTTTATTGATCATTGTTAATTAATTTAGGTACATTTCAAATTGATCACAGAATGTAGGATTTTGTAGTAATGAAACGTTGAAACACCATCTTGTGGCTCATTTAGTAGATTCTAAGATTTGAAGTTGGCAGTAGTAAGCGTGGTGGTCAGACAAGCTCATATATCGAATTTCTATTTTCTTGATTAAAGAAAGTAGAGGTGTAGATAATAGCATAAAATCATTCTGGATAATTTTTTATGCCTGTTTGAGTAGAAAGTGTACTCTCTTGCTTTCGGATTATGTGCTCGCCAGGCATCAATGAGCTTGTAATCAGAAAGTAGTCTATATGCTGGAGAGCCTTGGTTGCGTGTGGTTTGTTGTTGGTCTTGTTAGATTTGTCTTGCATGTCCAAAATGGCATTCATGTCTGTCCCAATAACCAGATGGAGTTCAGTTAATTCTAACAATATGCTGTTCAGAGAATCAAAAAAGTAGGATCAGATGAATTTGGAGCGTACACATTAATAAAGGCATCTTTTCTTCCATTATCGATACATTTAAGGAAAGTGATTCTGCCTTCTTGGTCTTCGCCTTCACCAAAGTTGGTGATTTTGAGTTTATTATGTATCATTATGAGTTCACCTTTTAGTTTTGTTTGGGGCTGATGAAAAATAAGGCAGTTTGTATAAAGGGTTCTGCATTCTATGTACATCCTTATGGAGCAGATGTGTTTATCGGGCATTGCTATAACAGGATGGTTTCTTGCTAGGATATCAAGACAGCTGGAATGTTTAATAGGACAATGTCTGCCTTTCAAATTCCAAGAGAATAGCTAGCGTTGCAATTGTTTTTCAGAAAGGAATGTTTCAGAAAGTATTCACACCCCTTGACTTTTTCCACATTTTGCTGTGTTACAGCCTGAATTATTGTTAAATACATAACAAATTAATTAAAATGAAAAGCTGAAATGTCTTGAGTCAATAAGTATTCAACCCCTTTGTTATGGCAAGCCTAAATAAGTTAATGAGGGAAAATGTGCTTAACAAGTCACATAATATTGTATAATACTGTACTGCTTAGAGTGTCATTGCGATCTATAGAGTTGCTGTTTTCTCGAGTTTTCTCGTCACTTAACTCGTGACATTCCTGGATTACTCATTATATGAATAAAGTCGTGACTTCCGTCTCGCTTCCGCATTGTCTCCGTACTGCTGTGCTGTTAGTTGCTACTTGGCTACCTGCCAAACTATTCACGTTTTACTTTTAATAAACGTTTAATCAATCTTTGTGTTCAACAAATTTACCAACTTTTTAGTTTTGTCCTCACTCATCTTTTTTCGTTAAACTTTTTCACCCCGGACGTTTATCCCGAGACAGAAGAGTCATTTTCCTGTGCGTTTTAGCTGCCAACTTTACGTTATTTTCCTTTTTCCATCGCAACTTTTTTCCCTTATTCAACTTTTTCACTCCGGACGCTTTATCTGGACATGGTTCATCAACATCTTCAACAGCCGAAGCTAAGTAGTAACATTAACATGATGTCTTCTAATTGCAGTCGCTGTACTCATAATATACAGGAGAACGATCGCCTTACGGCGAAAATAGCTGTGCTACAAGCCCAGCTTCAGACGCAATCGTTAGGCAAGGGTAATCTCAGTGTAGGAAAGGAAGAAACAGCGTCTGTGCCACCAGTAAGTACAGACAGTAACGTTAGTATAAATCCCCCCGCACAGTCCCCGCAGCCGGACAACTTTCTCATGGCTTCTGGAGGGAAATACTGTTGGAATGCTCAACCGGTGTCGCTCATTCAGCCGACAGAAACCTTCAACCGGTTTTCCCCATTATGTAGCGAGTCGGAGTCTGAGTCTGAGTCTTCTCTAGTCTCTACTCCTCCCGTTACGGGGTCTGAGACGCCGAAGGCTCCCACCATTAGCTCTGACAAATTGAAAACCCTAGTCATTGGCGACTCCATTACCCGCAGTATTAGACTTAAAACGAATCACCCAGCGATCATACACTGTTTACCAGGGGGCAGGGCTACCGACGTTAAGGCTAATCTAAAGATGGTGCTGGCTAAAGCTAAAACTGGCGAGTGTAGAGAGTATAGAGATATTGTTATCCACGTCGGCACCAACGATGTTAGGATGAAACAGTCAGAGGTCACCAAGTGCAACATAGCTTCAGCTTGTAAATCAGCTAGAAAGATGTGTCGGCATCGAGTAATTGTCTCTGGCCCCCTCCCAGTTAGGGGAAGTGACGAGCTCTACAGCAGAGTCTCAGCACTTAATCGCTGGTTGAAAACTGTTTTCTGCCCCTCCCAAAAGATAACATTTGTGGATAATTGGCCCTCTTTCTGGGACTCACCCACAAACAGGACCAAGCCTGACCTGCTGAGGAGTGACGGACTCCATCCTAGCTGGAGGGGTGCTCTCCTCTTATCTACCAACATAGATAGGGCTCTAACTCCTCTAGCCCCACAGTGAAATAGGGTGCAGGCCAGGCAGCAGGCTGTTAGCCAACCTGCCAGCTTAGTGGAGTCTGCCAATAGCACAGTCAGTGTAGTCAGCTCAGCCATACCCATTGAGACTGTGTCTGTGCCTCGACCTAGGTTGGGCAAAACTAAACATGGCGGTGTTCACCCTAGCAATCTTATTAGGATAAAGACCTCCTCCATTCCTGCCATTATTGAAAGAGATCGTGATACCTCACATCTCAAAATAGGGTTACTTAATGTTAGATCCCTCACTTCAAAGGCAGTCATAGTCAATGAACTAATCACTGATCATAATCTCGATGTGATTGGCCTGACTGAAACATGGCTTAAGCCTGATGAATTTGCTGTGTTAAATGAGGCCTCACCTCCTGGTTACACTAGTGACCATATTCCCGTGCATCCCGCAAAGGCGGAGGTGTTGCTAACATTTACGATAGCAAATTTCAATTTACAAAAAAAAATGGCGTTTTCATCTTTTGAGCTTCTAGTCATGAAATCTATGCAGCCTACTCAATCACTTTTTATAGCTACTGTTTACAGGCCTCCTGGGCCATATACAGCGTTCCTCTCTGAGTTTCCTGAATTCCTATCAGACCTTGTAGTCATAGCAGATCATATTCTAATTTTTGGTGATTTTAATATTCACATGGAGAAGTCCACAGACCCACTCCAAAAGTCTTTCGGAGCCATTATCGACTCAGTGGGTTTTGTCCAACATGTCTCTGGACCTACTCACTGCCACAGTCATACTCTGGACCTAGTTTTGTCCCATGGAATAAATGTTGTAGATCTTAATGTTTTTCCACAAAATCCTGGACTATCGGACCACCATTTTATTACATTTGCAATCGCAACAAATAATCTGCTCAGACCCCAACCAAGGAGCATCAAAAGTCGTGCTATAAATTCTCAAACAACACAAAAATTCATTGATGCCCTTCCAGACTCCTTCTGCCTACCCAAGGACGTCAGAGGACAAAAATCAGTTAACCACTTAACTGAGGAACTCAATTTAACCTTGCGCAATACCCTAGATGCAGTTGCACCCCTAAAAACGAAAAACATTTGTCATAAGAAACTAGCTCCCTGGTATACAGAAAATACCCGAGCTTTGAAGCAAGCTTCCAGGAAATTGGAACGGAAATGGCGCCACACCAAACTGGAAGTCTTCCGACTAGCTTGGAAAGACAGTACCGTGCAGTACCGAAGAGCCCTCACTGCTGCTCGATCATCCTACTTTTCCAACTTAATTGAGGAAAATAAGAACAATCCAAAATTTCTTTTTGATACTGTTGCAAAGCTAACTAAAAAGCAGCATTCCCCAAGAGAGGATGGCTTTCACTTCAGCAGTGATAAATTCATGAACTTCTTTGAGGAAAAGATCATGACCATTAGAAAGCAAATTACGGACTCCTCTTTGAATCTGCGTATTCCTCCAGGGCTTAGCTGCTGAATTTAAGTATGCTCTCTCTAATTCTCTCGTTCTCTCTTTCTCTCTGAGAACCTGAGCCCTAGGACCATACGTCAGGACTACCGGGCATGATGACACCTTGCTGTCCCCAGTCCGCCTGGCCTTGCTGCTATTCCAGTTTCAACTGTTCTGCCTGCGGCTACGAAACCCCTACCTGTCCCAGACCTGCTGTTTTCAACTCTTTAATGATCGGCTATGAAAAGCCAACTGAGAGACCTGAGCCCTAGGACCATACGTCGGGACTACCGGCCGTGGTGACTCCTTGCTGTCCCCAGTCCGCCTGGCCTTGCTGCTATTCCAGTTTCAACTGTTCTGCCTGCGGTTATGGAACCCCTACCTGTCCCAGACCTGCTGTTTTCAACTCTTAATGATCGGCTATGAAAAGCCAACTGAGATTTATTCCTGATTATTATTTGACCATGCTTGTCACTTATGAACATTTTTGAACATCTTGGCATGGTTCTGTTATAATCTCCACCCGGCACAGCCAGAAGAGGACTGGCCACCCCTCATAGCCTGGTTCCTCTCTAGGTTTCTTCCTAGGCTTTTGCCTTTCTAGGGAGTTTTTCCTAGCCACCGTGCTTCTACACCTGCATTACTAGCTGTTTGGGGTTTTAGGCTGGGTTTCTGTACAGCACTTCGAGATATTAGCTGATGTAAGAAGGGCTATATAAAATAAAATTGATTGATTGATTGATTGACATAATAAATTCCATGGACTCACTCTGTGTTTTATAATAATGTTTAACATGATTTTTGAATGACTACCTCATCTCTGTACCCCACACATACAATTATCTGTAAGGTCCCTCAGTCGAGCAGGGAATTTTAAACAGATTAATGTTATGATTTAACTGGATAGAACCCAAATGCAGACAAGTACACCAAGCCAGAGAAGTTTTAACAGGTTTATTATAATGTTCAATAGTCCAGGTTTCCAATAAATGGGGAAGAGCAAGTCCAGGTTACAGTGAGGGTACAGATCCAGGTCAGGGCAGGTGTGGTACCGTAATGTCCTAGTGTCCGTGGGGAGTCCAAAGGAGAGGTCCGATAGTGGAGAGCAGGATGGTGGTGGCAGGAGTGAAGCGGAGGCAGGAGTCAGGTTCCAAATATCTGTGGCACAGGAGAAAAAGTAAATAAACAGTCCAAAAAACACAAGAGCGAAAACAGACAGGTTGAGTCGGCAGCGAGACTAACATGGTTGTCTTGACTATGATCTGACGATGAGTGGCAAGTTTGACCGGGTCTTAAAGGGCTGAGGTGATTATGGTGAATGAGCTGCAGCTGGAACCCTGACTCCCGCACACCAGACTTCACTCCTGCAATCAAGGACAAACAGAGGGGAGGGGAAGAGCAGAGAGAGAGCTACCTAGCAGCAGTAGGCCTAACAGTACCCCCCCCTCTACGGACGCCACCTGGCGGCCGACAGGGTTTATCGGGATGTAACCGGTGAAATTCACGGACCAGAGCAGGATCCACAATGAAGCTCCTGGGCACCCAGGAACGTTCCTCAGGACCATAACCCTCCCAATCCACCAGGTAATGGAAACCACGACCCCGGCGGCGAACATCCAGAAGTCGCCGGACAGTGTAGACAGGACCCCCACCCACGATCCGGGGCGGAGGAGGGGGACGAGAGGGCGGGCACAGAGGGCTGACAGACACAGGCTTGATCTGGGATACATGAAAAGTGGAATGAACCCGTAGGGAGGCAGGAAGCTGTAGCTTAACCGCGCAGGGGTTAACAATAGACAGTATCTTGAACGGTCCTATAAAACACGGCGCCATCTTCTTAGATTCTACTTTCAATGGAAGATCACGTGACTTAAGCCATACCTCTTGACCAGGAGAGTAACCGGGAGCCTGGGACCGGTGACGGTTGGCTTGCCTCTGCATGTATGACGAAGCTCGGGACAGAGCTACCCTGGCCTTCCTCCAGACCTTGAAGCAGCGGCGCATGTGGGACTGCACCGAGGTACCGCCAGTTCCCTCTCTTGAGAAGGGAACAGGGGAGGTTGATAACCCAGAGCACACAGAAAGGGAGACAAACCAGAGGAAGCGTTAGTCAAGGTGTTATGAGCATATTCCACCCAGGGGAGCATGGAGCTCCAAGACCCAGGGTTAGACCCTGTGACACAGCGGAGAGCGGTCTCCATCTCCTGGTTCGCTCTCTCGGCTTGCCCGTTGGTCTGGGGGTGATATCCAGAGGACAGGCTGGATGTGATGCCCAAAGCTTTACAGAAAGCTTTCCATACCTGGGAGACAAACTGGGGACCCCTGTCGGAGACAATATCAGTGGGCAGACCATGAGAGCGGAACACATGTTCAACCAAAATATCAGCCGTCTCTCTGGCAGTGGGCAGTTTAGGTAGGGCCAAAAAATGAGCAAACTTAGAAAAACGATCAATCACAGTAAGAATGACAGTCTTTCCAGACGAGGGGGAAGTCCAGTGACAAAATCCAAAGCAATGTGGGACCAGGGCCGACTGGGTATTGGCAGAGGTCGTAGATGACCAGCGCTGGCCTGGGTGGAGTTCTTATTTCGTGCACAGACCGTACAAGCAGCAATGAAGGCTCGAGTGTCCGCCTCCATCCTGGGCCACCAGAACTTCCGTCGCACAAAGTCAAGGGTCCGAGTAACTCCAGGGTGACAGGTAAGGGGAGACGAGTGAGCCCACTGAAGTACCTGGGAGCGAACAGACTCAGGGACAAACAACCGGTTAGGAGGACCGCTCCCAGGGTCAGCTTGATGATGTTGAGCCTGTCTAACAATCCCTTCGATGTCACATGTAATGGCCGCAATACTGCAGGTAGGAGGCAAGATGGGTTCAGGGTTACTACCAGTATCAACAGCAGAATGAACACGAGACAGGGCGTCAGGCTTGACGTTGCGTGACCCAGGACGGTAAGACAGAGAAAAATTGAATCTCCCAAAAAATAGTGCCCACCTGGCTTGACGGGGATTGAGCTGCTTAGCTGACTGGATGTATGCCAGATTCTTGTGATCCGTCCAAACGATGAAGGGTTGTTCCGCCCCTCCAACCAATGCCGCCACTCCTCGAGAGCCAGCTTAACGGCGAGCAGTTCACGATTGCCAACATCATAATTCCTCTCTGCCTGAGAAAGCTTCCGTGAAAGAAAAGCACAGGGATGCAGTTTGTTATCTTCAGGAAAACGTTGTGACAAAACCGCACCTACCCCAGTGTCGGATGCATCCACCTCCACGACAAACTGGCGGTCTGGGTCCGGCTGCATCAGAATGGGAGCCGAGGCGAAGCGATGTTTCAGTTCTTCGAACGCTGATTCGGCCCCTTCATTCCAAGCGAACGGTAGTGAGATGGAGGTGAGAGCGGTGAGTGGTGCCGCAATGCGGCTGTAGTCCTTGATGAACCTCCTGTAGAAGTTCGCAAACCCCAGGAATCGTTGAAGTTGTTTGCGGGTGGAGGGGGCTGGCCAGTCCGTGACTGCAGAGATCTTAGCTGGGTCCATCCGCAACTCCCCCTGAGCGATTATGTAACCCAAAAGAGGTCTCAGACACATGAAATTCACATTTCTCCATCTTCACAAATAGTTTGTTCTCCAACAACCTTTGCAACACCTGGCGCACATGTAGTTCATGTTCCTGGGAGGACTCTGAGAAAATCAGGATATCATCCAGATAGACAAAAACAAAACGATTCAACATGTCCCGAAGGACATCATTCACGAGTGCCTGAAAAACAGCAGGGGCATTAGACAAACCAAAAGGCATGACCAGATACTCAAAATGTCCCAAGGGTGTGTTGAAGGCAGTCTTCCATTCATCACCTTTACGAATGCGCACCAGGTGATACGCATTTCGTAGATCAAGTTTCGTAAAGATGGTAGCACCATGAAGGAGGGGAAAAGCAGAATTAATCAAAGGCAGAGAATACTTGTTCTTAATGGTGATATTGTTAAGTCCACGGTAATCAATACAGGGTCTGAGGGTCTTATCCTTCTTAGCAACAAAAAAGAATCCTGCTCCTACAGGTGACGAGGAAGGACGCATAATACCTGCCGCCAAGGAGTCCCGAATGTAGTTCTCCATAGCCTCCGTCTCCGGCCGGGGAGATTGTACAGGCGACTGCTGGGGAGCGGGGCTCCTGGCTGGAGGTCAATGGCGCAGTCATAAGGCCGGTGAGGAGGAAGAGAAGTAGCTCTGTGTTTGCAGAAAACGGATGCCAGGTCATGATACGCGTCAGGAACAGCAGAAAGATCCATGGACTCCAGTGGAGGTTGAGGCACAGTACTGGCAGGAGTCTGAGCAGAACACAAACAATTCACATGACAAAAAGTGCTCCATGAAACAATGCTACCTGTCACCCAATCAATGTGTGGATTGTGTCTTATGAGCCAGGGGGATACCAAGGACCAGGGGGTCTGTGGGCAGTCGATAATATGGAATTGAATGTTCTCCTGATGATTTCCCGACACTCTAAGACACACAGGAACAGTCTGATGGGTAATACGGGTCAACAATTGTCCATTTAGACCCTTAGCCTGCAGCGGACAGTCCATAGGAACAGTCTCCAAATCCATCTGTTGAGCCCACTCTCTATCCAAAAGCTTTCGCCGGCACCAGAGTCAATCAGCGCACTAACCGAGAAATTCTGAGACTGCCACTGGAGGGATGCCTGGAGCAGAATGCGGGGAGAAGAGGAAGAATCCGCTGCTCGGCTCACCAAAACTTCTCCCATTAATGATGAGCCGGGCCTTTTCCCCGGACGAACTGGGCAGGAAGGAACGAAATGACCAGCTTCTCCACAATACAGGCAGACCCGAGCCTGAATACGACGTGCACGCTCCTCTGAGGACAACCGTGCACGACCCACCTCCATGGCTTCGGGTTCAGTGCTCCTCGTATCGACTCGGGAAGACACGGCTTTCTCCGTAGGGAAGATGCAGGGAGGAGTTTGTTGATGACAGACACTCCTCTCCCGGCGGCGCTCCCGAATCCGATTATCCAACCTGATAGTGAGTGAAATAAGATTATCCAGCGTAGGCGATTCATCATATGACACCAATTCATCCTTTAAAGTCTCAGACAAAGCATTGATGAACACTCCTTGTAATGCCTCGTCATTCCAACCACTCACTGCTGCTAAAGTCCGAAACTCCACTGCCATCTCCGCCACACTACGAACCCCCTGCCGAAGAGAAAACAACCGTTTCGCAGCCTCCTTGCCTCGTACGGGGGTGGTCAAAAACCTTCCTCATCTCCGTGGTGAAGGCCACGTAAACGTTGCAAATGTCCGACTGACTCTCCCAGACCGCGGATCCCCAGGCACGAGCGGAACCGCTAGTAGAGTTGATAAGGTAGGCAATACGGGCTCTTTCTGAGGCGTAGGTGAGGGGCTGTTGTTCAAACACTAACGAGCATTGAGTCAAAAACTCGCCACAGGTTCCCATGTTCCCGTCATAGCGCTCTGGAGCAGGAACAAAAGGCTCTCTGATCTGGGCTGAAGGGGTAGTAAGGGCAGACACTTGATTGGTGAGTAATTGAACCTGATTAAGCAGCACCTGACTGTCCTCAGCAATCGTCTTAAACAGGGTATCATGTCGGCCAAGTAAAATGCCCTGATTGTCTATGGCAGTCCAAATTTGAGTGCACTCTGGGGTGGTATCCGAGCTACTGTCTGCTGGGTTCATGTTGGTCAGATCATACTGTTATGATTTAACTGGATAGAACCCAAATGCAGACAAGTACACCAAGCCAGAGAAGTTTTAACAGGTTTATTATAATGTTCAATAGTCCAGGTTTCCAATAAATGGGGAAGAGCAAGTCCAGGTTACAGTGAGGGTACAGATCCAGGTCAGGGCAGGTGTGGTACCGTAATGTCCTAGTGTCCGTGGGGAGTCCAAAGGAGAGGTCCGATAGTGGAGAGCAGGATGGTGGTGGCAGGAGTGAAGCGGAGGCAGGAGTCAGGTTCCAAATATCTGTGGCACAGGAGAAAAAGTAAATAAACAGTCCAAAAAACACAAGAGCGAAAACAGACAGGTTGAGTCGGCAGCGAGACTAACATGGTTGTCTTGACTATGATCTGACGATGAGTGGCAAGTTTGACCGGGTCTTAAAGGGCTGAGGTGATTATGGTGAATGAGCTGCAGCTGGAACCCTGACTCCCGCACACCAGACTTCACTCCTGCAATCAAGGACAAACAGAGGGGAGGGGAAGAGCAGAGAGAGAGCTACCTAGCAGCAGTAGGCCTAACAATTAAACCACAAAGACCAGGGAGATTTTCCAATGCCTCGCAAATAAGGGCACCTATTGGTAGATGGGTAAAAATAAAAAAGCAGACATTGAATATCCATTTGAGCATGGTGAAGTTATTAATTACACTTTGGATGGTGTATCAATAAACCCAGTCACTACAAAGATACAGGTGTCCTTCCTAACTCAGTTGCCAGAGAGGAAGGAAACCGCTCAGGGATTTCACCATGAGGCCAATGGTGACTTTAAAACAGTTACAGAGTTGAATGGCTGTGATAGGAGAAAACTGAGAATGGCTCAACAACATTGTAGTAACTCCACAATACTAACCTAAATGACAGAGTGAAGAGAATGAACCCTGTACAGAATAAAACATTTCCAAAACATGCATCCTGTCTGCAATAAGGCACTAAAGTAAGGCTGCAAAGAAAGTGTGGCAAATAAATTAACTTTATGTCCTGAATACGAAGCGTTATGTTTGGGGCAAATCCAACACAACACATCACTGAGTACCACTCTTCATATTTTCAAGCATGGTGGTGGCTAGATCATGTTATGGGTATGCTTTTCATCGGCAAGGACTATGGAGTTTTTTTTAGGATAAAAATAAACAGAATAGAGCTAAGCACAGGCTAAATCCTAGAGGAAAACCTGGTTCAGTCTGCTTTCCAACAGATACTGGGAGACACATTCACAAATTCAGCAGGACAATAACCTAAAACACAAGTACAAATATACACTGGAGTTGCTTACCAAGACGACATTGAATGTTCCTGAGTGGCCTAGTTACAGTTTTGACTTAAATCCATCTTAAATCTATGGCATGACTTGAAAATGGCTGTCTAGCAATGATCATCAACCAATTTGACAGAGCCTGAAGAATTAAAAAAATAATAATGTGCAAATAACGTACAAACCAGGTGTGCAAAGGTCTTAGAGACTTACACAGAAAGACTCACAGCTGTAATCACTGCCAAAGGAAATTCAGTGGTGTGAATACTTATGTAAATGAAATGTTTCTTTATACCATTTTCATTAAATTAGCAAAACATTGTAAACACATATTTTCACTTTGTCATTATGGGGCATTGTGTGTAGTGAGAACCCCCCCCCCCTTCCCTAGCCCCCAGTCCCCTCCCCATTCCCCCCGCCCCGTACTATCATTACAGGGTTGCAGCATAACGGTGAGTAGCAGCCTTACACATGAAGTCTCTTAGCAGCATATTTTTTAGGTCTTAAGGTATTCAAAAATAAATAAAGTAGAACATAAAATAAATAACCCTTTTCAGACCTTTACAGTTTAGTTAGCAGACTTGGATTAGTTTGGGTGGGTAATGAAGAAAAAATGAAATACAATAACATTTACATTTTAGTCATTTAGCAGACGCTCTTATCCAGAGCGACTTACAGTTAGTGAGTGCACACATAATTTTTTTCATACAGGCCCCCCGTGGGAAACGAACCCACAACCCTGGCGTTGCAAACGCCATGCTCTACCAACATCCCTGCCGGCCATTCCCTCCCCTACCCTGGACGACGCTGGGCCAATTGTGCGCCGCCCCATGGGTCTCCCGGTCACGGCCGGCTACGACAGAGCCTGGATTCGAACCAGGATCTCTAGTGGCACAGACCACTGCGCCACTCGGGAGTACAATAACAGACATGCAAGCCTAAAGTGACAGCATTCTGACAAACTGACAACATTCACTTCTGTATCGTACCATCTGTGTTTTGAGATGTCACATTGTACAGGTATGTTTCTGCTTTCTGAAACAATGATTACCCCTTCACCTCCCTGAGAGAGGAAGGGCTGTAGGGATGAAGCAGGTCCCTGGCCCTCAGGTGAGATAATAACTGTCAAATCTGCATGTTGGATTTCCCAGGATGGCCAGGCAAGCAGAGAGTTTATGCTAACTAGTTCAGGGTTGGTGTTTACCAAAACAAAGCATGTCAGAGGAGGATGCCGATAGCATGAAGTTGCATTCACTGAGCGAGTAATGTAGCATTTACAAATAAAGGTTGCTGCATTGTAGCATTACTATTGCTCCATGCAGATAATTATGCAAGTTTATGCAATAGTATTTGAATTATGTTGTAAATGTTGGCTCTGTCTGAATACATTTTGCAAATGGATGTGATCATGAGGACTGGAGGGGAAAGTTTATGTTGAAATACTCCGTAAGATTCCTGATATTTCGATTAGCGAGACAGAAATCCCCTTGAGGTTTATTGATGATCCGAAGGAATTAATACGCCCACAGATAATTATGAAATGTATGTGTTCATTGTGGATTTCAGTGAAAGTCCAAGTTTGAGATGTTCCAAATGTTAGAGCGTTAGAAAGATCCCTCTTGTAAAAAGATAAAGAAAGAAAGGACGTACTGTTGGGCCTTTTCAGTTAATGTTTCTGAGCTGAAATATTTGCATTACAATGGAATGTTTAATGACTAAATAAGAAAAAGTGGGGTAATTATTTTACCCCTTTGAAAACATACACACACCCTCCACTGATCTGAGGAGGGGGCCTCTGCCTGTGTGCCCAGGACTGATCTCCAGAGGTCAGGGGCCAGGGGTCCTGCATTGTTGGAGCATCTGACTCCAGGGGGAGATACATGAGGATTTAGCTGTGACCAGTTTCACACCCAGTGAAAGGGAAGAGTGGGGCGGGAAGGAGAAGAAGTAGAATCCTCAGTTGTTAATTGCATATATTGTTTATCATAATGATTCCTGTAATAAAGGTGTCTGTCCTGCCGCTTTACCGGCCTGTTTTGCTGGGGCCGGTTGATGTAATGAGCGAGCCTCTCACACTCTCTCTTCCCCCTTGTGTCCCCCTTGTGTATAACATTTCAAAATGCAATTGTGGGGAAAAAACGACTTTGGAAGCAACTCGTTTTCCATATTAAAGAGAAGAGGGTCTCAGCTTTCTGTAGGTATAATTTGTATTTCTCAGTTATTATTATTGAGCTCAAAGCACACTGTTTTACAATGAAGATATCTGATATGGCTTTGAAATACGGAGCGTGCGATCAGCCATCGCAAGTGCCCAGGCCTGATCTCCAGAGGTCAGGGGCCAGGGGTCCTGCATTGTTGGAGCATCTGACTCCAGGGTGAGATGCATGAGGATTTAGCTGTGACCAGTTTCACACCCAGTGAAAGGGAAGAGTGGGGGGGGGGGGAGAATAAGAATCCTCAGTTGTTAATTGCATATCTTTAAGGTTAATTTGTCGCTAGGGTCACACCATAGACCATATAGGAATGTATTTTGTTTGCACATATACAAAACTTACGAATAGTTTGTGAATAGTGAATAGAATGTGTAATATTTAAGCAATAAAGCTCGAGGGGATGTGGTATATGGCCAATATACCATGGCTAAGGGCTTTTCTTCTGTACGACACAATGTGGAGTGCCTGGATAAAGCCCTTTGCCGGTGTATATTGACAATATACCAACATAATTAGAGCAGTAAAAATACATGTTTTGTCATACCCATGGTTTACGTTCTGATGTACTACGGCTTTCAGCTAATCAACATTCAGGGCTCGAAAAACCCAGTTTATAATTAGTTGTGAAGTATACATCTATAAGCACTCTTATCAACAAAAAAAATCACACCATCTACAAAATGTGTTCAATTTTCACTCACCGTAACACCATCTCCCCTCTAGGTAAGTTTGAGGAGAAGGAGGATCGTGTACCAAAGCTGGAGCAGCTAAACTCTCTGGGCTTCATGTGCAGTCTGAACCTGTCCCTGAGCAAGAAGGACCTGGTCAAGATGGAGCTCCTCCTCTTAGAGACGTTTGGCTGGAACCTGTGCATGCCCACGCCGGCCCACTTCATAGACTACTACCTCCATGCTGCTGTACAGGAGGGAGACCTGCACAATGGCTGGCCCCTCTCCTCCCTCAACAAGACCAAAGCCTTCATGGACAAGTACACACACTACTTCCTGGAAGTCTCACTGCAAGGTGAGGATGAGATTGGGAGTAGGGCTGTGGCGGTCATGAAATGTTGTCAGACGGTTATTGTCATGCAAAAGACAATGAGAGTTGGCCTACTGTATCTTATCTGGCTATGCTCCATGCCATAGGCTGTAGGCTTGTTCACTTAGCTGACAAGATATGCTTATAAGTCCCGTGCCATTATTTTATATTATATGATTTTATAGTAAGAAGAATATGATTGAACTTAGCTGAATAAAATAGAAAGGATATTTTTCCCATTCCGGAGCGAGTGCGCATATGAAGTGGCTATGTTGAGCGTAAAAGTGATCATTTGAAACAGGTCCGATACCCTAGATTTAGCAACTTTGGCAACTTTAGTTATGAGTGATACAACCCTTAGAATGTCTTAGAAATCAAAACATGCATGTATATGGGCTGCATGATGAGACTATAGGCTATTGATGATTTGAGAAAGTCGCAAAAAAAAAATGTGCGCTCTGTTCCTTGCTTCAGGCTTCACACACTGTTCTCTCATTAAGTGATCATATTTTCACCAATTAGACTATTCTCAATTTAATCAAAACTCTGCTTTCACACGGGTTTATAGAAATGTCTGGGCTTATAAGAACACTTATTTCACTCCATGCATCAACCACTGTTTGAGGAGCATGCGCTCGCTGCGCGACAGGTGATATTTCGCCCAAACTCTGTATGCCATGGGCTCTCCAACCCTTTTTCTGCAGCTACCCAGAGCTTAATTTGGGAAACCAAGTGAAATCCGTTTGGGAACATCGATAGTAATAAGTTTTCACAACAAAACATACTTCATTAAACGGTTGACAGCCCCTCTGCGTGCTCGAGAGAGGAATGAAGAGGGAGATGGAAATGTACAGTGGTGAGCTATTCTATATAGCTAAAGGTAATGTGTATTTTTATTTGTATTTATTATGGATCCCCACTCTTCCTGGGGTCCAGCAAAATTAAGGCAGTTCATAAAGCCATAACACATACGTTTTTCCATTAGCAGACTATGATCGATAATGTCAAAAGCCACACTGAAGTCTAACAAAACAGCCCCCACAATCTTTTGATCATCAATTTCTCTCAGCCAATCATCAGTCATTTGTGTAAGTGCTGTGTTTGTTGAATGTCCTTCTCTATAAGCATGCTGAAAGTCTGTTGTCAATTTGTTTACTGTAAAATAGCATTGTATCTGGTCAAACACCATTTTTCCTAATAGTTTACTAAGTGTTGGTAACAGGCTAATTGGTTGGCTATTTGAGCCAGTAAAGGGGGCTTTACTCTTCTTAGGTAGTGGAATGACTTTTGCTTCCCTCCAAGCCTGGGGGCACACACATTCTAGTAGGCTTAAATTGAAAATATGGCAAATAGGAGTGGCAATATCATCCGCTATTATCCTCAGTAATTTTCTATCCAAGTTGTTAGACCCTTGTCATTGTTGATATACAACAATACTTTTTTCACCTCTTTCACACTCTCTTTACGGAATTCAAAATTACAATGCTTGTCTTTCATAATTTGGTCAGATATACTTGTATGTGTAGTGTCAGCAATTGTTGCTGGCATGTCATGCCTAAGTTTGCTAATCTTGCCAATGAAAAAATCATTAAAGTAGTTGGCAAATTCAGATGGTTTTGTGATGAATGAGCCATCTGATTCAATGAATGATGGAGCTGAGTTTGCCTTTTTTCCCAAAATGTAATTTAAGGTGCTCCAAAGCTTTTTACTATCATTCTTTGTGTCATTTATCTTTGTTTCATAGTGTAGTTTCTTCTCATTTTTATTCAGTTTAGTCACATGATTTCTCAATTTGCAATACGTTTGCCAATCCGTTGTGCAGCCAGACTTATTTGCCATTTATTTTGCTTCATCCCTCTCAACCATACCATTTTTCAATTCCTCATCAATCCACCGGGATTTAACAGTTTTTACAGTCATTTTCTTAATGGGTGCATGCTTATTAGTAACTGGAATAAGCAATTTCATAAATGAGTCAAGTGCAGTGTATGTTTGCTCCTCATTACACACCACGGACCAACAAATATAAATCACCCAGAAGGTATACCTCCATATTGATATCATATACATTATCAAGCATTTCACACATGTTATCCAGATACTGACTGTTAGCACTTGGTGGTCTATAGCAGCTTCCCACCAGAATGGGCTTTAGGCGAGGCAGATGAACCTGTAGCCATATTACTTCAACAGTATTTAACATGAGATCCTCTCTAATCTTCACAGGAATGTGGTTCTGAATATAAACAGCAACACCTCCACCATTGGCATTTCTATATTTTCTGTAAATGTTATAACCTTGTATTGCTACCACTGTATCATCAAAGGTATTATCTAAGTGAGTTTCAGAGATAGTCAGAATATTAATTTAATCTGTTACAAGCAAATGACTGATTTCATGAACCTTGTTTCATAAGCTACATATGTTAATGTGGGCTATTCTAGGATGCTTATTTGTTTTTATTGCTTTACTGGGAAGCTTAGCAGCAGTAGATGTGCTCATGTTCTTTATGTTAGTGCAGGGTGAGCTGCACACAGTGGACTTCCTCCTAGGGCACACTGGCTCAGTGCTAACAGTATAAATATGGTTCTTAGGCACATGATTACTGCATACAAATGATGTAGGATCAGCAGAGGCATTCAGGGCATTGGAGAGACATAAACTAGGTTACTTATATTGTGTCTACCGACACCCCTGGTGTAATGTACATTTGCTGAAGCATTATGACAACTCTGCATCACAATGGTAGGGATTAGCTGAGCTGGGCATGGGTCATTGATAAGTCATTGTCTCAACGCAGCCTTATAATGCTGTGAAAGGATCCAGGAACCCAAATTATTTGGGTGGATCCCATCCTCCTTATAAAACGTGTTTTGTTTCCAAAAGGTATCGAAATTGTCAACAAAAATTACAACCATTGAGCTGCCATAATCATGTAGCAAGTTGTGAAGAGCAAGAATTCAGATAAAGCGTTCAATGCCACGATTCAGAGAGGGCACAGGGCCAGATATGATGGCTTTTTTGTTAGTGTCTAGCAGAGTCAATCAGCTCTTTAAAATCCAGTTTCAACTGTTCAGAGCTGCCCTTCATAATGTCATTAAAACCCACATGGACTACGATAGAATCGATTTCCACGTCCTGACGTAATACATTCGGAAGCAGCGTAGTAATGTAATTTACTCGAGCTCCGGAATAGGACATTGTTTTTGCACCAGGAACGGTCACATTTCTTACCATGGAGCTGCCCAAAATCACGGCTGGTGAGAAGGACGAGGAAATCCGCCCTATTAATCAGCCTATTAATAATAAAATATAAAAAATGCCCTATTACTAGGCTATTAAAAATCAAATACAAATGCACTATAATTGTAGGATAACTGTAAGCCGCCCTGCACAATCAATGAACCAACAGCATCACCTAGGGCTCTATGTTCTCTCCCAAACTCGTGGATAGAAAGTTTGGAGTGTAGTGTACTGTCCACACTCAAAGGCGATTACTAGAATTTGTTTAATTTTGTAGTATAGGCTAGACCAATTATGTACCAAAGACAAATCAGTTTTAAATCAGTTTTGTTTCATGTTTTTCTGCCATGTGTAATATGCGGTAGGCTATGTATTGTATAATGGCACAATCGTTATTTTTTTCGGCCTTATATATAGGCCTATGCGTATAAACCTGTTGTTGAACTTCTTTCTTCAAATTGATCATCACAATTGATCATCACAATACGGTCACCGCAACAGCCCTGATTGGGAGTGCCCAAGAATGGAAGTCCATAAAGTGACTGCAGAGGGTGGTCTAATGGGCAAGACAGTTGGTCTCAATGGTGGGGCCATTCGTTGTTGAGTAAATGAGTGAGACTGATGATTTCTGTGTTTGTGTGTCTCAGACCATGCCTTCCTGAGCTTCCGGCCGTCCCAGGTGGCAGCAGCCTGCATTGCGGCGTCCCGCATCTGTCTCCAAATCACCCCAAGCTGGTCCACCGTTCTCCACCTGCTCACCGGATACTCCTGGGAACACCTCACTCAGTGCATCAAGCTCATGCTGCTGTAAGACTCCACTACTGCTTTACATAATGTGCTGTACACACACATTAATCTGGTCACAAACCAGGGGTGTATTCATTAGTCAGATTCCGTTACAAAAAGTTTTTTGCCTACTAGCAGTAGGTGTTATATTTAGAGTTAGAGATCTAGCTAATGTGTTTTGAGTTTACACTTCATCAGGTAGTGAAGAAGCACCAATTGAATTAGGACTATATACAATATTAGTGCACAAAAGAGGAAGGCAAATTCATCTCTATTGAACAAAACAATCAGAAAATTCTGGAGCCCTATTTTGACATGTTAGATGTAACAATTTATTGTGAATAATTTTATAATGACTTTATATGATGATGACTAAAATGTATTCTGTTGTGTGACGCGTCCCAAACTTATTTTGTTGGGTGCCACCAAATTTACATTTACATTTTTACATTTACGTCATTTAGCAGACGCTCTTATCCAGAACGACTTAAATCATGGGCTTGTGCCACCAACTAAAGAAGTTGGGAAAATGTTAGTCTGGAGCCCTGAACAGACAAAACATTTTGCTATGGAATCCAACTAATGAATACACCCCATGTTTACTGACATCTGCTTACACTTAGTTTATCCATTTCTAAACTGTGGTGTTGAATGCTTCCCATGTATGCACTTCTCCTCCATTTTAATGCAATTTGAGTATTGAGGTTCTACAGCTTTTTCATAATGTTAATACCATTGACCCTTAGTTATTACCTCTGTATGTTGATGTTTATGTTCATCAGCTAAAGGTCGTTAAGTAATCATTTTCACTGTTTTTCTCCCTCTAGTGCCCATGACTACGATGTGAAACAGGCCAACAAATCCAAGTCCAACTCTCCGTCTGTCCAGAGTCCTCTCCAACCCCAGGCCCTTTCCTCAACCTCTACAGTCTCTGTCTCCACCCTGAAACAACCCTTACCTACCTCCCAGCAGCTGCTCTTCCAGACAGGTGGCTACCAGCAGCACCTCACCCAGCACTCCACTCCCCTTTCCCAGCTGCACATGCTAGGTGAGTCCCAGGCTCTGGGCCCTGTCAGGTCTCGGGACTACCTCCAAGCCCACCAGACAGGGCTCCTCACAGGCTCGGTTTCTCAGGGTGTCTTCCCCTCCTACCCCAGCCTGGCCTCAGGGCTGCGCTCCTCCCTTCCCCTGCAGGGACCCATCTCCATGCAAGTGGCCCTTGCTGCAGAGCCCCGTCACTGCCTGTCGTACGGGGGAGGCTACCTGGGCTCCCATCACACCTTCACAGCAGGCTGCTTCGACAGGTGACACCAGGAGAGGGAGGATAAACGGAACCTGGGGCAGTCAGTGTCCTCCTCCATCCGTCCTGACCTCATCCACTGGGGACAAAGGAAACCAAAACAAAGAAGCAATGTCAATGCAGATGTTGCTGAGGTCATAGTATTGACCTAACAAAGGCCCTACCTATTTGAAATGAGACACTATTTGTGATGAGCTGTTTACATACAGTACATACTGTTCCCTTCACGTGACTGCCTGCTCTATGCTGAGAGACTGTGAGGCTGGTTTGGCCACTGTGATTCTGCTATCAACTGTGGTTGTGTGGAGCCCCTGCTTCCACGTCAGTTCTCTCAATGTGGGACTGCTGTTTTTTATACTATTATCTTTCAATGCGGCTGCCTTAAACAAAATGATGACTTTATGATCATGAAAGTAGTCTGTCCTAGCTATTGTTTACATGATCTATACCATATCAGGGTTTGAAGTATTACTTGAAAGAATATGTATTTAAACAGCTGTGTAAATTCATTTCTTTTTTGATGTTGTGTTTTTAACTTCTACTGGGTGAAAATAGTGTGTATTGTAATGTAGGAGATGCCTCGCTAGGATTTCTGACCCATCTTTGGCCTTGGCTGGTGTAGAGTAGACTCCATCTTGTTTTGCCTTTCTGGTGCCCCTGGAAGCAGATGGAGCCATGGTTCCCAGGGGAACAGCCACATCAGTCCTCTCAGCACATCAAACCACAGGGGAGGAAGTGATGCTTTACTAGCTAGTCCCCAGGGGGGCAAAGCAACACTTTCTCCTCAGTTCATGTAAATTCTCCTGACTGGTACCATTTCATCTGTGTGTCTTTGACTGAAACCCATGAAAGTCACACAACCCTCACTGGAACAGCTACTGTTGCTCTCATTGCCACAAGGACCTTGAGCAGCTAATGACACCATGATCACGTTGGGAAGGCTTCTGCACAGGATAGCTTGTAGTTCAATTTCGCTGACATTCTCATCTGGTCATACTACTAATACTACTACTGATGTCCTACCACACTCTCCAGGGGGGTTGCTATTTGTGTAGTTTTACTGCAATTTACTGTACCTGTAAAATGGACCTTGCTTGATCAGATGGAAAGAGTGCCACCAAACATGATACATCCTATAAAATGAGCGAAAGTATAGTTGACCTTAAAGCTGGAATCCTTAAGGGTGAAAGTGCCATGTCTGTTTGCGATATTACAACAAAGAAGTTACTGCAAACAGCAAACACTTTTTTCCCCCTTGGACACCATTGCACACATGATAGAACAGCAGCATACAGTGCATTCGGAAAGTATTCAGACCCCTTGACTTTTTCCAATATTTTGTTACGTTACAGCCCTTTTCTAAAATTGATTAAATAAAACCAAATCCTCATCAATCTACACACAATACCCCATAATGACGAAGCGAAAATACGTTTTTAGAAAATTTTGCAAATTCTACATTAAAATAAACACATACTATATTTACATAAGTATTCAGATCCTTTGCTATGAGATTCGAAATTGATCTCCGGTGCATCCTGTTTGCATTGATCATCCTTGAGCTGTTTCTACAATTTGATTGGAGTCCAACTGTGGTAAATTCAATTGATTGAACATGATTTGGTAAGGCACACACCTGTCTATATAAGGTCCCAGAGTTGACAGTGCATGTCAGAGCAAAAACCAAGCCATGAGGTCAAAGGAATTGTCCGTAGAGCTCAGAGACAGGATTGTGTCGAGGCACGGATCTGGGGAAGGGTACCAAAATAGTTCTGCCTCATTGAAGGTCCCCAAGAACACAGTTGCCTCCATCATTCTTAAATGGAAGAAGTTTGGAACCACCAAGACTCTTCCTAGAGCTGGCCGCCCAGCCAAACTGAACAATCGGGGGAGAAGGGCCTTGGTCAGGTAGGTGACCAATAACTCAATGGTCACTCTGACAGAGCTCCAGAGTTCCTCTGTAGTGATGGGAGAACCTTCCAGAAGGACGACCATCTCTGCAGCACTCCACCAATCAGGCCTTTATGGTAGAGTGGCCAGATGGAAGCCACTCCTCAGTAAAAGGCACATGACAGCCCGCACCTAAAGACTCTCAGACCATGAGAAACAAGATTCTCTGGTCTGATGAAACCAAGATTGAACTCTTTGGCCTGAATGCCAGCCGTCACGTCTGGAGGAAACCTGGCACCATCCCTACGGTGAAGCATGGTGGTGGTAGCATCATGATGTGGGGATGTTTTTCAGTGGCAGAGACTGGGAGACTAGTCAAGATCAAGGGAAAGATAAACGGAGCAAAATACAGAGAGATCCTTGATGAAAACCCGCTCCAGAGCGCTCAGGACCTCAGATTGGGGAGAATGTTCACCTTCCAACAGGACAACGACCCTAAGCACACAGCCAAGACAACGCAGGAGTGGCTTCGGGACAAGTCTCTGAATGTCCTTGAGTGGCCACGCCAGAGCCCGGACTTGAACCTGATCGATCATCTCTGGAGAGACCTGAAAATAGCTGTGCAGCGACGCTCTCCATCCAACCTGACAGAGCTTGAGAGGATCTGCAGAGAAGAATGGGAGAAACTCCCCAAATACAGGTGTGCCAAGCTTGTGGTGTCATACCCAAGAAGACTCAAGGCTGCAATCGCTGCCAAAGGTGCTTCAACAAAGTACTGAGTAAATGGTCTGAATACTTATGTAAATGTGATATTTCAGTTGTTGTTTTTTTTACAAATATGAATACATTTCTAAAAACCTGTTTTTGCTTTGTCATTATGGGGTATTGTGTGTAGATTGATGAGGGGTGAAAAAAACAATTTAATCCATTTTAGAATAAGGCTGTAACGTAACAAAATGTGGAAAAAGTCAAGGGGTCTGAATACTTTCCGAATGCACTGTAATATTTCCTTGATGCGCGACGCTCCCCCAGCGCTCCATACCTCTGCTTGTCAACAGAACAAAAACAATAACAATGGTCGTGGGGCAGACAGTGGCGCTGTTTCCCATTACTGCGGATTCCATCTTTAAGCTGTTTTGTGATTAATGGTTACCTTGGATACAACCCACTGAATGTCAGTAGGAATATCTCAAACATTAAAGAACAAAAGTCAAGTAACTAAGAGAGTGTATGACTCGGGCTTAACAATGGCATCAGCTTTTTTCTTTGGTGCTTATATGGAATATGAGCTTGATGTCTGTGTCATGAGTCATGATGCTGTCATATAGTGACGTCTAAATCCAGGCAGGCCATACATGCTGTTACCATTAGCCAAGTATATGTGGGTCCAGTACACAAAATATCTCAGGTTTGATGGGGTGAGGATGGAGGAGTAATGTAATCTTTTCCACTGATCACATCCTGACCACAATGTCTATCTGCTTCCCCTACTGCTGACAGATGGTATGAAGGGGCCATGGGCCTGTAGTCTACTGGGTCTCAGACAACAAAACCATCCTCCTGCATACCTTAACGTTTACCTACCTCAATATATAGTGCAAGCTATGTTTATTATTTGCAACTTTTTTCATTAGACCAAATGTACATTTAGTTGACTTTATATTTGATATGTACAGTGCCTTGCAAAAGTATTCATCCCCGTTGGCGTTTTTCCTATTTTGTTGCATTACAACCTGTAATGTAAATTGATTTTTATTTGGATTTAATGTAATGGAGCACCATTAAATCCATTATTAAAAAATTGAAAGAAAATGGCACCACAACAAACCTGCCATGAGAGGGCCACCCACCAAAACTCATGGACCAGGCAAGGAGGGCATTAATCAGAGAGGCAACAAAGAGACCAAAGATAACCCTGAAGGAGCTGCAAAGCTCCACAGCGGAGATTAGAGTATCTCTCCATAGGACCACTTTAAGTCGTACACTCCACAGAGCTGGGCTTTACTGAAGAGTGGCCAGAAAAAAGCCATTACTTAAAGAAAGAATTAAGCAAACACGTTTGGTGTTTGCCAAAAGCCATGTGGGAGACTCCCCAAACATATGGAAGAATGTACTCTGGTCAGATGAGTTAAAATTGAGCTCTCATCACCCCAAGAACACCATCCCCACAGTGAAGCATGGTGGTGGCAGCATCATGCTGTGGGGATGTTTTTCATCGGCAGGGACTGGGAAACGGGTCAGAATTGAAGGAATGGATGGATGGCGCTAAATACAGGGAAATTCTTAAGGGAAACCTGTTTGTCTTCCAGAGATTTGAGACTGGGACGGAGGTTCACCTTCCACCAGGACAATGACCCTAAGCATACTGCTAAAGCAACACTCGAGTGGTTTAAGGGGAAACATTTAAATGTCTTGGAATGGCCTAGTCAAAGCCCAGACCTCAATCCAATTGAGAATCTGTGGTATGACTTAAAGATTGCTGTACACCAGCGGAACCCATCCAACTTGAAGGAGCTGGAGCAGTTTTGCCTTGAAGAATGGGCCAAGCTTATAGAGACATACCCCAAGAGACTTGCAGCTGTAATTGCTGCAAAAGGTGGCTCTACAAAGTATTGACTTTGGGGGGGTGAATAGTTATGCACGCTCAAGTTTTCAGTTTTTTTGTCTTATTTCTTGTTTGTTTCACAATAAAAAATATTTTGCATCTTCAAAGTGGTAGGCATGTTGTGTAAATCAAATGATACAAACCCCCCCAAAATCAATTTTAATTCCAGGTTGTAAGGCAACAAAATAGGAAAAATGCCAAGGGGGGTGAATACTTTCGCAAGCCACTGTATATTTGATGTTTTTTTCTCACAGTATCTGCACATGTGCACGGGTTTGCTTCACGCTGTTACAGCATGGTAGCCACGGGACAAAAACAGCGGAGAAGTTGAGCCTTGCGCTTCAAAGCTCTTAGTAGTTGTGGAAATTGACCCACTATGCTGTTTACTTTCTGCATTTACGTCATTTCACTGACTCTACCTGTAACTTTTTTTTGTTTTATGTTGGAATATATGAAGAGCTCAATGCACCATCAAAGACCAATCTATCTTGTGTGATATGTAGGCTAATGATTGGTCACTTTAGTTAAGATTACTTTCAATCACACCGCCATCTTATTGTGTTTTTAAGCTCACTTTGTCTTTCGTTTTTGCAATTGCTTTGTAGTACTTTTAACTGCTTAGAACGGCAGTGGATTTCTTTACCTAAATGAAAATGTTGCACATTGAAACCACCTACAAGCCTCAACTCTTGAAATCCAAGTGGACCAACGACATCCACCCTGATGGATCAATGATAACGGCTATGTGCATTTGTGCAGGAGAAGCGCATATTGGGGAAGGGGAATCAAAAAGTGTTTACTCTGTCAATTGAGTTGCAAATAAAACAACATTTTACAAAAGCCAGACTGGCAGTATCGTTTCTCCACCCTTAGTTTTTCATCTTTGTAGAGAATATACTGTAGATGTGTATAGCAAGCCTCTCTGAAGTCGATTAGCATATCCCAGGGGGAATAGTTTAATATGAATGTTTCAACTCATTGCACATGAAAAGCTCTTCAACGGGGGAAGAGGAGCTCCACCCTCTCTTGACCACTAACCCCAGCCTCCCCTGATGCTCCCTTCCTCTACAGACCTCAAGACAATGAAGGAGATTCCTATCCCTCATTTTTACCCTCCCTTTGCCACTAAACAAATAGTTAAGAAACTGGAGACTATCGATACTGTAGGCCTTACGGAGGAGATTTGTATTACAATGAAAAGGCGAATGTGATGAAGTGTAAAGAAAAACTGTGTACAGAATCATTGCAAATGAAGAATTATGAAAACATGTTAGTCTCTCGAGATACAAACCACGGCTGAAAGACAAAATAAGGAAGTACAAGCAATGAAAAAAAGATATATATAAAAAAAACATTTGCACTCACACATTTCTGGGATATTTTGTAACATCCTTTGTGTCCTGTATTCATTTCACAGATCATAAAGTTGTGCAACATTTTTCATTAGTGAAAAAACGTGGGAGAGGAAAAGTGATTTATAATCCGAGTTGATTACCAATGATAGGAAAGGGAGGTTATAGTAGCCCCCCTTTGGACGGATCGGTAGGGGGTACTGAAGGCAGCCCCAGGAACTGCGAAGAGGAGACTCTGGAGTGGGCAAAGGGGTTGGGTAATGGATCATTCTCGCTAGCTTTGTTTACAAAGCAGAGAGGGGAGGGGCTGGCTAGCATGGTCCTCTGGTTACCCAGAGAGGGGGGGGCACTCATTCACACCGAGACATCCCCTCATCTACCAATTGTTTTGTTGTGACTACCCCAGAGAGCTTAATGGCTATTAACGCAGTGTGGCACAAACATGTTATTTGCTTGTTAATGTTTAATACTAAAACCTAACAATGTACATCTATCAAGGTGGAAATGAAAAATCTAACTGGTTTCCAGATTCTATTCTACTCAATGCTTAATCTTGATGTTATAGGGTGTGAATGTGTCTAGCAAACTCTCGACTATTCTTTCAACCTTTTATTAAAGTTGCTTCTGAAATGTACTGTGCTTAAAGATAGATTTCCCTCTAGTGGTTGTCCCATGATAAATGTAGTGACATTTGGCAAGACAGGTTTTCCTTTACCGTTATGTGGCAAATGTCATCAAGCATAGGAGAGACACAAAGACTAAAGCAGCAGGTTGGCTGTGCAGTCTTACTTTATTTACTAATTATTCAGTTTGAGTTTTTTTGCTAATATCACAGTTACAATGTCTTTAGATCTTCTTGCTGGTTCTTTTCAGCACGACTGAGCCCGCGATTGAGGTCTAAACAGGGGGAAAACACATACAACATTACTTGAACTGCCTAAATGTATTTTTTCTTCTCCCCTCTAATATACACCTTCTTCTGCCATAAGTGCCACTTTTACTTACCTCAATCAGCTTTCCTCCGCTGATTTCAGATGTGTGGTGGTAGTTAGGGAACTTTGTGCTCAGCTTGCCCCCCTCCATTGTAACTGTGGCCTGAAATGGATGGACACAAAAATGCTTTTTATTCATGCTAGAATTTATTCAACCAACAATCTCAGTTTGTTTCATCTAGATGTCTTATAATACATGCATCCAAGTTCCCCTAGACATAGATACTTTTTTACTCTAGTGACTTTTGTCTGAAGAAGCTTACACAACAGACACCAGCATAAACCCCCCCCCTGATCTAAACTTTGACTGAAAGTTGTATGAGACATCATACAGATTCTTACCTTGAACTTTTTCCCTCCGATAGTCTCCATGTCACATTCCTGGTCAATAACAAACTTGTTGCTGATGGTCTTGTTGGTGGGATAGAGCTGGGACCATGAGAACTCATTGCCGTTCTGCACCACCTCAGTAATGAGCTTGTAGTCGCGACCCTTCTCAATGATGTCATCAGGAATGCCTTGGATTACAAGAAAATATGTAGTTAGACTAGGGGTAATTTTGAATCCTATTCTCATATGTCTGAGCACAGTTGGAGCACCGTCGGTTTTCTATACTGATACTGCTAATCCCCAATGAATGTGCAGTGATGTGAATACATCCCTTTCAATACATTGCATAAACCAATTGAATTCAAGATGTCAAGACAAAGACTAAGGTTTTCATAGTTTCTGTAGGCTATTACTTTATACAGGTGGTTATTAAACTTGAATAAATGTCTTACCAAGGAGCTTGCAGAATTCATCGTATCCTTCCTGGGACTCGGTTTCCCACTTTCCAGCGAAGGCCATGGTGTACAGAGAGCTGATGGGTAGAGGAGAGGAGAACGAAAAGCAGTTAGTTCCAAGGCAAGCAGGGAAGAGTAAGGTACTGAGTGACAACCTGTCCTTCTTTAAATAGACACGGCCACCATCTCCACCCTTCTTTCATGACACTGGGTACATCACTACCATTACTACGCCATAAACTTTTATGGTGCCATCGGGTATTATGGCGAGTCAGAGAGTTGGTGACCATGGGGTCACTCACCTTTCGCACATAGGCTACTATTGTATGGGGGGAAAAACCCACTGCACCTACCTGATTGACAGTAATACTACATCAATGGCAACATAGAGGTCCAAAGTCCCCCAGAACAGAGGACAAGATTGGACCATGCAACTCCTTCTTTAATTTGTTAGTCAACAGTGAATTACTTGGTGAGTTTACGGTCTGCCTCAGTCTGGGCCCTAAGGCTGCCTTACATAGAGATGACACAGGCTCTGAATCAACAACCGTTTCTCCTTGTCTGTTTAGTTATCCTCTGTCATTAGGAGTGTTGTCGTGATCTCTATGACAGCTACATACAGTGAGGGAAAAAAGTATTTGATCCCCTGCTGATTTTGTACGTTTGCCCACTGACAAAGACATGATCAGTCTATAATTTTAATGGTAGGTTTATTTGAACAGTGAGAGACAGAATAACAACAAAAAAATCCAGAAAAACGCATGTCAGAAATGTTATAAATTGATTTGCATTTTAATGAGGGAAATAAGTATTTGACTCCTCTGCAAAACATGACTTAGTACTTGGTGGCAAAACCCTTGTTGGCAATCACAGAGGTCAGACGTTTCTTGTAGTTGGCCACCAGGTTTGCACACATCTCAGGAGGGATTTTGTCCCACTCCTCTTTGCAGATCTTCTCCAAGTCGTTCAGGTTTCGAGGCTGACGTTTGGCAACTCGAACCTTCAGTTCCCTCCACATATTTTCTATGGGATTAAGGTCTGGAGACTGGCTAGGCCACTCCAGGACCTTAATGTGCTTCTTCTTGAGCCACTCCTTTGTTGCCTTGGCCGTGTGTTTTGGGTCATTATCATGCTGGAATACCCATCCACGACCCATTTTCAATGCCCTGGCTGAGGGAAGGAGGTTCTCACCCAAGATTTGACGGTACATGGCCCCATCCATCGTCCCTTTGATGCGGTGAAGTTGTCCTGTCCCTTTAGTAGAAACCCCCCCCCCCCCCCAAAGCATAATGTTTCCACCTCCATGTTTGACGGTGGGGATGGTGTTCTTGGGGTCATAGGCAGCATTCCTCCTCCTCCAAACACGGCGAGTTGAGTTGATGCCAAAGAGCTCGATTTGGTCTCATCTGACCACTACACTTTCACCCAGTTCTCCTCTGAATCATTCAGATGTTCATTGGCAAACTTCAGACGGGCCTGTATATGTGCTTTCTTGAGCAGGGGGACCTTGCGGGCGCTGCAGGATTTCAGTCCTTCACGGCGTAGTGTGTTACCAATTGTTTTCTTGGTGACTATGGTCCCAGCTGCCTTGAGATCATTGACAAGATCCTCCCGTGTAGTTCTGGGCTGATTCCTTACCGTTCTCATGATCATTGCAACTCCACGAGGTGAGATCTTGCAGGGAGCCCCAGGCCGAGGGAGATTGACAGTTATTTTGTGTTTCTTCCATTTGCGAATAATCGCACCAACTGTTGTCACCTTCTCTCCAAGCTGCTTGGCGATGGTCTTGTAACCCATTCCAGCCTTGTGTAGGTCTACAATCTTGTACCTGACATCCTTGGAGAGCTCTTTGGTCTTGGCCATGGTGGAGAGTTTGGAATCTGATTGATTGATTGCTTCTGTGGACAGGTGTCTGTTATACAGGTAACAAGCTGAGATTAGGAACATTAGATTGTTGTTATTCTGTCTCTCACTGTTCAAATAAACCTACCATTAAGATTATAGACTGAACATTTCTTTGTCAGTGGGCAAACGTACAAAATCAGCAGGGGATCAAATACTTGTTTCCCTCACTGTAACTGTACTCTGCATTTTCCACCCTTGAGCAAAGAGCCTGGAGCTATGATGAGACCAGACCTAGAACTTGGCAGCACACAAGATCAGCTCATGGTAGGACAGTAAGCTCGTTACACCATCACCAGAACACCAGAGATAATCGTCAGGGGTGGACAGTCTGTTCGAGCACATCGGAAACACACATACCCACACACCTAGCCTCTGAGACCTTTCCAAAAAATGCACGCCCACAAATGCAATTCAGTGTACCACTTGCACATCAAACTTCCTACGGCTCCTATTTTTAGATACTACTCAGAGCAAGTCCCAACACTTGCCAAAAACGATGCAGAAATACACACACACACCAGTTTTTATTTCAGTGCGTTTTGAAATTAAAATGGCGTTTGTGAGGAAGCAACACATGCAGGTCAATACCCTTAAAGCCATAAGGGTAAAACCCACTGCTTGTCATAGAACCTCTCCTGAAGAGTATGACCTTTCAAAATGCAAGCCACAAGACTGAATACATCTCACACTTTCGCATTTCCTGTAGCTCCAAATCTGTATGTAGGTTTACTTTAAATAGTAATCTCCACTGATCTGTTTTATTGAAAGCTTGACGGGTTACAGTAAGATCAAATAGAAATATCAAAGAAACCAATGCCCGATCAAGTCTCTCATTCTCCCCACATTGGGCTGCAGGGGTAGGTCTGTTAATGCAAGTTTTGAATCACCCAGATTCTGGGGGGGATAAGTTACAGTAACAGGCTATGTAACCCCTCTAGTCTGAGATAGTAGTTCTCCGCAGTGCAGAGGCCCATAGATCACAAGATATTTAGGAGATAATGTGCAGAAATAGTAATTATTTATAAAAAAATGTTTATACTTTATTTAACCAGAAAATATTTAAGTGCCTTTGAACAGGGTATCGTAGTAGGCACACTGGTTTGTGTCAAGAACTGCAACGCTGCTGGTTTTTCATGCTCAACAGTTTCCGTGTATATCAAGAATGGTCCGCACCCAAAGAACATCCAGCCAACTTGACACAACTGTGGGAAGCATTGGAGTCAACATGAGTGCAACTCAATCTAGAGGATGAGCTATACAGTGCAACTCAGTATTAGGAAGGTGTTCTTAATGTTTTGTACACTTAGTGTATTTCCAGATAATAAATTATACAATCCAGTGGATGAGCTATACAGTGCTTATGGCATGGGCAGAAAGTCACAGTAAATATTGTACACATGCTTGATGAGATGGTGCCATAAGTGTTGACTGTACATACTTGAATAACTTATGTAATAAGATCCTAATTTCTATACCTAGCCTACTGTAGGCTACTGTTTTTGATAGTTCATCGAATTACATAATGCTCTTCTAAATGTAAAAAAATGCTAATGTGAAATGCTTAAAACATTTAGATGAATAGGTAAGTAAGTTTATTCAGGTATTGGTTACTCATTGACTCATACTGTATTACCTTTGATTTCATCACATGAGTCGTTGTTGTACTATGCTATGAGAACACATAAAACTCTTTCATGATTTTATGCTCAACAGTGTCCTTCAGCACAGAGCTAAATCATTTTATTCCCTCTCAAGGGTTGAATCAGTTTGAAGACTGTAAAACACACTGAAACATAAACTTTTATAGTGCACCATACTCCTTCAAAGTACCCCTTACCAATGACAAATGTCATACTTGACAAATGTATGTCAATGTCATAAAAATCAAATGTCATACAATCTTTCTCTGTTAGAAGTCATTTTTGTAAGGCGGTACTCTCAAAAGGGGTACTACTGTATCTCTTATGGATAATCTCTGATTCACACAAAGGACACACCTGTAACACAAATGCTCTTCCTCAACTGAAAATGTATTTCAGCTGCCTTGTCAAGTAATACTATTATCTCCCATCCACCCCAATATAATATCCAACGGTATTTCCTGCTGAGCTGCTTTGACAGTGCCTTCCAGAGGAACCACCCAAAGCTCCCAAAAGGAAGTTTAGGTCAAAAGTTTCACTATGAACACATTAGGCCTAGGAGTGTCTGCTATAGCCCAAGATCTATATCAGGGGTGTATTTCAGACACTGCCGGCGCTGCTATAAAAATCCTGTAAAGTATCCATTGAATAATATGGAGGAGGGATATAGCAATGCATTGTATTTCTAGAATTGATCCATTCAGACACAGCTTTTATGCAGACGTAAATGGATGCAGACCCCTCGTTTTTGGATCCTGTCTTCAGAAACTGAGAAACTGTAAAGCTGTAGCATTCATAGACCTACCGGCAAGTTTGGTTTCTAAAGGAGACAAAGATAATGTGAGAATGAAATAGCAATGTGCAATTGTGGCCTAAGACTTAAACCTTATAAAGCCTTGCACCAGACCAGTCAGCAATCGTGAAGCTGAAGGCTATGCCAAGGACCAAAGCCATTAATTGTGCCTGTTGTTGTTGTCATTTGGACAGTAAGACAAGGCTGCTCAAACCGAGGCTCCCTAAAAACATGCTACTTAGATAGAGCTACAACTGGAAGTTACTTTTTCGTAACAGGTTAGGAGAATTTACGCAGCAGGTCAAGATAATTGACTTTACATGCATTTATTGTATAATGTGTTTGCTTGCCTCATATGAGACATATAATGACACAGTTATGCATAGTTTATACTAGTGAGTCACCTCCTGACGAATTCGAAGTGACTAATAAGTGTTAAATGCAATGCATTGTGTGTTTCCCAGACAACATGTTTGAAGGGAGAGATAGAATTAGAACCAAAGACAAAAGGTCCAAAGTCAATATAGCTAGGCCTACTGTAGATTTTGTAACATCTCTGCTTGAACCTCGTTGATGCTTGAAAGACAATACAATATCGCCCCTTGTGGCAAAGGTTCACAAAAGGTTTATTTTATGCCTGCTATGTTAGGTGATGGTTAGACAAAGGGAGCCAATTACAAAAGTGTTTCCATGGGTTTCCTTTGAATGACGTGGATATTGACAACTCAACTACAACTTTATAGTTCGCTGGCCTATCAAGTGTTATTGGCTTTCAAGTGGGCGGGCTCTAGCGCTATCACAGGCAGAGGACGGGACCTGGCCGTAGAAGCAAAGCGGAAAGAAAATGGCGGCCGTGGCTGCGGAGCCAGGAGCTGATGCAGCATCAACAACAACAGCGGGGGACGGTGGTGAGCGCGAACCGGTGCCAGCTGTGCCGGGGGCCAAACTCGACTCCGATGCAACGCAGGAGTACGTGCCAGTAATGGACCTTGTTCACCAACTCAAGGATGGAGATGCAGTTCAGGAATGCAGCCAGGTCCAAATGGAGGTAGTGAGCAGGCCAGACCAAGCCGCGGGAAAAGCCCTCGCTGCTTGTGCAGAGGATGAACACATCGATACAGGCTGTCTCAGGGTCGGCGTAGAAAATACCGAGAACCATGCTCGCGAGGGCTATGGTTCGAAATACACCATGTCGAGGGCAGAACGTTTGAAACAGTTTTTTTCGCCGAATGTTGATCCTGCAAACGAGGTCAGTAAGCACGAGCCCTACGCCTGCCATCAGAATAGCTCCATCTCCGATTCACAGCCATCGGTGATCTTTTTGCATTCGTTCCCTGCGCATCCTGTGGCTACGGAGGCTGGGCTGTCGTTGGCAGAACCAGCAGAGCCCATGATCGATTACTATCAAAACACAGAATTAACCCAACCTACTATTATCGAGTGTGACTATAGAGCTTTAATCAAACCGTCTCACGAGACTGAACTGGAGCCCGAACCCGCAGATGATGCTCCTTCTAGTACCGAGTACAAGGCTGAGTCTTTGGAAGATGCCTTTCTTGAACATCCCCAGGACATAGACCATGTCGAGACTCTGCCAGTTCTAGAGACAGAGACACTCCTTGGAACACCCATGGAGACTGGATACATTTGTGACTTTTCGAGCATCACAACCCAGAACTCTCCGAGTCCCGAGCTTCCTGTAATGGCAGTGGGTCAGGTTCCCTCCTCAGCAGAACTTGGGGACTGGTGCTCACCACAGCGGAGTTTGGAAACAAACTTCCACGAGAGCGAGACAGTAATGAAACCCAGTCCCCCCATGTCCGTTGCTGAAACTGAGGAGGTACAGCCCGAGTCAGTGGACAACCTGATACTTGGTTCCGAAGTTCGAGTATCTCTGGATCACATCATCGACGACGCACTGGTGGTGTCCTTTCGGTTAGGCGAGAAGATCTTCTCAGGGGTTCTGATGGACCTCTCTAAAAGGTATATTATGATCCTTCTCAGAAATGTCTCTTATATTTAGTTTTTTACCACATTTGTTTTTCTATGTCACTTCCTGACACTTTTTCTGTCCCTTAGCTTACTTCTGGAAACACACCACTGATTTTTGTTTACTACTGATATCCACTGCACA
Source organism: Coregonus clupeaformis (assembly GCF_020615455.1). Classification (NCBI taxonomy): domain Eukaryota; kingdom Metazoa; phylum Chordata; class Actinopteri; order Salmoniformes; family Salmonidae; genus Coregonus; species Coregonus clupeaformis. The sequence continues at coordinate 51,543,582 of NC_059200.1, read as the reverse complement.
ATATGCACATACAATATTACACTACAATTCACACCTGAAAGATGTGGTGCTTCCTCATTCCGACTTGTCAGCTGTCAACAAAGGAAACAGACCTTGTGCTTTGCAAACCCCTGCCCCATCCTTCTGACCTAAACCGACAGTTTTCTACTCTTGCCAGGGGTCGAGGGGTCAAGCTCCGTAGTTTGACAACTCATCACAAAAATACAGAGGAACTGCTCTTATCCCCAATTATGTGAGCAGTGCTTTCGGTTTCAGTCTTTTCAGTTTACAAAACTAAACTTTGTTTCTATTTAAGAAGTCCAGGTATATCAGAGGTCAGCTGAAGAGGGTGATCACAGGCTCAGTCTGTAGTGTAAGGTCAGACTTAGAGAATGATGCAGTTGGTAGGGTAGTTGGTGGCTATGCCACTATCAACAACCCCTTTCGGATTCTATTTTATATCCTCCTTGTAATTTGTCTCCCGTCTCATCAACACCTTTCCTCCATCCCTCCCTTCTCTCACATTATCATCTGCAGGTGTATATTTTGGTTCATAATTAAACTTGCTGATATGCCTGGGAACTATGTTGAATATCTTCATTATGTTTAGCAAAGATGACATCAGCACACACAAAACTTTACCAAACTATCAAAAAGGAAATCAACACCTTGTTGTGATTTAGTTTCCCTCACAAGCTGCTTACAGCTCATTATGGAGTTGCTCTTCAGGACTTCATATAATTTCAGGGTATTCTTCTGGTGTTATACCATATACGCTATTAATACATGGCAGAATTTGCTATAACTTGGAAGCCACATTAGTGTAAGTTGCTATGATAAGATCCTGAGCAGCAGTCATCCCAAAGACAATGGCCAGTTCATTGCAATGACAAGATGGAGGCCACTCAAACCTTACTGCTTCATTTTCTATAGTACTGTAGATAATCAACATCATCCCCTCTCTACAAACAAAAGACTCAATTTTTAGATCGTCATTGTTGAGTCTAAGGGATCGGTTTATGGCTTTTGTTTTCCAACAGTCCCCTGAGTGCAGGCCTTGTCCCTGTGATTGGCCAGAGTCTGTTCCATAGCATAGGTCATATGGAATCATTGTTTTTCCCATTGGATGTGTGCTCAAGATGAGAAATGAGTCTTTGTCTTTGGTTTAGACTAACTCGCCTATAGACGTCGACCTGGTCCTAAAATAACATCGACTCTACCCGTCCCCTACTAAGGCACTTGTGTATGTATCTGGAAAGATGGGTATTAGCAACGATATGGTGGAAATTCCACCCACCTATCCTATCAGAGGGAAAGTTGGAGCTGCTACCATATTGTATATTTATCAAATTCTTTCAAATCTATGAAGTGCCAAGGGGGTAGGGGCTAGCTGTTGTTTCTGGCCCAGGCCGACTTTTTGCCTAGCTGACGGTCACCTGGTGTTGATGAGGAAGGAAAAGATGGTGGTTGTGTGTTAATGAAAGGTGATGGTTGATAAGGAGGCTGCTGTGAGAAGCTGTGATGGAAAGGCAAGGCAGTGGTGAGAAAAGGCATGTTCCTCTCTTGCTGTTGGCTGTTTCATTCATTGTGATCAGAGTGAGACACTCACTAATCCTTAACTCTCCAGTGCAATTTTACACTTGGTTTTGGCTGTCACAGAGGAATCTGCATCTTTCGGCGGTTTCAATTATGTTTATAAGTAGCAATGGAGGGGCTCATGGCCAGATTAGTTCTAGGCTACTTGCTTATGGGCATTTCCATCAAGAAGAACCCATGAGCACCATCATGTGAAGTTCATAGGAGCATGTGAAATGAAAGCGAAGTCTATATTTTGGGGAAATATACATTTTTCAAAAATGTTTAATCTAAAATATTAGGCATAAGTAAAGGCAGATGGAAATGGAGTCTTTTTACATTTACGTTTTAGTAATTTAGCAGACGCTCTTATCCAGAGCGACTTACAGTTAGTGAGTGTATACATTTTTCATACTCTTAGAAAACATCTACCAGAAAAAGTCTTAAAAGGTATCAGAAATACATCAAAACACAATGTTGACGTAAAAACACTGCCAACTAATATCAACACTTATTTAGTTTTGGAGAAATGGTTTACCTTCAAGTTTATGAAATATTGCCTTGTAATTCCGTTACCAAAAACACACATCTTTAAGACATTTTGTAATTTCGGGTAATGAAAGTTCACAGAAGTAACCAGTAATGGTAAACCTACCAATTTAGTATTTTACCGATATCAATTTTGTTAATGAATTAAGTGATTAAAACTCGTAATTCCATTACGGAATTGGTAAAGGAATTACCAAAAAAAATGTAACGTAATTACTGTAACTGAAATGGCTACAATGGAAAATCATAATAGTCAAACAGGTGGATCACATGCTACTGTCCTCCCTTCCACTGGCATACTGTTATGTTCAGCTTATAACGGTTCTCTTTCTCTTTGTAATTTGGTGGTCAAACCAAGAGTGATAAAACAGTCTGACTCTGGACAACCCCTGCCTCTCCCTTTTTCCTCGCTCTCTGCCCTTTTCTCTCACTCTCCAGTTAATGTCACCTCTCCCAGCTCTTACTGACACCTACCCATGAGCCCCCTGTAACCAGCATCCTAACCCACTGAGCACCGACCAACACCGGATGTCCATGGATGTTGAAAAGTAGTTTATTTGGTCAGTCCACCCTTACGTTGATGGTAACGTCCACAGACTGACTGGACCAAATCTGAACCTATCATAGACATATGTTTCACAAGTTTGGATAGTACAGTACAGTGAGTAGAGCACACAATACGGTACAGTCCATTACTGTAGTACAGTAGAGTATTGTACTGTACTCTACTGAACTATATTGCACTGTACTGAACCCTACCCTACTCTGCTTTGCTGTATTGTATTCTACTGTGCTCTCTCTACTGCACTGTGATGTCCAAACTTGTTAAACATGAGAATCAGGGGTCGCGTTAATAGTTCAGAAATCTGCATTTTCAAAAGGCAGACCATCAACAAAATCTGTGTTTTAAACCATACCACCTGCATTTTATATTGACAGTCAAGTGTTTTGCTTCAATAGAGTACTCAGGGGCGTGCAACTATAGTTTTCCTTCACAGAAAATACATTAGTGCAACACATTCGGCAGAAAATAGCTTAATTTTCATCAGATGACAAAAGAAGTGCAAAGCTATTTGGCTAGCAGCCACACAAGTAAATGAGCGTACAATAAAAAACGATGCATGGCCATTTCTAATGTTTATCATAGAAAGAATGTAGCCAGCTACATTTCCTAATGTTATGCTTGAAGTTAATCTGACATTTTACTGGAGAAAAGTAGGCTACACCGAGAAAAGTACCAGAGAAAAGTAGCTACACATTAGTCAGCACTGTCTGTTGATAGAATGCCCATTTTGTGAATTCTCATCTGAGTGTAGAAGTGCAACTGAAGCACAAAATTAGTCTGATGCCAAGCAGAACTTACAATATGAAGCATTTTAGATCAGCGTTTACAAAATGCAGCAAGATGACGCATAAGAAATAGGCATATCTTTTTTAGCGCAACCCCTGAGAATGACATTCATATCCATAGTTATGCATTTCTGGGTATTACAGATCAGGGACCCATGATGTAATTCCGTTACCGGGTCCGGATGTAAATCCACTTCACTTACAGACATCTTTGAATCTTAATTCGGAGCAGATCGTTTTTGGGAAATGTGGTTGCATAAAATCCTGAGAGAGATTTTACCGAAATTCCGTTACCAAAGTTTGCATCTGCATCTATCCACTAAATTAGTTTTTGTAACATTTTCAGTGGAAATTGTTAAAAGTAGTCCTTGTGCATAGAGTTATGGTTTATTAAACTTTTAAATCAATGGTTTTTGTTTGGCATACATTTTAAAGTGGAAAAAACGGAATCAAAGCGTAAATCCGTTACCGTGCAATTGCCCTTATGTAACTGCTAGGGAAACAATTAATTTTGAACCGCACACATCCCCTCCCATTTAAATAGATTGAACGTTTGAATGTAGGCCTAATTGCAGTAATTGAGTACAAGCATCCCAAACCTCGTGTTTAATATTATGCCCTCCAAAAATTGAGCTCAGGTGCATCCTGTTTCCATTGATCATCCTTGATGTTTCTACAACTTGATTGGAGTCCACCTGTGGTAAATTCAATTGATTGGACGTGATTTGGAAAGGCACACACCTGTCTATATAAGGTCCCACAGTTGACAGTGGATGTCAGAGCAAAAACCAAGCCATGAGGTCGAAGGAATTGTCCGTAGAGCTCCGTGACAGGATTGTGTCGAGGCACAGATCTGGGGAAGGGTACCAAAAAATGTCTGCAGCATTGAAAGTCCCCAAGAACACAGTGGTCTCCATCATTCTTAAATGGAAGAAGTTTGGAAAGACCAAGACTCTTCCTAGAGCTGGCCGCCCGACCAAACTGACTGGGAGACTAGTCAGGATCGAGGGAAAGATGAACGGAGCAAAGTACAGATAGATCCTTGATGAAAACCTGCTCAGGACCTCAGACTGGGGCGAAGGTTCACCTTCCAACAGGACAACGACCCTAAGCACACAGCCAAGACAACGCAGGAGTGGCTTCGGGGCAAGTCTCTGAATGTCCTTGAGTGGCCCAGCCAGTGCCCAGACTTGAACCCGATCGATCATCTCTGGATAGACCTGAAAATAGCTGTGTAGCGACGCTCCCCATCCACCTGACAGCGCTTGAGAGGATCTGCAGAGAAGAATGGGAGAAACTCCACAAATACAGGTGTGCCAAGCTTGTAGCGTCATACCCAAGAAGACTCGAGGCTGTAATCACTGCCAAAGGTGCTTCAGCAAAGTACTGAGTAAAGGGTCTGAATACTTATGTTTTTGCTTTGTCATTATGGGGTATTGTGTGTAGATTGATGAGGGGAAAAAAAGAATTTAATCCATTTTAGAATAAGGCTGTAACGTAACAATGTAGAAAAAGTCAAGGGGTCTGAATACTTTCTGAATGCACTGTATGTCACGCCCTCTGCATCCATTTTGCTGTCACGTGTTCAGAGTTAGTTATAACCCATTTATTGATGTGATTATGATATGCTATAGGTCAGGCCCCATTGGTCACGTGCATGCGATGCATACATGTGTGGCATAAAGAGAGCAAGTCAAGGGTTGAGGGAATATAGAATGTGTTTCCTTAACATAATGAGGTATTTCGTTAACAGAACTTTTCAGTCAGAAATGGCTGTAATTATGTTGCAGCTTCAGCAACACAGACAGCGCGATAAACACTTGAAGTTCTGTATTGGTCGCTGCAGCAGGGAGGAGAGCGAGACACCGGGTGCTAGTCACACAGTCACTCGCTGTCATTTCTTTTTAACAACACAGCGCAGCAAGTCTGAGCACAATCAAATCAATTAAGGTTGGATTCCCTCTAGTCATTTGTGTGTCTTAATTATTTAATCAAACAGTGCGCTTAAAGCATCAGACAAGCTCAGTGCATATAGTTGATTTGATTATCACACATAGGATGTTTCTATATATGGAAAAATACACATTTAAACATTTTTACAAATCGATTGGTCGAAAGAACAGACGACTCTGTCTACCAACATTTTTTTTAGTTGGGGACAGCCCTAAGGTACACAAAGGTAGAAATATGCAATATCTTTCTTTTGCATATTTGGGTATTTTTCTACACACTGGTTATTATTGTAATGAGCTCCGCCCCCAAACAAGACCTAATTTGGTTGTTCCGGACTAGACCAAATCTGAAACAATCATAGACGTATATGTTTCACAAGTTTGGACATCACAGTAGAGTTCAGTACAGTACAGGGCCCAGACGCCAAAAGCATCAAGGCTAAGTTCATCGTTAGAACCTTCATAAGAGCATCTTTACATTTCAGAGCCGTTTCCCAAACCGTCTTTATTAACATTGCACTTGCTTGACTGCTGTTTGACAAATACAAATATTCTCTTATCCATAATAATCTCATCATGTAGACTAACCTACCCACACATCCTATCCACACTGTATCTGCCAGCTATTGGCTCGAGCGCAGGTGCCAAGACCAGAGTAGGCACATATTTAACGCAACAGTTTGTGACAAAACTATAATTAGAGTTGAAAATACGAAGGAAACACATTGAACTTTAGATTTTTATTCGGTGCATTTTGTGTGCACTACGTCATCACGCACTGATTGTTGGCTGAAACACCACTGGTGGGTAAATGCGCATATTTTCTTCTGTCGCCAGTTGGATGGAAACCTAGCTATTGATCCATTGTTTTGTTGGTGGTTCGGTCCAATAGAGTTAGCATATGATAAATCTTGTCCTGTATTTGCGCTTGATGCACTCACTAATGCAGCATAGGGACACATTTACCCAAGGCCATCTATCTCTGTATAGCTCTGATCTCTGTATAGCTCTGTCATCTCTCTGTGACATAGGGATTATTTTAGGAGGTGCTTTGGTAGGAAACATAGTGTACTGCATATGATATCTCAGCCTAGAAACGAGCTAAACTAGGCCTATGTAATGGTAGTTGAACCTCTTGACCTATAGTATCTGGAGAATGTTCAGTAGGGTCGGCAGTTTTAAGATTTTGGTTGAGCTGAAGTTGTCATGGTGTATAGGGGTTCTTCTGGGGTTAAAAAATATATTCTGCCATGGTAACAACTGAGCCACCCCTGAAACTTTTATAGGCTTATTCAGATTTGTTCATTTTTGGTTCATGGTAGCGTTGAATTTAGGCTAGGCCTGCTTCATTGGAAGTGAGTGATCATATAGGCTATGTCTGGTTTGCTTTGCTTTGCTTTGCATGGCCCACATCTCTACACCTCCTTCTGGAATTTCATTTTGAAGAACACTCAGTCAAATAGAGAAAACAAGGCTGTTGTTAGACAGGCAGCGCAATTCAGATTTTTTTTCCCATTAATTGGTCTTTTGACCGATTCAGATCAGGTCTGAAAAAGATCTGATGTGAAAAGATCTGTGATTGGTCAAAAGACCAATTAGTGTAAAAAAATATCAGAATTGTGCTTCCTGTGTCAACGCAGCCCAAGAGATGTTGAAATGTGTGTCAGTTTCAACCCAAGAGTCAGTTCTGATCCCAAATCGTAGGGTTTGATTAACACAGTCATGGAGTTTCTGCTGCCACTTTCACTTGTAGCTGCCTTATTAAAACATTATTTGTCTCACTTTCTCTTTTAATGAATAAAGCTGTAGGGAAGTTGAGCATTAATATTGTAAACAAGGCTTGTTTTTTTCCCTTTGTTTTTAGGGCCTTGTGCACTCTAGTTACCTATGGTGATTTTGTGTTTTAGGCTGTGGGAGCTCCTTTGATCTTTTGCAACACTTAATTTAATCTTTCTTCTTTGAATGTTCAGGATCGAATTGCTTTAAATTAATGTCCTAAATGTACCTATATAGGCCTAAATGAGAAACATCTTGAATTAGCATGAAATCTTTGAGGAATATAAGACAAACAAAAAACAAGTTTAGAGTTTAGTTTTGACAGTTTCTAAATCCTCTAATTTTTCTCTTCTCAGGTTTGGACCCTATGGAATTCCAATCACTGTGTTCCCAAAGAGAGAATACAAGGATAAACCTGAATCTATGCAGCTTAAGACAGAACCATTCCAACCAGAGAAGGTGGAAAAGCCAGTCCAGGAAAACCCTGACAGCCAAGTCGTCGCAATCCCCGAACCAAACCCTGACCCCCAGCCTGAGCCTAACCCATGGACTTCAAAACCTCCGCCGCTGTTTCAGGAGGGAGCCCCTTACCCTCCGCCATTGTTCATCAGGGACACCTACAACCAGTCGTTACCTCAGCCGCCCCCCCGCAAGATCAAGCGGCCCAAGCGCAGGCTGTACCGCGAGGAGCCCACCTCTATCATGAACGCCATCAAGTTGCGGCCCCGCCAGGTGCTCTGTGACAAGTGCAAGGGGGCTGTCACGACCGTGGACAAGAGGGAGCCACGCAGAGGCCCTGGGTCGGACTCTAGGGGCGAGGACGCCAAGCGGAGACGCAACGACAGTGCAGCTACTGTCGGCAAGCGGCCACGTAATGACCCTCGCTCTGAGGAGAAGCGCCGTGCTGCTGAGGCATCCAAACGGCAGGCCTCAGGGATACAAGTCTCCTCTTCCTCTTCTCTGGGCCAGGTGAAGGGCGGAGCTGGAGGGAACAGGGTTCTGAGGGCAACCTCCACCACAACATCACCACCGGCCAACAGCAGCTCCAGAGTCCAGCTCAATGCCAAGAAAGTGCTGCAGAGCAAAAATGTTGATCACTCCAAGGCACGGGAGGTGCTGAAACTGGCCAAGGCGCAGAAGAGGCAGCGAGAGACTACAGTGGTCACTGGCAGCAGTGGCAACGCCAAAACCATGACGAGGGCCGCTGCCCTGCAGGAGGCCCACGCCCACCAGAAGGTCCACTTCACCCGGCGGCTGCAGCAGATCAGCGGGGTGGGACCAAGCAACGCCACCCCTCTCCCACCCAGGATGCGCATCAAGCCCCAAAGGTACCGTAATGAAGAGAATGACTCTTTTACATGTAAGCAGCTTTGCCTCGAGAATGTGCCGGGAAATGGCCGTTTGTCCCCTCCAAAGCCATGCGCGCCCCGCTGTACCTCCACACGCTCCTCCTCCTCCTCCTGCTCCACAGGCGAGGCCACTGCTGCTGAAAACCAGGGCCCAGATAAAGGGCCAGAACCTGAGCTCAGTCCTCAGCCCCAATCCCAGCCCCAAGTGGAACCCCCCACAGCCAAGGAGCACAGCGACCCCAAGGCGGAGCCAGAGGAGCAGGGGGGGCAGGAGGGGAGGCGGGAGACGCGCGGCAGCAAGGCTGGCAACCTTGTGGTGTACATGACCCTTAACCCCAGCCAGCCTGACTCCGCTAATACCTCCATGTGCAGCGTTGATAGTGCAGACGACTTAAAGTCCTCAAACTCAGAGTGTAGCTCTACCGAGACCTTTGACTTTCCCCCTCCCGGTGATTTGCACTCGCCCCCCGCCCCTGGCACGTCCTCAGCAGTCACTGACCCCTCGCCTGCACCTACGGAAGAGAAAAAGCCCCATAAATCTCAGAAAGTGTTTTCCAAAAATGTGTCTAAGTGTGTCTCTCTGGACGGCAGGAGCATTTGCGTAGGGGACATCGTTTGGGCCAAAATATATGGTTTCCCTTGGTGGCCAGCCCGCGTCTTAGGCATCCAGGTCAGCCGCAAAGATAATGGGCTCTTAGTCAGGCAGGAGGCCCGTGTCGCCTGGTTCGGTTCACCCACCACCTCCTTCCTGGCACTTGCACAGGTCGCCCCCTTTCTAGAAAGCTTTCAGTCACGCTTCGACAAGAAGAGAAAGGGCTTGTACCGTAAAGCCATCACAGAGGCAGCCAAGGCTGCCAAGCAGCTCACTCCCGAGGTTCGCGCCTTGCTTACGCAATTCGAGACGTGAGGTGGTGTGCTTTGGGGAAAAGGAAAGGTAGGCAAACATGCCCCCCCCTCCCCTCCCCTGCTAGTCACCTGCCATGACCCTCACCTTCCAGGGAGAAAGAAACTAAATATTTCAGGCAAGACAACCAGGACACAAAAAGGGACCGACTGGGTTGGTCTTATACACATTGCTGCATATATAAAGATGGCAGTGTATTTTTATTTTATCCTCCTTATCAAATTTCACTTATTTATCCAACCTGGTGGAAATCTGGTCATTTTAGATTTTTTTACAGAATGGTTGGTGATTGGAATATTCTCCTTATCTTAAATTGAGGCCTTTAAGTTTCACTCTATGTGCAAAGAAGCTTATGTCATCTTCTAACACCACGGGTTCATAGGTTTGCTTGATTTGCTGCCAACTGTCAATCTTAAGAGACAAAAAGTGTATTTCTTTCAGTCTATGCAACAAACGGTTCAGTTTCAGATACTGTGAACGGAAAGTTGCAGGATCTGAGCAGCAGTAAACATTATGTATCTGTGCTGGTGGAAGACATGTACTGTAGCTGTGATGTGACGAGGAAGTGGACCCTGGTGGATGGAAAGACCGAGCAGGCATAGGGGCTTAGGTACCTGCGGTATCTCAGACAGAGCTGACTGGCTGTGGGAGCGAGCTGGCAGGCCGGTAAGCTCTTGATCACCGTGTGGCACACTGCCAGCCAGGGCTTTCCAGACAGTTGAGCCGGGGTTGTGAGGATGTGCCTGTAAGCCAAAGTCACCTCAAGTGCCGGTGAGAGGAGGATGGTGCGCTGCTTCTAATCCCCCTCTGAAAGCAGAGATGGCCGCAGGGCAGTAGATACAGTACTGAGAGCGTGCCCGCTCACCTCCACCCCCCCTCATACCTCCCCAGTGCTACATCATTTGGTCCCCTTGGGCCTCTTATAGGCCTCCTCACCTCTCCCCCTGCCCCTGCCCCTTTATCGCTCCTCATCTGACTATGTCCTGTCTGTAGTCTCTATACCTAATGCTCCTCTGAGTTAACCAAGAATGTTTTAGTACTCTCTGGTCTTCCTATCTAGCTCCTTGATTTTGCATGCTGTTATACATAGAATGATGCCCAATTGGCCAATTGTTTTAAATTCACTGATTTTAATTGTCTGCATCGGGACATTTTAAACAAAAATGTTAGTTGATGCAACGATGGCTTACTATGAAAATGATATTGAGTCAACTAGCATTGACAGAGGGAAGCCATTTTAGTTACTCCTCTCATATACGTGTGGTATGGCACATTACAGGGATTGACTATTTTTGCTCAGTTATTTTGTACAACTTTTACTATGGGTTTGCCATGTCTTGTTGACTTACTAAGTAGTTCAGTGATTTCTCAGAGTCCAGCTGTTACTCAACCCTATTTGAGTTGGAATGTGTTTGACTTTATTTGGTGTGTCTGAACATTATCTTCCATCACTTCACTGCTTGGCTGATCTCATACGACTGCGAATCTTGATTTTATATATTATGTACAGTACAAACTGTATCAAATTATTTTCAATGGATTTTTATGATAAATAATGGAAAAAGGGTTTCTTTTGTTTGGCTGAAGGGTTGTGAGGAAAGGTTACCTCTCCTGTTCTGTAATTATGGGTTCACTTCAGATTTGACCATTTCATCACCAAACTGATGACTAATTACATTTCCTAAAGATGTTCCTGTTCATTTACCTACCTACCTATCCACTCTGACTAAATATTAAGGGACATACAGTAAGACCAACATCGCCTCACCTTTTCCCTTTTGGCCCGAACAGGTAGAGATCTAAGGCTTATTGCTTGGTAGAGCACACTGACATGACCATTGTTACAAGCAGAGAGAAAGTGTATTATTATGACGGTTGGCTGTTTCTTTCTGACTTCTATTTTGGACTTATCATCCGTTTGCAGATCAGAGAATGCTGTATAGGGGACAAAACTGTTGAAAAAGTAACAGTTGAAGAGTACTTGTGTAAATGTTTTCTGATGTTTTTAAAAAGTATTATAAATAAAATGTCAACTTCAAGAATCTTACCTAGTTGTCTTCATTTTAGTGCTCCAACTTCCATTAACACCTACAAATCCAATGCCATTTATAAGCCTTCAGTTTCACTTTGAAACAAGCTGGAATAAAAACATTGGTCATTTGGAATGAGATATTTCTATTGTCCCCTTTGTACTAAAATGGGGGCATTTTAAGTTGACAATGACCATGCCTTTTAATTGTGGCTTGTGGTCTTTATAATAGCTGCCATTAACTGCAAATGTGTGTGGGGCTTTTATGAAATAGCAGACCTGTAGAAAAATATTTGCCAGTCAAGCCCGTCTACCACTTGAGGCTATTGGTACATTAACAATAATGAGAGGAAAGGGCTGAATGTGGAGCATTTTTTGGGAGTAAAATCATTCCTTTTATTGAACAGATTTTCTTACCTGCAAACAGACATAGGTCATTGACATCATAGGCTAAAAGAAGCCATTGTTAGATGGATGTCAGTCAGTGGATCCAAAGCAATGCATCTTTGACTGGCATCATGGCATTTAACATTTAGGGGGAGTTTGATGGTTCCATCCTCTAATTGTTTGGTTGTAAATGAAATAGTACTGAGTTTTTGTTTGAAATACAAATGAAAAAGGCTACGTACACTGAGTGTACAAAACATTAGGAAAACCTTCCTAGTATTGAGTTGTACCCCCTTTTGCCCTCAGAACAGCCTCAATTCATCGGGGCATGGACTCTACAAGGTGTTGAAAGCATTCCACAGGGATGTTGGCCCATGTTGACTCCAATGCTTCCCAGAGTTGTCAAGTTGGCTGGATGTCCTTTGGGTGGTGGACCATTCTTGATATACACGGGAAACTGTTGAGCGTGAAAAACCCAGAACCGTTGGCAGTTCTTGACACACTCAAACCAGTGCGCCTGGCACCTACCATCATACCACATTCAAAGGCACTTCAATATTTTGTCTTGCCTATTCACCCTCTGAATGGCACACATACATACACAATCCATGTCTCAAGCCTTTAAAAAAAAATAATCAATCTTTAACCTGTCTCCTCCCCTTTATCTACACTGATTGAGTGGATTAAACAGGTGACATCAATAAGAGATAATTGCTTTCACCTGGTCAGTCTGACATGGAAAGAGCAATGTTTTGTACACTCAGTGTATATATCCATGTTCGGGAGCAGCATCCACATAACATTACGTAAATAAAGGAGCCGATCCACACAGCAGCAGCATTTCAAGGTTACCAAGGTTGAATATCAAGGACATTTGAATAATCTGTAGAGTGAATGCATGGCAGACCAGCACACTGCTGAAACGTTATCACAGATTACGATGACTCATTTGTGATGTATATCTTGGTTTGCCACTGTCAATCAGATACTTGTTAGGCTGAGGCATCCGTGCAGCAGAACTCAGGTATAGATCCCTCATTGAGACACACAGGACCTCTCCCAAAATGCCTTAGGGGTGTCCTTGAGCCCAGAAATGGTGCCATTGCAACATGAACAATGTACCGTTAGGAGTAGGAGGTTAATTCCTGATTTCACTCAAGATCACTGGAGTCCCCTCAAAAACCTTATGTTGTTGGCAACTGACCTACAGCCCTTATTCAGTGAACATTTTAGTATTTGTAGGAGTGCACTTCCTGTCATGTACCATAGCGTCTGCATTTTCAATGTCTCAGTTTTTTGATAAAAAAGCTTTTTTAATGGCATGCACTAAAACCTTTTGAATCTGCTTTGTTCAGGCCAAATACAGAAAGAACATGGATGAAAAGGTCCCTGATGTGTTCATTTCTCTCTCTGTCTTCTCTTCCAGTGCTGCAACGCTGAAGGGCTGCTGATGGGTCCTTTACACTGCCATTGGTTGAGAGACTGTCGGATGGAGACGTCAGCGACATAATTATTTTTATTTAAGTATCGGAAGAAGGAACATTTATATATTTATAATGAATTGCAGACCTACTCCACCTCTGGGCCTGTCCATCATGCTGAATACCATTTGATTTGTTTGAGCAGGCGTCCATGTCCACAAGCATGTGACCTTAGTTTGAGTGAGTACATCTGCAGAGTAGACGAGCACACAGGGTCTCTGACCATTATAGATATCTATTACATTTGTATTACATACATGTTGACAGGACACAGGATTTTGCAGGGTTTTTAGTATGTTGATCAGTGATCTTGAAATGCAAAGACAAAAAATGAATAAAAACAATACTATGTAAAAAAAATAAAATATTAATGCAATAAAGATTGCATGTGCTATGCTATTACAGTGCATTTGCAGAAGGCTGTGCTTTGTTGTGTTGATGCGGTCTTGAAAAATAATACTGGTGTCTCAAGCCCCGTTTATACCTGGTGCTAACTTGCGTCCTGTGTCCTGATCTTGTCCACATTCTGATAGTGTCCACATTTTTCAAGAGAAGTGATTGTGATCAGCTCTACCTGACCACCTCAGGAGGTAGTCGGGGACACGTAGCTAGATATCTTAGAAGTGTAAACAGATCTGGATTATCAAACCATTTAAATCGTCCCTCTTGACTCAAGGCAATATTTGTCTTAACATAGAATAGAAATTAGCATTAATACGCTGAATTATACCTTTTTTGAGAAAGGGGATGGGGAGGATTAGAACCTGTGACCTTCTGGCACTAGCTCAAGTCTCGTCACATATTTAAAGCTGTTCAGTCAGAAAGTTTGTAGATTAGAAATGTGATGTTAAAAATGTTGGTTAAGGTTAAAAAACAAATCTCAACTGGGGTTTGAACTGGCAACCTTGCGGGTCGCAACCAATGATACACACACACTATATATATATATATATATATATATATATATATACACACACACACACTAGATGACTGAGGGGGCACTGTTTGAAGCCACAGCGCCTCCATCTTGGCACTCCCCCACCGTTATAACGAATATTTTGAAAGCTTTAGAATTACAAATGGATTTTTCTTCATGTCTACATTTGTTTTATTCTATTACAGACACCTTAATGCATACTTTCAAATTATATTATGTGAGCTAAACATAAAAATAAATTAAGTACTTATGCCCCCACTACAACAAAATCCTTGAAAACATGCAATTGAAATACTGTAGAATTCCATTAATTCCTATTGAAGGTTGCTTCTTCTGAGTGCCAATATGGCCGACCGGTGGCTTCAAAGCCTCTCATCGCCCAATAAATAGCATCAGCAATCTAGGGTTTATATACATAATTTGTCGCAAACCGCATTTAACGCCCTCCATCCACCGCCAACCTACCTCCCTAAGGGCGTATTTCTATTTATTTTTCTCTCACCTGTAAGTCCAACCACTGACGTTCTAAGCTTTGCCCATTGAGCGTTAGGCCTAAATTAAATCAGATCAAGCGTTAACCGGCGATAGCCGACACCCACATAGCTGATGTTTTGGCGGTGTCGGAGGTGGAACTGCGTTGGAGCTGTCAAATCGGTGAGCAGCTGCTCTTAATCATTGCCACGAATCCACACCCGTCCCACTTGCATTAGAAGTTCAGAACAAGAAACTATAGGCTATAGTGCATTCGGAAAGTATTCAGACCCCGTGACTTTTTCCACATTTTGTTACGTTACAGCCTTATTCTAAAATGTATTAACATGTTTACAAATCCTCATCAATCTACACACAATACCCCATAATGACAAAGCGAAAACAGTTTTTTTGATAATTTAGCAAATGTATATTAAAAATATATTTATATAAACTCAGCAAAAAAAGAAATGTCCTCTCACTGTCAACTGCATTTATTTTCAGCAAACTTATAAATAAATATTTGTATGAACATAAGATTAAACAACTGAGACAAACTGAACAAGTTCCACAGACATGTGACTAACAGAAATTGAATAATGTGTCCCTGAACAAAGGCGGGGTCAAAATCAAAAGTAAGTCAGTATCTGGTGTGGCCACCAGCTGCATTAAGTACTGCAGTGCATCTCCTCCTCATGGACTGCACCAGATTTGCCAGTTCTTGCTGTGAGATGTTACCCCACTCTTCCACCAAGGCACCTGCAAGTTCCCAGACATTTCTATGGGATTGAGATCCTGGCTTTTTGCTGGCCATGGCAGAACACTGACATTCCTGTCTTGCAGGAAATCACGCACAGAACGAGCAGTATGGCTGGTGGCATTATCATGCTGGAGGGTCATGTCAGGATGAACCTGCAGGAAGGGTACCACATGAGGGAGGAGGATGTCTTCCCTGTAACGCACAGTGTTGAGATTGCCTGCAATGACAACAAGCTCAGTTCAATTATGCTGTGACACACCGCCCCAGACCATGACGGACCCTCCACCTCCAAATCGATCCCGCTCCAGAGTACAGGCCTCAGAGTAACGCTCATTCCTTCGACGATAAACGCAAATCCGACAATCACCCCCCGTGAGACAAAACCGCGACTCGTCAGTGAAGAGTCCTCTGTAGCTCAGCTGGTAGAGCACGGCGCTTGTAACGCCAAGGTAGTGGGTTCGATCCCCGGGACCACCCATACACAAAACATTTTTTTATGCACGCATGACTGTAAGTCGCTTTGGATAAAAGCGTCTGCTAAATGGCATATTATTATTATTATTATTAAGAGCACTTTTTGCCAGTCCTGTCTGGTCCAGCGACGGTGGGTTTGTGCCCATAGGTGACGTTGTTGCCGGTGATGTCTGGTGAGGACCTGCCTTACAACAGGCCTACAAGCCCTCAGTCCAGCCTCTCTCAACCTATTGCGGACAGTCTGAGCACTGTTGGAGGGATTGTATGTTCCTGGTGTAACTCGGATAGTTGTTGTTGCCATCCTGAACCTGTTTCGCAGGTGTGATGTTCGGATGTACCGATCCTGTGCAGGTGTTGTTACACGTGGTCTGCCACTGCGAGGACGATCAGCTGTCCATCCTGTCTCCCTGTAGCGCTGTCTTAGGCGTCTCACAGTACGGACATTGCAATTTATTGCCCTGGCCACATCTATAGTCCTCATGCCTCCTTGCAGCATGCCTAAGGCACGTTCACGCAGATGAGCAGGGACCCTGGGCATCTTTCTTTTGGTGTTTTTCAGAGTCAGTAGAAAGGCCTCTTTAGTGTCCTAAGTTTTCATAACTGTGACCTTAATTGACTACTGTTTGTAAGCTGTTAGTGTCTTAACGACCGTTCCACCGGTGCATGTTCATTAATTGTTTATGGTTAATTGAACAAGCATGGGAATCAGTGTTTAAACCCTTTACAATGAAGATCTGTGAAGTTATTTGGAATTTTACGAATTATCTTTGAAAGACAGGGTCCTGAAAAAGGGACGTTTCTTTTTTGCTGAGTTTATATACACACCTTACTTACATAATTATTCAGACCCTTTGCTATGAGACTCGGAATTGAGCTCAGCTGCATCCTGTTTCCATTGATCATCCTTGAGATGTTTCTACAACTTGATTGGAGTCCATCTGCGGTAAATTCAATTGTTTGAACATGATTTGGAAAGGCACACACCTGTCTATATAAGGTCCCACAGTTGACAGTGCATTTCAGCGCAAAAACCAAACCATGAGGTCAAAGGAATTGTCCATATAGCTCCAACACAGGATTATGTTGAGGCACAGATCTGGGGAAGGGTACCAACAAATGTCTGCAGCATTGAAGGGCCCCAAGAACACAGTGGCCTCCATCATTCTTAAATGGAAGAAGTTTGGAACCGCCAAGACTCTTCCTAGAGCTGTCCGCCCGGCCAAACTGAGCAATTGGGGTTGAAGGGCCTTGGTCAGGGAAGTGACCAAGAACCCGATGGTCACTCTGACAGAGCTCCAGAGTTCCACTGTGGAGATGGGAGAATCTTCCAGAAGGACAACTATCCCTGCAGCACTCCACCAATCAGGCCTTTATGGTAGAGTGGCCAGACGGAAGCCACTCCTCAGTAAAAGGCACGACAGCCCGCTTGTAGTTTGCCAAAAGGCACCTAAAGGACTCTCAGACCATGAGAAAACAAGATTCTCTGGTCTGATGAAACTAAGATTGAACTCTTTGGCCTGAATGCCAAGCATCACGTCTGGAGGAAACTTGGCACCATCCCTACAGTGAAGCATGATGGTAGCAGCATCATGCTGTGGGGATGTTTTTCAGCGGCAAGGACTGGGAGACTATTCAGGATCGAGGGAAAGATGAACGGAACAAAGTACAGAGAGATCCTTGATGGAAACCTGCTCCAGAGCGCTCAGGACCTCAGACTGGGGCGAAGTTCACCTTCCAACAGGACAACGACCCTAAGCACACAGCCAAGACAACGCAGGAGTGGCTTCGGGACAAGTCTCTGAATGTCCTTGAGTGGCCCAGCCGGAGCCCGGACTTGAACCCGATTTGAACATCTCTGGAGAGACCTGAAAACAGCTGTGCAGCGACACTCCCCATCCAACCTGACAGAGCTTGAGAGGATCTGCAGAGAAGAATGGGAGAAACTCCCCAAATACAGGTGTGCCAAGCTTGTAGCGTGATACCCAAGAAGACTCAGTCCTTCAACAAAGTACTGAGTAAAGGGTCTGAATACTTATGTAAATGTGATCAGTTTGTTTGTTTTAATAAATTTGCTAACATTTCTAAAAACCTGTTTTTGCTTTGTCATTATAGGGTATTCTGTGTAGATTGATGAGAACAATTTTAGAATAAGGCTGTAACAAAATGTGGAAAAAGTCAAGGGGTCTGAATATTTTCCAAATGTATCGTAGAAATAATGACGCTCAAATTGAAAATCATCAAACAAAAGATTGAGGATTTCTATCAGCATAATCAAGGTGTAGATTACATCTCACAGTCCAGTGTTAGAATTTGTGAACAAGGCTGCATGGGATATCTCTTAATGCGACTCCGTAGCCAATGTCCACTTTAGGTATAATGCTGGGAGTTGCTTGTGGATTTAACTCAGTTCCACCTCCGACACCGTCAAAATTCAGCTATGTGGATGTCGCCTAAAGTGGATGTGATTGAATCAGGCCATTAATCCAACAAATCAATTCCTCCCCAACTACCTCCGGAGGAGGATCACCATCAGTTCTTTTGATCGTCTACACCCGTCTAAAAATGTGGGCCCAATCAGAATGTGGACTACATCAGGACACACGTTAGCACCAGGTATAAACAGGGCTTCAGTTTGCCCCAACCTTACACCAGCTCCTGTAATCCTGCAGTGAGCTACCCGCTGAGCTACAAGCAGCCTTAAAGAACAGGACTTAGCTGAACACCTCCAAATGTCTAGACTGTTCCTGGGGAGTTGCAATACTTAAAAAGTGTGTAATCTACAGTTGACCGGCAGATACAGGAAAACAAAGATATCACGCTCCCCACTCAGTGTCATGTAGGTCTCCATTCAATCTGTTTCACTGAAGCATAAGAAATGTAAAGGTAATTTCCTTATGAGCTGACATATGCAGCGTTGAAGGTGAATGCAGTCTCCGCTAACGCGGGAACATTTCCTTTAAATTTCAATCACGCTGTAACGCTTAACCCCCCCTCATCCAGCTCATAGATTTTTTGATGACATGAAATTGAATGTGCAAATTTAAGCATACATGTCATTTTCCTTGCCAGCTGTCCCTCTTCACTCACTCTCTAGGGTTAAAACCACAATCTTCCTCCCTGACTTTCCTCCTCACTTCAAGACATGTAGAGCCAGTTGACTGGACCCTGGACCCATTGTGTGGTCACAGGCAGGATTGGGGATTCCCAAAGGGAAACAAACACATGGTCAAGTCAGTCAGGAGCAGCTGAAGAGAGCCACAGTGACTGAATCAGCTGTGGCTCATCTCCCGCTCTCTCTATCTCGTGTACATGTATGCGTTTTGATACAATCTAATAATGTCTTGACTTAACATAGACTGGTGGTTGTGGGAAATCCTGTTTTGTAATTTCTGTATATCTCCTAAAATCAGTAAATCTGCTTTTTGCCTTTGTACTTGTGTGTGTTTTTGTATATTGTACTGAAATTCACCACCTGACACCAATATGCATATCCTCTGAATATTTACGCAAATGAAAAAGGCCTACACAGAGTAGTTAATCTTTTCAACACAATTTAACAACTACACTCTGGCCCTGTACACACTGAGGTACAACTCATTTGACAAAAAGGTGTGATACCACAGATATTCTTGAGAAGCTGTCAAATGTGTTGTACATCAGTATAAACTGAGTGTTTATGGGGCCAATACCACTTTCAATCCTCACATCCTGACCTCAAAGAAGTGGCAAATGAAATAGCTCTATTAAAACAAGGACAACGCTGCAAAGTAACAGTCATTGATAATTGAATGGCTCTACCCTTAGGAAACACAGTTGACTTTTCAGACTGTTAGACAGTACACACTCTCACACACAAATACACACACTATCACATCTTATTTAACCAAGAAAGACTCATTTGTCGTATGGATTTCAAACGGATCCCACTCAGACCTCTGACCCACCAGTGGAGGGTCCTGACTGTCAGTCTCTTAGCTCTGGGGATGGAAGGCCAGCCAGGTGTGATGGCTCTCAGACTGCCTTGTCATGCTGTTATCGGTTGTTATTTGGACTCTGAACAAAGTTGACGGAGTAGGATCCAGTGCCCGAATCCTGGTTCACCTGGAAGTTTGAGGTGGACAGACCAAAAGGCCGTAGGAACATATTGCCCAAGTCCTTCAGCTTGCCTATGGACAAACAGACAGGGAAAGGCTAAATACATGAAGGCTAAATTATGACAAAAATTGTGATGAAAACAATTAAATGAACAATAACACATGAAAACATTTCCATTTAGGTCAGTATTGTCTACTGACAATTGCAAATGAGAGAATACTACAATATACACTTATCTCCGTCCTACTACACAGCCTTAGTACATTAGTACTGAGCAGTTTTTCCCAGCACAGCTCCAAGGCTCTTACTGTAGTAAAATCAATTGGAAATGTTGGTTAAACAGCCTCTCTCCTGCTTTGTGGTCAATTTCAATTCCAAGCATTCAATCTGTTTCACACTTCCAGCCTAGTGAGTAACAGCTGGATCCACACGACCTTATAGGTGACCACGATGGAACAGAACCACCCTAACACTGAACTGGTATGTTGGGGCTACCCTCACCTGCTAACAATTTGATTGAACATATCACAGTGCACCATTCAGTGTTTCTTGCTGATCAGTGAATGCACTTTAGTCTCTAGCCTTTTGAAATGTTTCCCTGGGGGTGCAATCTACACAAAGCAAGAGAAAAGCAGTAGATGAAAAATACAAAAAAAGGTCTCATACCCATCATCTCTTCCTTCAGCTTCTCATTTCGCTCGTGGATCTGTTGTGGAAGCCTCTGTATGGAGGAGAGGGAAAGAGACAGTCAGTCAAGGTGAATGACTAGCCATGTGGCTGGTTACCACTATTCTGTGGCCCATCGTTTCACACACAGAACAGTGCACAGCAGATTTAATTTAGCTTCCTCTGATCTCACAACAACCTTTATTTGTTTGGAATGGAACTTCAAGGATATGGTGCTACTACTTTACCCCGTGGTTGTCTTGACAACATCACTGTGGTGGGACTATTGCATTACACTTGTCCTTAACCCCTGGACTAGAGCTAGTAACCTCAGACGTTGTAGTGGCAGGGAGGTAAACAGGTTTTCCCCACCAATCCATCACAGTAATTTCTCATTATCCACCTCAGGTCAGAAGGACCCCTTTACTCTGCTTTGTAATTACTGGCATATTATATCTAGGGTGCTGGTCTATACAGCATGCCTCCAAGGACATACAGCGCCTTCATAAAGTATTCACACTTTTCCACATTTTGTTGTGTTACAGTCTGATTTTAAAATGGATTAAATTGAGATTTCTTGTCACTGGCCTACAGTGCATTGAGAAAGTATTCAGACCCCTTGACTTTTTCCACATTTTGTTACGTTACAGCCTTATTCTAAAATGGATGCAATAGTTTTTTCCTCCTCATCAATCTACACACAATACCCCATAACAACAAAGCAAAAACAGGTTTTTAAATAAATAACTGAAATATCACATTTACATAAGTATTCAGACCCTTTACTCAGTATTTTGTTGAAGCACCTTTGGCAGCGATTACAGCCTTGAGTCTTGGGTATGACGCTACAAGCTTGGCACACCTGTATTTGGGGAATTTCTCCCATTCTTCTCTGCAGATCCTCTCAAGCTCTGTCAAGTTGGATGTGGAGTGTCGCTGAACAGCTATTTTCAGGTCTCTCCAGAGATATTCGATCAGGTTCAAGTCCGGGCTCTGGCTGGGCCACTCAAGGACATTCAGAGACTTGTCTCAAAGCCATTCCTGCGTTGTCTTGGCTGTGTGCTTAGGGTCGATGTCCTGTTGGAAGGAGAACCCATCGACCCAGTCTGAGGACCTGAGAACGCTGGAGCAGGTTTTCATCAAGGATCTCTCTGTACTTTGTTCCGTTCATCTTTCCCTTGATCCTGACTAGTCTCCCAGTCCCTGCCGCTGAAAAACATCCCCACAGCATGATGCTGCCACCACCATAGGGATGGTACCAGGTTTCCCCCAAACATGACGCTTGGCATTCAGACCAAAGAGTTCAATCTTGGTTTCATCAGACCAGAGAATCTTGTTTCTCATGGTCTGAGAGTCCTTTAGGTGCCTTTTGGCAAACTCCAAGCGGGCTGTCATGTGCCTTTTACTGAGGAGTGGCTTCCGTCTGGCCACTCTACCATAAAGGCCTGATTGGTGGAGTCCTGCAGAGATGGTTGTCCTTCTGGAAGATTATCCCATCTCCACAGAGGAACTCTGGAGATCTGTCAGAGTGACCATCGGTTTCTTGGTCACCTCCCTGACCAAGGCCCTTCTCCCCCGATTGCTCAGTTTAGCGGGCGGCCAGCTCTAGGAAGAGTCTTGGCGGTTTCAAACTTCTTCCATTTAAAAATGATGGAGGCCACAGAAATGTTTTGGTACCCTTCCCCAGATCTGTGCCGACACAATCCTGTCTCGGAGCTCTACGGACAATTCCTTCGACCTCATGGCTTGGTTTTTTCTCTGACATTCACTGTCAACTGTGGGACCTTATATAGACAGGTGTGTGCCTTTCCAAATCATGTCCAATCAATTGAATTTACCGCAGGTGGACTCCAATCAAGTTGTCAAAACATCTCAAGGATGATCAATGGAAACAGGATGCACCTGAGCTCAATTTCGAGTCTCATAGCAAAGGGTCTGAATACTTATGTAAATAAGGTATTTGTTTTAAATTTGTTACAAATTTGCTAACATTTCTAAAAACCTGTTTAGCTTTGTCATATGGGGTATTGTGTGTAGATTGATGAGGAAAAACATTAATTTAATCAATTTTAGAATAAGGCTGTAACGTAATAAAATGTGGAAAAAGTCAAGGGGTCTGAATACTTTCCGAATGCACTGTACACACAATACCCCATAATGTCAAAGTGGAATTATCTATTTCAAATTTTCTACAAATGAATTAATAATGAAAAGCTGAAATGTCTCGAGTCAATAAGTATTCAACCCCTTTGTTATGGCAAGCATAAATAAGTTCAGGAGTAAAAATGTGCTTAACAAGTCACATAATAAATTGCATGGACTCACTCTGTGTGCAATAATAGTGTTTAACCTCTTTTCGCTTAAAATGACATACACAAATCTCAGGACCTGAAGCAAGAATATACATATTCTTGATACCATTTGAAAGGAAACACTTTGAAGTTTGTGGAAATATGAAATTAACGTAGGAGAATATAACCTTAGGATGATAAATCAGAGCAAGATTACTGAATGTCAGTATATTATTTACCTTCAGAGGTGAATGTATCAAACCAGTTGCGGTGATACGTTTTTGTTGTTGTTGTGCACTCTCCTCAAACAATAGCATGGTATTTTTTTCACTGTAATAGCTACTGTAAATTGGACAGTGCAGTTAGATGAACAAGACTTTAAGCTTTCTGCCCATATAAGACATGTCTATGTCCCGGAAAGTTTGCTGTTATTTACAGTCATACTAATCACATTAGTGCACGTTAGCTCAACCGTCCCGTATATGGGACACCAATCCCGTAGAGGTTAACAAGATTTTTGAATGACTACCTCATCTCTGTACCCCACACATACAATTATCTATAAGGTCCCTCAGTCGAGCAGTGAATTTCAAACACAGATTCAACCACAAATACCAGGGAGGTTTTCCAATGCCTTGCAAAGAAGGGCACCTAATGGTAGATTTAAAAAAAGAACCAAAAAAAGAAGCATACATTGAATATCCCTTTGAGCATGGTGAAGTTATTAATTACACTTTGGATGGTGTATCAATACACCCAAAGATACAGGCGTCCTTCCTAACTCAGTTGCCGGAGAGGAAGGAACCGCTCAGGGATTTCACCATGAGGCCAATGGTGACTTTAAAACAGTCACCGAATTTAATGGCTATGATGGGAGATAACTGAGGGTGGATCAACAACATTGTAGTTACTTCACAATACTAACCTAATTGACAGAGTTAAAAGGAACCCTGCAGAATACACATATTCCAAAACATGTATCCTGTTTGCAACAAGACACTAAATAATATAATAATATGCCATTTAGCAGACGCTTTTATCCAAAGCGACTTACGTATGGGTGGTCCCGGGGATCGAACCCACTACCCTGGCGTTACAAGCGCCATGCTCTACCAATTGAGCTACAGAGGACCACACCACTAAAGTAATATTGCAAAAAATGTGGCAAAGCAATTTAACTTTTTGTCCTGAATACAAAAAATCTACGGAATGGAGCTAAACAGAGGCTAAATCCTAGAGGAAAATCTGGTTCAGTCTGCTTTCCACCAGACATTGGGAGATGAATTCACATTTCAGCAGGACAATAGCCTAAAACACAAGGCCAAATCTACACTGGAGTTGCTTACCATGAAGACAGTAAATGTTCCTGAGTGGTAGTTACAGTTTTTATTTAAATCTACTTGAAAATCTATGGCAAGACCTGAAAATGGCTGTCTAGCAATGATCAACAACCAATTTGACAGAGCTTGAAGAATTTTGAAAAGAATAATGGGCAAATGTTGCACAATCCAGGTGTGGAAAGCTTATAGACTTACCCAGAAAGACTCACAGCTGTAATCGCTGCCAAAGGTGCTTCTACAAAGTATTCTCAGGGGTGTGAATACTTATGTAAATGATATATTTCTGTATTTCATTTTCAATAAATTTGAAAATGTTAAGAAAATGTCTAAAAACAATTCACTGTCATTATGGGGTATTGTGTGTAGATTGGCAGATAAAAAAATATATTTAATCAATTTTTAATTCATGCTGTAACAAAACAACATGTGGAATAAGTCAAGGCTCTGTAACTGAAGGCTCTGTAACTGCTCTCATCTCGCATTATCCATTCTAGACCAAACAAAGGAAATGTGGAGCTGTTGGGAGGAATGGAGTTGATTCTCTGGTACGTGTGTGTGTATGTGTTGGGGCCGGGGGAGATAGACTAGACAGAGTATTTTGAGACCATTTAGTGTCTGCCGGTGTATTTTCATATGAAAGGAAGCAAAGCCTAAGTAACTGCACTATACTCCTTCCTCTCCGCATTTTATCAGTCTTCTCCTTGCCTCGATCTACTCTTCTATTTCAGGCCAGGCCAAGATGGGCCGACCGCGTTCCAAATGGCACCTAATTCCCTATAACGTGCACTATATTGTGCCCTACTTTGTAGAGCTGGGCGATATGGTCAAAAATGCATATTGCGATAAATTGCCTGAATTGATGCGAAAACGATAAATAGAACGATACGTTTACAACATTAACGTCGTGCACCACAGTTCTTTTTATTATTATATTTGAAACTACTACTACTACTAGTTTGATGGTTGTAGCCAACAATTGTCCCATTAACAACTACCCATATTAGCAAACGTACAGTGGGGGAAAAAAGTATTTAGTCAGCCACCAATTGTGCAAGTTCTCCCACTTAAAAAGATGAGAGAGGCCTGTAATTTTCATCATAGGTACACGTCAACTATGACAGACAAATAGAGAATTTATTTTCCAGAAAAACAAATTGTAGGATTTTTTATGAATTTATTTGCAAATTATGGTGGAAAATAAGTATTTGGTCACCTACAAACAAGCTAGATTTCTGGCTCTCACAGACCTGTAACTTCTTCTTTAAGAGGCTCCTCTGTCCTCCACTCGTTACCTGTATTAATGGCACCTGTTTGAACTTGTTATCAGTATAAAAGACACCTGTCCACAGCCTCAAACAGTCACACTCCAAACTCCACTATGTCCAAGACCAAAGAGCTGTCAAAGGACACCAGAAACAAAATTGTAGACCTGCACCAGGCTGGGAAGACTGAATCTGCAATAGGTAAGCAGCTTGGTTTGAAGAAATCAACTGTGAGAGCAATTATTAGGAAATGGAAGACATACAAGACCACTGATAATCTCCCTCGATCTGGGGCTCCACGCTAGATCTCACCCCATGGGATCAAAATGATCACAAGAACGGTGAGCAAAAATCCCAGAACCACACGGGGGGACCTAGTGAATGACCTGCAGAGAGCTGGGACCAAAGTAACAAAGCCTACCATCAGTAACACACTACGCCGCCAGGGACTCAAATCCTGCAGTGCCAGACGTGTCCCCCTGCTTAAGCCAGTACATGTCCAGGCCCGTCTGAAGTTTGCTAGAGATCATTTGGATGATCCAGAAGAGGATTGGGAGAATGTCATATGGTCAGATGAAACCAAAATAGAACATTTTGGTAAAAACTCAACTTGTCGTGTTTGGAGGACAAAGAATGCTGAGTTGCATCCAAAGAACACCATACCTACTGTGAAGCATGGGGGTGGAAACATCATGCTTTGGGGCTGTTTTTCTGCAAAGGGACCAGGACGACTGATCCGTGTAAAGGAAAGAATGAATGGGGCCATGTATCGTGAGATTTTGAGTGAAAATCTCCTTCCATCAGCAAGGACATTGAAGATGAAACGTGGCTGGGTCTTTCAGCATGACAATGATCCCAAACACACCGCCCGGGCAACGAAGGAGTGGCTTTGTAAGAAGCATTTCAAGGTCCTGGAGTGGCCTAGCCAGTCTCCAGATCTCAACCCCATAGAAAATCTTTGGAGGGAGTTGAAAGTCCGTGTTGCCCAGCGACAGCCCCAAAACATCACTGCTCTAGAGGAGATCTGCATGGAGGAATGGGCCAAAATACCAGCAACAGTGTGTGAAAACCTTGTGAAGACTTACAGAAAACGTTTGACCTGTGTCATTGCCAACAAAGGGTATATAACAAAGTGTTGAGAAACTTTTGTTATTGACCAAATACTTATTTTCCACCATAATTTGCAAATAAATTCATTAAAAATCCTACAATGTGATTTTCTGGATTTTTTTCCCTCATTTTGTCTTTCATAGTTGACGTGTACCTATGATGAAAATTACAGCCCTCTCTCATCTTTTTAAGTGGGAGAACTTGCACAATTGGTGGCTGACTAAATACTTTTTTCTCCCACTGTATTTCATTTCAAAAATGCACATTTCTCTAGTATAGGCTATTTATCGTAATGAACGATATCAGCAAAATGCCTGCGATTAGTAGTCCCCGCTCTACTACTTAGTGCACTATATATGTAATAAGGGTGCCATTTGGGATGCAAGTGCTGTGAGCTTGTGTTGTGTAAGCCGCCCCCTCATGGCTACATTGGTAAGAGCTGCTGCTTGGCTCCTGTTGTTATGCATGGCCTCATTCAGAACAAATAAGAACCCTTCTTTCCCCTTGACACAGATACAGCCAACTCCAACTACAGCACAGACAGCCTCATTGAATGGAAAGATGAGAAACACTTCTTTGTCCAAGCCATTTCAGTTTGCCTCACATCAATATTGCATGTTAAACAGTAATGCATGTTTTATTTGATTAACTTGAACCCTAGCTATTGAACGAGCAAGATCAATGAAATTGTCGGATAACTGGGCCTCATATAAAAATCTGGATTATTATGGTTCTTGTTTTTTCATCCAAGGCAACCCTAACAACATTCATTCAATGTTGGTAAGCAAGAAGAAAATGCAAAAACCAACCCTGCTACTATACTCTCCAATTGTTAAAAGTGAACTATGTGCATCTACTGAATAGTGACTGTTAAATGCAAGCTTTTTCTGTTCTGCTAAATCTTATCTTTGAGTTAAATGTCCGTTTTTGCCACTAACCATGCAGGCCTCTCTGGCTGCTGGCAGGTTTGGGTCTTTCTCCAGAGCAGCCTTGTAGTCTTCCAAAGCCTCATCCAGCTTGTCTGTTTTCTCATAGAGCTCTGCCCTCCGCAGGATCGCCCGCATGTAGTTTGGGTTCAACTCTATGGCTGGAGGTGAAGAAACAAGAAAACAATTGTTCAGAGTGCTAGTTATGTAGCAATGGGTATGAATATTCAAAATGTCATTCACCCAAATCTGCACCCGGTGTTGGTGATTTTGATAATAGCAACTGCAATTTACCGGATACACCTGGTTTGGGTGAACAGAAAATATGTAGAAACATGGGGTGTTCTGGAGTAGGCAGTGTGTTCACTAGAATACACTGGGAAAGTAGGACATCAGGTCCCAGACAGTTCAATCATCTGGCATGGTGGAATTACAATACATACAGATTTAACAGTCTCACCTTTTGTGCAGTCAGCGATGGCTTTCTCATTCTTATCCTATTGGGGGAGGGGGAAGGTTTTATTCAAACTCAGTCTGCATTTTGTTGTATATTTGTTTGGGTGGAAAAGTTATGAGATGATATCATCAACTCCAAATGACCTGTTGATGTCTTGACACATAGGACTAGAATGAATCAGGCAAGAGCATAGTTCCAATTCAAACCTGTAGTTACAGTAGAGTACCACTAGGTGTCACAAGAGCTCTGTGTCTCCACAATCTCTAAACTGTGCACCTGACTTTGCAATAGTAGAAGAGAATTGACTTGATACAATTATGTCATAAAAGGTAGACCTTATGTTATAATTTATATAGGCAGCCGTCAGAATATATTTTGACAAAACAAACTGAAATGTAGGAAACCTCAGGAGGGTTATAACAATCAACTAGATAAACTCAAGATAGGTCCTCAGAATTCCCCACTTGGTTAAGTTTATTGTTACAACCACTCTTACCAGGTGCAGGCGGGCAGCAGCACGGTTAGAGAAGAGAATAGCCCTCTCCTTGCTGTAACACACAGGGCACACTCCCAAAGCTGCCGTGTAAGACTCCTCTGCCTCAGTGTGCTCTAGGAAGATAAAGGGTCAGTCAATTCCTATTTGACAGGTTTCCTCCAACAGCCATCCTACAGCAGTTTAGCCTACAGCAGCCTACCTCCACTCTTGAACTGACTGTTCCCCTTGTCCTTTAGTGTCATACTCCCCTCTCTGCGGCTCTATGGCACAAAGGAAACAAACAAACACAAAAGACGGGGAGCTTTTGTAATGTCAACCTACGAACCACCAAATTATGGTTGAAAGTTGAAAAAAAAAAGCATCTTGCATTTTGGTGAGTTATTATTATTATAACAGAAACATGTTGTAGGAAACGAATGTTTAGACTAGGATAACATTCACCTCCTTTTCTTCCTCTGTCAGGTCTTTCTCCACTTCTCTCAGATACTCCTCATCAAACTCAGGAGCTGTGTTCTCTTCTCCTTTCAGTTCAGTATCAGAATCTCCCCCTTCAACTGCCACACTCTTGTCCTCTTCAGTGCACTCATCCCAACTCTCTTTCTCCTCCTCATCCATCCCTTCACCTCTCTCCCCCTCTTCATCTCCCAATATTGTAGTTCTCACCCCTGACAACTCAGCTTCTTCTCCTAACTCTGCATTGATGTGTTCTTTGTTCAATCTGACTCTCTCTTTCCTGTCTCCCTCTGCTCCCTGGCATAATGGTGGGTCTTCTGAACAGTCAGTCTTCCTTTCCTTGTCTGCTCCATCCAGAGACTCCTCACAGTCAAAAAAGGCATCGTCCTCCTGCTCAGTACCCCTGTGGGCTGCTGTGCTTTGGCTGTCTGGACATTCATGATGTTCGGATACTCTCATAGCCTTGGTCAGAGAGTTGGTCATCCTGTCAAGGAGCACCTCGGACTCCTTTTCTGCTGTGGAATCCATACAATTTTCTCCCTGTACAAAACTTCACATAAGAAGAAGGTGTTGTAGTCAGTTCTACATTCTGTCAATTTAACCTGCATCTCAGTTTAATCTCAGGATAGACTATGTCACAGTGCACTGAGATACCAGTGACCAGAGATAAGATAATTCACATAGCTAGCTGGATCAGTGGTCTCGAGCGCTCAATCTCAGCTAGCAGGGTGATTCTCATTACAACAGTTTTAAAATGTCTGTAGCAAATTGAGTTTCAAAACCATGATGCATCTGCAAAAATCAACTATCATTCTGAGGACTAAGATGTTTATTTTTTGGGAAAGTGTCTTATTTTAAATACACTGCTCAAAAAAATTAAGGGAACACTTAAACAACACAATTTAACTCCAAGTCAATCACACTTCTGTGAAATCAAACTGTCCACTTAGGAAGCAACACTGATTGACAATAAATTTCACATGCTGTTGTGCAAATGGAATAGACAACAGGTGGAAATTATAGGCAATTAGCAAGACACCCCCAATAAAGGACTGTTTTGCAGGTGGTGACCACAGACCACTTCTCAGTTCCTATGCTTCCTGGCTGATGTTTTGGTCACCTTTGAATGCTGGCGGTGCTTTCACTCTAGTGGTAGCATGAGACGGAGTCTACAACCCACACAAGTGGCTCAGGTAGTGCAGCTCATCCAGGATGGCACATCAATGCGAGCTGTGGCAAGAAGGTTTGCTGTGTCTGTCAGCGTAGTGTCCAGAGCATGGAGGCGCTACCAGGAGACAGGCCAGTACATCAGGAGACGTGGAGGAGGCCGTAGGAGGGCAACAACCCAGCAGCAGGACTGCTACCTCCGCCTTTGTGCAAGGAGGAGCAGGAGGAGCACTGCCAGAGCCCTGCAAAATGACCTCCAGCAGGCCACAAATGTGCATGTGTCTGCTCAAACGGTCAGAAACAGACTCCATGAGGGTGGTATGAAGGCCCGACGTCCACAGGTGGGGGTTGTGCTTACAGCCCAACACCGTGCAGGACGTTTGGCATTTGCCAGAGAACACCAAGATTGGCAAATTCACCACTGGCGCCCTGTGCTCTTCACAGATAAAAGCAGGTTCACACTGAGCACGTGACAGACGTGACAGAGTCTGGAGACGCCGTTGAGAACGTTCTGCTGCCTGCAACATCCTCCAGCATGACCGGTTTGGCGGTGGGTCAGTCATGGTGTGGGGTGGCATTTCTTTGGGGGGCCGCACAGCCCTCCATGTGCTCGCCAGAGGTAGCCTGACTGCCATTAGGTACCGAGATGAGATCCTCAGACCCCTTGTGAGACCATATGCTGGTGCGGTTGGCCCTGGGTTCCTCCTAATGCAAGACAATGCTAGACCTCATGTGGCTGGAGTGTGTCAGCAGTTCCTGCAAGAGGAAGGCATTGATGCTATGGACTGGCCCGCCCGTTCCCCAGACCTGAATCTAATTGAGCACATCTGGGACATCATGTCTCGCTCCATCCACCAACGCCACGTTGCACCACAGACTGTCCAGGAGTTGGTGGATGCTTTAGTCCAGGTCTGGGAGAAGATCCCTCAGGAGACCATCCGCCACCTCATCAGGAGCATGCCCAGGCGTTGTAGGGAGGTCATACAGGCACGTGGAGGCCACACACACTACTGAGCCTCATTTTGACTTGTTTTAAGGACATTACATCAAAGTTGGATCAGCCTGTAGTGTGGTTTTCCACTTTAAATTTTGAGGATGACTCCAAATCCAGACCTCCATGGGTTGATACATTTGATTTCCATTGATAATTTTTGTGTGATTTTGTTGTCAGCACATTCAACTATGTAAAGAAAAAAGTATTTAATAAGATTATTTCATTCATTCAGATCTAGGATGTGTTATTTTAGTGTTCCCTTTATTTTTTTGAGCAGTGTACATTAACATTTAACAGATTTTTTTTAAATTGTCACCCCACAATCTCATTACCGAAATGAGTCCGGACTAAATTCTCGGGTCCTTTTATGCAATTTTTTATTTAGAAAAACCTAACTTATTTGAATAAAACAAAATACAGAGTGTACAAAGCATTAGGAACACCTGCTCTTTCCATGACATAGCTTTCACCTGGTCAGTCTATGATCCCGTCAGTGTATATGAAGGTGTTGGATTGTAGCTTGAAATATGTTCAGAACCTAACAAAGGGGAGGAGACAGGTTAAAGAAAGACGTTTAAGCCTTGAGACAATTGAGACATGGATTGTGTTTGTGTGCCATTCACAGGGTGAATGAGCAAGACAAAAAATATAAGTGCCTTTGAACGGGGTACGGTAGTAGGTGCCATGCACACCGGTTTGTGTCAAGAACTGCAACACTAATGGGTTTTTCACGCTCAACAGTTTCCCATGTTTATCATGAATGGTCCACCACCCAAAGGACAGTCAGCCAACTTGACAAAACTGTTGGAAGCATTGGAGTCAACATGGGCCAGCATCACTGTGGAACGCTTGACACCTTTTAGAGTCCATGACCTGACAAATTGAGGCTGTTCTGAGGGCAAAAAGGGGTGCAACTCAATATTAGGAGTTGAGGCTATTATAGCAGCAAAGGGGGGACCAACTGCATATTAATGCCCATGATTTTGGAATGAGATGATCGACAAGCAGGTGTCCACATACTTTTGGTCATGTAGTGTATTTATTTTCAAGGACCATCAACTTGTAATAGTACCTATTATGCAATTGTTTCTAGTCGCCACCAGATGGCAGGATATTGCCACAACCTCAAAAAAACAACAACTACCTTACAAGTTGTTTCAAGACTTATTTACTACATACACTATACATATACATGACCAAAGATATGTGGATACCTGCTCCTGGAACATCTCATTCCAAAATCATGGGCATTAATATGGAGTTGGTCCCCCCTTTGCTGCTATAACAGTCTCCACTCTTCTGGGAAGGCTTTCCACTAGATGTTGGAACATTGCTGCGGGGACTTGCTTCCATTCAGCCACAAGAGCAATAGTGAGGTCGGGCACCGATGTTGGGCGATTAGACCTGGCTCGCAGACGGCGTTCCAATTTATCCCAAAGGTGTTCGATGGGGTTGAGGTCAGGGCTCTGTGCAGGCCAGTCAACTTCTTCCACACCGATAATTTCTGTATGGACCTCGCTTTGTTCACGGGGGCATTGTCATGCTGAAATAGGAAAGGGCCTTCCCCAAACTGTTGCTACAAAGTTGGAAGCACAGAATCGTCTAGAATGTCATTGTATGCTGTAGCTTTAAGACTTCCCTTCACTGGAACTAAGGGGCCTAGCCCGAACCATGAAAAACAACCCCTGACCATTATTCCTCCTGCACCAAACTTTACAGTTGGCACTATGCATTGGGGCAGTGAGCGTTGCCTGGCATCCGCCAAACCCAGATTCGTCCATCGGACTGCCAGATGGTGAAGCGTGATTCATCACTCCAGAGAACGCGTTTCCACTGCTCCAGAGTCCAATGGCGGCGAGCTTTACACCACTCCAGCCAACACTTGACATTGCGCATGGTGATCTTAGGCTTGTGTGCGGCTGCTCGGCCATGGAAACCCATTTCATGAAGCTTCCGACAAACAGTTATTGTGCTGACGTTGCTTCCAGAGGCAGTTTGGAACTCGGTAGTGAGTGGTGCAACCGAGGACAGACGATTTTTAGGAGCTACGTGCTTCAGCACTCGGCGGTCCTGTTCTGTGAGCTTGTGTGGCCTACCACTTTGCGGCTGAGCCGTTGTTGCTCCTAGAAGTTTCCACTTCACAATAACAGCACTTACAGTTGACCAGGGCAGCTCTAGCAGGGCAGAAATTTGACAAACTGACTTGTTGGAAAGGTGGCATCCTATGACGGTGCCATGTTGAAAGTCACTGAGCTCTTCAGTAAGGCCATTCTACTGCCAATGTTTGTCTATGGGGATTGCATGGCTGTGTGCTCGATTTTATACATCTGTTAGCAACGGGTGTGGCTGAAATAGCCGAATCCACTAATTTGAAGGGGTGTCCACATATATATATATAGTGTATATGAGTGGTAAATCAGTACTGATGATGTTGTAATTTGAGCAGTGATGAGCAGAGTTTTAGGACATACTGGTGAACACACATTTCCCATTCACATTCCTACACAATTTTTGAATGTAGAAAATGCTCTGTTATTCAATTAAATAAAAATGTTTCTCCATGAAGTAATCCAACAATGTGTACTCCGCCATCTTGTCTTTTTAAAATCTTCCCATTGATTGAGAGGCAAGTGTCATCATGACATGCGGCACTTTGGGGTGGACACCTACCTGTCTCAATCAATAAGAGAACATTTGAAATAGACAAGATGGCGGCGTACACATTATTGGATTACTTCATGGAGAAACATTTTTATTTAATTGAATAACAGAGCATTTTCTACATTCAAACACACCCCCTGCAACTACACAGTGAAGTTTAGAAGACGCGCTTGTCTTCCAAGTCAGGAATTGAGGAAGTATCGCCAAGTAAAGGTTGGTCGAACATTCTCTGTGCTATGCTTTACACTACCTACTGTGTAAAGCCTGTATGGAAGCATTCATATACAGTGCCTTCAGGAAGTATTCACACCCCTTGACTTTTTCCACATTTTGTTGTGTTACAGCCTGAATTTAAAATTGATTGCATTTAGAATTTTTTTTGTCACTGGCCTCACACAATACACCATAATGTCAATGTGGATTTATGTTTTTCAAAATGTTTTACAAATTAATTAAAAATGAAAAGCTGAACTGTATTGAGTCAATAAGCATTCAACTTCTTTTATGGCAAGCCTAAATACGTTCAGGAGTAAAAATGTGCTTAACAAGTCACATAATATGTTACATGCACTCACTGTGTGCAATAATAGTGTTTAATATGATTTTTGAATGACTACCTCATCTATGTACCCCACACAAACAATTATTTGTAAGGTCCCTCAGTCGAGCAGTGAATTTCAAACACAGATTCAACCACAAAGCACCTATTGGTAGATGGGTCAAAATAATAATAAGTAGACATTGAATATCCCTTTGAGCATGGTGAAGTTATTAATTACACTTTTGATGTTGTATCAATACACCCAGTCACTACAAAGATAAAGGCGTCCTTCCTAACTCAGTTGCTGGAGTTAGTTATTTTCAAGCATAGTGGTGGCTGCATCATGTTATGGGTACGCTTGTAATCATTAAGGACTGGGGAGTTTTTCAGGATAAAAATTAATAAATAAATAAAAGGAATGGAGCTAAGCACAGGCAAAATCCTAAAGGAAAACCTGGTTCAGTCTGCTTTCCAACAGACACTGGGAGATTAATTTACCTTTCAGCAGTACAATAACCTAAAACACAAGGCCAAATCTACACTGGAGTTGCTTACCAAGAAGACAGTGAATGTTCCTGAGTGGCCAAGTTACAGTTGTGACTTAAATTTACTTGAGAATCTATGGCAAGACCTGAAAATGGTTGTCTAGCAATGATCAACAACCAATTTGACAGAGCTTGAAGAATTTTGAAAAGAATAATGGGCAAATGTTGCACAATCCAGGTGTGTAAAGCTCTTAGACTTAGCCAGAAAGACAAACAGCTGTAATCACTGCCAAAGGTGATTCTACAAAGTATTGACTCAGGGGTGTGAATACTTACGTCTGCTAAATAACTAAAATGTAAATGTGATATTTCTGTATTTCATTTTCAATAAATTTCTAAAAACATTACTTTGTCATTATGGGGTATTGTGTGTAGATGGGTGAGAAACGAATGTAATTAATTTTTAATTCTGTCTGTAACACAACAAATGTGGAATAAGTCAAGGGGCACTGTATCCCTGCCGTTTAAGCCTCTTGTTGTCAGCGCGCTCTCTAACACGAATGTAAAGGCATGGACACTCTTTAACTTCTAGCTACAAAACTGTTAACATAATATTAGTATTATGTTTGCTTATCTGGCAGCAAAAAACATTTTTACTTCAGCGATAAAGCTAACGTTAGCTTGCTAGCTAGTCACCTAAGTAATGCTAGCTAGCATAATGCTAGCTAACAGTTACAGACCCAAATTATACACATTGTGACATATTAATTATGTATTCTATATATATTTCAATACTTGAAGC
This sequence comes from Coregonus clupeaformis, assembly GCF_020615455.1. Classification (NCBI taxonomy): domain Eukaryota; kingdom Metazoa; phylum Chordata; class Actinopteri; order Salmoniformes; family Salmonidae; genus Coregonus; species Coregonus clupeaformis. The sequence continues at coordinate 51,507,863 of NC_059200.1, read as the reverse complement.
TAAATTACTTCTACCCCAACGTAAACATATATTCAAAAAATTGTTCGGTAAGGAGTATAATATTGCATATTTACGATTTAGTACATTCCTACCTCTACTCACGATGACGTTTCCTCTGTAAACAGCGCTTCCGCTTGCTTATCCAATCACATAAGGGTTACGACCCCGAGGAACTCTGGGAGATGTAGTCATTAAGGAAACACTTGGCTTTTTTTATTTTTTATTTATTTAACCTTTATTTAACCAGGTAAGCCAGTTGCGAACAAGTTCTCATTTACAACTGCGACCTGGCCAAGATAAAGCAAAGCAGTGCGATAAAAAAAAACAACACAGAGTTACATATGGGGTAAACAAAACATAAAGTCAAAAATACAACAGAAAATATATATATACAGTGTGTGCAAATGTAGCAAGTTATGGAGGTAAGGCAATAAATAGGCCACCGTTTAGTATTAACACTGGAATGATAGATGTGCAAGAGATGATGTGCAAATGAATGTTTCACATAAATACTGTCTATGTTTCATCACATAATTATTATTTGGTTTCACCCTGAGGATAACCATTAAAAACCTACTAATCAGTGAATTAATCTCTCTAAATTCTGGGGAGAGAAAACGTTTTTGTAATGTTTCCCTAATGTTTGAGTGTCCAGTTTTCCGTTAGTTAGGGGAACATTCTATCTATGTTAGCAAGAATGTTCTAATATTTTGGTGTTAAAGTTAGGTGAACATTCCCTTAATGTCAAGCAGAACTTATCTAGAACATGGTTGCAATGTTCATAGAATATTCTACATTAATGTTCTAGACGTGTTATATGGGACATTGCAAGAGCATTCATGTGTCCAGTTTTCTGAGGGTTAGGAGAATATTCCCTCAACGTCCCACCAAACATACACACACACAGTGTGTTTAAGATAGTGTTTTCAATTTACATATTTGACACAGATGATTACATTGTGCATGTTCATTTAAATCAAATCAAATCAAATTTTATTTGCCACATGCGCCGAATACAACAGGTGTAGACCTTACAGTGAAATGCTTACTTACAAGCCCTTAACCAACAATGCAGATAAGTAAAAAATTAAAGCAAATCATTTATACAGTAATTGTTATTCAACATGTCCTCACCTGGGCTTTGAACTCACAAACCTCTTGGTTCATAATACTCAGATCTTCTTGCTACGCCACCATGGCTGTGTCAGTTAGCAGTTAATTTGACTATTCTCTCATCATTGATTTGATTTCCTTATTTCAACAATTTAAGGGATTTCTGTATAGTTGTCTAATGTTTTTGGGGCATATTAATCTGTTTTAATGATACTCCTGAATCACTATGATCAATACTAGTTTTTCTTGAGTGTACTTTTAACAGAGCTCAGATTTACTTCAAAGTGTATTCACCCTATTGCTTAGACATATCAAGTTGTTTCATATATACAAAAGTGCCTTGTTCAGATGGGTTAGGGTTTCTTCTGGACAGGGCCTAACTATACTGGCCCAATAAGCACATATCCCTTATTGGGACAGTCATTGTTGCTGGTGGGAGTAACCCTACTCATTTTTGCCACGTTAGGAGAATATTCCATCAACGTCCCACCAAACATTCACAGAAAATGGTTGCCATATTCTCAGAATATAAGATATTAACCCCTTAATAGCCCCATATGTTCTGTGTATGTTTGGTGGGATGTTGATGGAATATTCTCCAAACCCACAGAAAACTCGACACATAAATGTTCTTGCAACGTTCCCATGAAACGTGTTTAGAACATTATTTTATATTCTGAGAACATGGTAACCACGTTCTGGGTAAGTTATATTTTACATTAAGGGAATGGACTCTTGGAAATATTCCTTGCACATCACGGAAACGTTCCTATGAAAACATTAGTTGTATCCCGTGCGGCTCAGTTGGTAGAGCATGGCACTTGCAATGCCAGGGTTGTGGGTTCAATTCCTGCGGGGACCAGTATGAAAATGTATATGTATGCTCTGGATAAGAACATCTGCTAAATGACTGAAATGTTAATGACCTAATGAGACTCTTAAAGGAAGATTCTCTAAAGCTGTGGGAATGTTTGCTGGGATCTGTGTGAAGATTAGCCCACATTCTGTTTATTGAAGGGCTCTGGAATCAATGAACGGGCTTGGTTGAACTGGTTGGTGACGGAGTGGAGAGAAGGTTATTTGACTGGATAAAACCCTGTCTCAGTCATTTCTCATTTGTGGAGCCCAGCTAGCTCTAAAACATTCATCATCAAGATCACTTTTTTCTATTTGCCAGAAAAAGTCAGAAATATGTATAAGAGATAGTATTTTTTTTACATAGTACTTGCTCTACAAATCAAAATTCTGGTATCTTGTGTACAAATTATAAAAGTAGTGGGGCCATTTTGGAAGGGAGAAAAGGGTATTATTGAGATCAAATGACATGGACAGATACATCCTCAAAATGTGCTTTATAGCTGAATGCTGACATAGAAAATGTCTCTCTCACATTCTCTGCTGAACATCTATTTTTATGATGTACACAGTATGCTGTTTCACTGAATGAATTAGGGACATATTTGCAAAGGAGTGTGTTCTTGACCCTGATGTTAAACATCCTGCATTGACCTCTGCTTCTATGATTTCATGCTGCCATGGAACAGACAGTGCTGAAGATCATTACTTGCATCATTCTATAACCACTTCAGGCTACCAAATTCCACAAGACCCAGACAAACATGTGTTGCCACACTTAATAAGGAGCTTATTTTCTGGTCCTGACCATTCTCACCTAGCGAATGCTGTTGGTCACCCACAATAAATATTGTTGATACTGGAATGTGTGATCTTATAAGAATCCATAAATATTTGTCCCATGCCCTTAAAAGGAGGGTGTTATAACTTTCATTACAATAATGAAACTGAGAAATGATGAGGAACAGCCAGGAACGTTCTTAAATCACATTTATTTAACCTCCGCACCCAAAACCATTTAAAAAATAACAATGTACTACAAATCCATTTCTTTACACAGATATCACCTCTGTGCTGTCTTACCTGTGTCTGCTGGACAGAATATACAGTGAATGGAAGGAGTAATGGAGTACTATATTGTACATTTCTAAAGGTCTGTTCTCCCTCACTTAGTCCAGCTGGTAATACACACCATAGTGGTATAAGAAATATTAAAAGTCATCATTTGTCTGAATTAAAAAGATTGCTACATTTTAATATGACTACATATTTTCAAGAGGGCTAACAACTATTATCATTATCAGTAATGTTTCTGAATTAAAGCATTTTATTTGACAATATACTTAAATTTAGATCCATCTTAGAGCTTTAGAACTTGCAAGAAAGGAATTTCACTGTACTTGTGCACGTGACATTAAAACTTGAAATCTGAACAGCCAGTCTTTGATTTTAATTTCATTTAATATATGTAATTTAAATCTTAAATCGGCATAGTTATGTTTTTACTGCACTGTCCCTCTAAATTGTTTGAGATAAAAAGCAAATTCCCTCCTTAAATAAAACAACATTTTCTATCACATATATAGACATCTAAATGAATAAATACAATATCAATCCCAAGTTTAGCAGATGTGAGCAACAAACGCAGCAATACGATACTGTAAATCAAGATAGATCACACATACACAGTACCAGTCAAAAGTTTGGCACACCTACTCATTCAAGGGTTTTTCTTTATTTTGACTATTTTCATCATTGTAGAATAATAGTGAAGACATCAAAACTATGAAATAACACATATGGAAATATGTAGTAACCAAAAGTGTTAAACAAATCAAAATATATTTTATATTGGTGGACCAAACTCTTGATGACAGCTTTGCACACTCTTGGCATTCTCTCAACCAGCTTCATGAGGAATGCTTTTCCAACAGTCTTGAAGGACTTCCCACATATGCTGAGCACTTGTTGGCTGCTTTTCCTTCACTCTGCGTTCCAACTCATCCCAAACCATCTCAATTGAGTTGAGGTCGGATGATTGTGGAGGCCAGGTCATCTGATGCAAGACTCCATCACTCTCCTTGGTCAAATAGCCCTTACACAGCATGGAGGTGTGTTTTTGGTCATTGTCCTGTTGAAAAACAAATTATAGTCCCACTAAGCGCAAACCAGATGGGATGGCGTATCGCTGCAGAATGCTGTGGTAGCCATACTGGTTAAGTGTGCCTTGAATTCTAAATAAATCACAGACAGTGTCACCAGCAAAGCACCCCCACACCATCACGCCTCCTCCTCCATGCTTCATGGTGGGAACCACACATGCGGAGATCATCCGTTCACCTACTCTGCGTCTCACAAAGACACAGCGGTTGGAACCAAAAATCACCAATTTGGACTCATCAGACCAAAGGACAGATTTCCACCAGTCTAATGTCCATTGCTCGTGTTTCTTGGCCCACGCAAGTCTCTTCTTATTATTGGTGTCCTTTAGTAGTGGTTTCTTTGCAGCATTCAACCATTTATATGAAGGCCTGATTCACACAGTCTCCTCACGCAGTTACTTGAACTCTGTGAAGCATTTATTTGGACTGCAATCTGAGGTGCAGTTAACTTTAATGAACTTATCCTCTGCAGCAGAGGTAACTCTGAGTCTTCCTTTCCTGTGGCGGTCCTCATGAGAGCCAGTTTCATCATAGCGCCTGATGGTTTTTGCGACTGCACTTTTAGAAACTTTAAAAGTTCTTGAAATTTTCCGGATTGACTGACCTTCATATCTTAAAGTAATGATGGACTGTCATTTCTCTTTGCTTATTTGAGCTGTTCTTGCCATAATACGGACTTGGTTTTTTACCAAATAGGGCTATCTTCTGTATACCATCCCTACCTTGTCGCAACACAACTGATTGCCTGAAATGCATTAAGAAGGAAAGAAATTCCACAAATTAACTTTTAACAAGGCACACCTGTTAATTGAAATGCAGTCCAGGTGACTACCTCATGAAGCTGGTTGAGAGAATGCCAAGAGTTTGCAAAGCTATCATCAAGGCAAAGGGTGGCTGCTTCGAAGAATCTCAAATTTGTTTAACACTTTTTTGGTTACTACATGATTCCATATGTGTTATTTCATTGTTTTGATGTCTCCAGTATCATTCTACAATGTAGAAAATAGTAAAATAAAGAAAGACCCTTGAATGAGTAGGTGTGTCCAAAGTTTTGACTGGTACTGTATATACATGCCTCCATACAATAAGATTGCATTTTTAATATTACATTACACAGTGGCTGTTATGGAATATTACGTATACATTCTTAAATTGAGAGAACAAACACAAATGCACATGGGGATTGATGTCAATAATGAACCTGAATGATCTCAACACAATGCTTTCAACAGCCTTGACTGGGCAGCCAGCTAGCATACAGAAATGTTTCACTAAACATACAAATAGAACAAATACATTATGACAAGAAGAATATGTCTCACCCTCAAAGATATTAGAGACAATTGTATTTTATACACGCTGAGTGTACGAAACATTAGGAATACCTTCCTATTATTGAGTTGCACCCCCTTTTGCCCTCAGAACAGCCTCAATTTCTCAGGGCATGGACTCTACAAGGTGTCGAAAGCGTTCCACAGGGATGCTGGCCCATGTTGACTCCACTACTTCCCACAGTTGTGTCAAGTTGTCTGGATGTCCTTTGGGTGGTGGACCATTCTTGATACACATGTGAAAACCCAGCAGCGTTGCAGTTCTTGACACAAACCGGTATGCCTGGCACCTACTACCATACGCCGTTCAAAGGCACTTAAATATTTTGTCTTGCCCATTCACCCTTTGAATGGTACACATACACAATCCATGTCTCAATTGTCTCAAGGCTTAAAAATCATTCTTTAACTTGTCTCCTCCCCTTCATCTACACTGATTGAAGTGGATTTAACAAGTGACATCAATAAGGGATCATAGCTTTCACTTGGATTCACCTGGTCAGTCTATGTCATGGAAAGGTGTTCCTAATTTTTTGTACTCTACGCGTATGTTGTGATGCAGAGCAGTGCAACCAAAGTCAAAACGTGGGCAAAGTTGGTCCCTTTCAAGGGCCTAGTTACAGTTTTTATATCGCTTTGGTGCAATTTTCACAAGTATGTGGTACATTTTCACAACTCTTAGTACAAAACTAAAAACAGATCATAAAAAAGGCAGTTGTTTCAAAAGTCTAAGCACATTTTCAATTGACTAAGTGTTTCATCTAGAAAAACATGTTTCACATTGCAATACATGTTCATATAAAGTCATTACTTTTGATATGATTCTCTTCTCTTTTGTTAAGAGAAATTTACTATTACTTAATCCGACTGCTTTTAATTGATGATTACTTAAATGTTTGGTAAACCTATAGATTTTACATGTAAATTGGTTTGTCTACTACAGATTTTGAGAACTACATAATGAAAATGTATGTTTGTAAAGTAGACACATAAAAGGTATGATATATATATATATATATATATATATATATATACTCTAATGTACTACTTTTATGATTTTACTTCACAGTACACTTTTTAAAAATCTGATATTGACAAGATCAGAGATGTACTGTATGTAACAAATCAACATTTATTGGGGCTTTATTAAAATTGCATTGGCCAGTACAGTACTGTAATACCATAATATTTGCCATTTACGTAGCAGACACTTTTATCCAAAGTGAAAACAGTGCACACATTTTGGTATGTGACCCCAGTCGGAATCGAACCCACAACTCTAGTGTTGCTTGGTAGCAGCAAGTAGCCTGGCGGTTAAAAGAGTGTTGGGCCTGTAACCGAAAGGTAGCTGGTTCTAATCCCAGAGCCGGCAAAGTGAAAAAATCTGCCATTCTGCCCTTGAGCAAGGCAGTTAAACAACAACTGCTCGCTGATGTCAATTAAGGCAGCCCCCTGCACCTCTCTGATTCAGAGGGGTTAGGTTAAATGCGGAAGACACATTTCAGTTGAATGCATTCAGTTGTGCATCCCCTTTTCCTAATCCCATGCTCTTATGAACTGAGCCATGTACAGGACAAATAAAACACACGATTACAATACAGTTGGAAGATGTATGATTGCTATCTCCATGAGGGTAACACCCTCCTTCAGGCTTGGATTCGCCATGCCAAAAGCTTTTTCCCCAGTTGCACGAACAATGAGGATATTTACTGTAAACCTGTGCCTGTTAAACATTGTTTCTTTCAATTCTTTAATTTAATTACATTGTGAAATATGTCTTCAATGGTCACACCTGTCACGATCGTTTAAAGATTGGTCGAACCAAGCCGCAGCGTGATAAGCGTACATGTTTATTATAACTGTGCAAACACGACAAAACAACAAACAAACGATACGTGAAGTCTTAAGGTTACACACAACAAACCTATACGGAACAAGATCCCACAACCCACTAGTGCCAACAGGCTACCTAAGTATGGACCCCAATCAGAGACAATGAGCTACAGCTGCCTCTGATTGGGAACCACCCTGGCCAACATAGATCTAAACGATCTAGAAACTAAACATAGAAAACACAACATAGAAACTACACACCCTGGCTCAACATTTAAGAGTCCCCAGAGCCAGGGCGTGACAGTACCCCCCCCCAAAGGTGCGGACTCCGACCGCGCAACCTAAACATAACAGGGTAGGGGCCGGGTGGGCATTCCGCCTCGGAGGCGGAACCGGCTCCGGGCGTGACCACCACCTATTATCCGCCTCCCTGTTGCGCCCCTGGTCTGGTCTGGACCTCGGCGCGCTGCTTCCCCTCTCCTTCCTCCCACAAAGTACCAAGCCCTGTCTGGACCCTGGTGTGGGAGACCCCGAACCTAGAGAGGGGCTGACGTCTGGGTCTGGACTGGAACCGCTGACTGGAGCTGGACCCGACGACGGTGGAGCGAACTGCTCTGACTCCGGCGTGGAGCCGCTGACCGGAGCTGGATCAGGCACCGGTGGAGCGGACTGCTCTAGCTCCGGAGTGGAGCAGCTGACCGATGCCGGACCAGGCACCAGTGGAACAGGCACGGGCCGTGCCGGACTGGACCCACGCACCACTGGCTTGATGCGAGGAGCAGGAACAGGCCGGACCAGGCTGGCGACGCGCACCACTGGTTTGGTGCGAGGGACAGGAACAGGCCGGACCGGGCTGGAGACGCACACCACTGTCTTGGTGCGAGGGACAGGAACAGGCCGGACCGGGCTGGAGACGTGCACCACTGGCTTGGTGCGGGGAGCAGGAACGGGCCGGGCCGGACTAGGAACATGCCCCACTGGCTTGGTGCGGGGAGCAGGAACGGGCCGGGCTGGACTGGGAACACGCACCACTGGCTTGGTGCGGGGAGCAGGAACGGGCCGGGCCGGACTGGGAACACGCACCACTGGCTTGGTGCGGGGAGCAGGAACGGGCCATACTGGACTGTGGAGGCGGACTGGAGGTCTGGAGCGGAGAGCTGACACAACCCGTCCTGGCTGGATGCCTACTTCCACACAATATGTGTGAGGCATTAGCACAGGACGTACGGGGCTGTGCACGCGTACTGGCGATACAGTACGTAGCACCGGCGCAGGATATACGGGACCGAGGAGGCGTACTGGAGACCACGAGCGTTGAGCCGGCACACCCCGTCCTGGCTGAATGCCCATCTTCGCACGACACGTGCGTGGTGCTAGCACAGGACGTACAGGACTGTGCCGGAACACTCGCGGCAGAGTACGTAGCTCCGCATAACACGGAGCCTGCCCAGTCACACGCTTCCTTGCATGAGTACGGGAAGTTGGCTCTGCTCTAACACTAGGCTCCGCCAACCACCCTTTTAGCCCCCCCAAAAAAATGTATTGGGGCTGTTTCTCGGGCTTCCTCCTCGGCCGGCACCTTCTGCGTTGCCGCCGCTGCTCCTCTCTATAGCGCGCCTCCACTGTCTCCTCCCAAGGACGGCGATCCATTCCGGCCTGAATCTCCTCCCAAGTCCAGGATCCCTTCCCGTCGAGGATCTCCTCCCAGGTCCAGGCTGTCTGCTCCTGGACACGCTGCTTGGTCCTCATTTGGTGGGATCTTCTGTCACGATCGTTTAAAGATTGGTCGAACCAAGGCGCAGCGTGATAAGCGTACATGTTTATTATAACTGTGCAAACACGACAAAACAACAAACAAACGATACGTGAAGTCTTAAGGTTACACACAACAAACCTATACGGAACAAGATCCCACAACCCACTAGTGCCAACAGGCTACCTAAGTATGGTCCCCAATCAGAGACAACGAGCTACAGCTGCCTCTGATTGGGAACCACCCTGGCCAACATAGATCTAAACGATCTAGAAACTAAACATAGAAAACACAACATAGAAACTACACACCCTGGCTCAACATTTAAGAGTCCCCAGAGCCAGGGAGTGACAACACCTTTGATCACACATGGGATAATAGAAATTATGAAAATGTGATGTTCAGTCAATTTTAATGGGTAGTGCAAGTGTTTTGCCTAATGTGAAAAAAGTGTAATGTACTGTAATTTACAGTACTGTAGCATACTACATTCAAAAGGCAATTTTGAAACATGTATCTTACATGTTTTGCATGTGGATTAACTGGTTTTTAAAATAATTAAATTGAGAAGATATTATTATGTTGTGTTTTGGTGATTAAACCAATGTACTCATTATATTTCACAGTAAACCTATATTGTGGATCAATGGTTGTGGGGTAAAAGATGCCTACAAACAAAATAAATGGACAATGAAAGGGTTTGAATGTAAGACTGGCTGTGTTACAAGTGTTACCAGTTTTGAGTTTTGTACTAAGAGTTTAGAAATTCACCACATAATTGTGAAAATAGTACCAAAACGATTTTAAAAATAAAAGTAGTATGTGCCAGAGCTGCATATGTTATTCAGAAAAGATTTTGTGCAGTAGCAGATGCCTTCAGTGTTCTATCTAAAAGTGTCCTTTAATAATAAAAATAACTATTTAGGATGACATTTGGAGGACATGGAACTACAAGAAATCAGACTCTTAGTAATAAATACTTATGTACACATTGACCATTGACCCTTTGGTGTGATGCGTAAATCTTACATCCAGACTGCTACAGTAGTTAGGTTTCTGTCCATATTTCAGCATCCAGCATAAAATACCCACATAAGTATAAGTACAGACTATCAAACGGCATTGTCCAGGCTTATGACTGGTGCTCCGCACTGCCATTACATCATTGTCTCAGGTGTTGCCCTGATTGCGCCATGCTCCACCTTTCCATTCCCACTCTGTCCATTGGCATGCACTGGCTCCCCGGCCAGGGGGGAGACCAGGTTGACTCTACTGGTTCTGCTGGTGCTCTGGCAGACAGCCCCAGGAAGGGCCCTCATCTGGCTGGTGAAGGGGCTCCCAGGCAGAGACGGGCAGGGGGACAGGGAGCCACGGCCCCACCCAGACTCCAGGCGAGAGCCTGATCCTTTGCTGACACAGCGAGGGCTGGGGTTGACAGAGGACAGGGTCTGCTGGCTCCCGTTCAAGTAGGAGTTGTTGGTGGAGCCCAGGTGGGAGGAGCGGTGGTTGTAGTAGACCCTCCAGCCCTTCTGCTTTTTCTTCTGATGGCAGCGGCACTTGAGGATGCGGATGAAGGCCTGTTTGAACTCTCGGCTGTAGTAGGGGTAGATGATGGGATTCAGGCAGCTGTTGAAGTAGCCCAGCCAGAAGATCACCTTAAAGAACGTTTCTGGTGGACGCAGGTTGGCATTGAACGACCCTGGGACATTACATAGAGAAAACATGTTATACATTTACAGACATTTCAAAAAACGATGTCATTATATATATTTTATATCTGTTATATATTTTAACTTAACATTTTAGATATAAGATGTGGTTGTAGATATACTGTATCTGAGAAAACAATGTAAACGCTGAACCATCTCTTTAATCCATTATGTTTGGTGATCAATAGATGGCAGCATTCATCAAAAGAACCTCACAGATAGTCAATGTACCGGTAACTACTGTATCACTGACATCCTCCTCTCGCTCGAGACCACGGATCTGGAAAGACGGGAAAGGTGAAATATAGGCTTGGTGGTGTTTCAATCGCTCAGCTTTCACCTTCCCAGACCTTTAAGATCAATAATCAGTGACGAAGCAGATGAGAACTTTTAAAGAGTGCAGGCGGGGGCTTCACTCAACTCTTTACTACACTCTTCTGTGTCTGTCTGATGGTTTTATTGAAGCGTCATACACTAATTTTCAATTGTACTTCTGAAAAATGATTTATTTTTCATCATACATTCATTCATTCAAGTATTGAGGGCACAATCTATAGTGTTTGATACTCCGTGCCTCTGGTGTGTAATGACACGGGAGTATCATACACTATAGCGATATAGAGATTGGTGGGTCTCCAATTATTACAATGATTACACAGTGATTCCAAGTATTACCATTTTGATGCTGATTCTACTGTCTTGACTGTTTCCTGTTTTGGAATGTTTTAGAGAAAGATAGCATGACTCACTGACAGCACACATCATTACTGTACTATACTCTCCTTAAAGGCCCAATTCAGCTGTTTTTATATAAATATCAAATAATTTCTGGGTCACAATTAAGTACCTTACTGTAATAGATTTTAATTAAAATGGGCAAAAATAGCTTTTTAGCAAAAAACTATTTCTCCAGCAATAATTTCTCTAGGACTGTCTGGGAGTGGCCTGAGAGGGGGAAACTGAAAACGAACTATTATTGGCAGACAGGTTTAGAACTCTTTATTATTGGTCTATTAACCAATTTACCACATGGTGATGTCATCATGGAAAGACGAAATTCCCGCCCATGCAAATCTGCTGATTAGAAAGTCCTGTGTAGATTGTATTTTCAACCAGCAATTATCAGGAAATAACACTAATAAAATGTTTTCACACTTTTACAGTGTTAGTTTCATCAGCTGGAAAAACTGCATTTTGAATGCACTGGGCCTTTAATCACTGAGGTCAACCCTACCGACATTGCATGCGCTTCCACTGATTCTGAATAAGTTACTAAGCTTCTAATACTAATGAAAAAAAGTTAAAGGCAGGATTTACAAGCAGCCTCATCCAATAAAGAAATCATTACAGTGAGCTATACCACAACTGTGCCGACATGAGACAGTATCAATTTCAAAGAAGCATTTTCTCAAGTTTAATCTTTGCTGTCTCCAGCTCATAAACAAAGGTCACAGACATCCGTCATCATTCCAAATTCTTCCCCATTTTACAGGCACACTAATCCCAGAGGCCTTCACTGCTGGGAGTCTCTTTAACAACCCCGTGCTGCACATCACATCGCCTTTTTTGGCCTTTTTGGACTCAGCATTGTGGGTACTCATCCACTTTGGTATGTCCTGCCACAGAAGCCCTGGCTGTCACGTTATTGGATGAAAACCTGAAAAGAAAGATGTTGCATTCCATCCTATTTCTCTCTTTAGGCTTTGGGATGTAGAGAGGTTTAAGAAGAGTTATTACAGTGTTTCCTCAAAATAGAGCCATGGCTCATAGAACCATCTAATTCAAGGACACATTTCTCATTTCCCAGCCTGTCCGTAGGAGAGACTGTGTTTACACTTTAATAATGTGCTACTGGCTGGCTTTATTCTCCAGCGCAAAGTGCCTTCATAGCTGGAGCCTCCACAAGGCTATTCCACAAACTGTAACCTCCTCATCCCCTAACCTCCCTAGTCACCGGAAGCCAGGAACCCACTTTACTCTGATAGTGCTTACATGCAAAGATTTAGGATGCTTCTTCATGCCGTGCAACTGTGGAATCCAGGCTAACAAATCACAGTGCACTCTGTCCAACTTCTCTCTCAATTCCACTTGCAAAGTCCATCTCCTGGTGATTAATTTACTCGTACTAATTAACCACTTAATCTACTCGCCATGTCTTTCACACACCCAGACAACATTGACTGCCCGTCGTGTCTACAAAATGACTGAGTCCTGCTTGACGGCTGCTGAATTCTGACAAACTAATGAGCCAAACACAGAAAGGTAGTCAATGTTGCTCTAGAGAAGAGGTAGCAAACAACAAAGTAAAGACTGATGCAATACATTTGACTATGAATGGGGGACAGTCAAATGTACAGTAGGCTTACAGTATGCAGTGCCCTGTGAGGCTGCTGGCTTTCAACACATCTCCTGGTTACGTCCTGAGTGCTGCTAAAGAACAGCATGCTAGAGGGAGGGGGAGGAGAACTCAGGAAAATGCAGCAAACACCTCCATCTATCATTGTTTCTGGACACATTTCACAATCAATCGCCATACATAGAAATAATCTCAAATGGAATCTCTCAGTCCATGCCCTCTTCTACCAATGTGGAGGTCCTTAGAGGAACTTTATGCCCGGGCATTGATTGAGTAACATGGCATGAGAAAACAACAGTAATGTGGGCGCATTAAGTTCTCAGAGGTCCAGACAGACTGGGAATAGTTTTACTTTTATCACTGGTGCTGTCAAATTACTATTTTTACTACGCATGTTAGCTACATAACTGGTATTTCCATTTTAGGACAGAAGCATTGACTACAGATTCAGCAAGGAGCAGTTCATGTGTATATGGAGGGATTTATCTATTTTCTGGTTTGGGCATGTTTGCTAACACATACCTGATTATGATAGTGTAGGCAAGGAATCTACAAAAGACCCTGAGATCTACCTGGGAACGTAATGCCCTTGGACAGCTCCATACACACATGAATGGACAAAAGCATGGAATATATCATGTCTAAAGCCATTTTTAAAGAGGGCTTAAGAGGCATGATAGTCAGTGGGACTTACTGTATGAGCACCCTGGCATTCCCACTGCAATCCTGCCCCCTGCCTTCTAGAAGCATCAGGAACCCATCACCATCATATCACGCTCAAGGTCCAGCTCACTGGAGAATTTGGGTTGATAAATGAACTAATCTCAAACATTCTGGGAAACATCTATTAAATATGGTGGGAATGCAATATTACTGTCCACATGCATTTAACTGTAACCTTGGTAAAATAGTTAATATTGGTTACATAACATGGAAAACAACAATCATTGGAGGGTCAAGATCTTTACCAGGTAATGTTTTGGTTCATCTGGTGAGTTCTGAGACTAAAAAAGCTAAAGCCCTCAACCGCTATACTGATCACCACCATCAGTGTTCGATTGAACAAATGCTGTTTCCTGTTTGTCCCATAAAATCTATCCTTCTATTGTTCACCACCTCCGCCAGAGGACAAGCCGTAAAATACAGACACAATAGACCACAGAGCACTATAGTTTGTCGGGTGACAAAAACAAAACATGCCTTTGGCGGGTCAAGGCAGAGAGTTTGAGAATTGCACAATTTACATTAGCAGTGAAAAGTGGCACTATCGTCAAACACAATCTGCAAAAGCTCTCACAAAGATGATTTAAAATCCTGGCAGTTGCAATAGCAACAAGTCTGTCGAATGTGGGCATCTATGAACACCAAGAATTCTTCACCCAGCTATTTTCTTATCCAATTCGTCTAAGAGAGTGCTTTGTAAGGACTCCCATTCATTTCCAATGAAAACACCATTTATATGCCAATTATTACTGTTTATATCTAGGGCTTTATTGCATAACTGGGATAATTACTGCCCCCATTCTCCATTCTTTAATTATAAAAATAACAGGTGATGTAACAAATTATGTCGTTTTAATATAATGTAGATAATATCACTGATATACTGGCAGTCTCAAAGCATTTTGAGGGCAGAGATAGCAAAGACAGGGCTATTCAGGGCTTATTGTTGCTTCCAGGACTCATAACAAATATATCAGACATCCTATTCCAAAAACCGTAGGAGGAAATTACAACCAATGTCAGGACCGCTGTAATCCTTCAAACCAATTACATTTGTATTATCTTTAATAGAAGTGCCCGAGTGTCTGGATGAGGGTCCAACAGGGTGCCGTATGGTACACACAGACGTCTGCAGCAGTCACTCTACACACTCTACGCGCACTCTGCACACTCACTCACACTGACACTCCAAAACAAACAGGCTCACACAGGGCGGCAGGTAGCTTAGTGGTTAAGAGCGTTGTGCCAGTAACCGAAAGGTCGCTGGTGAAAAATCTGCCGATGTTCCCTTGAGCAAGGCACTTAACCCTAATTGCTCCTGTAAGTCGCTCTGGCTAAGAGCGTCTGCTAAATGACTTAAATGTTAGTTTGCTCACACATAACACACACATTCATACTGACTCTACACACTCACATACAATCATCATATACGCTGCTGCTACTCAGTTTATCAAATATCCTGATGCCTATAGTGACCTTAGCCCTATACATATCTACCACTCCAGTAGACTGCATATTGTAAATATGGTATTGGCACTGACCCTGGAACTGACCCTGTATATAGCTTACTTACTTTCTTGTGTTCTTATTTCTATTTCTCGTGTGTTTTTGTTCTACTTGACTTTTTGTATTGATTTTTTATAGTACTACTGATATTGATTACCGCAATGAGCAAGCAAGAAAGGCATTTCACTGTACTGTGCACGTGACAATAAAAACGTGAAACTTGAACTTGACTAACTAGGCTTCTACCCAAAGCACTGTCTGATTGTGCACCATCAATTACTCTGTGTGATCTTCACTAGCCGTCATCCTTCTCCTCTACACAGTGCCTCCATGGTGTGGCCAGGCTAGGTCACCGCTCTGCTCGGTGTGTATATGTCTCCATCTCTGTCATCCACACAGACAGTTTCTATCACACCCTGAGGAGGCCTCAGGAACCAATAGAGAGCCACAATTGGACATTATCACTCTGGGTAATTTGAGCAAAGCCAAATAACCTGATTATCACCACAAAACTGACCATTTCTGTTATCTCACGCACGGTCATGACTGAAAAAATATCAGCCTTGAAAAAATAATTCAGGATTTATTTATGTGATAGACACACTGGTTTAGTAAAAGCACAGAATAATTAGTATACCGATAATCAATCATTGAAAATATAGTAGCTCCTGTATTTATATACTCTCCTAGTGGTATAGGCCTATTGACTTTTTGCTTTACAGAATTGAAATTAAAAATCTCCAGTTAACTGTGTGAAGACCATATGGAGAGAATTAAGATTATGGGCCTGAGATTTGGAAATGAGACTTTCAAAGAGCATGAGCATGCTACAGTATACATTTCTAAATGGATACGGTATTCAGGGTTGGCATAATTCTGTAAATATAGAGGGCGGGGGATGGTAAGGACATGGGCGGCAGGTAGCTTAGTGGTTAAGAGCGGTGTGGCAATAACCGAAAGGTCGCTGGTTCTAATCCCCGAGCCGACTAGGTGAAAAATCTGTCGATGTGCCCTTGAGCAAGGCACTTAACCCTAATCGCTCCTGTAAGTCGCTCTGGATAAGAGCGTCTGCTAAATGACAATAAAAATAATAAAAATAAAAATGTATAAAAGTCTGTTTCATCTCTCTGAACTTTGCCATGTCAACAACAGATGTAGGAGGAATCCACTGTGATGTGTAATGTGTTGCTCGCTTGATTTAAGAGGTGCTGGGAACATGGGAAGCTCAAGAGAGAGGCTTGCCGGTGCTAAAACACCCACAATAAATAATGTATTAATACACCAGATTGCAAGCACCCTTATGCTATGACCTAGCTACCCCAATTCTGGTGCCACTGGCTGGGAAGTATGGTATTTTTCAATCATAACATTTTTGGCAAGTTAATGAATGGAAAAGTTAATATTTTGATACTAAAAGGAAGTTGTATTTGACTGTCATGCCCCATGTTCACGTTTTGGCAAGGGTGTAGACCTACTGCGTCTGATTAAACCCTTTTCTGCCTAACCAAATAATTTCATTTTTGACACGACTACCATCAGACTTATGAAAACTCTACATTATTGGCATACTGTATGTGGAAAACATATGATCTGTGTGTGTGTGTCAGAGAGAGAGAGAGAGAAAGAGAGAGACTGTGTGTGTGTATATGCCTGTGTGCTTGTGTGAGAGTGATAAGCATGTGTGTTGGAGGTCACTAGCAGAGAATATCATGTACAGATAGATGCTGTCCTTTCATGTCACACACACAGGGCCATGCACAGACCTTTCAGGGGGCAGGTGCTCAAAATGAAAAAAGGGCACCCTGCTTGGGCACCCTGCTTTTTTGTTTTACTTTCATAAATCATAACTCGAAATTCATAACATACCAAATCCCTGTAACGATAAAAAAAAAAAAAAAAACATTCTCTCATCATCGCAAATTGTAAGCAACCTAGTTACAGTGCATCCTAAAGACATGATTGACATCGGTAAAAGAGGGTGGGCTATCAGCTGACTGATGTTGATCTGCTAGCTAGCTTCTTTTACTGATTGAGATTTGGCCTACCTCTGTCTTTTTGCCTCTCTCGGCTGCGCATATCAGCCAACCAGACCGAATGATGTAGGCTAAATCAAGTGTTATCAAGTATTAATCAAATATAATGCTGTTGTGGCAGTACTGCTGATATTTATACGAGGCAGCTAGCTGCACACACTCGGACAGTGACCGCATCTCTCAAGCTGCATGTTTGGATACCGGGCGTACGCAATCCCCGTACAGGGCAGACTGGGACAAAGGCCAGGGCCCGGTTTCCCGAATCCCGTTAGCGATGGAATTCAGGCTTACGAGTGTTTTAATGATGCATCCTAAAAATAACGGCCGAAGATGTCACACACGTTTCCCAAAACACCACGTAGTGCACTTGTTACAATCTGAAACTGAACGGTCTATACAGGAGCTGTCCCGTGCTGAAAATGATTCCAGTATATAGGCCAAAGAGCACACTGTAGCTCTTACATGATTTATGGCTCTTCAAAGCAATCTTTTTTTATCCATTTTTTTTTTTTTTTACACAATACAGTTTTCAAATTAAGAGAATAAATGTTCTGTAGCCTATTATGTATTGAAGTGTTTGCATTATGTTTGCCATGTGTTATACTCTAAGTGTTTTCTCGTGCTATTTTGTATGCAATGTTGGTTTATGTAAATTCTACATATCTTCAGTTTGTGTAAACTGTAAAAGTCACTAATTCCCTCATTTGCTATAAAAATATCAATGTGACCTAAAAACAGGATATGATGACAATGGTTTTCGCAAATTTTGCTCAACAAATCATTGTAGTCTAACGTCAGGCAGGAATTGAGCTTAAAGTAGGCCTAGGCTACAGATATTCTACAATTAAATACTTAAACAATTAAAATAATTAAAATAATTAAACATGAAGTAGCAAGCTAAGCAATATACATAATATGTTGACCTTTAGGTTATTGGTTAGGCTACAGTGAAATGCGTAGCTTTTAGATAATAGTAGCCTATAGGCCTAATAGATAAGAACATTGTAGCGGCTCAGATGTAGCCTAGTGGTTTAACTAGGTAGGTCTATCGATTGCACATAGGCCTACATGAAAGTGATGTCAATATTTAGCTTCATAATCTAGCTTTATATAATTCAGTTATCTTGCTTTTAATTAAAAAAAATATGGCCTTGCTTCGCTTGTTTATAACATAGCGAACTTTTTAGGCTATTTATATTCAACGATGAAGTTTTTCCACAGAGAGACAGATAAACATCTTCATTCTATGTTTAGCTGACATTGTCTGTGTGTAAAGTGACGCGGAAGGACAAAAACGATCAACAGGCACAACCAACAGACAGGGTGGGGGGTGGCGAAGTTGATTACTTGCAGGAAGTGGGTTCCGAACAACAATGACAAAGAATGTATACAAAAAACATATTTTGGGGGAAAATTATACCACCACCCAAAAGGGCACTTTGGAGACCGGAAGGGCAAAGGGGCATGTGCTCTGCACAGGTAGAGCCCTTCTGTGCTCGTGCCTGGTGACCACACTCATTTTCAAGGTTTCTTTGTAAAACAGAATGAATGCATTCAGTGTCCTATCTAACAGTTATGTGGTTAAATTTAACCTAATGCAACTAGGGGGGAATGGTGACAACAGTTTGCTCAACAAAACTCCAAACCTACCGATGGGCAGCACGAGGAAGAATGGCAGCCAGCAGAGAATAAACATGCCCACCACCACACCGAGAGTTTTGGCAGCTTTCTTCTCTCGGGAGAACTTGAACAGTTTGACGGTCAGAGTGCTCCGTGTCTGGCCCTTGCCTGCGCCGCAGTATTCCTGCAGCTGTGCGTTTTTGCAGTGGATCCTGAGCGTGAGCTCATTCGAGTCCATGTGCTCTTTCATGACCCCCGCCTCCAAGTTCTTAGTGGTTCGTTTGGCAACTACATAAACCTGACAGTACATGCACAGGATGACAGCTAGAGGTATGTAAAATGAACCCAATGACGAGAACAGTGCGTAAAAGGGCTCTTCGGTGATGGGGCAAATTGTGTCGTCATTTGAGGGTGGTTGTTTCCACCCGAGCAGAGGTCCGATGGAGATGACGGTAGCGAGAACCCAAACACCGAGCATGGCCAAAAGGGCTCTTTTCTCCGTTACTATACAGGGGTACTGCAGTGGGTAGCGCACGCCTATATAACGGTCTATGGATATTACGCACAGGCTCATAATGGAAGCAGTGCAACATAGCACGTCCACTGCTGCCCAGATGTCACAGAATATCCTCCCGAATACCCAGTAGTCAAGAATCTCCAATGTTGCGGACACGGGCAGCACTGTGGTACCCAGCAACAGGTCCGCAATGGCTAGGTTGATAATGAAATAGTTTGTTGGGATGCGCAGGTGTCTGTTGCACACAACGGAAAGTATTACGAGTATATTGCCCACGATTGCGAACAGAATGAACGCGCCCAGAACTATACCAACGGGCACGGCTCGGGTAAGGTCCAGCGGACTCGTGTCTGTGTCATTCACTGTGGTAAAGTTGGATTTTTTTGCAGATAACGGTGCCTGTGTCTCCGAGTACAGCTCTGAGGAACGGTTACTCCAGAAGTTGGCTTCATCAGCAGTATCAAAATTCATGTTGACGACCCAGTTCCTCCATACCTGATATGTGTAAATCTATGGATAAACACAAACATTGTTTATTTTGTTACATCACCTGTGAACTTCATTTTCAATGGCTTTCAAACTGAAACAATTACTAAGAATGAGCGCAAAACTGCGAGGAAAAGCGCAATGACCTTTTATGGCGTGGTTCCATACTCACTCCGTTCCCTCCCCACTGCAGCGCTCCCACCGTGGTGATACAAACTGTTGAAACACAGCGACACCACTGAATGACCCTTCCAGCATCCATGCGCACAAGATACAACCTTTCCTCCCCTTTCTGGACTGACCGAAACATTTTGGCACAAGACGTCATCCGACATGCCCATGCAATTGTTTCCAGGATTGACCAACGCGGCAACCCTAAAACTGATAAGCACTGGGCTATATCGACAGGTAATTTAAGTCACAGGCATATAGCACGTGCCATCAACCCTCCCCAATTATTATAGGATCTAGGCTATATTTAGAGCCCTAAGCAATATACTGTCTGTCAAGACCAGCGCGCCAACAACAATAACTTGTTGCATTGCTATAGTAAGGACTACAAATCAAAGCAATAACCTGTACTGGTAATTACACATATAGTCGTTGTCTTATAAGTAGACTGCAATCTACACAAACTCATGGGCAATTTATTGTGAATATATAATTTAGGCAACACTTTTGATATCTTTAAAGGGGACCATTACGTGCAGTCTACTACCGAAAGTTAGACGTTTACAATGTGTGTTTTATTATTAGCACTTAGCACAACGAGTAAACGTTCTTAGGTAGTAGGCTATTACAAATTAACTGCGTGAGGGAAGGGGCAGGCAGTCACGTGGATCCCGTCCCAGCCACTCCGGAGCCCAGCATTAAAGGATGGCAGTGTGGCCAAATATTCCAACAAATCATCCGCAATCGCATAAGGTAACTCAAACCAACTAGCGAATGCTATTGAAAGCAAAGAGACACGTTGAAAATGTGTAAGTTAATTCTAAATAAAAGTGTTTTGTGCAGACAAAACATAAAGTAACAACATTTAAAATGTTCTCTTAATTTATGACTAATGCATGGCTAATTCACAGTAGGCTCACACACTCACACACACATACACACATGGCCTGCTCTAGCCTTTTAGGGGCACTAAGGGAGATTTGGTTGGGCACTTCTTTGAGAAATTGCTCTTTGCTAAGAAGCTATTTTTGTTTAATTTGACCAATTTTAATTGAAAACAATCACAGTGAGGTACTTAATTGTTACACAGAAAATATTTGATATTGAGATAGAAAACGGCTGTATTGGACATTTAAAGCAAGTGTTCTGCAATTCTACACATTTTGCCATGGGATGGAGAGAAAGTGTAGCAATTTTATAACACATTTCATGCAATTCTACTCATTTTGTCATGGGGATGAGATACATTTTTGCAGTTTTAAAGCACATTTCCTGCAATTATACACATTTTGTAATGCCATGTTATAATATCTGAGTGAGAATGACTAACAAAATCAATGGGAGCCCCCTGGAGGTCAGGGCCCTTGTGCACTTTAGCTGACATGGCTGAATATGTGGCTGTCAGTGACTGACACAACAAGAGAAAAATTGCTGATGCACAACCAAATTTAGAAATTGCACCTGGTGTATTCTACTATTCTTACCCTCAATAGTAAGTTGAGACGGCGACTTTTTTTTTTTTTTTTTTTTCATCGGGGGCCTGCTAGCGACCCCGGCCCTAAGCGACTGCTTATGTCGATTATGCTTGGAACCATCCCCGCACACGCACAGTCTCCCTTGGCAGGCCAAATATTATATAAAAAAAACGCTTTGGTGCTATTTCCAGAAGTACATGGTGAATTTTAAAAACCTACAAAACTCTAAACTGATTAGACTTGTAATGCCCCGTAGCTTATGTTCAGAAGCTTTGATTGTGCATTCATTATGCCTGAGTCATTCATGCAAAAGTTTTCCATGAAATACCATGAGAACATTTAGTTTAGTCACCAATACATCAGATAATGATAGGCTCAACATTATTTTCATTTTAACTACCATGTAATCCAATAGCAAAAAATACAAGCTACACATTTCTAAACTGTTATTTTTTAAGTGCAGTAGATGGTAAACATCATTTTACATACAGTATTTGACTACAACTTGACATGCAATTTTTAAAACATATTTTGTATCCAATGGCAGTTTGTGAACAGAGCATGTTGAGAAATATGTCAGTCTTACAGTTTCATTATCCTTAAACAGGACATATGTAGGACAAAATCATTAGAAATAGAGGTAGCCTATTGTTAAGCAGTTGGCTATTTAAAAAACGTAACACGGTGTTGTATGCCATTTCTGCCCCATGCAGCATTGTACAAGATCACCTTTTCTACATGACTTGTCAACTGATTTTGGTTCAGTAGTTATCAGTTTTGAGCAGTTTGATTATGTAGTAGTTCATCATGTTGTTAACAAATGACAAGAAAATCATATCAAAAATAGTGAATATTGCATTTTGAAAAGCAGATACTTAGATTGAATATGTATCCACATTGAAAGAGTGTTTCGGTGCGGTGAACAAGTTACTTTGTTTGCTGTACTCAGTCAATTGAAAATGTGTTTAGAGTTTTGAAAATGTACCACACACTGTACTTGTGAAAATTGTACAAAGGTGATTAAAAACAACTGTATCTGCCAAATCTTTGTTCTTTTCAGAAAACACCTGGGAATGCTCCTCACATAGTAGGAAAATAAATTACAATAGATTTGATTACAAAGTAACCATATCTGAAATGTTATTCACAGTGTGTGCAGGCCTACTGTAGTCTAGGCTTTCGATTGCAGTCTAGGCATTTTGCTTTATTCTTAGATGGCACTGCCAAACTTTCTAAGATCGATTGAATACGGCAGCCTCTGCACTAGGGCCTCAGAGCAGAGAAAGTTATGGATGGTGTGTGGGTGGGAGTCTGATATATTGACACGAGAGATCAGTGCTGACCACAGTAGAAAACCAAACCAAGGCAACAGGTAACATAAAGAGGCATGATGGATATAAATATTAAACACACACTATACCTCATCTCATCATCTAACTCTTGATCTGTAGCCAGGATAAGTAACACATAGATGAACACCTAAAAGTGAATTAAAGTGGTTCTGTTTTCGCCCTGAACTACCTCAGGTTGATGAATGGGCGAGGGTGACTTATCAAATCAAATCAAATCAAATTTTATTGGTCACATGCGCCGAATACAACAGGTGCAGACATTACAGTGAAATGCTTACTTACAGCCCTTAACCAACAGTGCATTTATTTTAAACAAAAAAAGTAAGAATAAAACAACAACAAAAAAAGTGTTGAGAAAAAAAAGAGCAGAAGTAAAACAAAGTGACAGTAGGGAGGCTATATATACAGGGGGGTACCGTTGCAGAGTCAATGTGCGGGGGCACCGGCTAGTTGAGGTAGTTGAGGTAATATGTACATGTGGGTAGAGTTAAAGTGACTATGCATAAATACTTAACAGAGTAGCAGCAGCGTAAAAGGATGGGGTGGGGGTGCAGTGCAAATAGTCCGGGTAGCCATGATTAGCTGTTCAGGAGTCTTATGGCTTGGGGGTAGAAGCTGTTGAGAAGTCTTTTGGACCTAGACTTGGCACTCCGGTACCGCTTGCTCGTGCGGTAGCAGAGAGAACAGTCTATGACTAGGGTGGCTGGAGTCTTTGACAATTTTGAGGGCCTTCCTCTGACACCGCCTGGTATAGAGGTCCTGGATGGCAGGAAGCTTTGCCCCAGTGATGTACTGGGCCATACGCACTACCCTCTGTAGTGCCTTGCGGTCGGAGGCCAAGCAGTTGCCATACCAGGCGGTGATGCAACCAGTCAGGATGCTCTCGATGGTGCAGCTGTATAATTTTTGAGGATCTGAGGACCCATGCCAAATCTTTTTAGTCTCCTGAGGGGGAATAGGCTTTGTCGTGTCCTCTTCACGACTGTCTTGGTGTGTTTGGACCATGATAGTTCGTTGGTGATGTGGACACCAAGGAACTTGAAGCTCTCAACCTGTTCCACTACAGCCCCGTCGATGAGAATGGGGGCGTGCTCAGTCCTCTTTTTTTTCCTGTAGTCCACAATCATCTCCTTTGTCTTGGTCACGTTGAGGGAGAGGTTGTTGTCCTGGCACCACACGGCCAGATCTCTGACCTCCGTGTGGTGACTTAAGGGGATATACAAAGTCAGCAGTGGGATTCCATGACACAATTCTCACACAGAACTGAGAACTACAAAGAGGTTTGGAAACACACAGCTGTACATAGCTGTTCATTTTATAATCCTCCATAATCTGCTGTACACATTAGACTCAAACAGTTTCCGATTCTGATGTCCTTAAATGTTAATTTTCTGTTTGAATTTAGGATCAATCTAACGGTACAAAGTCCATGGGACCTGTTTACTTTTTGCTCACTTTATTTATTGTACCATGTCCTAAATCACCCAGACGTTTCAGTTCTGTTGTTGGATCGGATCCTTTTAACGGCTTTTAAATGATTGTGTTGTGTTTATCCGGAAGTATTAGAGAGAGATACTCCAAAATAGTAAATATGCCCACCCCCTCTTATTAGATTTCTTTATGAGCAGAAAATACAGTGCCTTAAACTGAGATGTACTTCACAGAGGAGAACACAGCGATAAACACATAAACAGTAGATTCAGTCAGATTGAAATAGAAGGTCCTATAGAACATAAGTCAAAGTGCTATTTCTCCACTGCCTCCAATCTATTCTTCTTAAAATAGGTTTATGGAATAGTAATCTTGTGTTCCGCAGCTGTTTTTAATTTGACAGAAATGCAGACAATCAGTGGTGTAAAGTACTTCAGTAAAAATACTTTCAAGTAATACTTAAGTCGTTTTTGGGGGGATATCTGTACTTTACTATTGATATCTTTTACAACTTTTACTTTTACTTCAATACATTACTAAAGAAAATAATGTACTTTGTACTCAATACATTTTCCCTGACACCCAAAAGTACTCGTTACATTTTGAATTCTTAGAAGGACAGGAAAATGGTCCAAGTCACACACTTCTCCTGATCTTCCCTACTGCCTCTGATCTGGCAGACTAAACACACATGCTCCGTTTATAAATTATGCCTGAGTGTTGGTGAGCCCCTGGCTAACCGTAAAAAAAATAAAAAATAAAATGATGCTGTCTGGTTTGCTTAATAGAAGGAATTTCAAATGATTTATACTTTTGATACTTAAGTATATTTTAGCAATCACATTTACTTTTGATACATAAGTATATTTAAAACCAAATACATTTTGACTTTGACTTAAGTAGTATTTTACTGGGTGACATTCACTTGAGTCATTTTCTATTAAGGCATCTTTACTTTTACTCAAGTATGACAATTGGATACTTTTTCCACCACTGCAGACAATGTACTTCTGAGTTCACAACTCCCCAAATGTTTTGAGGGATAAACAAAAAGGAGCCAAACTGAATTTATCTTAATGGCTTAGTAGAGGTTTGACCCTCTTTCATCTTTAGGAAATCAAGACGTATGTAGGGGATTTGTCTGATCTGATTCTAGAGCCTTCATAACTTTAATGAGAAAATATTGATACCCCACTTTCCCTAAGTTTACAGTATAGCCGATTATGGAAATGTTTGAACTTGAAGCCATGTGGAGAACAATGATGCAGTACTTTGAACCAAGCTCAGTGTACATCTGAGCAGAAACAAATGTATCTCATCAGGAGGAGGGAGCCATGCCAAAGGTTAACTATGGGAAATGAGCCATCAGCATCACTTCTAAAGATTGATACTCAATTCAACTCAGACTTACTCCTTATTTATGTCCCTTTCCTTTAAAAACACTGAAACAAAATAACAGAAAATTGTTTAAGATTAGCTTTGTAGTCTGTATCTGTAGAGAAATGGGCATTGATTGTCTAGCAACCATCTGTGCTCTTTACTCTGTAATCTTTTAGTCTAAACGTCTGAACCTCAAACGCTCCAGGGAGTGTTGTACAACCGGTTGTAGTAAGTGAAGTGATTAGCCATGCTGGTAGTAGTGGAGTTCTGAACATGAACCATTTACTCTTTTATTTTAATACCTGGGGAAGAAAATGGTAATGGTGCCACAATGGATTTCGGTCGACACATGTAGCTAGATGCACTTAATCTGAGACGCCAAATCTGAGACTCATCTGCCAGTTTATTTCACACTTGTGATGGTGCAGGTCCATGTACAGGCGTACACACACACAATCAAACCCATAATCTCAATCAATCAAATGTATTTATAAAGCCCTTTTTACATCAGCTCCTCCATCAAAGGGAGTGCCGGGGGAATAGAAGCCGAGAGCCTCATCCTTTTACAGTCACTAAGACTGAACACTCACAGAAAGCTATTTGAATTGCATTGCATCTATAAACAGGTATCAAACAAAATTAAGAATATAAAACACAACTGAATCATCATAACTGGACGAGCGCTTCTGAATAAATGTATAGGGTGTTGCTTAACAAAAATAATTATACAGTTGAAGTCGGAAGTTTACATACACTTAGGTTGGAGTCATTAAAACTAATTTTTCAACCACTCCACAAATTTCTTAGGACGTCTACTTTGTGCACGACACAAGTAATTTTTCCAACAATTGTTTACAGACAGATTATTTCACTTATAATTCACTGTATCACAATTCCAGTGGGTCAGAAGTTTACATACACTAAGTTGACTGTGCCTTTAAACAGCTTGGAAAATTCCAGAAAATTATGTCATGGCTTTAGAAGCTTCTGATAGGCTAATTGACATCATTTGAGTCAATTGGAGGTGTACATGTGGATGTGTTTCAAGGCCTACCTTCAAACTCAGTGCCTCTTTGCTTGACATCATGGGAAAATCAAAAGAAATCAGCCAAGACCTCAGAATTTTTTTTGTAGACCTCCACAAGTCTGGTTCATCCTTGGGAACAATTTCCAAACACCTGAAGGTACCACGTTCATCTGTACAAACAATAGTACGCAAGTATAAACACCATGGGACCACGCAGCCATCATACCGCTCAGGAAGGAGACACGTTCTGTCTCCTAGAGATGAACGTAGTTTGATGCGAAAAGTGCAAATCAATCCCAGAACAACAGCAAATGACCTTGTGAAGATGCTGGAGGAAACAGGTTCAAAAGTATCTATATCCACAGTAAAACGAGTCCTATATCGACATAACCTGAAAGGCCGCTCAGCAAGCAAGAAGCCACTGCTCCAAAACCGCCATAAAAAAGCCAGACTACGGTTTGCAACTGCACATGGGGACAAAGATCATACTTTTTGGAGAAATGTCCTCTGGTCTGATGAAACAAAAATAGAACTGTTTGGCCATAATGACATTCGTTATGTTTGGATGAAAAAGGGGGTGGCTTGCAAGCCGAAGATCACCATCCCAACTGTGAAGCACAGGGGTGGCAGCATCATGCTGTGGGTGTGCTTTGCTGCAAGAGGGACTGGTGCACTTCACAAAATAGATGGCATCATGAGGAAGGGAAGTTATGTGGATATATTGAAGCAACATCTCAAGACATCAGTCAGGAAGGTAAAGCTTGGTCGCAAATGCGTCTTCCAAATGGACAATGACCCCAAGCATACTTCCAAAGTTGTGGCAAAATTACTTAAGGACAACAAAGTCAAGGTATTGGAGTGGCCATCACAAAGAGTCCTATAGAAAATGTGTGGGCAGAACTGAAAAAGCGTGTGCGAGCAAGGAGACCTACAAACCGGACTCAGTTACACCAGCTCTGTCAGGAGGAATGGGCCAAAATTCACCCAATTTATTGTGGGAAGCTTGTGGAAGGCTACCCGAAACGTTTGACCCAAGTTAAACAATTTAAAGGCAATGCTACCAAATACTAATTAAGTTCTGACCCACTGGGAATGTGATGAAAGAAATAAAAGCTACTATTATTCGGACATTTCACATTTCATCATAAAGTGGTGATCCTAACTGACCTAATTTTTACTAGGATTAAATGTTAGGAATTGTGAAAAATTGAGTTTAAATGTATTTGGCTAAAGTGTATGTAAACTTCCGACTTCAACTGTATATTCATAAATTCTGCATTCCTCAAACTCCTTACCTAATTTCCCCCTCTCCTTTGGGAGATTTGGTCTCATTTAGGATATTCTCCACATTGTGGGACGTAGTGAAATGATCTGTGTTATTCTGAGGCAGCCATTTACCCAGAATGCCCTGTTGGTGTGGAACCATGAATATGATCACAGGCTGTGGGTTTATGACACACATGGAAAGGTGCCAAACGATGAAAGGTTATGAGAACTGCTCTCTTACACTGCATGTTGGTCAAATGTAACATTTATGAGGCAACAACTAGCCAAGAATTCAGGTTTGATTTAGCCATGATGATATAATTGATGTGCTCCACTGATTTGTGTGTGTGTTTGTAGAATGCTAAGGATAATTTGGGACTGGGAATGTTTAAATTAGATTTGTTTTCTTTGTCAGAGCTAATTTCAGAGAGGATATCCTGCAACGGGCTGGAACAGAAACAAGAAGGGAGTCTTTGCAATCACTCCTTAAAATGTAAGTCTTTATCTCCCTAAAACACAATTTCAAAGATTTTACTGAGTTACAGTTCATATAAGGAAATCAGTCAATTGAAAACAATTCATTAAGCTCTAATTTATGGATTTCACGACTGGGAATACAGATATGCATCTGTTGGTCACCTGAAAAAAAGGTAGGGGCGTGGATCAGAAAACCAGTCAGTATCTGGTGTGACCACCATTTGCCTCATGCAGCGCGACACATCTCCTTCACATAGAGTTGATCAGGCTGTTGATTATGGCCTGTGGAATGTTGTTCCACTCCACTTCTGTCACGTTCGTTCATGAACGGGTCAGACCAAGGCGCAGCGTGATATGCATACATGTTTATTTGACTTATAAACACAACGACGAAACGAAACGTGAAGTCCAAGGTACACACACAACAAACCTAACACGGAACAAGATCCCACAACCCACTAGTGCCAATAGGCTGCCTAAGTATGGTCCCCAATCAGAGACAACGAGCGACAGCCGCCTCTGATTGGGAACCACACCGGCCAACATAGATCTAGACATACTAGATCTAAACCTAGAAAATACAACATAGAACATCACAACATAGAAAGTCACACCCTGACTCAACAAATAAGACTCCCCAGAGTCAGGGCGTGACAACTTCAATGGCTGTGCGAAGTTGCTGGATATTGGCGGGAACTGGAACATGCTGTCATACACGTTGATCCAGAGCATCCCAAACATGCTCAATGGGTGACATGTCTGGTGAGTATGCGTGCCATGCAGTGGCGATTTTAGCATGTAAATCTTTGTGGAGCAAACTCAAAATAATTGTTTTAGATGCATGCCAGCAAAGCCACTACACAACACAACACTAAACAATACATTAATTGGACTATAACGGTGACAAATGGTGCCTACAAACTGTTAGGGCCTACATAAAGCTGTCCCAACAGCAGAGTCCCAACACCTTACCACTGTTACACCTGGCTATCAGCGGAGCCTGGTCTGGCAGCGAAACAGTTAATTCAGCCTCATTTACTAACTTTAAAAAAAACATAGCTGACATGGCTGACTTGTTTAAACAAATGTGGTTTCTACTGACAATTGAGATGTACAAACTATGGCATAAGGGGACGACGAGCAGATAAGAGGCAATCCGTAATTTCGATTAAGACATTAATGAGCGAGCTAGGACGGACGTAGTCAATATGACTATGTGTTCAGCACTTTTGAAATGTACAGCGACAGAATTCAGAACATGGGCCGTTCTTACAGTATTCTCCCTGTACACCAAGTCAGAACCGTAGGATAAATAAAGGGCAATGAAAGCTCTTTCACTATTCGATGATTACATTCCACTAAAACAGGAAATAGGCTACATATGCACCACCAAGTCAGAACAGTAGGTTAAGTTATGAGGGGAAAAGGGGCCAAATTATTAGGGTGAGGCACATGTGCTATTAACAGCTTACATAGACTTGGTATTACTTTCTTAGCTACAGTATACATATCTCCCTGGCATATTACATAATTTATGCAGCAGACATTTTTGGACTCACCTTGTTGTGCTATGCTCACTTGAACAGGAAGGTGCGCGGCGGTCCTTCGTTGGCAAATTTTGTCATCAAAGTTTGTCATCAAAGTCTGGCATTTATGGTGCTTTCAAGACAACTGGGAACTCTGAAAAAAAGAAGGTCGAATCATGACGTTAGTGATCTTCAGAACGGAGCTCTAGAAAGAGGCCCAAGTTCCCGACTTGGAATTCCGAGTTGGATGACTGTTCAAAACGTATTTTCCCAGTAGGAGCTAGTTTTTTTCAGAGTTCCCAGTTGTCTTGTACTCACTGAAGTCTGAGATTTCCCAGTTCCGAGTTTCCAGTTGTTTTGAAAATGGCAGAAATCATGCTGGATTGACAGCATGGCCAATATTGAATCTTTATCCTTTTAAGCTTGGAAAAGAGAGCCTTAAACCCAGACTTGGACCACAAATCCACTCCACTGAATAGCAGGCTAGTGATTGCTTTGCAATGCTTTCAGTTAGCCACTGATTCCTTCCAAAACACTCATTGTTGAATTTGCAATTTCCAACTTGTTGTGTAATGTTTATGTCCAACGGCCTATGAGCACCGACACGCTTTATCTAATTTCTCTTCATATGACAAGAATTGAAAATAATTTGCCAGTAGATTGTTGACTTCATTCATGATGATGACTGCTAGCTTGCCAGCTAAGATTTTTAAAGTATGATGTTGACATGATCAGTCCAATCAAAGCTACTGTAGATATAACGTGATTGGACGTCATTTTATCTGTGCGCAATGACCTTGAGCCCTCTTTGATGGGCACTTTCAATGTAACTCTATGGCAGCACCCAAGGGGCTTGAATTTTCGAGCTCTCCCCGTAGATTTTGCGGCGACGTAGTGTCCCCATGAGTGACAGAACACTGAGCCAATCACAGCGCAACTATAATATAATAATAATAAGCCATTTAGCAGACGCTTTTATCCAAAGCGACTTACAGTCATGCGTGCATAAATTATTTATTTTTTGTGTATGGGTGGTCCCGGGGATCGAACCCACTACCTTGGCGTTACAAGCGCCGTGCTTTACCAGCTGAGCTACAGAGGACCACAACTAGAGAACATTACCAACCCCTACGCTCCGTATTTTCCGCTGGCTGCCCCACCACCCCAGAAAGCACTGAGCTAGGCTGAAACAACTACATTTTGGAGCTGCCTTACTCAAGAAAGCAAAAAAGAGACCATGTTGGTATGCGGCTTTATTAACTGAAATACATATATATATATATATATATACAGTGGGGAAAAAAAGTATTTAGTCAGCCACCAATTGTGCATGTTCTCCCACTTAAAAAGATGAGAGAGGCCTGTAATTTTCATCATACGTACACTTCAACTATGACAGACAAATTGAGATTATTTTTTCCAGAAAATCATATTGTAGGATTTTTAATGAATTTATTTGCAAATTATGGTGGAAAATAAGTATTTGGTCACCTACAAACAAGCAAGATATCTGGCTCTCACAGACCTGTAACTTCTTCTTTAAGAGGCTCCTCTGTCCTCCACTCATTACCTGTATTAATGGCACCTGTTTGAACTTGTTATCAGTATAAAAGACACCTGTCCACAACCTCAAACAGTCACACTCCAAACTCCACTATGGCCAAGACCAAAGAGCTGTCAAAGGACACCAGAAACAAAATTGTAGACCTGCACCAGGCTGGGAAGACTGAATCTGCAATAGGTAAGCAGCTTGGTTTGAAGAAATCAACTGTGGGAGCAATTATTAGGAAATGGAAGACATACAAGACCACTGATAATCTCCCCTCGATCTGGGGCTCCACGCAAGATCTCACCCCGTGGGGTCAAAATGATCACAAGAACGGTGAGCAAAAATCCCAGAACCACACAGGGGGACCTAGTGAATGACCTGCAGAGAGCTGGGACCAAAGTAACAAAGCCTACCATAAGTAACACACTACGCCGCCAGGGACTCAAATCCTGCAGTGCCAGACGTGTCCCCCTGCTTAAGCCAGTACATGTCCAGGCCCGTCTGAAGTTTGCTAGAGTGCATTTGGATGATCCAGAAGAGGATTGGGAGAATGTCATATGGTCAGATGAAACCAAAATAGAACTTTTTGGTAAAAACTCAACTCGTCGTGTTTGGAGGACAACGAATGCTGAGTTGCATCCAAAGAACACCATACCTACTGTGAAGCATGGGGGTGGAAAAATCATGCTTTGGGGCTGTTTTTCTGCAAAGGGACCAGGACGACTGATCTGTGTAAAGGAAAGAATGAAAGGGGCCATGTATCGTGAGATTTTGAGTGAAAACCTCCTTCCATTAGCAAGGGCATTGAAGATGAAACGTGGCTGGGTCTTTCAGCATGACAATGATCCCAAACACACCGCCCGGGCAACGAAGGAGTGGCTTCGTAAGAAGCATTTCAAGGTCCTGGAGTGGCCTAGCCAGTCTCCAGATCTCAACCCCATAGAAAATCTTTGGAGGGAGTTGAAAGTCTGTGTTGCCCAGCCACAGCCCCAAAACATCACTGCTCTAGAGGAGATCTGCATGGAGGAATGGGCCAAAATACCAGCAACAGTGTGTGAAAACCTTGTGAAGACTTACAGAAAACGTTTGACCTGTGTCATTGCCAACAAAGGGTATATAACAAAGTATTGAGAAACTTTTGTTATTGACCATATACTTATTTTCCACCATAATTTGCAAATAAATTCATTAAAAATCCTACAATGTGATTTTCTGGATTTTTATTTCTCATTTTGTCTGTCATAGTTGACGTGTACCTATGATGACAATTACAGGCCTCTCTCATCTTTTTAAGTGTGAGAACTTGCACAATTGGTGGCTGACTAAATACTTTTTTCCCCACTGTATATATATATTATTTTTTACATTGTTTGTGACACGTATTAATGCCAAAATAAAATGTAAAACAGGCTCTGCTCCACCTGCCCTGAATGACAGGTCGCCACTGGTGCCATGGAAGAACTGTGACATTTTCAGCTTCCAGGAATTGTGTACAGATCCTTGCGACATGGAGCTGTGCATTATCATGCTGAAACATGAGGTGATGGCGGCAGATTAATGGCATGACAATGGGCCTCAGCATTCAAATTGCCATCGATAAAATGCAATTGTGTTCGTATGTCCATAGCTTATTCCTGCCCATACCATAACCCCACCGCCAACATGGGGCACTCTGTTCACAACATTGACATCAGCAAACTGCTTGCCCACACGACGCCATACACACTGTCTGCCATCTGCCTGGTACAGTTGAAACCGGGATTCATCCGTGAAGTGCACACTTCTCCAGCATGTCAGTGGCCATCGAAGGTGAGCATTTGCCCACTGAATTCGGTTACGATGCCGAACTGTAGTCAGGTCAAGACCCTGGTGAGGACGATGAGCGCGCAGATGAGCTTCCCTGAGACGGTTTCTGACAATTTGTGCAAAAATGCTTCGGTTGTGCAAACCCACAGTTTCATCAGCTGTCCGGGTGGCTGGTCTCAGACAATCCCTCACGTGAAGAATGCGGATGTGGAGGTCTTGGGCTGGTGTGGTTACACGTGGTCTGCGGTTGTGAGGCCGGTTGGACGTACTGCCAAATTATCTAAAACGACGGCTTATGGTAGAGAAATGAACATTAAATTCTCTGGCATCAGCTCTGGTGGACATTCCTAAAGTCAGCATGCCAATTGCACGCTCCCTCAAAACTTGCGACATCTGTGGCATTGTGTTTTGTTACAAAACTGCACATTTTAGAGTGGCCTTTTATTGTCCCCAGCACAAGGTGCACCTGTGTAATGATCATGCTGTTTAATCAGCTTCTTAATATGCCGCACCTGTCAGGTGGATGGATTATCTTGGCAAAGGAGAAATGCTCATTTACACATGTTTTGGGGAAGGGGGGATTGTTTAAATTGTGCAGTATTTGCAATCGTAATAAGAGTCCGGTAGCAGCAGTTGAGATATGTGTGTAGTGTAAATGTACTGTATATGTGTGTGTATAAAAATGTGTGGGTCTAATTCTGGATGCTGATTGGTTAAAACCGCATTCCAGCCGGTGTCTATTCCACAAGTTACCACCAGCTAAAGCTATGACGTTGAAATGCCTATTTATTCTGTTCCATCTCATTACGCAATCCACTGTCTCATCAGCCCAGCCAGACAATTTATAAACTTGGTCTCCACTGTAAAAAGCATCTAGACATTATCTCCCATTTCTTTTAGACTAGCAATTGGTTTTCAATAGCGGAGATTTGTATAAACATTGCTCTCTGTCAATTGCAACATTTTTTCAATTTTGAAATTCAATCTCCAGCTGTCCCAAGAGTAGTAATCAACATGTTGGGGTCAGGAGACGGGACGAGACAGACAGGCAGAAAGCTTTTTTTCTCAGCCAGTCAAAATCATGAATCAGCATAATTGTTATGGATATAAACAAATACATGTCAATAGAAAACAGGTAAAACGAAACATAATGCAGCTAGTTTCAGTTTGAAGTGATTGTGTTAGCGGTGTTGTTGGCTAGCTCCTCTGAACAACAGTGTCCTGACAAGAGAGCACATTTTCTATGCCAGGAGAAATCACGTATCATTATCTCAAATCTTATGAATGTATCCAAATAAATGTCACTAGAAAACAGCTTAAATAAATGCAAATGCATGTTATTCTGGCTGTACTGTTTGACGTGACTGTAATTAGCCATAGATGGCTTGCTAGCAAGCAAGGGATAAGAACGTTGCCAGCCACCCTAGATTTGTGTCAGGACACTATTTCATCCTTCCACAAGATACTATGAATAAATTCTTCAAAATAACGTTTTTGATGAAAATACACTACATGACCAAAAGTATGTGGACACCTGCTTGTGGAACATCTGATTCCAAAATTATGGGAATAAATATATAGAGTTGGTCCCCCCTTTGCTGCTATAACTGCCTCCATTCTTCTGGGAAGGCTTTCCACTAGATGTTGGAACATTGCTGCGGGGACTTGCTTCCATTCATCCACAAGAGCATTAGTGAGGTCGAGCACTGATGTTGGGCGATTAGGCCTGGCTCGCAGTCAGCGTTCCAATTCATCCCAAAGGTGTTCGATGGGGTTGAGGTCAGGGCTCTGTGCAGGCCAGTCAAGTTCTTCCACACCGATCTCGACAAACAATTTCTGTATGGACCTCGCTTTGTGCACGGGGGCATTGTCATGCTGAAACAGGAAAGGGCCTTCCCCAAACTGTTGCCACAAAGTTGGAAGCACAGAACCATCTAGAATGTCCTTGAATGCTGTATTGTTAAGATATCCCTTCCCTGGAACTAAGGGGCCTAGCCCGAACCATGAAAAACAGCCCCAGACCATTATTCCTACTCCACCAAACTTTACAGTTGGCACTATGCATTCGGGCAGGTAGCGTTCTCCTAGCTTCTCCTTGCTTCCAGAGGCAGTTTGGAACTCTGTAGTAAGTGTAGCAACCGAGGACAGGCGATGTTTACGCACTACGCTCTTCAGCACTTGACGGTCCCTTTCTGTCAGCTTGTGTGGCCTACCACTTTGCAGCTGAGCCGTTGTTGCTCCTAGACCTTTCTACTTCACAATAACAGCACTTACAGTTGACCGGGGCAGCTCTAGCAGGGCAGAAATTTGACAAACTGACTTGTTGGAGAGGTGGCATCCTATCACGATGCCATGTTGAAAGTCACTGAGCTCCAAGTAAGGCCATTCTACTGCCAATGTTTGTCTATGGAGATTGCATGGCTGTGTGCTCAATTTTATACACCGGTCAGCAACGGGTGTGGTTGAAATAGCCTTCAATTTGAAGGGGTGTCAACATACTTTTGTATATATAGTGTATGTCAATCATTATTTGAATATGTTGGTAACTCGTTGTTGACTTCGTCTCGGGCCTAACAACACCCTTGCCAATATATCCTCCAAACACCGGCTTCTCTGGCGTTATCGCTTAAATGTCTGTGTGGGTGTGTGCTAAGGTGTAGAGAATCAGAGCATGTGGTCAGTCCAGTTCAAGTGTTCAGCAGTCTGATGGCTTGTAGATAGAAACTGTCTCTGAGACTGTTGGTATCAGACCTCATGCGCCAATACCGTCTGCAGGCAGTAAGGGAGTGAACAGCTCGTGGCTGGGGTGTATGGGATCCTTGATGATGCCGTGGGACTTTGTCAGGCACCGTTTTGAGTAGATGTCCTGGATGGGTGGGAACACGGTCCCAGTGATACAGTATACTGGGCCATCTTCAGTTCGAGAAAGTTTTCCAGCAAGTGTTGTTGTTGTGTACCATGAAATCGAATGTTGATGCGTGAGCTAGCAGGCGGCTTGCGCACAGAGTAGAATCTAAAATGAGTGCCGGCATTATTTAAATTTCTTAAAAGGACAAACTTAATTGTTATATTTTAGGTTCAAATTCAGGTGCAATCATTTTTGACTTATATATCCTGGTGGATTGTAGGATATTGGAATAAAAGACATACACGTTATTTGTTAAATTCTGAAAACAAATTTAGTTTGTCATAACAATAGAACCTAACAATTGCATTCAGTGGAACAGAAGAAAATATGCAGCACAATAAACGGTGCAATTAACAGGACAGGAAACAGGAAGCCAACACAGCAAACTACCAGTACAGTAGATATAATGAATTAAACAACCATTAATTCATTGTACTGCAGTTATACTGCGTTATAACAGTAGTGATTTTTTGTAAGGGCATAGCCTATTAGTGCAACTTTGTTAATGTATTATTGTGCAGTACATTTAATCTTACATGCTGGTAGAACAAATGTTATGGAAGTGTATGTGCACTTTTAAATTCAGTGCTGAACTGGAATCGTCCCAAGTACCATTGGCTGGAACCCAGAGTAAAACGATTCTGCTGGTCTCGTTAATAGCTCGGCCCACATTAAGCCCCGAGTCGATGCCAAGTTTCCCAGGTCTCAAACGCAATAGGCCCAGGCCCACTGTGTCGACTGGGTCGCGACCCAACAGACACCTCAATTGGCAAAAAAGGTTTGGGAACCCCTGCTCTAAACCACAGTGCAGAAGTGCAATGTAATTACTTCAGTGTAATTTGGCTATGGCTGAAATGAAACTGCAGTAGTAAGACAGTTATAATGCAAATAAACTACACTGAAAACTGCTCCATTGTTTGTTTTGTATAGTTGACATCAGCCGCTAATGGCTGCGAAATGCTAACAGACATTTTGAGTCTGCTCTCACTTGTACTGTTAAATGGACACATGTTAATAATTGTTGCACTTTCTGTGAATTTCCTTTATTATGCTAACTAGGCCTGCTTTATGGCTATGCTTGCTACTTTTGTTAGCTTTATATTGTTTGTTTGCTTGCCATGCTACGCTATGTAGCCGTTGATAAATTAGCCTGCCATAGCTTTGGCCTACCATGCCGCATGCTATTGCACCCCGTTTCTGGCCATTCATTGTTAACTGCTGCTATATTTATGCATAGTTTTGCCCATTTATATGATTATTGCATTGCTTATTCTCATTGATTATTGCCATTAACAGCCGATTAATTATATATGTTCATTGCTGTTATTGCCATTTTTTGCACCTTTCTGTGTCTCCTTTTAGATAAACCATACTCCATAGAAAGCCAACCAAGTCTCAATTCAAGAAAAGCGTCTTATGTCAACAACTGTCAATTATTCTCTGCCATGTATCATCTCCATTACCTGAATTTATAAAGACTCTTAAACTGAACTGCATCTCTGCCTCTGCCTGCTCTTTAACTGGAGTCCCACAGTAGATTGGTATTACAATAACCGTCACCTAAACCTCAATCAGTTACAATCTTGTAACTGAAGAATATTGTGTGACAGGCTAGGAACCAAAGTTTTGGTCAGTGTTTCCCTGGGCACCCTTATTAGGAGAGGACATGCAGGAAATGTATACACGCATCGCTTGGTCATGTTCAGGTGAGAGCTTTGTACCTGGAATGTCTTTTGTGTGAATAGGCTGTATGGTGTTGGTGCTGTTGGTTTATTTCTGTGAGCAACCATTTTGTGACCATGCTGTATTGAACACATTTTTGGGGTGTGGTCTATTGTTCTGAATGGTATGTGTTGAGTTTGACCAGTGTGTGACAATATTCAAGATGTTCATTATGTAAAGCCTCTGCAATAATGTCATTTAGTTTTCAGTTGGTTCGTTTGGAGAGGCTTTGCGGTTTTTGAGGTCCAGACAGTTTACTGTCAGCGCCCTCCAATAAGGTGTGTGTCTTTAAGTAATTTGTATTTCTAAAATATCTATTGTTTATGTAAATGCAGTGGTTAACTGTTCTTTCTTTTCTACCATCAGAAGTACAATATTGTTTTTCATCGTTTTGGTCATCTTGTGAACTTGGTCAGCTGAATCGCTGTGAAAGCACTGTTGTATTTCAGAAAGCTATCTAGTGGAAGTAAGACGTCATTTTGTTCTACTCATCAAACAAGCAAACCTAATCCTCTAAGCTTTAAACTAGGCTAGTTCTTTATCTGCCTCTGTACCGTTTCCCTTTAAATGGGCATACAACCTGTCTAACGTTTAGATGTTACAATTGTAATACATTTTTTATATTTGAGATAAGCTGTTGTCTGGTCCATTGTATTGCTCAGTGCCCAGTTTCTTGATAGCGATGGAACTTAGACTTACTAGTGTTTTAAAGATGCATCTTTCCTACAACGCCCGAAAATGTAACATGCGTTTCCCAAAACAGCACCCAGAGAGAACAGTCGCGAAGTGCATCAGAGGCGATGCTGTCGATGCTGATGTGATCGAAAGAAAGACAGTGCCGCTCTTGGATCAGCTTTCTCCATTCAAATCTTTCCTTAACATTATAATTATTCCACAATACTGACGACGGATCAGCTCCTATAGAGATATTACCACATACAGCTGCAAATATTGAGGCAGCTTATTCTAATGCTTACCCAATAAAAATGCACTAAATCACCGATTTGGCACATCATTGTGCACATGTTAGGCTAGCGCACGTTTAGGCTACACATCATGAAATATCTTGAGACAAATTACAGACCGAAGCCTACAAGTAGAATTTATTGAACATTATAGTATTTCAATATGAATGGAATGGGCCTATAGCCTACTGTAGGCTATTTATATTTTGATGCAGTCTCGGTTTTCATTTTAAGCATATTTTTATACGTCGGTTGTTTGTATCAATTGCAAAGGAAATACATTGGCAACTTTGTATTTGTAGTCAACTTTGTTCTGAAGTTATCGGAGGTCATAGAGAGAATCACAAGGTTTATCCATGTTTAGCGGCGATCTTCTGTGTATAAAGGGACGCGGGAGGGCAAAAACGCATCTAACGACGCACTTGGCTGTTCTACGAGTGGTCTGAGGCAGGCGTTAGATCCCAAGTGTTTTTCAAGTGTAACGTTAATAACGATGGTTTAGGGAAACAGCTCTGAGATTTAATGATTATACTACAAAGGTTCTAACGATTAAGTTAGCCTTAAGATGCTTTTGGGAAACCGGGCCCAGAACTGTTGACCCAACTCAATAGGTGGCCTGTCACAAACCTGTGGGTCTTATGTTCTGGTTGAGGTGTTCCCCTTATTAAACAGTAACTGGCGTAGTCTGGTAGTTGTGCCATTTTAGTTGACCCTAGTCAGCAGGTGTTACTACAATATAATACAGTCATGTCCACAAAAACCCAACAATAAATACTATAGTAAGGTCTGCAAGGTCTCTAAAATAGGGGAGGGTTGTCCAACTTTTTTTGTTGCTGTGGGGAGGGTTGTGTTATGTTTTTTGGGGGCGAGGGAAAGGTTACTGCGCTTTTTTATTCTTCCATGATTTACATTTGCCATTTTGCAGGTTTTACTATATAATGTATTCCATATAGCCAAATTAACTGCTGAATACTTTCTGAGTGCACACACACACACACACACACAGTGCATTAGGAAAGTATTCAGACCCATTTAATTTTTCCACATTTTGTTACGTTACAGCCTTATTCTAAAATTGATTAAATTGTTTTCTTTCCCTCATCAATCTACACACAATACCCCATAATGACAAAGCAAAAAGTAAGTATTCATACCCTTTACTCAGTACTTTGTTGAAACTCCTTTGCACTGCCTCGAGTCTTCTTGGGGCTGACGCTACAAGCTTGGCAGACCTATCTTTGGGGAGTTTTCTTCTCTGCAGATCCTTTCAGGTTGGATGGGGAGCTTCGTTGCACAGCTATTTTCAGGTGTCTACAGAGATGTTCGATTGGGTTCAAGTCCGGGCTCTGGCTGGGCCAATCAAGGACATTCAGAGACTTGTCCCAAAGCCACTCCTGCGTTGTCTTGGCTGTATTTCTAGGGTCGTTGTCCTGTTGGAAGGTGAACATTCGCCCCCAGTCTGAGGTCCTGAGGGCTCTGGAGCAGGTTTTCATCAAGGATCTCTCTGTACCTTGCTCCGTTCATCTTTCCCTCGATCCTTACTAGTCCCCCAGTAACTGCCGCTGAAAAACATCCCCACAGCATGATGCTGCCACCACCGTGCTTCACCATAGGGATGGTGCCAGGTTTCCTCCAGACGTGACACTTGGCATTCAGGCCAAAGAGTTCAATCTTGGTTTCATCAGACCAGAGAATCTTGTTTCTCATGGTCTGAGAGTCTTAGGATGCCTTTTGGCAAACTCCAAGCGGGCTGTCATGTGCCTTTTACTGAGGAGTGGCTTCCGTTTGGCCACTCCACCATAAATGCCTGATTGGTGGAGTGCTGCAGAGATGGTTGTCCTTCTGGAAGGTTCTCCCATCTCCACAGAGGAACGCTGTAGCTCTGTCACTGACCATTGGGTCACCTCCCTGACCAAGGCCCTTCTCCCCCGATTGCTCAGTTTGGCCGGGCGGCCAGCTCTAGGAAGAGTCTTGGTGGTTCCAAACTTCTTCCGTTTAAGAATGATGGAGGCGACTTTGTTCTTGGGGACTTTCAATGCTGCAGAAATGTTTTGGTACCCTTTCCCAGATCTGTGCCTCGACACAATCCTGTCTCGGAGCTCTATGGACAATTCCTTCAACCTCATAGCTTGGTTTTTGCTCTGACATGCACAGTCAACTTTGGGACCTTATATAGACAGGTCTGTGCCTTGCTATGAGACTCGAAATTGAGTTCAGGTGCATCCTGTTTCCATTGATCATCCTTGAGATGTGTCTACAACTTGATTGGAGTCCACCTGTGGTAAATTCAATTGATTGGACATGATTTGGAAAGGCACACACCTGTCTATATAAGGTCCCACAGTTGACAGTGCATGTCAGAGCAAAAAGCAAGCCATGAGGTAGAAGGAATTGTCCATTGAGGTCAGAGACAGGATTGTGTCGAGGCACAGATCTGGGGAAGGGTACAAAAACATTTATGCAGTGTTGAAGGTCCCCAAGAACACAGTGGCCTCCATCATTCTTAAATGTTAGAAGTTTGGAACCACCAAGACTCTTCCTAGAGCTGGCCGCCCGGCCAAACCAAGGAATCGGGGGAGAAGGGCCTTGATCAGGGAGGTGACCAAGAAACCGATGATCACTCTGACGGAGCTCCAGAGTTCCCCTGTGGAGATGGGAGAACCTTCCAGAAGGACAACCATCTCTGCAGCACTCCACCAATCAGGACTTTATGGTAGAGTGGCCAGTTGGAAGTCACTCCTCAGTAAAAGGCACATGACAGCCCGCTTGGAGTTTACTAAAAGGCACCTAAAAGACTCTCATATGATGAGAAACAAGATCCTCTGGTCTGATGAAACCAA
Source organism: Coregonus clupeaformis (assembly GCF_020615455.1). Taxonomy (NCBI): domain Eukaryota; kingdom Metazoa; phylum Chordata; class Actinopteri; order Salmoniformes; family Salmonidae; genus Coregonus; species Coregonus clupeaformis. Next base: position 51,465,971 of record NC_059200.1, on the reverse strand, counting down.
GACGGAACTCTTTGGCTTTAATGCCAAGCGTCACGTCTGAGGGAAACCTGGCACCATCCCTACGGTGAAGCATGGTGGTGGCAGCATCATGCTGTGGGGATGTTTTTCAGCGGCAGTGACTGGGAGACTAGTCAGGATCGAAAGAAAGCTGAACGGAGCAAAGTACAGAGATCCTTGATGAAAACCTGCTCCAGAGCACTCAGGACCTCAGACTGGGGCGAATGTTGACCTTCCAACAGGACAACGACCCTAAGCACACAGCCAAGACAACGCAGGAGTGGCTTCGGGACAAGTCTCTGAATGTCCTTGATTGGCCCAGCCAGAGCCCAGACTTGAACCCGATCGAACATCTCTGGAGAGACCTGAAAATAGATGTGCAGCGATGCTCCCTATCCAACCTGACAGAGCTTGAGAGGATCTGTAGAGAAGAATGGGAGAAACTCCCCAAATACAGGTGAGCCAAGCTTGTAGCGTCATACCCAAGAAGACTCTAGGCTATAATCGCTGCCAAAGGTGCTTCAACAAAGTACTGAGTAAAGTGTTTGAATACTTATGTAAATGTGATATTTCAAATTTAATTTTGTATACATTTGCAAAATATTCCAAAAACCTGTCTTTGTCATTATGGGGTATTGTCTGTAGATTGATGAGGGAGAAAAAACAATGTAATCCTAGAATAAGGCTTTAACGTAACAAAATGTGGAAAAAGTAAAGGGGTGTGAATACTTTCCGAATGCACTGTATGCCATTTCAGAGTTTCCTTTATGAAAAGTTGGCGCCGGACAACATGACAGGGATTTTTTTATTATTTACCGGACATTTGAGAAATGTTATGGACATCCATATGCATTCAGATCCAACCTGGCGCTGCCAGCGCCATCAATAAACATTTTAGATTTTACATTTTAGTCATTTAGCAGACGCTCTTATCCAGAGCGACTTACAGTTAGTTAGTGCATACATTTTCATAAACAAGGGATGTTGGTCTAATGAGCCACTTTTACGTGTCCTTAAAAACAGCCTATAACAAATGACAAAATCACTATTCCTTGTGTTACGATGTGTAGCATATGCAAAACCTTATAGGGTTTAGGCTACTTTCCTAATTGTCCACCTCATGGTTCAGCTGTCAGAGATTTGAGTACTAAATGTATCAGTGCATTGCATGCAAAGGCCTATAGCCTTATGTGTCCACTGTATGATACAATATATATTGGAAAATCCGAGCTCTAGAAAGAGGCCAGAGTTCCCGAGTTGGAATTCTGAGTTGGATGACCGTTCAAAGCTATTTTTCTCAGTCGGAGCTTATTTGCTTCCGAGTTCCCAGCTGTCTTGAACGCACTGAAGTCAGAGATTTCTCAGTTCCCAGTTGTTTTGAAAAAGGCATTAATGCTCAGAGGGAGACAACAGCTCCTCTCTTAATGTGAAAAATCTTTCCAACACTCCCCCTTGATAACCACCAAGCCTCTGTGTGAAATAGAACATTGTCATGCTCTGATCCCATATCTCCACATAGTTTTGCGAACAGGCGTGCGCGCAGTGGATGTAGTTTACAATCGAAGTTACCTGCTGCAGTATATCTCAGAGTTCTGTGCTCAGCTCATTTGCCGCCAGTTGCTCTCGATGTATCATACAATGCGTCCATATGGCAGAGGGAGACACATTCATAACTAGAGTGCAGAGGCCTTCCCGCTGTCCCGTTTAAAGATGGAGCCCCATCTGTGCAAAAGCTCACCATTCGATCCCATGTGAAATCATTTTTTTTCGTCAATATAGCCGCGCAGCACACTGAACATCCCGTATGACATTTCATGCTTGGGAGTCGTGAGACAGAACAATATGTCCTCGTGAATAGCATCCCACGACATGTATAGCGAACAAAAATCAATGCATGGGCATATCGGCCCTCACAGTTAATGTCCATTTGGGGAGCATAAGCTGGGGAGTTTGAGTCGTTCCGTCAGTTTCCTCTTGATTGTTAAACAAAGAATGTATGCTATTGCTAGCAGTGTTATCTGACAAAGGTATTGGTGTGAGTTTCTGTGCCTCTGCCTCCCAACACATTGTTTTCACCATATCAATTGTGGCCGGTAATATCAAAGTCTCTGCAATAGTGTGTGGTTTCATAGTGTAGCAGGCCTAGCCATTCATGTGAATGATTCAAGTGCAACGGTCAAGTGCAGATTACAATAATTTTGAGATACAAAGACTATATTATATATACGTTTTTTGAGTATTTTGGAAATTCTCCCATTTTCATATCAGGTGACCCCACATGGGGTCGTGACCCCTAGTTTGGGAACTGCTGTTCTAGAGTCTATTGACGCACATGTGCATCAATCGAAGTAACATAATAAAAAAATCTCCATCAAAATCAAAATTAAGCTAGAGATATCTGTTTTTTTGCGTGGGCTTCATCTCAATCCACCGCATCCGCCTATGTGAGCCTTCCGCATCTGCAGTGGAAGATGACGGAGCAACATAGGTGTTTGTTGGACCATGAGACATCCCGAAAATTGGTCTTCTCACGATAACGTCTGTAGCTTCCAAACGGTTTGGCCTACAAACTAATATGACTCTTATGAACACGATGGTGGTTTCCGTTTTCCGTACCGTTGATGTGCCAACTTCGGTTTATAGCGTCCAAACTGTTTGGGCTACAAACTAAGCGAAGATTCTCACAAACATGACGGTGTTCTCCGTTTTGATCTACAACCCCCACAAATGTCACGGGACCCGTCTGAAGGTAACCGGTACCGCTTTAAAAAATGTATGTTAGTATGGAGGTAGTTTTGCGCCTACCCTAAAAAAGGGGTTAAATATGGGTAAAAAAATAAACATATTTCCTGAGCTACCTTATCTCCTAGATATAGGACAGACACTTCAAAACCATATTCCTCATGATTTATTTTTTGACTGTCTTTGCCATTTATGAACGTGTTATTCAATGTGTTTCTATGGGCTATAGTATTAAAGCAGTGGAGGCTGCTGTGGGGAGGACGGCTCATAATAATGACTGGAATGGAGCGAATGGAATGGCATCAAACACATGGAAATCATGTGTTTGGTGTATTTGATACCATTCCACTGATTCCGCTCCAGCTATTACCACAAGCCCATCCTCCGCAATTAAGGTGCCCCCAACCTCCTGTGTAGTAAAGGACAAATTCAATATTTTATCAAATACTTTTTTTCTATATATTTTTTTATACTTAAAGTCCTAAAAAGAGGCTTAATATGGGGCTTAGCATTTATCTGTCTAGCCAGAAGCTCAGATGATCTGTGCACATACCTGGAACATTCTTCCAAATGGGTTTTCACTTCACTGGAGGAGACAAACTGGCAAAGTAGATAGAGCCGAGAATTTAAACAAAATAAACTAGACATTAAGAGTAAAGATTGATGCTGCATCCAGAGGCCCTAAACCCCTACTTTTTGGTAGCGCGAATCATGATGTAAAGTGATAAATCAGTGTCCCTGACAATCTTGTTGTTGTTAACAAAAGGAACTCTGCTAAGGAATGTTCAGTCTGACATCTCTGACTGGGTGTTCCAATCGGTTTCATAACTCCCACAAAGAGATCTTAAACACCACTTTACACTTTAAATACACCCCATGGCCCAGAATGAGGAATGGCTGAATATTGGGTATTAGAGGCACTCCTGGCTGAGTAAATCACCTGATTCCTGGCACAGTCACAGCTATGCTTGGGAGATTAATTGTATTTCAGGAGGTGTGTTTGTACTGTACAACCAAATCCAAATACTGCAGACCTCACATACACAGAGTGTACAAAACATTAGGAACACCTTCCTAATATTGAGTTGCACCGTCTTTTGCCCTCAGAGCAGCCTCAATTCGTTGGGGCATGGATTCTACAAGCTGTCGAAAGCATTCCACAGGGATGCTGGCCCCTGTTGACCTCAATGCTTCCCACAGTTGTGTCAAGTTGGCTGGATGTCCTTTGGGTGGTGGACCCAGGAAACTGTTGAGCGTTGCAGTTCTTGACACACTTAAACTGGTGCGACTGGCACCTATTACCATACCCCGTTCAAAGCCATTTAAATATTTTGTCCTCTGAATTGCACACGTAGACAATCCATGTCTCAATTGTCTCAAGACTTAAAAATCCTTCTTTAACCTGTCTCCTCCCCTTCAACTACACTGATTGAAGTGGATTTAACAGGTGACAACAATAAGGGACCATAGCTTTCACCTGGATTCACCTGGTCAGTCGATGTTATTGAAAGAGCAATGTTTTTGTTGTAAATGTTTTGTCCACTCAGTGTATTATTGTGGTGGTTGGTGGTGTTGGGGGTTGAGGAGACAGATTGCTTGGGAAGTGACTGACTTCTAACCTCCAAGCCCATAAGTCTACATGACATCAGCTCTGGATTCAATCAACATAAGCACATATTACAGTGACAGCCACAGAAACATATGTTCACATAGACACAAACACAGTCAAATAGCCTAGCTCTAGATCATACACATGGATGACACCCTACCCTCTCAAACACTGACATCAGGGACCAAACCAGACACATTTTTTAAATAGGTACGGATGACTCTAGATTCTAGAACTATAGTGCAGTTCTATTTAAAGGAATTAAATACATTTAAACAATGAAAAAGTCAAAAGAAATTACCATGTGAGAATCACAATTAGGTCTAATTAATTGCTGTACATTTCCACCTTCTGTGCAAAGGGTGTTGTTGCTGCTACTAAAGCTTGTTTGGAGTAAAGTAACAAGGAATTTTAGACAGACAACAAAATAAATGACTAAATCCAATTGCTCGAAAAGAAGGCAAAATCAAATTTAGTCTTATAAATAAGTTAGAGATTACACAGAGGCAAGCTAATGCCGGACCATGTTTGGTCCACGTGCTTTCTCAGAGACACTCTTGGTTGAGAGAGAAAATGGAACAGAACATCAGCACAGATGTATTCATGACAGTGGTGCTTTACAGGTCAAATCACGAGACTGACTTGTGATTAAATAATAAATAACTAAATAAAGTCTGCATGATATAGCGTAGGGTTAACCCTTATGATTCTTTGCAGAGACAGACAAATTGCTTGTTCTACACTATTTTCTTCCAATAGGATCTAATAATAAGAGAGGTGGTGGCACTATTGACCAGTATCAAATGTAATTTCAGTGAAATGCAGTGGAGGACTCTAGGCCATATTATTCCGCAATCTAATAAAATGAATAAAATAAAAATTGTGACGACGTGGGTGGGTGTCAATGTGCTGTAACTATCATGCTAGGACAACTCAAAGGCCTCTCTGTGCAGTAGGTCTGGCAACATCATAACAAACCCTCTATGATGATAAAATGGCTGCCCTGTCTCAGTCGGTAACCACTCTGAAAATAAAGGAACAAATCAGCAGAGCTGGTTATTTAATGAAAGTTTGTTTGGCTCTTATCTGTGAAAGGAATACAAAGAGCCGGTTTAACAGTTGGAAAACAAACTCACAATCAGTAGTTCAGAATAATTCTTTATTTGCTACAGCAACCTGCTATTTTGATTAATGGCTCCTTTCCAAATTGATGACAAGACGCAGAAACAAGGGCCTGTAGTGCGCATTGTGTATTCCCTGAAATATCTTCCTTGTTACTGACAACAGGATATAAACACATCAGAGATAATTGCATCTTGTTTGTCACACAGCCACGAGATGCTTGAATAATTGGCCTTTGCAGCCAAAACACATCCCTATGGATTTTTAAGAAAAAACTTATTTGACCAAACGATATGTAGGCAATGTGTTCATGAGCCCAGAGAGAAACTTGTTCAGCGCCAGAGTAATGTGACCAATATGTTTAGCCACATGAGCTAAGATTACACAATTTAAGAATGAAACGTCATAAAAAAAGTTAACATGATATGTTATTTATGTAACTGTATGACCATAACAACAAATAATGCTCCTGTATACCAGATCTAAACAATAATCCCAGCAGGACAAGGTGAAACTCCACTCTAATGTAAAGGTCCTACTGTTCACGTTTCATGTTTTTTATGTCACGTGCACAAGTACAGTGAAATGCCTTTCAGGAGGCAGTACAGTATGATGGTTAACCTCCTGGCTGTGCGAAGACATCAAACACTCAAACCACCCCTCAGACCTTAAACAACCCCACTTCTCATCCACAGTGTGAAATTAATTAGGACAGGTTACAGTTATAACAGCGTTGTCCTGATCAGCACGCTTCCATTATTCAAAATCAGAACATAACATTAAGCCAGAGCTGAACAGCGCCGGAAGAAGATGGCTGCCGTTTTACAGCCCTCTAACCAATTGTACTATTATGTGTGTTTTTCCGCGTTATTTGTAATTTATTTTGTACATAATGTTTCTGCCATCGTCTCTTATAACCAAAGAGAGCTTCTGGATATCAGGACAGCGATTACTCACCTCGCGTTGGACGAAGACTTTTTCTTCAACGAGGCGTTCGCGAAGGATATTCTACAGACACCCAACAAGGCCCAGATCCCCGTCATTCGCGTGAGGAAGAGACGGAGATATCGTGGACGCAGATCCGGGGTGCCTTGTAAGGATCCGACGGCGAACGAGTAAACTGCCTCTCCCATCAATCCTATTAGCCAACGTTCAATCTTTTGAGAATAAAATTGACGATTTAAGATTACGGTTATCCTACCAACGGGACATTAAAAACTGTAATATCTTATGTTTCACGGAGTCGTGGCTGAACGACAACAATGACAACATTCAGCTAGCAGGCTATACGCTACATCGGCAGGACAGAATGTCTGACTCTGGTAAGACAAGGGGCGGCGGTCTGTGTATATTTGTAAACAACAGCTGGTGCACAAAATCAAATACTAAGGAAGTCTCGAGGTTTTGCTCGCCTGAGGTAGAGTATCTTATGATAAGCTGTAGACCACACTATTTACCAAGAGAGTTTTCATCTATATTTTTCATAGCTGTCTATTTACCACCACAAACCAATGCTGGCATTAAGATTGCACTGAATGAGTTGTACAAGGCCATTAATCAACAGGAAAACGCTCATCCAGATGCAGCGCTCCTAGTAGCCGGGGACTTTAATGCAGGGAAACTTAAATCCGTTCTACCTAATTTCTACCAGCATGTTAAATGTGCAACCAGAGGGGAAAAAACTCTAGACCACCTTTACTCCACACACAGAGACGCATACAAAGCTCTCCCTCGCCCTCCATTTGGCAAATCTGACCATAACTATATCCTCCTGATTCCTGCTTATAAGCAAAAACTGAAGCAGGAAGCACCAGTGATTCGGTTAATAAAAAAGTGGTCAGATGACGCAGATGCTAAGCTACAGGACTGTTTTGCTAGCACAGACTGGAACATGTTCCGGGATTCTTCAGACAGCATTGAGGAGTACACCACATCAGTCACTGGCTTCATCAATAAGTGCATCGATGATGTCGTCCCCACAGTGACCGTACGTACATACCCCAACCAGAAGCCATGGATTACAGGAAACATCCGCACTGAGCTAAAGGGTAGAGCTGCCGCTTTCAAGGAACGGGACTCTAACCCGGACGCTTATAAGAAATCCCGCTATGACCTCCGACGAACCATCAAACAGGCAAAGAGTCAATACAGGTCTAAGATTGAATCATACTACACTGGCTCTGACGCTCGTCGGATGTGGCAGGGCTTGAAAACTATTACAGACTACAAAGGGAAGCACAGCCGCGAGCTGCCCAGTGACACAAGCCTACCAGACGAGCTAAACCACTTCTATGCTCGCTTGCGAGGCAAGCAACACTGAAGCATGCATGAGAGCACCAGCTGTTCCGGACGACTATGTGATCACGCTCTCCGTAGCCGATGTGAGTAAGACTTTTAAGCAGGTCAACATTCACAAGGCCGCAGGGCCAGACGGATTACCAGGACGTGTACTCCGAGCATGTGCTGACCAACTGGCAAGTGTCTTCACTGACATTTTCAACATGTCCCTGACTGAGTCTGTAATACCAACATGTTTCAAGCAGACCACCATAGTCCCCGTGCCCAAGAACTCTAAGATAACCTGCCTAAATGACTACCGACCCGTAGCACTGACGTCTGTAGCCATGAAGTGCTTTGAAAGACTGGTCATGGCTCACATCAACAGCATAATCCCAGAAACCCTAGACCCACTCCAATTTGCATACCGCCCCAACAGATCCACAGATGATGCAATCTCTATCGCACTCCACACTGCCCTTTCCCACCTGGACAAGAGGAACACCTACGTGAGAATGCTATTCATTGACTACAGCTCAGCATTCAACACCATAGTGCCCTCTAAGCTCATCACTAAGCTAAGGATCCTGGGACTAAACACCTCCCTCTGCAACTGGATCCTGGACTTCCTGACGGGCCGCCCCAGGTGGTAAGGGTAGGTAACAACACATCTGCCACACTGATCCTCAACACGGGGCCCCTCAGGGGTGCGTGCTCAGTCCCCTCCTGTACTCTCTGTTCACCCATGACTGCATGGCCAGGCACGACTCCAACACCATCATTAAGTTTGCCGACGACACAACAGTGGTAGGCCTGATCACCGACAACGATGAGACAGCCTATAGGGAGGAGGTCAGAGATCTGGCCGTGTGGTGCCAGGACAACAACCTCTCCCTCAACGTGACCAAGACAAAGGAGATGATTGTGGACTACAGGAAAAAAAAGAGGACTGAGCACGCCCCCATTCTCATCGACGGGGCTGTAGTGGAACAGGTTGAGAGCTTCAAGTTCCTTGGTGTCCACATCACCAACGAACTATCATGGTCCAAACACACCAAGACAGTCGTGAAGAGGGCACGACAAAGCCTATTCCCCCTCAGGAGACTAAAAAGATTTGGCATGGGTCCTCAGATCCTCAAAAATTCTACAGCTGCACCATCGAGAGCATCCTGACTGGTTGCATCACCGCCTGGCATGGCAACTGCTTGGCCTCTGACCGCAAGGCACTACAGAGGGTAGTGCGTACGGCCCAGTACATCACTGGGGCAAAGCTCCCTGCCATCCAGGACCTCTATACCAGGCGGTGTCAGAGGAAGGCCCTCAAAATTGTCAAAGACTCCAGCCACCCTAGTCATAGACTGTTCTCTCTGCTACCGCACGGCAAGCGGTACCGGAGTGCCAAGTCTAGGTCCAAAAGACTTCTCAACAGCTTCTACCCCCAAGCCATAAGACTCCTGAACAGCTAATCATGGCTACCCGGACTATTTGCACTGCTCCCCCACCCCATCCTTTTTACGCTGCTGCTACTCTGTTAAGTATTTATGCATAGTCACTTTAACTCTACCCACATGTACATATTACCTCAACTACCTCAACTAGCCGGTGCCCCCGCACATTGACTATGCAACGGTACCCCCTTGTATATATAGCCTCCCTACTGTCACTTTATTTTACTGTATATATAGCCTCCCTACTGTCACTTTATTTTACTTCTGCTCTTTTTTTCTCAACACTTTTTTGTTGTTGTTTTATTCTTACTTTTTTGTTTAAAATAAATGCACTGTTGGTTAAGGGCTGTAAGTAAGCATTTCACTGTAATGTCTGCACCTGTTGTATTCGGCGCATGTGACCAATAAAATTTGATTTGATTTGATTTGAGTGGTTTCTCCTGCCAGAGAAAAATACTCACTCAGTGTGTTATTCTCCTCAGTTGTTATTGCATCTACCCATGACAAATTGGGAGGGGATAGATGGCAGCATTGGGGAAGTGGGGCCTCTACATTTCGCAAATTAACAAAACGGCACACTTCACACCAGGCAACATGCATGGATGGAAAAGGGGACCATGTCCAACAAGCACATCTAACAGGAGTTGAATATGTTGAGGACAGAGAGACCTCATAGCACCGTACCCTCAGGGCCTGAACCCTGCTCTCCCCAACCCTCACTATCTCACCCCCTTCACCAGACAACTAGAGACATAGCTACTGCACAAGTGCCACAGTTGGTGAATTACACTGTTAGTATTCACAGAAATGGATCAGGGCCAACGTTAGATGTGAATGAATACTTCAAGTCTGGATACAAAATGGTTAGGTGCCTTTAACCAAATCGTTAACTAACACCTTAAAATCCCATTTAACAGACATACTTTTCTTGATCATAACATTGAGATGATGCTCTCTATATATGAATTTCTTAATTTCATGAGTATATTCTGTTGCACCTGTCAGTGAGTCACGGTCTGAATTATTGGCATGAATGGTCAAATGAGACAGAGGATTCATTTCACTACTTTAACAATGCTGTTGAAAACCCTGTGGCTAAAATGTAAATGAATTTGCCTCATTGTGAGCAAAACTAATTTCAAAGGCTAATGAAGTACATGTAAATACTTAGATAATATCACTGAATATGCATTATATGCTTATTTTGTCAGTTAGGCTACTGTTCATTTATGAACATGCTAGACTTCTTTCCAACCCTTTCATAATACAAACATTTAAATATTGAAAACCCTGTGGGACAGTTAGCTAATAAAATAGATCATGTTCACAGTCACATTAGTACAGTGCATTCGGAAAGTATTCAGACCCCTTTACTTTTTCCACATTTTGTTACGTTACAGCCTTATTCTAAAATTGATTACATTGTTTTTTTCCATCATCAATCTACACACAACTCCCCATAATGACAAAGCAAAAACAGGTTTTTAGAATTGTTTTACATTTACAAAAGTATTCAGACCCTTTACTCAGTACTTTGTTGAAGCACCTTTGGCAGCAATTACAGCATCGAGTCTTCTTGGGTATGACGCTACAAGCTTGGCACACCTGTATTTGGGGAGTTTCTCCCATTCTTCTCTGCAGATCCTCTCAAGCGCTGTCAGGTTGGATGGGGAGCGTTGCTGCACAGCTATTGTCAGGTCTCTCCAGACATGTTAGATCGGGTTCAAGTCCGGGCTCTGGCTGGGCCAATCAAGGACATTCAGAGACTTGTCCCGAAGCCACTCCTGCGTTGTCTTGGCTGTGTGTTTAGGGTCGTTGTCCTGTTGGAAGGTGAACCTTCGCCCCAGTCTGAGGACCTGAGCGCTCTGGAGAAAGTTTTCATCAAGGATCTCTTTGTACTTTGCTCCGTTCATCTTTCACTCGATCCTGACTAGTCTCCCAGTCCCTGCCGCTGAAAAACATACCCACAGCATGATGCTACCACCACCATGCTTCACCATAGGGATGGTGCCAGGTTTCCTCTAGACGTGACACTTGGCATTCAGGCCAAAGAGTTCAATCTTGGTTTCATCAAACCAGAGAATCTTGTTTCTCATGGTCTGAGAGTCAGGATGCCTTTTGGCAAACTCCAAGCGGGCTGTCATGTGCCTTTTACTGAGGAGTGGCTTCCGTCTGGCCGATTGGTGGAGTGCTGCAGAGATGGTTGTCCTTCTGGAAGGTTCTCCCATCTCCACAGAGGAACTCTAGAGCTCTGTCAGAGTGACCATCGGGTTCTTGGTTACCTCCCTGACCAGGGCCCTTCTCCCCCGATTGCTCAGTTTGGCCGGGCGGCCAGCTCTAGGAAGAGTCTTGGTGGTTCCAAACTTCTTCCATTTAAGAATGATGGAGGCCACTGTGTTCTTGGGGACCTTCAGTGCTGCAGAAATATTTTGGTACCCTTCCCCAGATCTGTGCCTCGACACAATCCTGTCTTGGAGCTCTACGGACAATTCCTTTGACCTCATGGCTTGGTTTTTGCTCTGACGTGCACTGTCAACTGTGGGACCTTATATAGACAGGTGTGTGCCTTTCCAAATCATGTCCAATCAATTGAATTTACCACAGGTGGACTCCAATCAAGTTGTAGAAACATCTCAAGGATGATCATTGGAAACAGGATGCACCTGAGTTCAATTTCGAGTCTCATAGCAAAGGGTATCTGTTTTTTGTTTTTAATACATTTGCAAACATTTCTAAAAAACAGTTTTTACTTTGTAATTATGGGGTATTGTGTGTAGATTTCATTTAATCAATTTTAGAATAAGGGTGTAACGTCACAAAATGCAGAAAAGGTCAAGGGGTCTGAATACTTTCCGAAGGTACTGTATAAATTAGTATGGCGTTGATTTTTATTATATATTAAATTTTTTATCGTTGGACATAAGACTGTGAAATCACCAGCAAATCAGCTCCAAGTGATTTTAATTTGAGAAAACATGATAGAGAGATATATGTGATCATATACAAATGTAAGCAAGGTTTGAAATTCTTGTTTTAGTAAACTATTATATATGTTTGGGTTTCTTGCGCCCAATTTGCAGTCTACAAATTATTTGTAATTATTTCCCGGCCCCCTGAACATCCGCCTGCGGCTGAATCTAGTTGATGATCCCTGGCATACAGGATACTTTAACTGCATTAGCTGATATTATATATGTAAATGTACCTTCAAATATGTTCTCTTATCTACATAAACATTCACCCTTAGTTAGATTCTGTAGCTTTACTGTATGACTTTGTAAATTTGTTAAAACCATCTTACTGACAAAAACAAAAGGACCATACACAAACATGTCCCTCCGTACAACAACATTTTCATAGTATACAGTAATACAGATATCCAGTGCATGTTCTCAGAATTAAGGGATGACAAGGTCTCAGAATGTAGGCTACCATAGAAAGGTTGTCCCTGGCCTTCTGTGTGAAAGCATATGTACCTGTCACTCACTGTGAGTAGGGTACACCATTACCATGGTAATCAGGTCAAGATGTTGATGTACGCATACATCTGTGGATGAAAAGTGAGGGAAAAAAGTATTTGATCCCCTGCTGATTTTGTACGTTTGCCCACTGACAAAGAAATGATCAGTCTATAATTTTAATGGTAGGTTTATTTGAACAGTGAGAGACAGAATAACAACAAAATAGAAAAACGCATGTCAAAAATGTTATAAATTGATTTGCATTTTAATGAGGGAAATAAGTATTTGACCCCCTCTCAATCAGAAAGATTTCTGGCTCCCAGGTGTCTTTTATACAGGTAATGAGCTGAGATTAGGAACACTCCCTTTTAAGAGTGTGCTCCTAATCTCAGCTCGTTACCTGTATAAAAGACACCTGTCCACAGAAGCAATCAATCAATCAGATTCCAAACTCTCCACCATGGCCAAGACCAAAGAGCTCTCCAAGGATGTCACGGACAAGATTATAGACCTACACAAGGCTGGAATGGGCTATAAGACCATCGCCAAGCAGTTTGGTAAGAAGGTGACAACAGTTGGTGCGATTATTCGCAAATGGAAGAAACACAAAATAACTGTCAATCTCCCACGGCCTGGGGCTTCATGCAAGATCTCACCTCGTGGAGTTGCAATGATCATGAGAACGGTGAAGAATCAGCCCAGAACTACATGGGAGGATATTGTCAATAATCTCAAGGCAGCTGGGACCATAGTTACCAAAAAAACTATTGGTAACACACTACGCCGTGAAGGACTGAAATCCTGCAGCGCCCGCAAGGTCCCCCTGCTCAAGAAAGCACATATACAGGGCCATCTGAAGTTTGCCAATGAACATCTGAATGATTCAGAGGAGAACTGGGTGAAAGTGTTGTGGTCAGATGAGACCAAAATGGAGCTCTTTGGCATCAACTCAACTCGCCGTGTTTGGAGGAGGATGAATGCTGCCTATGACCCCAAGAACACCATCCCCACCGTCAAACATGGAGGTGGAAACATTATGCTTTGGGGGTGTTTTTCTGCTAAGGGGACAGGACAACTTCACCGCATCAAAGGGACGATGGACGGGGCCATGTACCGTCAAATCTTGGGTGAGAACCTCCTTCCCTCAGCCAGTGCATTGAAAAAGGGTCATGGATGGGTATTCCAGCATGACAATGACCCAAAACACACGGCCAAGGCAACAAAGGAGTGGCTCAAGAAGAAGCACATTAAGGTCCTGGAGTGGCCTAGCCAGTCTCCAGACCTTAATCCCATAGAAAATCTGTGGAGGGAGCTGAAGGTTCGAGTTGCCAAACGTCAGCCTCGAAACCTTATTGACTTGGAGAAGATCTGCAAAGAGGAGTGGAACAAAATCCCTCCTGAGATGTGTGCAAACCTGGTGGCCAACTACAAGAAACGTCTGACCTCTGTGATTGCCAACAAGGGTTTTGCCACCAAGTACTAAGTCATGTTTTGCAGAGGGGTCAAATACTTATTTCCCTCATTAAAATGCAAATCAATTCATATAATTTTTGACATGCGTTTTTCTGGATTTTGTTGTTGTTATTCTGTCTCTCACTGTTCAAATAAACCTACCATTAAAATTATAGACTGATCATGTCTTTGTCAGTGGGCAAACGTACAAAATCAGCAGGGGATCAAATACTTTTTTTTACATGTATTCTTTTTAGCCTGTAAATTAAGTCTGAAGACATAAAGCCGTACACGTCCTCAACATACACTGGACAGCCTGGGAGATACTACAGGAAACAGAGATGGACAAAGGCTTCTGGAATTCCCTCTCTGTCTAATTCCCAGACATGCAGGGAGCTCCACACTAGCTGTCCTCCTAAGGGAATTAAGTTCTATTCATATGGCATTATTCATGTATCACTGGTGAAAATTCAGTAGCTCTGTTAATATTTTTGTGATGAGTTTGTAGTATATCATGTCCACAACTAGTGGGAGACGGGAGAAAAGGGCAGCATTCTGCCCTTCATCTAGGGAGAGCTCTTTGGACATACTAGATGACATGGTTGTCTATTGTGTGGGTGGAAACAACCCTGTGGGTAAAACGTAATCTATCAACATTGTGTTTTGGTTGTTGAGTCTATAAAACATAGATTTTTAAACCTCATAAACAAGTTATCCCAATATCAATTTCTTTGATACATAAAGTTGATGCAATAATAAAACCTGTGAAAATGCCCACAGCGTAACCCCCTATAGTCGATATACACTGAACAGAAATATAAACATAACATGGAACAATTTCAAAGATTTTACTGTTAAAGTTCATATGAGGAAATCAGTCAATTGAAATAAATAAATTAGGCCCTAATCTATGGATTTCACATGACTGGGAATACAGATATGCATCTGCTGATGTCAATGTTCATTGTCCGTAGCTTATGCCTGCCCATGCCATAACCCCACCGCCACCATGGGGCACTCTGTTCACAACATTGACATCAGCAAACCGCTTGACCACACAACACCATACACGTGGTCTAAAATGACGTTGGAGGGGGCTTATGGTAGAGAAATGAACATTCATTTCTCTGGCAACGTCTCTGGTGGACATTGCTGCAGTCAGTATGCCAATTGCACGCTCCCTCAAAACTTGACACATCTGTGGCATTGTATTGTGTGACAAAACTGCAGATTTTAGAGTGGCCTTTTATTGTCCCCCAGCACAAGGTGCACCTATGTAATGATCATGCTGTTTAATCAGCTTCTTGATATGCCACACCTGTCAGGTGGATGGATTATCTTGGCAAAGGAGAAATGGTCACTAACAGGAATGTAAACAAATTTGTGCACCAAATTTTAGAGAAATAAGCCTTTTATTTTAGCTCATGAAACAAGACTTTACAAGCTGCATTTATATTTTTGTTGAGTTTAAGTAACATAATAAAACAATCCCCAAATCCGTCAGTTTAAGCTAGATATGTTTTTTTTGCATTGGATGCGTCTCAATCCAACGCATCCACCAATGTCACACTTCCGCATCTGCGGTGAAAGTTGGCAGAGCTAGACACTTCAAAACCTTGTTTCTTCTTATTATTTTTCTTCACAGTCTTTTTTTTGCCATTTATGAATGTGTTATTCAATGCGTTTCTATGGGCTATAGTAGTAAAGGTCAAATGTAATATTTTATCAAATTTTTGTATATATATTTTTTAATACATAAAGGGGTCCTACAATTCAAAATCAAATAGCTAAATGATCCAGAGTATGACTATCTTAAAACAATTCCAATGAACAAAGAAACCTCAGTGTCAACCTAGCGTTGTTTGGAATCCAACATTCATTCATTTGGCACGCTGTTGAAGCGAATATCTTCATTAGAGATGCAGGTGCGTGTTATGGGGGTGGTGGTGGTGGCTGGCTGCTGGTGTACTGAACTCCTTTATTTAATTTGGGGCTTTGCAGATAAATGCTGCATCCTGCAGTGTCACAGCAGCCTGGTACTAGAGGGAGGAGGCTGGGGGATGAGGAGGGAGAGGGGGGTAACTGAATCAGCACTCTCAGCTGGATACTCACTTATACCTCCATGCTCCTCCCACACGGTCTAATTCACTTTCATCAGTTGGCAAAAAGTCCTAATCGTTGGAGATTCATCTTTATGGACAGCCGGGCTCACTCACTGCTCCCCTCACACACCTGCCATTCTCCAACAACATCAGCAATGTTAGGACATGTATTGATATAAAGAAATCGGAAGAAAGAGGTTTTGCATAGAAGAGACACTCCTACCTGGTGTTAACTTCAGGTGATAATAAAGCCTGTGGATTGGACCGAGTCTCACTGAGGTGATCTAAATTGCAGACTTTAGATAACACCAACATAGGAAAAGCACTCACACATCTGAAGTTGATTCTTGCAGGTGTGTATGAATAATTTGATGATCTCTTGAAAGAAAAGTAAAGAAAAAGATAACTAACAAAAGGGGGAAAACCTTCAGTCCTGCTGTTAGATTCAGATAATCCCCATCTGGCTTTTTTGATTGGACTACTCAGGGAGCTGGGAGCAGTGCCAGGTAGCAGAGAGCGGTCTGACTAGGTGAGAGGCTGGGCACACAGGGCACACGGTGCAGGTGGGGATTCAATGGTGCACTGTACAAAGCACCACTGCAGTCAAGGCAATTAACATCAGGCTCAGCAGTTTTGTGAAACCAATTAAAAATATTCGTAGAGTTCTATTATGAGATAGGAAAAACAAAAATTGTTTGAGCATTTCCGGAGACATGTAAAAAACAAACAAAAAATAATTGAGGCATTGTTCCAATTTATGGCAAAAAAAACATTTCAATTGGTATCAATCAAGTAACCGAAAAAAGTTAGAGATATTATCAGATGATCTGAGGTGAGTTCAACAAGGAATGTGCTCGCAATAGTTAGTGGCTAACTGTGTTTTTTTCAAACCTAGTTTGTTGAACGCACCTCAGGTATCATGTTTCATTTAATCACTGTTTTAAAGACTGCTTCCTTGAAACTCTACTATTTCATGTCAGTGGGAGGATTCAATAGTGCTCAATTCTATCCAAAACAGAAAACATCAAAGAAATGTAATTCACTATTGTAATGCAAATTGACCACTGTAGTCTAAATGTACACTTCAAATAGAGGCTGTAAAATGCCTGGCCAAGTTTGCAATGTGAAGAGCCGGAACTGCAGACGGCGTAAAAATCTGTCTGGAGCAATGTTTCCCATCCAATTGGTGATAGATTTTCATGTGACTATTGTAAAATCCACATATAAGCAATACGTGCATTTTCCAACCAGAGATGTGTTTCCATCAAATTGACTTGCGGATAAAAGGCAGTGCGGGCTGACGTGGTGCACATAAAAATACCTTTTGCCGTTAAATTCCCATGTACCGAATAAAAAATACAAGTTAAATGGGTTTCCATCACATTTTCAACTCTACTGAAAAAATGTTGCGTTATATAGCGAATATGCCCATTCTGGTCTTGGCATGTGCGCTCTTGCCAACAGCTCACAGATACAGTGCGGGTAGGCTGCCGACATGCTGAGATTATAATGGACAAAAGAGCAAAATTATTTGTATTTGTTAAAACGCAGCCAAGCATCATGTCGCCAGAATAAAACCCTTGATATTTATTGAAAAGGAGCATCAAGCTCATCACCGTGCACTTTCACCACCCTGTGAAGTTCATCATAATTTATTTAATCTGTAGCCTAATAAACTGCATGGTTTCCTGAGTCATGGTGGGAGGACCACATGTTCTGAGTCAATATTTGCGCATAAAGAGGTTTCCACCGCCATTTCTTGCATAATTAATTTTACTGACACA
Source organism: Coregonus clupeaformis (assembly GCF_020615455.1). Taxonomy (NCBI): domain Eukaryota; kingdom Metazoa; phylum Chordata; class Actinopteri; order Salmoniformes; family Salmonidae; genus Coregonus; species Coregonus clupeaformis. The sequence continues at coordinate 51,447,977 of NC_059200.1, read as the reverse complement.
AAAAAGATTCCATCTTGTCTAGCATATTTTGTTTTATCGACATCTGGAATGTTTACCGACAAATTAGCTGTTTCCATCTGGCCTGTAATTTTTTATCCGACATACTTTACTCGCATAAAAAGGTTGGATGGAAACTTGGTTTGGGACAGGCACATTAAAGGTGCAGAACTGAAAGGGGAAACGTTTTGAGGCCCCATACCGAAAGCTTCTGCTCAACTGAGATCATTATGAGAAGCATACTGTAGGTTGCTTACAGTCAGTTTTCCATGATCTATCTCACAAGGCTAACATCCCGCACCAGAAGGACTATATGGTGGTTGGTGACTACACTAGGCTCCCGCTCACCTGTTCCCAAGGTTGATGTCACCTGTCATCTCTATGGCAACACAGTATGCCCCTTCCAAGAGATGATGTCTTCATCATGGGTAAAGGTCCCTGGAATACACAGAAGTTGACAATTATTATAGGACAGAACCGACTATAGCTAAATTCCTGAATGTAAAACCTTATTGTATTATTACAGATCGTTTAAGTAATCACTTTTGAATGAATATTTAGTTTTCATTGCCACCTTACATGTGAGATGACATCAGTAAAACACTGACATTACAAAGAGGTCAATTCCTAAAAGTCCAGTACATATCAGAGGTTTGGTGACCCTGATGGGAAAGGGAAATATTAGACTCGGATAACAAAAACAATATCTATCCAAGGCTACTACACTGTAATCCCAAACAGTTGTACTAGCTCATAAGTAATAAGGTCATAACAGTCAAATGTCGTTATGCAGTTGACCAAACTATAAAGTGTTGAGCTCTGTTGAGATTTATGCCACTTTAATTGAAGAGGGCTCAATATTTTATAGGTAATTTGTGTGGAACGCTCAAAAAGTTTAGGTAGTGTCATGACGTTATCGACGTCATGACGTTCTGGTGGGTGGGTCATCTCTCCCTCAGGAAAGCTGAGTCAGCCATCTTGAATTTGCCTTGATGCGGGGATGTTTGGGCCGCCCGTGTGGATGTGGAACACAGTTTAATTTGTTTTAATTTGTTTGCAATGCGCACTTTTATGCTGCCCGCTTGAAACCACCACCACCTCCGTTTTATCATTAGTCTTATTGCCCTCGTTTTCTTAAGCGCTATCTTATCATCACCTCTGATTTGGTAAGTAACTCTAATGTTGTTTTTGTTGTTTTTTTAAAATTGAATTTCGATAGTCTTAAATGTGGAACTGGGAATACATTTGTACAATGTGTACAGTGAATATTTGTTGTAAATAGTTTAAAAATCCAAGTAATTGTAACTTTAGAAGTTGTTAAATATGTGACAAATACGTTACGTTACTTCATCTTACAACGGTGTAACGTTATCAGCGGGTTTCCTGGATGAACTACATTTCCCATAATGCATGTTTGCCCGGGACATTGACGGTGGAGGAAGGTCCATGAGTTTTCGCTGTTCGCGGTAATGCAAGTGCGTACTGTGAGTATACTTATTTCAATAAGTGTCTGCCTTACACAGTAAATATTTTACGTTATCGAGCTGTGTGTACGTGTGTGCTAGCGTGAAACGAACAATGCTAAACAACATAATGTGAGTGTGTTATCATGATGCTAACCAGGCCTGTGTTTGTATTTCTTCCTAGGCTCAAGTGTGTGGTTGTGAGATCATCTCGAAATCCTTTTAACAGTTCAGGTAGGATGTATTATGAAATTGTGTTACTAATAATTGGTTTTATTTTATCTGTTTCCACAGTCATTCTTTTGCTATTTCTCTAAATGTTTTTATCTCAACTGTGGGGTCAACAGTTGATCACTTGAACCCTTTATTAATACTTTGTTAAATACAAAGAACAACAACAGAAATAGCAGATCTATAAGCACACAACTTTGATGCTTTGCTTGTTAATAACTAACTTGCTTATCTTTTAACATTTTCATTTTTACTATAATTAGTGTACAATGAATGTTTTTGATAGATTTGGAAAATTTTATCTATATATTCACATTATTATTTAAAAAATGTTTTTGAACATTAACAAATCATCTTTGTGCGCATGTTGTGTACAGATATCGGACTACAAAGAGTGCTACAGAGAGCCAGCGTTTCACCATCAGACAGGTGCTAATAGGTGAGTTTTGTAAATTGTGTACTAATAAAAAAATAAAAAATAAGATTTTCGCCTTGAGTTATTCACAATGTTTAGATTTTTTTTTGCAGCAGAACAGATTTAATCAAATTACTGATGTGTTAACTGGTTGGCATCATTTTTTTTTAAATTTTTTTTTTTTAAATCAACTTTTGAATAGCCAAAAGTGCAAAACAGGGCTGAAATGGTTTAGACTTTAATCGAAAATATTTAAATTGCAGGCTGAAGTTGGCCCAATGGAGTGGAAGTGCAAGTTGTGTTCTGCAACTTCAAATACCCGGGGACAATTATTTTGGCACTATACTGTACTGCATAGCCAATATTCAAGAGTGTCCCCCCTGCCATGTCTCTATGACAGTTGCATTTGTACTTTTCCATCATTCGAAGCGATGAAAGCTCATCTGTCAAGATGTCATAATGATTCATGTAGAGTAGATGCAACTGAAGGAGCATGTGTTTTTTTTACATGTCCTTTGTGTAACTTCAAGCAGCCCTTTTCTGAGGAAATTATATTGGGTCATTTGAGAAGTCATTTACGAAGTCATGAGATGGTAGCATGCCCATTCAAGAATTGTAATTACAGAACAAATAGCTACTCAGCGTTTAATGCACACAAAAGTAGAAAACATGGTGGTGATTCCGACTTTGGTGAATGTGTTGTATTGGCAGACAATGATAGTGCCCCAGTTGTAGTTGCAGCAGAAAGTCTTGGGGAACACGCTGAAAGTCACAGTGCAGGGTCTGCGGACACATTTGATCTTGATGAGGTGAACGGTCAGTGTGACACAGACACTTTAAGAGCCCAGTTGAAGCATAACTTGGCATTGTTATTCGTAAAGATGCAATCTATTCTTCATGTATCTGACATGGCATCTCAGGAGATAGTGGAACATTTGACTCAGATATTTTCCTTGTCCCAACCGATACTCAAACAAGATATTAGAGAGGTCTTACAGAGTCATGACATCACTGTCAGTGAAACACTTCTAAATGATGTTGTCAGTACTGTTATGGACAGTAATATTATTGTCAGTGCCACAGCTAAGGGGAAGCAGTTATCCTCAACCAAGAGAAGGAAAACCTTCATCGAAAATAATTACCCTGTGGTAAAGCCTGTACAGTATCTGCTACAGCCAGGACACACAGCAGTGCATGTTCCCATTCTGGAGATGATACAAAAAATCTTCAATCATACAGATATTCTGGACAAAATTAAAGAAACAAAAGTGGCACAAAACAGTCATTATGTAAGCCACCAAGATGGCTTGTACTTCAAAGAGAACACATTCTTGTCTTCAGATGAGTTAACGATAACACTCATTTTGTACATTGATGATTTGGAAATAGCCAATCCACTTGGCACATCACGGAAAATACACAAAGTCTGTTCAGTATACTGGACTCTTGCTGATCTTGCCAGTAAATACCGATCAGCCCTGCATGTAATTCAGCTTGCAGCTTTATGTAAAGTGGCTGACATACAGACATTTGGCTATGAAAAAGCACTTGGTCCTTTGTTGAGAGACCTCCGTACCCTTGAACAAGATGGGGTATTCATTGAGTCTATTGGTAAGGTAGTTCAAGGAACAGTCATGTGTGTGGTGTCTGACAATCTTGCAGCCCATGATTTGGCAGGCTTTTCAAAGTCTTTTAGAGCAGAATATTTTTGCAGATTCTGCACAGCGACACAAGCTAAACTTCAGACTCATGAAGTTGCAAGTGGCGAGTTCAGTCTTAGGACAAAAGACAGCCATAATAGTGATGTGCATGCTGTAATGCATGGGGGTAGTCAGAGTCAGAATGGTGTTCAGGCAGATTGTGTCCTGAGCCAGCATCTAGAGCATTTTCATACGGTCACTGGCTTTCCACCTGATGCCCTCCACGATCTTTTTGAGGGCATTGTGCCCGTAGAGCTCGCCCTGTGTATCGGAGAGATGATCTGTTGCAAATACTTCACCCTTGAATATTTGAACGAGAGAATTCTATCGTTTCCATACCAGCACACAGACAAGCTTGACAAACCTCATAAAATACCACAGACCTTCGCTGTAAAGAAAAGCATTGGTGGTAACGGCCATGAAAATGCCACATTGCTTAGACTGCTCCCTTTGATTATTGGGACTTCAGTTCCTGAAGAGGATGGAGCATGGACTGTGCTAATGGATTTAAAAGAGGTAGTAGAGTTATCGCTGTGCACAGAATTCACAGAGGAGTCCATCCAGTATTTACCGTCCAAGATACAGGATCATAGAGAGATGCTGAAAGAAGCCTTTCCAGATTTCAAACTCCGTCCTAAGCATCACTACATTGAGCACTATCCTGACCTTGTACGCCGTTTTGGGCCCCTTGTACATTTGTGGACAATGAGGTTTGAGGGTAAACACCGTTTTTTCAAGAGAGTTGTACACGACACACAAAACTTTAAAAATGTGTTAAAAACACTTGCAGACAGGCATCAATACATGGTAGCATACCATCTCAGTGCTTCCGGATTCTTCAAACCTCACCAGCAGACATCAAATGTCTCTTCTGTACTGGTATCAATGCTTCCAAATGTTGCCAAGACATACATTGAACAAATAACAGCAAGCAATGTTATTTACAGCACATCAAAGGTCTGCATTGATGGAACTGATTATGATGTAGGAATGTTTTTGTCCGTGGGACAAGAGGGAGGACTGCCTAATTACTGTAGAATTGAACAGGTTCTCCTGGTTAACAGTAGTGTTGTCTTTCTTTGCCAAGAGCACACATCACACTACATTGAACACCTGAGATCTTACAAACTTTTCCCAAACAATCTGGCTGTTCACACCCCATCAGAGCTAAATGACAAAACACCTCTCTGCGCTTACAACATAGATGGAAGATTGCTCTTGACACCCAAACGTTTCATATTATTACACTGAAGATTAATATGTTACACTGTTTGCCTCTTCTACCTCAGATTTAATACATTGATTGTTAATAGATAAATATCACAACATTGACGTATTGCCAAGCCCAAGTTTTTGTACTGTACTTGTGGGAAACGACTGTTGAATTCATGCACTATACATGTTTAATGTTGTGTGACCTAATGCTTACCTTGATGTTGCCAGTTGAAGTACGGCACAGTAGAAACCAGTACTTTTATTTGAATGTTTTATTTTAAAAAAGTGAGTTGCAGCCTTCAAGGTACAGTAAGTGCCAAAACGTTTTAAATGGCTCCACATTCTAATAGTTGTAATTGCTGTTGAGGATGGATTATAATTAGAATCTTATTGAATTTTATCATGAAGCCTTTGTGAGTTTTTATCATAATGTTTACTGAATAATGTTATATGGAGACCCAAAATACTGAATCTACCCTCTGTAGCAATGACCACTATCAGAATATGGAACTATTAACACTTAATGTACTTTAAAACACATTTTGTTTTTATGGAGTCATTTCCTTTTCCTTTTTTGTTTTAATTTATGACAAGTACTTTGTTTTGACTGAGCTCCTTTTGATTCGTGCCTTTTTAAAAGCACATTGTGTTGAATAAAAAAAAAGTTAAATTGTCACTGTGGTGTCACTTTCATGTTTTCTAACATTATTCGCTGATTATAATTGTGTAATGGACCGACATCAGTATTTCAGTTTAGAATAAATTTTGATTGCATGTCCCACATTATGAGTTGAAGAATATTGAACATTTTGAGTGTATTTCACACATTATATGAGTTGAAGAATATTTAATATTTTGAGTGTATTTCCCACATTTATGAGTTGAAGAATATTGAAAGTTTTGAGTGTATTTCCCACATTATATGAGTTGAAAAATATTGAAAATTTTGAGTTTATTTCCCACATTATATGAGTTGAAAAATATTGAAAATTTTGAGTGAATTACTCCCTAATTATAAGTTGAGGAATATCAATATTTATAAGATAACATTGAGATAATTTAAGGCAACTGTAAATGTAATTTTTATTTTATGTAAACTTAACATTTAAAAACATCACTAAAATATTTTTGTGTAATCTGTTACAAAATAATTTTTGAGCTATGTGAACTTATTAGGGTTTACAGTGTATGTTTGACTTTGCTCCAGCATCAATTTATGTAATTTATGAGTGGGTCAGGCAAAATATGCTTTGAGTCTAAATTCTATTTTCTAACCCTCTGATCCTAAATAAGGTTTTCAGTCCAGGCCTTTCTAAAGGGTGATTCACTGCTGTCTGGGGTGTTGTGACTCACCAAGGTGTCATCCTAGATGTGAAGGTTAGACTATATAAAACTCAACCCGCACCATATAATACCCAAAAATATATTGTATATAAAAATATCAATATTTTGAATTAAGACTCAGGCGAAGTCTATTCATAATGTGTAACTAAACATACTGCTCTAGCTAAACAGATACAAATGATCTCGACTAACCTGTACCCCCGCACATTGAATTGCTACTGGTACCCCCTGTATATAGCCTCATTATTGTTATTTTAATGTGTTACATTTTATTTATTTATTTAGTTTATTTAATAAATATTTTCTTAACTCTATTTCTTGAACTGCATTCTTGGTTAAGGGCTTGGAAGTAAGCATTTCACGGTAAGGTCTACACCTGTTGTATTCGGCGCATGTGACAAATACAATTTGATCTGTTTTAGATACACCAATTATTGATAATAAATCTGCAAACAGAAGGTGTTAACAAAATGCAAAGTGTGGCCCATATTGTTATAATTCCCTTGTTGTTGTCATGTTGTATAATGATTAGAAGACAGGCGCAGGAATACGTATTAGGGGTTTTATTACTCCACCCAACACAATATACATCATGAAAAACGACAGGGGACGAAGCCCAAAACAAACACGTGTATATATAACAGAGGGATGTAACCCAAACAAAAGAGCGAGGTGTAAACCTCTAAACAATACACAGTACTCACGAGACCAACGGACATGGGACAATGGGGAACAGAGGGCACATATATACACATACTAATCAGGGGAAATGGGAACCAGGTGTGCGTAATGAGACAAGACAGTCCGGGGTTGGTGGTAATGATCCAGGTCAGTGACGCATAGAAGACCAGACCTCCGGAGCTGGTGAACGGAGTTGACTCAAGTCAAAAAGTTGACTCAAGTTTGCCAAAAAGCACCTGGATGATCATCAAGACTCTTGGAAGAACGTTCTATAGTCAGATGATTCAAAAGTATAACTTTTTGGATGGCATGGTTCCAGTAATGCTTGGCGAAAACCAAACACTGCATTCCACAGTAAGAACATCATACCAAAGGTCAAGCATGGTGGTGGTGGTGTGATGGTTTGGGGATGCTTTGCTGCCTCAGGACCTGGACGACTTGCCTTAATAGAAGGAACCATGAATTCTGCTCTGTATCAGAGAATTCTACAGGAGAATGTCAGACCATCCGTCTGTGAGCTGAAGCTGAAGCGCAGCTGGGTCATGCAGCAGGACAATGATCCAAAACACACAAATCAAGTCTACATGAAAATTGCTAAAAAGCAACAAATTGGAAGTTTTGGAATGGCCTAGTCAAAGTCCAGACCTAATCCCAATTGAGATGTTGTGGCAGGACTTGAAACGAGCAGTTCATGCTTGAAAACCCACACGTCACTGAGTTAAAGCAGTTCTGCATGGAAGAGTGGGCCAAAATTCCTCCACAGCGACGTGAGGGACTGATCAACAACTACAGGAAGCATTTGGTTGGAGTCATTGTAGCTAAAGGTGGCACAACCAGTTATTGAGTGTAAGGGGGCAATTACTTTTTCACACAGGGGAATTGGGTGTTGCATAACTTTGTTTATGAAATAAATGAAATAAATATGTAATTGTTGTGTTATTTGTTCACTTATGTTCCCTTTATCTAAAATTAGGTTTTGGTTGAAGATCTGATAACATTCAGTATCACAAATATGCAAAAGTAGAGAAAATTAGAAAGGGGGCAAATACTTTTTCATAGCACTGTATATAAATGTGATATTTCAGTTTTACATTTTTAATACATTTTCAAAAAATTCTAAAAAAACAGTTTTGTAGTTTAATGAGGTAAAAAAAACTATTTAATCAATTTTAGAAAAACGCTGTAACGTAACAAAATGCGGAAAAAGTGATGGGGTCTGAATTATTTCCGAATGCACTGTATATGTGATTAAGGTAGCATAAAGGCTTTTTATAAATGGGCTGAAACCCATCTCCCATTGACATCAATGCATGGTCTATGCAGAAATCTGAGTTTGTATTTGTATTTATTATGGATCCCCATTAGCTGCTGCGTGTACAGACATGAATAATGCAACATCAAGGAAGTAATGTTGTTACCATGGTGATGATTACATTCAGTGGTCAGCGCTGCATGTGTTCATTTACTGTTAATCCATCTGTTATTCCCCTGAGCAGTATTCCACTGTGGCTTCCACTCTCAGTAAAAGGCAGTGTGTGTCATTAAGGGAACTGCTCCATTGTGAAGAGGGCATGCTCTCTCTGCCAGAAGCACGGAGCCACAGTAGACAGCCAGCCAGCCAGGGCAGGGTGACTGACAGACTGCTCCTCTACTCCTTGTGTTCTCTTGATAAGGAGGTGACTCTACGTTCAGGCAGCAGCACACACTGTTAGTTCCTGGTGAATTAATTATGACAAGCCATTTCATCAGACCAGGGACAGGGTAGCTGAAAATATATTTTTTTACCATTAATTGTCAGAATAGGACTCGGTTGTACTGTACGTCTTGATATAAGGGAGCAGGATAAATCAAATACTGTATGCTCGGAAAGGAAACTCGAAGTTCCCTTAAAGCTTGTTTTGGGCTCCGTAATAAAACACTGATGACATGGCTGAGCCATCTTGGCCATGTTTCTATTGAAACTCTATACTCAAATTTAATGTAATTTAGCATCCACCCCAAACATCTACCTTGGCCACCATTAGATTTAAGCTACAACATCAGCAAAGACAACGCTTCATAAATAATCAAATCAAATTTTATTTGTCACATGCTTCGTGGACTAACAGTGAAATGCTAACTTACGGGCCCTTCCCAACAACAGAGAGAAAGAAAATGGAGAAATAATAGAAAGATAAAACGAATAATAATAAAAGTAGTAATAAATACACAATGAGTAACGATAACTTGGCTATATCACAGGGTACCAGTACCGAGTCGATGTTCAGGGGTACGAGGTAATTAAGGTAGATATGTACTTATAACTAGGAATAAAGTGACAGATGTGATGAGTCAAAGTTACTGCAAAAAGGGTCAATGCAGATAGTCCAGGTAGCTATTTGGTTAACTATTTAGCAGTCTTATGGCTTGTGGGTAGAAGCTGTTCAGGGTCCTGTTGGTTCCAGACTTGGTGCATCGGTACCGCTTGCTGTGTGGCAGCAGAGACAACAGTCTATGACTTGGGTGGCTGGACTCTTTGCCAATTTTAGAGCCTTCCTCCGACACCGCCTGGTATAGAGGTCCTGGATGGCAGGGAGCTCGGCCCCAGTGATGTACTGTGCTGTACGCACTACCCTCTGTAGCGCCTTGCGGTCAGATGCTAAGCAGTTGCCATACGAAGCAGTGATGCAGCCAGTCAAGATGCTCTCAATGGTGCAGCTGTTGAACTTTGAGAATCTAGTTGTCGTGCCCTCTTCACGACTGTGTTGGTGTGTTTGGACCATGATAGATCCTTAGTAATGTGGACACAAGAAGCTCTTGACCTGATCCACAACAGCCCCGTCGATGTGAATGGGGGCATGCTCGGCCCTCTGTTTCCTGTAGTCCACGATCAGCACCTTTGTTTTCTGATGTTGAGGGAGAGGTTGTTATCCTGGCACCACACTGCCAGGTCTCTGACCTCCTCCCTGTAGGCTGTCTCATCGTTGTCGTTGAGCAGGCCGACCACCGTTGTGTCGTCGGCAAACTTAATTATAGTGTTGGAGTCGTGCGCAGCCACATGGTCGTTGATGAACAGGGAGTACAGTAGGGGACTAAGCACGCACCCTGTATAAAAAGAGAACTGCAAGAGACATTTAAAATGGCAACAGCTAATGAGTAGTTATGGCAAGTGACACAGTCTTTGATGAAGTGTCTTGCTGCTGTATTTCTCCATAGGTGATGTCACCTTAAGCCTGTTATCTGTGTGGCCCAGGGCTAGCTGTGACGGTGAGTTAAGCTAGCCTGTTGTGGTCATTCTTCTAGAGAGCCACTCACATCAGTCTCCTCTTCATTTCTGCTGTTACAGGGACGATTAGAGGGTCATATTGTCTTGAAAGTGGCAGTGTATTAGGTAGGCTACATACAGTAGAATGCAGGGTTGGGCTCAATTCAGAATTGAATTGAGAATGCCTCATAAATTCCAATTAAATTCTTGAATTTGAGGTAGTAAACGGGACGTAGAATTGCAATTCGAATTCGAATTAAAGGATATAGAATTGAATTCAGTGAAATTGCCTCAAATGCCTCTTCTATTCTATATGAGATGTAGTCTATACATCTTGTACATAAAACATCAAACATGTCGTTATTTTAACAAAAATCAGTCGATATGCCATTGAGCAAGGCAATTAACCCTAATTGCTCCAGGGTCGCCGTCAATAACGGCTGAACCCTGGCAGTGACCCACTCTCCGAGGGTGTCTCAGGGGGAGTTGGGATATGCAAAAAATACATTTCCATTTCACACCTCACAGTCCTACAGGTTACCCACTTGTACATGAAGTCAAACAGGGGAAATATAAGCACCCCCTATTTGATTTGACCAAATACATGCATTTAAAAGATTTTCAGGACAAACTCATTTTCACAGTATTATTTCGACCTCAGTGTGGAAATATCATTTAAAAAAACAGGAAAATCACAACTCTATGCAAAAGGACTATATTGAACAATTTAAACAGAACATTTGAGAAAAAGGAGATTACTTGAAGAACAGTGCAGATGCAAAGTTTGGTCTCAGCAAAGTCTCAGCATAATTCTGTAAGTGTGGAATAGCCCACATCCAACTTGAACAGGAGCTGGACATAAAATAGCAAGGTAATAGACATAAGCTTTTTCTCAACTTGTCTTTTTGACACTATCAGCATTAGCGGTGCGTGGGTAAAATCACTGGGGAAGCACAGCCAGAAGAAAAAGCCATATTATAACCTGTGTTGTGATAATTGCGTTGTTTGCTCTATATCCTGTTAGTTCATATGCCTCGTGACCGTAATATATGCCTAAGGCCGAGACAATAAGAAGAAACAGTGGCAGAATAAATTCAAATTCAAAACCACACCTTTTGTGACAATCCTCTTCAAGGTTAGGAGAGTTTGTACACAAATTAAGCGGGAGACTATCTCCAAAATCACCCCAGAGAAGAACCGACGGTTCCAGCTTCCTGCTTAAAAACAGGATGGGGTGTTCCACCCGCTCTACATCTTGGGAGAGCACAGCTCCCAACCCGACCTCTAAGGCATCCGTCTGAACAACGAACTTGCGCTCAAAGTCTGGTACCACCAACACTGGATTACAGCAGAGAGCCTTCTGTAATGTTCTAAATGCTTCTGTGGCATTTTCATCCCATTTTACCATGGTTGGCCCCTTTGCTCTAGTCATGTCGGTGAGTTGGGCGGCCACTGTGGTGTAATTTGGGATGAATCGCCGGTAGTAACCTGTCAACCCTAGGAAGGCTCGAACCTGCTTCTTATTTAGTGGTCTCGGCCATCCTCTAGGGTTTGATTAACCCTCTTCTCACGGTGTATCCCAGATACTCGGTTTCCTCTAACCCCACGTAACACTTGGCAGGGTTCGCCGTGAGCCCTGCCTTCCTAAGGGCGTCTAGCACTGCTTGTACACGGGGCAAGTGGGATTTCCAATCTGGGCTGTAGATCCCCACGTCATCTACAGTGCCTTGCGAAAGTATTCATTCCCCTTGGCGTTTTTCCTATTTTGTTGCATTACAACCTGTAATTTAAATTGATTTTTATTTGGATTTAATGTAATGGACATACACAAAATAGTCCAAATTGGTGAAGTGAAATGAAAAAACGTGTTTCAAAAAATTCAAAAATAATAATAATGGAAAAGTGGTGCGTGCATATGTATTCACCCCCTTTGCTATGAAGCCCCTAAATAAGATCTGGTGCAACCAATTACCTTCAGAAGTCACATAATTAGTTAAATAAAGTCCACATGTGTGCAATCTAAGTGTCACATGATCTGTCACATGATCTCAGTATATGTATACCTGTTCTGAAAGGCCCCAGAGTCTGCAACACCACTAAGCAAGGGGCATCACCAAGCAAGCGGCACCATGAAGACCAAGGAGCTCTCCAAACAGGTCAGGGACAAAGTTGTGGAGAAGTACAGATCAGGGTTGGGTTATAAAATGTTTTTCCGAAACTTTGAACATCCCATAGAGCACCATTAAATCCATTATAAAAAAATTGAAAGAATATGGCACCACAACAAACCTGATAACACTGAAGGAGCTGAAAAGCTCCACAGGGAGATTGGAGTATCTGTCCATAGGACCACTTTAAGCCGTACACTCCACAGAGCTGGGCTTTACGGAAGAGTGGCCAGAAAAAAGCCATTGCTTAAAGAAAAAAATAAGCAAACACGTTTGGTGTTCGCCAAAAGGCATGTGGGAGACTCCCCAAACATATGGAAGAAGGTACTCTGGTCAGATGAGACTAAAATTGAGCTTTTTGGCCATCAAGGAAAACTCTATGTCTGGCGCAAACACAACACCTCTCATCACCCCGAGAACACCATCCCCACAGTGAAGCATGGTGGTGACAGCATCATGCTGTGGGGATGTTTTTCATTGGCAGGGACTGGGAAACTGGTCAGAATTGAAGGAATGATGGATGGCGCTAAATACAGGGAAATTCTTGAGGGAAACCTGTTTCAGTCTTCCAGAGATTTGAGACTGGGACGGACGTTCACCTTCCAGCAGGACAATGACCCTAAGCATACTGCTAAAGCAACACTCGAGTGGTTTAAGGGGAAACATTTAAATGTTTTGGAATGGCCTAGTCAAAGCCTAGACCTCAATCCAATTGAGAAGCTGTGGTATGACTTAAAGATTGCTGTACACCAGCGGAACCCATCCAACTTGAAGGAGCTGGAGCAGTTTTGCCTTGAAGAATGGCCAAAAATCCCAGTGGCTAGATGTGCCAAGCTTATAGAGACATACCCCAAGAGACTTGCAGCTGTAATTGCTGCAAAAGGTGGCTCTACAAAGTATTGACTTTGGGGGGGGTGAATAGTTATGCATGCTCAAGTTTCCAGTTTTTTGGTCTTATTTCTTGTTTGTTTCACAATAAAAAATATTTTGCATCTTCAAAGTGGTAGGCATGTTGTGTAAATCAAATGATACAAACCCCCAAAAATCCATTTTAATTCCAGGTTGTAAGGCAACAAAATATGAAAAATGCCAAGGGGGGTGAATACTTTCACAAGCCACTGTACATAAGGGTACCCCAAACAAATGTTTGAAAACAGTTGTTTGGGGAATCCTGAGATGATCGGGGGGCATTCAAGGATGGAATGTAAGGTGTATGTCTCAGTCAATCACACCCTCCTCTTTGAAAGGGTAATTGTAAATATGGGCCTCTTTTAATGCTGACTTAAACAGATCATTTTACCCCTTAACAACCTTTTACTGCAATGGGCTAAATCAGGGGCAAACATAGTGTTTCTTGGTAGTCTTAAACAAATCTACTGTGAAACAAAAGTATACACCTCACACACATGGTTATGGGCTTAAAAAGAAGACACCAGTAACATGTCAGATAAAGTGTCCAAAAATCTCTCAAATGTCACATTTTCTAAGCATCTTTATTTTCATGCATATAACTTATCAAAAAGCATTTTTATGACCAAATTCATATTCTTTAGTGTAGAGAATCATTTTTCATGTTTTCATGAGTGTTTGAGATTAAGTCCCTGAATGGTCAAAAACCTCTTCAAATAGAAGTATGTTTGTAGCACAAAATATCACAAAATATCTTTCACTCTTTCATCATGTCACAAGCTGACAGGTAGCCCAGGTGGCACAAAATAATCAAAGGTCTGATCGCATGGAGATGCTTGGGAAAATGGTTAAAACAGGGGATCAGAGTGTTTGTGTCTCAGGTGAAGAGGGTGGATCTGATCTCCATCACCTAGGACTTGACATGGATTAAGTAGATTAATCAAATCTCACATTGTTATCAATTTCTACTCAATCTGCATGCTTTCTCAGTCAGCTTTAACTGTATCTGCACTCGTAGATCAAGTTATTTCTCGAGTTGGGCTCTGGGATATAACAGCTGTTGAGTATCTGCTTTTATGGTGGACTGTGGAGGGGAGGGGTTGAGTGTGTTGGAGTATGTGAGTATGTGCGTGTGTGCTTGTCTGACGTCTGTTGTGGGGGGTGGGGATGTTGGGGGGAGGGTATGGGATGGACCGCAGGGAATTATTTGCTGGGATAATGATTACTTGTCAAGGAATTAAATGTAATACAATGGCAATCCGGGTTATATGTTAGAATCCTACGCGTGAACTGCCGACATTATTACGCATATTAATTGATAATGATGAAAAATAGGATATGCATAATTAAAAAATAAATAAATAGATATATATATATAGAGGTGAAAGCATTGGAAATGCTTTTGGCGGTTGACCTGCTTTTGTTTTGTGGGTGGCACTATGTGCTGTTTTCGATGGATGGGTCCTGGCCTCTCGGGGCCTTAGGGATACGGAGGGACGTGGGTGGGATGCTGATCACGGCGATGACGGCTCAACTTGGGATGGGAAGGGGCTTTAGCGGGGGAATTAGTGGAGAACAATTGAAGGGCTACTCCGTAGCAATGCAAATATCACGGTACAGCTATATGGACACTCAATCATTACGCTATTTTTTATTGGTAAATTTACAAACATATATAATGATAAATAGACTTGAAACTTGTATCTCATTATGGTGTATGGTGAAATAAGTATAGCCAGTTATAATTGTAATGGCTTAGCTGATAATAACAAAAGAAGAACAATATTTACATGGCTCAAAGAGAAGGAATATAATATCTATTGTATACAGGAAACTCATTCAACAATTCGAGATGAAGTAGCGTGGAAAAAAGAATGGGGGGAAATATACTTCTCCCATGGGCAAAGAAATTCAAAAGGGGTGATGATATTAATTAATAGTAATTTCGATCCAAATGTGCAAATTGTACAAATAGATACACAAGGTAGATGGATTATTTTAAATATGTTATTGGACCATAAACAGATATGGCTCATTAACCTTTATGGACCAAATAATGATGATCCACAATTCTTTGACAATATATATAATAAATTATCAAGCCTGCAAGCAACTCAAGACAATATTATTATGGTGGGGGATTATAATACTGTTTTAAATAGCTCAATGGACCGTAAAGGAAATCACACCACAAACAATCACCCACATGCTCTTAAGGAAATTGTGAATGTCATGGATACATTAGAACTAGTAGATATATGGAGGCTTAAATATACTGATCTAGTGAGATATACATGGCGGAGACTGAATCAAGCTAGTCGTCTTGACTTCTTTCTTATCTCATTCTCGTTGGCACCAAAAGTAAAAAAAGTGTTGATAGGGGACAGAATGCGGTCAGACCATCATGTAATAGGCATATATATTACTCTTACTGAATTTCCACGTGGGCGAGGATATTGGAAATTTAATCAAAGCCTATTGGATGATAATTTATTTATAATTAGAACAAAGGAATTTATAACTGATTTTTTCCAACATAACAGAGGTACAGCGAATCCCCTTATTGTATGGGACACCTTTAAATGTGCCTTTAGAGGCCATGCAATTCAGTACTCATCTCGAAAACAAAAGCAATTTAGGTCAAAAGAGTTTATACTAAGAAAGGAAATAGAAAGTCTAACAGAACAGATAGATGGCAATAAAAACTGTAACATAGAGGCTCAGAATAAATTAGAGGAAAAACAAAAAGAAATGGAGAAACTTATTCAAGAAAGATCAAGTGTAACATATTATAAAAATAAAGCAAACTGGATGGAATATGGGGAAAAATGCACAAAATTCTTTTTTAATCTTCAACATAGGAATGCTACCAAAAAGAACTTAATGAAACTGGTTACAATTGACGGAGTCACCCATGATTCACCAAATGACATTTTGAAGGAAGAAACAAAGTACTTTAAGCATATGTTTTCTTTTCAGTCACCTCCATCTCCTCTAACTGAAGCTAATTGTAGAGATTTTTTTTCTATTGATAATGTCAAATTAACAGCCACACAGAAAGACTCATGTGAAGGTGAAATTACAGAGGAGGAACTTCTGGATGCAATTAAAGACTTTAAGTCTGGGAAAACTCCAGGGTTGGATGGCATACCAGTCGAGGTATACCAAACCTTTTTTGATATACTAAGAGGACCGTTATTAGCATGTTTTAACCACTCCTATGTAAATGGTAGATTATCTGACACTCAAGAAGAAGGACTGATCTCATTATTACTGAAACAGGATACAAGTGGAAAATATAAAGATCCAGTCCATTTACAAAATTGGAGGCCCCTTACACTTCAGTGTTGTGATGCAAAAATCCTAGCAAAATGTATAGCGCATAGAATTAAAAAGGTATTGCCGGATATTATTCATTCTAATCAGACAGGTTTTTTACATGGAAGATACATTGGAGATAATATAAGGCAAGTATTGGAAACATTAGAACACTATGGAAAATATGGGAAACCAGGCCTGCTATTCATAGCAGACTTCGAAAAGGCATTTGATAAAGTTCGACTGGGGTTTATATATAAATGCCTGGAGCATTTCAATTTTGGAGAATCTCTTATAAAATGGGTCAAAATCATGTATAGTAACCCTAGGTGTAAAATAGTAAATAATGGCTATTTCTCAGAAAGTTTTAAACTGTCAAGAGGAGTGAAACAAGGTTGTCCACTATCGGCATATCTATTTATTGTGGCCATCGAGATGTTAGCGATTAAAATCAGATCTAATAATAATATCAGAGGATTAGAAATAAAGACCTTAAAAACAAAGGTGGCATTGTACGCTGATGATTCATGTTTTTTTTAAATCCACAACTAGAATCCCTCCACAGCCTCATAGAGGATCTAGATACATTTTCTAACCTCTCTGGATTACAACCAAATTATGACAAATGTACTATATTACGTATTGGATCACTAAAAAATACAATTTTTACATTACCATGTAGTTTACCAATAAAATGGTCTGATGGTGATGTGGATATACTCGGAATACATATCCCAAAGGAAATAAATGATCTCACTTCAATAAATTTTAATAGAAAATTAGCAAAAATAGATAAGATCTTACTACCATGGAAAGGAAAATACCTGTCAATTTGTGGAAAAATCACCCTGATTAACTCATTAGTATTATCACAGTTTACCTATTTGCTTATGGTCTTGCCTACGCCTAGCGAACAGTTTTTTAAATTATATGAGAAAAAAATATTCAATTTTATTTGGAACGGCAAGCCAGACAAAATTAAAAGAGCATATTTATATAATGAATATGAATTCGGAGGACAGAAATTATTAAATATTAAAGCATTAGACCTATCACTAAAAGCTTCAGTCTTACAAAAGTTATACTTAAATCCGAACTGGTTCTCAAGCAAATTAGTAAGATTGTCTCACCCAATGTTCAAGAAAGGCCTTTTTCCCTTTATTCAGATTACAACCTCACACTTTCAGTTATTTGAAAAGGAAATAATCTCCCAAATGTCACTATTTCTAAAACAAGCCATAGAAAGTTGGTTGCAATTTCAATTTAATCCTCCAGAAACGACAGAACAAATAATGCAACAAATATTGTGGTTAAATTCAAATATACTAATTGACAAAAAACCTTTATTTTTTGACAGAATGTTTAAAAAAGGTATAATCTTTGTAAATGATATCATCGGTAGGACTGGTGGAGTTATGACGCACATGCAGCTAACAAAAACATATGGAAATGTCTGCTCTACCCAAAATTACAACCAAATAATGGCAGCATTACCGCAAAAATGGAAGAGGAAAGTGGAAGGGGGGAGAAAGTAAGGAACTTGTCTGTCGGCCTTGCATTAAAGAACATAATTGGTTAAGGAAAACTGTGATAAATAAAAAAATATATCAGTTTCACTTAAGGACCAAAGGATTGACAGCCGTCCCATATAGATTGCAAAATAGTTGGGAAGAGATCTTTGATGTACCGATCCCATGGCATAGTGTTTATGAACTGACACGCAAAACGACACCGGATTCAAAAATTAGAATCTTTCAATTTAAATTACTATATAAAATCCTTGCTACCAATAGAATGTTATTTATATGGGGGATACAATCTTCCCAGCTCTGCAGATTTTGCTGTGAAGAGACGGAATCATTGGACCATTTGTTTTGGTTCTGTCCATTTGTAGCTTGTTTTTGGACACTGGTCCAGGAATGGCTAAAGGATTGCAATATTTACCTGGAACTAACCTTGCAGATAGCATTACTGGGTGATCTGAAAAGTCATAGTCAATCAATCAATAATATAATAATACTTTTAGCAAAGCTGTTTATTTTTAACTCTCAATCTGTAGAAGCAATGAGAATAGAAAGGTTCAGAATTATTGTAAAACATCACAGCACGGTTGAAATATATATGGCAAATAGAAATCCGATATGGATGGTGTTAAGAGATAGATGGGAGGTATTGAATAGAGTTGAAGGATGGGACTAATAACAAATAACAACAAATAATAACAAAGATAGCTAATAATGTAAAGCATACTGTGTCCATAATAAGTATATAGGCTGTATGTTGGGAGCTTTTGGGAAAGAGCACAGTTAGAAAGATATGGCATATAGAAGCAAACCGGATGGACATCATGAAAACGATCGGAGAGGTTGAGAGTAGAAGTAGTTCAGGAGCAAAAAATTAATAAATAATAATAATAATAATAATGATATATATGTATGTATGTATATGTATATATATATGTATATATATAATAGAATTATTGTAAAATTAACTGTGTCCATAAGGTGTAGATAGTAAGTATAGACCGGAAGTAGAGACCTGGGCATTGTTGTTCACTAATTTACTCCAAGTAGGGAAAGGATGGTGGGGTTGAAAAGTAATAAAGGGGAGTATATATAAATAAAAAAAAAAAAAAAAAAAAAATGGGGGATTGGAAGTGATGCAGACAATTACATTGATAGAAGATACAATCTATCTGCAATATTAAGCTGATCCATTTCCCCAAAACAAAAAAAAAAAAAAAAAAGAAAGAAAAAAAAAAAAAAAAATACAGGGAAATTCTTGAGGGAAACCTGTTTCAGTCTTCCAGAGATTTGAGACTGGGACGGACGTTCACCTTCCAGCAGGACAATGACCCTAAGCATACTGCTAAAGCAACACTCGAGTGGTTTAAGGGGAAACATTTAAATGTTTTGGAATGGCCTAGTCAAAGCCTAGACCTCAATCCAATTGAGAAGCTGTGGTATGACTTAAAGATTGCTGTACACCAGCGGAACCCATCCAACTTGAAGGAGCTGGAGCAGTTTTGCCTTGAAGAATGGCCAAAAATCCCAGTGGCTAGATGTGCCAAGCTTATAGAGACATACCCCAAGAGACTTGCAGCTGTAATTGCTGCAAAAGGTGGCTCTACAAAGTATTGACTTTGGGGGGGGGGTGAATAGTTATGCATGCTCAAGTTTCCAGTTTTTTGGTCTTATTTCTTGTTTGTTTCACAATAAAAAATATTTTGCATCTTCAAAGTGGTAGGCATGTTGTGTAAATCAAATGATACAAACCCCCAAAAATCCATTTTAATTCCAGGTTGTAAGGCAACAAAATATGAAAAATGCCAAGGGGGGTGAATACTTTCACAAGCCACTGTACATAAGGGTACCCCAAACAAATGTTTGAAAACAGTTGTTTGGGGAATCCTGAGATGATCGGGGGGCATTCAAGGATGGAATGTAAGGTGTATGTCTCAGTCAATCACACCCTCCTCTTTGAAAGGGTAATTGTAAATATGGGCCTCTTTTAATGCTGACTTAAACAGATCATTTTACCCCTTAACAACCTTTTACTGCAATGGGCTAAATCAGGGGCAAACATAGTGTTTCTTGGTAGTCTTAAACAAATCTACTGTGAAACAAAAGTATACACCTCACACACATGGTTATGGGCTTAAAAAAGAAGACACCAGTAACATGTCAGATAAAGTGTCCAAAAATCTCTCAAATGTCACATTTTCTAAGCATCTTTATTTTCATGCATATAACTTATCAAAAAGCATTTTTATGACCAAATTCATATTCTTTAGTGTAGAGAATCATTTTTCATGTTTTCATGAGTGTTTGAGATTAGGTCCCTGAATGGTCAAAAACCTCTTCAAATAGAAGTATGTTTGTAGCACAAAATATCACAAAATATCTTTCACTCTTTCATCATGTCACAAGCTGACAGGCTCCCAGAGGCAGGGCCATAAAAGGCCCCAGCTCACTCAACTCCCCCTCCCTACTCCAACAGCCATCAGCCCAGAACAGCATGAAGACAGAACAGCTAAAATATCATCTGGGAATCCTTTCTTCATCATGGAGCTTTTTGAAGGTGAGTTGAATATTCAATGTGATGTTAGTATATAGATACAGTGGGGGAAAAAAGTATTTAGTCAGCCACCAATTGTGCAAGTTCTCCCACTTTAAAGATGAGAGAGGCCTGTAATTTTCATCATAGGTACACGTCAACTATGACAGACAAAATGAGAAAAAAAATCTAGAAAATCACATTGTAGGATTTTTTATGAATTTATTTGCAAATTATGGTGGAAAATAAGTATTTGGTCAATAACAAAAGTTTCTCAATACTTTGTTATATACCCTTTGTTGGCAATGACACAGGTCAAACGTTTTCTGTAAGTCTTCACAAGGTTTTCACACACTGTTGCTGGTATTTTGGCCCATTCCTCCATGCAGATCTCCTCTAGAGCAGTGATGTTTTGAGGCTGTGGCTGGGCAACACAGACTTTCAACTCCCTCCAAAGATTTTCTATGGGGTTGAGATCTGGAGACTGGCTAGGCCACTCCAGGACCTTGAAATGCTTCTTACGAAGCCACTCCTTCGCTACCCGGGCGGTGTGTTTGGGATCATTGTCATGCTGAAAGACCCAGCCACGTTTCATCTTCAATGCCCTTGCTGATGGAAGGAGGTTTTCACTCAAAATCTCACGATACATGGCCCCATTCATTCTTTCCTTTACACGGATCAGTCGTCCTGGTTCCTTTGCAGAAAAACAGCCCCAAAGCATGATGTTTCCACCCCCATGCTTCACAGTAGGTATGGTGTTCTTTGGGTGCAACTCAGCATTCTTTGTCCTCCAAACAGGACGAGTTGAGTTTTTACCAAAAAGTTATATTTTGGTTTCATCTGACCATATGACATTCTCCCAATCCTCTTCTGGATCATCCAAATGCACTCTAGCAAACTTCAGATGGGCCTGGACATGTACTGGCTTAAGCAGGGGGACATGTCTGGCACTGCAGGATTTGAGTCCCTGGCAGCGTAGTGTGTTACTGATGGTAGGCTTTGTTACTTTGGTCCCAGCTCTCTGCAGGTCATTCACTAGGTCCCCCCGTGTGGTTCTGGGATTTTTGCTCACCGTTCTTGTGATCATTTTGACCCCACGGGGTGAGATCTTGCGTGGAGCCCCAGATCGAGGGAGATTATCAGTGGTCTTGTATGTCTTCCATTTCCTAATAATTGCTCCCACAGTTGATTTCTTCAAACCAAGCTGCTTACCTATTGCAGATTCAGTCTTCCCAGCCTGGTGCAGGTCTACAATTTTGTTTCTGGTGTCCTTTGACAGCTCTTTGGTCTTGGCCATAGTGGAGTTTGGAGTGTGACTGTTTGAGGTTGTGGACAGGTGTCTTTTATACTGATAACAAGTTCAAACAGGTGCCATTAATACAGGTAACGAGTGGAGGACAGAGGAGCCTCTTAAAGAAGAAGTTACAGGTCTGTGAGAGCCAGAAATCTTGCTTGTTTGTAGGTGACCAAATACTTATTTTCCACCATAATTTGAAAATAAATACATTAAAAATCCTACAATGTGATTTTCTGGAGAAAAAAAATCTCAATTTGTCTATTATAGTTGACATGTACCTATGATGAAAATTACAGGCCTCTCTCATCTTTTTAAGTGGGAGAACATGCACAATTGGTGGCTGACTAAATACTTTTTTTCCCCACTGTATATATTATTGAAGAATTACCCCTTTTTGCATCAGCAGTTGTCACAAAGTGTTTTACAGATACCCAGTCTAAAAACCTAAGACCAATCAATGCATATGCCGAAGCACAGCATCTAGGAAAACAATCCCTAGAAGTCATAAACCTAGGACTAAAACTATAGAGGAACCATGCTCCGAGGGCTGAACTGAGTGCACATTTAAGAGTACATGTGCACCTTATTGTTATTCAAGATGTTCCAACATTCGTAGATGACCAGCAGTGTCAGATAATAACCAGGGTGGCTATTTATTTAGCCTTTATTTAACTAGGCAAGTCAGTTAAGAACAAATTCTTATTTACAATGACAGCCTACACCGGCCAAACCTGGGCCAATTGTGCGCCGCCCTATGGGACTCCCAATCACGGCCGGTTGTGATACAGCCTGGAATTGAACCAGGGGGTCTGTAGTGACGCCTCAAGCACTGAAATGCAGTGCCTTAGACCGTTGCGCCACTCGGGAGCTACAAAGTAGGCAAAAGTTTAACACTCAGGAGTCAATGTCATGTCATTTGTATTTTTCAGAGAGAGAGAGAGAGAGAGAGAGAGAGAGAGAGAGAGAGAGAGAGAGAGAGAGAGAGAGAGAGAGAGAGAGAGAGAGAGAGAGAGAGAGAGAGAGAGAGAGAGAGAGAGAGAGAGAGAGAGAGAGAGAGAGAGAGAGATGCTCTACGACTTCTCTGTACAGCAGCCCCAGACAATCATGTACAGTAACTTACAAGAATGGGTTTACAGGGCAGTGATGAAACAGTTTATATGAGCGCTAATTCAAACATACAATGATATGTTTGATACAATGACCCATTCAAAACTGTCATTACATGCAGTTCTCCCAGGATGGACAACTTGTTTACCATTCATATATGGATTTGCTGAGAACTCTAAAAGTTTAAAGGTTAGGCAGGTTTATTACATTCCACCCTCGGACGCCCCCGGACACAACTGTTTTCAGACAGTTGTTTCAAAGACACACATTTGGTGGCATTTGCGCTACTGAATTCAGAACAACCTAAAATTGTCACTTTGGAGTCTGGACTATATGCCACTGAAGAGATTCTTATGGCTTTCAAATCATCTCGCCCGCAGACTTCCTCTTCCAATGTGTACCCAGGTAGGGATGTTCCACTCAGGGCGTGTTCGATCTGACATAGAGCAAGTCTTATCTTAAGCCATTTTCTCATGCGAAACTCAGGAGAAAAACTCCCGGTTTTTGGCTGAAAAGGGTGTTGAGGCAGCTGTGCGTGAAAATCTTCGCTGTTGACTCGTCCGGTTGGAAAATGTAACCCATATGGCCTTCACTCATATCAATCACACCATTAAAACAATCAGGTGCATCACAAAGAATGGCATCGGTGGTTTTGTCATTGTGGCCCAGACATGAAGGGCACAATACACCTAGAATTGGTCTAGGAGACATGTTTTCTGTAGTTTTCTGTGGTTTATCTGTGTTAGACTTGTCACAGGACAAGTCTAACACTTACTTATACTCAGTCATACCTGCCCAGAAATTACTTTTTAATTCTACAAGGGGTCACAAGCTCACTACACAGCAGCTTCAAACACTTCAAATTCAGGCCTCCCCATTCACTACAAGAATTCCGAACTGTTTCGACTGTTCAAACACATTTTTCTTTAAGTTCAACAAGGTCACTACACCACACATCAATCACCAGGACATTACTTTTTATTTCAAACAGGTGCTTTACTTCAAAGGAATAGCTGCACTATCAAGTTACATAAGCACACCCTCAATAGCGTGAGGGTGTGCTCCCGAGTGATGCAATGGTCTAAGGCACTGCATTGCAGTGCTAGCTGTGCCACTAGAGATCCTGGTTTGAATCCAGGCTCTGTCGTAGCCGGCCGTGACCGGGAGACCCATGGGGCGGCGCACAATTGGCCCAGCGTTGTCCAGGGTAGGGGAGGGAATGGACGCCAGGGATGTAGCTCAGTTGGTAGAGCATGGCGTTTGCAACGCCAGGGTTGTGGGTTTGATTCCCACGGGGGGCCAGTATAAAAAATATAATAATAATAATTGTATGCACTCACTAACTGTAAGTCGCTCTGGATAAGAGTGTCTGCTAAACGACTAAAATGTAATGTAAAATGAGAACATTTGGACAGGATGTCATTAACAGGGTCAAACACAGGACACAGCAATGCTCATCAATCACTTTTTGACAGCAACCGTCTACTATATTCTCTCTGAGATACATCCAGCCTCTTGCGAATTGAAGGAACATTATGAGAACACAGAGAGAAGAAAGATCAATTGATTTTTTCTTGGTACATTTTTGGGGGATGCCTGGCTTCCCTTGTCTATCAGGCCTTTTGTAGAGAAATTACGCATTATGCATTCCCTTTAGGCTAAACTCAGTAGGGGTGATTCAAAGGACAGCATAATTAATTAATGCAGGTGCGTGTCAAGTCCCAGGAATACAAAATGTTCAAGGCCATTGAAACCCTGGAAAATTGGCTTTTAAGTTTTGTTTAGGATTCAAGATGTTTGAGAAAATTAGAAAGAATACAAAAACCAAACCGTCTCCTCAAATCAACTCGATTATTCATATTTTATTTGTTCTGTCTTTTATCTAGCTACAGAATACAACTGTGAATATTAAACTTTATATTAGCATCTTGCTGGTGGGCAACTTGACAGATATCATTTTTTTTTAAACTTGCTTTGATCATATATTTTGGTAAAATAACTAATTGTACTTCATGACAAAACTCTTCACAATGAGTGCTCCTATGAGTCTACCACCCCAGGCAAAAGTGAAGATGTTTTCTACAGATCTGAATTGATGATCTATTACTGGAGATTCACATGTTTGGTTTGTGGAGAAAAACTAAAGAGTATGATCAAAAGAGCCTGTTCTAATGTGCGCATGATCCTGAGGTAGCCTGCTCAAACCCATGACCCTCATTAGCCTAAATATTCCATTTACCTCTGTCTGGAGATCAGACACGATTCAGAGGGTCCCATGTTGCTGCTTTGACCCTAACTACTCACATTTAGACCTAAATTGTCTGCCGAGTATAAACCATAGAAAATATTGATCTGCTGATTTCGTTGAGCCAATCTCGTGCAGCAGTCCTGTGGAAAGTGGTCAATATATTTTGTGCACTAAAATCCTTTAATCTTTCTAATTATATCAAGTAATTGTAAGTACATTTGCTTTTTTGTTTGGTTTAGCAATATCCTCGTGTTTCCCTGCTTCAACATTACATCATGAGAAGAGCATCTCTCTACATTGTAAGTTTACAGAAATACACAATCAAATAACAATACCGAGGCTATATACAGGGGGTACCGGTACCGAGTCAATGTGCAGGGGTACAGGTTAGGTAGGGGTAAAGTGACTATGCATAGATAATAAATACATACATAAGGGCGCTCCAGCTGGTGACGCCTCCACATACAATTTAAGAAAATCATCAAGGATAACACAATAAAGCTTAAAAGCTTATTTCCATTGTGGTCCATTTCAATTGATTGGCTGGGCCTGGCTCCCCAGTGGGTGGGCCTGGCTGCCAAGTAGGTCGGCCTATGCCCTCCCAGGCCCACCCATGGCTGCACCCCTGCCCAGTCATGTGTAATCCATAGATTACGGCCTAATTTATTTATTTCAAATGACTGATTTCCTTATACAGTGAGGGAAAAAAGTATTTGATCCCCTGCTGATTTTGTATATTTGCCCACTGACAAAGAAATGATCAGTCTATAATTTTGATGGAAGGTTTATTTGAACAGTGAGAGACAGAATAACAACAAAAAAATCCAGAAAAACGCATGTCAAAAATTTTATAAATTGATTTGCATTTTAATGAGGGAAATAAGTATTTGACCCCCTCTCAATCAGAAAGATTTCTGGTTCCCAGGTGTCTTTTATAGAGGTAACGATCTGAGATTAGGAGCACACTCTTAAAGGGAGTGCTCCTAATCTCAGCTCGTTACCTGTATAAAAGACACCTGTCCACAGAAGCAATCAATCAATCAGATTCCAAACTCTCCACCATGGCCAAGACCAAAGAGCTCTCCAAGGATGTCAGGGGCAAGATTGTAGACCTACACAAGGCTGGAATGGGCTACAAGACCATCGCCAAGCAGCTTGGTGAGAAGGTGACAACAGTTGATGCGATTATTCGCAAATGGAAGAAACACAAAATAACTGCAATCTCCCTCGGCCTGGGGCTCCATACAAGATCTCACCTCGTGGAGTTGCAATGATCATGAGAACGGTGAGGAATCAGCCCAGCACAGACACAGACACACACACACACACAGGCATTTTTTAAAGGAATCTTGTCCAGTGCCTCTCAAACGTTTACCTTTGTGTCTGGCCAAGAGAGGAAATCCAAATCATAAGTTCTAAGCCTTAGTTGTTTATGGCCTTGGAAGTGCATTCCTGTGGGGGAAGCATGTGAAATATATTTCCTAGCTTATGCTTCTTCACTGATACAGTTCACAAGTATGTGGTACATTTTCACAACGCTTAGTACAAAACTCAAAACAGATCATCAAAAAGACAGTTGTTTCAAAACTCTAAGCACATTTTCAATTGACAAAGTACAACCAATGATGTATATAAACCCTGGATTGCTAATGCTATGTATTGGCCAATGAGAGGCTTTGAAACCACTGGTCGACCATATTGGCTCTCCCCAGAAGGAGCAGTCCTCCGAAAGAACGGAATTCTACAGTATTTAAATTAATGTTTCAAGGACGAAATTATACTTTAAGGAAAA
Organism: Coregonus clupeaformis; assembly: GCF_020615455.1. Taxonomy (NCBI): domain Eukaryota; kingdom Metazoa; phylum Chordata; class Actinopteri; order Salmoniformes; family Salmonidae; genus Coregonus; species Coregonus clupeaformis. The sequence continues at coordinate 51,420,792 of NC_059200.1, read as the reverse complement.
CATTCTTTATATGTTTTTGTATTTAAAAAAAAATATGTTTATTTCACAGAATATAATTTACAAGTATGCATTAAGGTGTCTGTAATAGAATAAACGTGGCAAAAACAAATGTAGACATTAATAAATCATTTATATAGCTAACAAAATATATTTTACACCGGTGGGGGAGTGCCTGATGGAGGCATGGTGGTTTCAAAACAGTGCCCCTGTCAGTCATCTAGTGTATATATAAATCATTGAGTACAACACACAAAATCATTACATTTACATTTTAGTCATTTAGCAGACACTCTTATCCAGAGCGACTTACAGTTAGTGAGCGCATACATTTTCATACTGGCCCCCTGTGGGAATCGAACCCACAACCCTGGCGTTGCAAGCACCATGCTCTACCAACTGAGCTACACGGGACTTTTTCACCGAACTTAATCTGTTTTTCATCTAGAATTGCATGTTTCACATTGCAATACATATTCATATAAAGTAATTGATTTTCACAATGCAATGCTCACATTACTTTGATATTATTGTCTTTAGGGCTGTGGCGGTCATGGCATTTTGTCAGCCAGTGATTGTCAAGCAAATAATTGCCGGTTTCACAGTAATTTACCGTTAATGAACATAAACACATTTAGCATCTCCTGGCTTCACACGCATAGCCTACAAGACACTGATGCAGACCTTTGGAACATCTACATTTAAAAAATCCATGTAATATAGCCTACACCATCACAATAAACTATTATTTATTTTAGACAGATCTAAAGAAACATGATATGAAGAAAATGTAGTCTATTTCAGAAGAACAGAATAGCATACTCTGCGTTGTCCTTGTGTTAGGCCCTGATTTGGCTATGTCATATGGCTGTGGGCTACACTCATTCATTTAGCAGACAAGATTAGCTTAGAATTCCGTGGCATTATCTTATATTATTTTATAGTATGAAGAATACAATTGAACAAAGCTCAATAAAACAGAAAGGATATATTCTTCACACATGAGGCTATTCTGTGTTGAGCAGTTAACAAAGAAAACAGGTACTCCTATATGCTTTATTTAGAGTTATGTCTTTAACTTTCATTGTGATACAAACGTTGGGCTATATGTTTGGATATTTTATACATTCTAAGGCTGCATGATGCGACTCTAATGATGATTTGAAAAAAGTTGCATGAAAGGCATGAGCTCTGCTTTGTTTTCTTGCGCAGGCTACACACACGTCATCAGTCTCTCATTCACAATTTGACAAGCACTTGATAATGCCTCGAATTTCCCGGCGGCATCCCCTTTGTGTGGCCGTAACAGATCAGAACGTTTAGCTTAAAATGTTGATAAACTATTAGGCTATTTCTTCACATTATAAGCGCAGCAATGCGCAAAAGGCAGTAGGCTATAAGCGCAAATGTTCCATTAGTGGGAAAACTCTGTTATCCAATGCCATTATGCATGTAAAATCGCTTTGATGGCGCAGTGGTCTAAGGCACTGCATCGCAGTGCTAGCTGTGCCACTAGAGATCCTGGTTTGAGTCCAGGCTCTGTCGCAGCCGGCCGCGACCAGGAGACCCATGGGCAGCGCACAATTGGTCGTCCAAGGTAGGGGAGGGTTTGGCCGTCAGGGATGTGGGTTCGTTTCCCACGGGGGGCCAGTATGAAAAAAACAAAACAAAAAAAACATGTATGCATTCACTTACTGTAAGTTGCTCTGGATAAGAGCGTCTGCTAAATGACTAAAATGTAATGCTTTTATTATAAAGGTGCATTTGTATGGTGAAATTGATCTTCCCCAAACTTGAAACTCACCCGCTGCATATGTATGCCGGTTCGGCTCTACACCCATTGTAAAGCAGATGAATGTGCAACATTTTAAGAAGTTATTTGGGCACTTTAGTTGTGATACAAACTTTATCAAAACATATAGGCCTATGGGCTTGGCTACATGAGGTGTGCGACTATGATTTGAAAAAGTTGCAACAAAAAAAGTAATGCGCTGTTTCTTGCCTTCAGCTGGGCATCATTCACAAGTGATAGGCTAATATTGTCACCCATCAGACTATTCTTGATTTAATCTTTAAATATACTAAATAATATATGTGTGAAATTTGTTTTGATTTAGAATGGACCATTATCATGCACCTGTCTTGAAATAGGGGCAGGGGAAAAAATATATGTCATCTATGCACTTAAATAGCGAATGTAGGATGCTGTTCCTGTGGTTCATTTTCATACCATCCAGGTAGGCTATACTCTTGTTGTAAAGAGAATAAATGTGCTTAATATTAGGAAAGTTGAGAAATAAATATAGTAGGCCTAGCCTATAGAAAGCTGATGGGATCCTCCTCTTTTTATTAGAGGCCATGTTTTCTCACGCAATTGCATAGCCTATGTTGCACAACATGAACTCATGAGCTCTTATGAAGTGTTTGATTACATTTTCGATGACATTTGCATTGATGTCAGAATGAGTAGAGGGACAATAGAGTGCTGGGGAATGCTTTACTAAAATTGCATTGGCCAATACAGTACTGTAATACCATAATATATGCAATTTACCTAGCAGACACTTTTATCCAAAGTGACAACAGTGAGTCCACACATTTCCCTATGTGACCCCAGTGGGAATCAAACCCACATCTCTGGTGTTGCTAGTGACATGCTCTTACTAACAGAGAAACACATGACCACTACAATACAATACAGGTGGAAGGTGTATGATTGCCATCCCCATGAGTATGCCACCCTCTTTCAGACCATGGATGAGGCATGCAATGACATCAGTCCAGACCTATCAGGGTGATCCAATTGACATTTTAGTCATTTAGCAGACACTCTTATCCAGAGCAACTTACAATTAGTGAGTGCATACATTTTTCATACTGGCCCCCCGTGGGAAACGAACCCACAACCCTTGCGTTGCAAGCACCATGCTCTACCAACTGAGCTACAGGAGGGCACAACGATCGCTCACCATTAAAAACGCTGTGTTTTATTTTAGCAATGTTAAAACAAAGAAGGCCAATTCTAGGCCGACACGTTCTATTTTAACTTTGCTTAAATAAAACATTGCGTTTTTAATGGTGAGCATGCGTTGCGCCTTTTCCTTTCTTTAATGATGTCATTTTTCGGTTGCACCTCGACTCAAGTTGGTTGACCGTTCTCCACTTCTTTTTACATCAGTCCAGACCTACAGTATGTCAGGCTTGGATTCACAATACCAAAAGGTTTTTCCACGTGTGCATGAACAATGAGGACATTTACTGCGATGTCGATGAGAACCTTTGGCCAAATGCTCAAGACAGGCTTGATGCAAACTAGTGTCTGCTAAACGTTTTGTTTCTTTCATTCATTTAATTTGTTTCATTTGATTACAGTACCCCTACAGTGCCCTCCAGAATTATTGGCACCCAAGGTAAATATGAACAAAAAAGGCTGTGAAAAAATTTATTTGTTGTTAATCAGCTTGATCTTACACTCAAAATATCATATGAATCTAACCTTTAATTGAGATTTTAAAAAATACAAAAATAATTAAATTGTCATCAAGAAATAATAATTTTATTCAAAACCATGCGTCACATTTATTGGCACCCCTGCATTTAGTGCTTTGTGCACCCTCCCTTTGCCAAGATAACAGCTCTGAGTCATCTCCTATAATGTTTGATGAGGTGGGAGAACAAAGGACGAGATGAGACCATTCCTCCACACAGAAACTCTCCAGATCTTTCAGAGTCCTTGGTCCTCGCTTGTGGACTCTCCTCTTCAGCTCACCCCACAGGTTTTCAATGGGGTTTAGGTCAGGGGACTGGGATGGCCATTCCAAAAGCTTGATTCTATGGTCAGTGAACCATTTTCGTGCGGATTTGGAGGTAAGCTTGTCCTGCTGGAAGATCCAACGACTACCCAGTTTTAGCGTCCTTGCAGAGGCAGACAGGTTTTGGCCTAAAATCCATGATGCCATGTATCCTAACAAGGTTCCCTTGCCTTTCCCATGCTGATGGATGACTAAGGGAGTTTAGCCTGTGTGTCACCTCATATTTATACCCCAGTGAAACACGAAGTCATGGATGACCACTTGAGAGCTCCCAAAGACTCAGATGAACTTTAAAAAATAAAATCTTAATCGGAATATACATCAATTAGATTTTGTTCCAAAGAATTTCTAGGGTTGCCAATAATTGTGACATGCATGTTTTTGAATAAAAATATTATTTGTTGATGTTTTTATTTGATATTTTACAATTTTAACTAAATTTAAGGTTAGATTCATATGCTATTTTGAGTGTAATATCAAACTGATAAACAACAAGGAACATTTCCAGACTTTTTTGTTCATATTTACCTAGGGTGCCAATAATTCAGGAGGGCACTGTAAGTTGTAATTATATCTGAACAATACATTTACTTTTTGCATCAATGATTGTACTGTAAAAACGTCTTCAATGAACACACCGTTGTTTACACATGGGACAGAAATAATGGACATTTCATTTTGATGGGTAGCACTAGTGTATTATCTTATGTGAAAACAGTGTAATGTACTGTCATTCAAAGGGCAATTTTGAAACGTTTCTTGAATTTTTTTGCTGTTGGATTAATTGGTTGTTACAACAACAAAATTGAAAATATATCATGTGTTTTGGTGATTAAATCAATGTTCTCATGGTATTTCACAGTAAACACATATTTTGGATCATTGGTTGTGTGGTGAAAGATGTCTCCAAACTAAATTAATGCACAATTAAAGGTTTTGAATATAAGACTTGCTGCGTTACAAGTGTTATATGATTTAATACCTTTACATCTCAGCACAATAGTTATTTGATTTATTGCTATCATTTAACACTATAGAATACAGCAGGCTACTAGAAAAGTGGTTAACTAGGTTTACTGTATAGCACATCTTCAAAAGAAATTACGCATTTCTCTTTTTCAGAATGGAAATGTTATGAATTGCACAGTAGATCAGTCCTGCTTTTGGCCTCAGGGCAATATTGCTTTTAATTAGAGAGTAAGACTAATTGGCAGAGGAGGTTGGTGGAAGTCTTCCTCCTCATCAAATATGGGGATACAGTGTCCACTCTAATCCCTCATCAACATGTGGCCATAACCTCAAATCACACAACCACCTCCTAATTCACATATTTTACTGTACTTGACTGAACCAACAGTATATAAGGCTATCAGTTACAGAATCCATCGATATGGTAGATGTATGGTAGTACTATTTGTATACTACCAGGAAGGATATCAACGGTCCATTGTACTGGCATGATAAGTGGAATTATCAGAAGAAGTCACAAGTACGCAACTCTGTAATAAAACAAAAAAACAAGGAGAACAAACAGAATAATCTTGGACAAATGATTGAATTAGCCAACGAGAGAGAGAGAGAAAGAGAGTGTGTGAGAGAGAGAGAGAGCGCTGGGAAGAGACAAAAATAAGAGAGAAAAGGCTTTTTCGTATCTTGTTTTCCAGGAATGTAATCAGATTAGGGAACTTCTTATGGGTCAAATGACACAGAGAAAGTAGTTTTGCAACCTGTCTTAAAATAATGCTCTGCTTGTGGAGTAATGTGTCCTTCTGACTGTTACAACCTCTAAGATTGAAGTGTAAAACCTTGTTATGGTATTAAACACACTGTTCCTCTGTCCAGATCAAACTCTGACACATCACCTGCTCTTTTGGTCTTCTTTATTAGGTTACACTGCTAATACAGATCCATTTCAAGATAATCTATTCAAGTTCTGTGCGGTGCTTCAAATTTTGTGTTATTAACAAGCGTGAGAAAGCGTGACTGCATGTGTGTTTCTTGTGTGTGTGTGCGCACACTTGTGCCCGTGTGTGTGTGTACTGTATTATGTGTGCATGATGTGTGTGTAATTAGGTGTGTACTTGTGATTCATCTTAATAAACGTCATTGTTTACAGCCCATCTCCACATGATGGCCACTCAGGAAGTGCCCTTCATTCCAGCCCCATAGCAGCTGACTCAGGGTTTCTGTGATGCTTACTGCTGAACCAAGATAAAAGCGGAAAATCAAAGGGAATGACAAGAGGAGATATCTACTGGGTCTGCTCCAGAGCTTTGTCCCTCTAACCTCTCTTCTGCAGTGTCATCCGCAACACAATGACATAACCGCTTCATTAAGCCAACACTGGCTTTATCTAGACCTCAACGTTTTTCAAAGAGTTGAAAAAGGCACTGGTGCATCAGAGTTCTCCCTCACTAACTTTTCATTAAATAAATGGGATGCATCAGTGGCTTTGCTAAAAGAGGTTCTCAGTCTTTCGCAGTCTCAGTGGTCTCACTGCAATCGAGGAATTAGTATACCTGACTCATGCTCACACAGCATGTGTAGTTTGCAACCACTACAGTGCTTCCTAAACATCCCCCTTTTAGACCATGTTTCCCCTGTGAAGAGAGCGTCTCGTCTCACAGTCTGACAAAGAGCAATGGTGGAGAGCAATCATTCCGTTCAATGTTTCTGGTTAGTGGTCACAATAGGTTGTACAGAGAATGGAAGTCCCCTCTTTTCCCGCTAAAAGCAACAAAATTGAGTGGCTCAAGAGATCAAGGATAATAATATTTAATGCCAGACTCATGGCTTCTCTTCCACAGCAGCACCGCTGTTGAAAGCAACTACCTCTACACCAACACAAAAATCACCTCCCATTTGGTGCCCTTGCTGTTCAGTGCACCCAAAGAGCCTGTAGACCAGGGATAGGTAACTAGATTCAGCTGCGGGATGATCTTTGTCAAAGCGGATGTTCGGGGGGCCGGAACATAATTTAATAATTTGTACACTGCAAATTGACCACAACTAAGCCGAAAAAGAAATTGTATTTGAAAATAACAATCATTTCATACCTTGATTACATTGAGACACGATCACGTCTCTTTTTTTATTCGTGAGAATACTTGGCAACAGATTTCCTAAATTAAACTATTTTTTAGCTGAATTCCGGGTGATTTTACAGTGTTTTTTTTTAACCAAAAACTACCACCCCACCCAAAAAAATGAAACTGTTTCAGCCCCAATGTGAAATTACATACAGTGGTTGGTGTAAAATACACCAGGGCAGCAGACATTTACACAGCACCATGATGTACACGGTGTGTTCTACACAGCACCATTCTGTACACAGTAGCTGTGTTCGAATACCCATGCTAACATACTGTATACTACATACTTAATGTGTATATACCACATACTATTAGTTCATTTTAATATACTGTAAATGAACAGTATCCTTTCAGTTGAGTGTACTAGCGCTTCGCCTGTCTACCGGAAGTTGATGATGTTGCTATGCAACTTCTTGCTAGCTTGTTAGCATAGCTAACAAATTACTAGCTAGACATCTTTCAACTTCATTAACAATGTCCATTGAGAACGCACAACGACTATCCACTTAGCTAAGCTAAGAATGACGTGAATAATCAAGTCAATAAACATTGGGTAGTTAGTTAGATAGCATATAGTTAATATACTGGCAAGTTTGATGTATTAGTAGCCAACTAACGTTAGGATGGTAGCTAGCTAACATACCGGCGGTACATACAAGCAACTGCTGTAATAATATGATATGCTATGCGGTTCATAAGGTTAACAAATTGTCAGCTAACATAACATGTAACGTAACTTATTTGAAAAGGCATTACTTTATTACATTGCTCAACATTTTCTTAACATTTGTCATAATTAGTTAAAGCAATGATCTTGTATCCGCTCTCGTCGGACTTCGGCTGCATGTTTTCCGCCATTTTCTTAAAATCTGAAAATGTTGTGAAGCCACGCCCATTTTCTGATAATTGCATTATAGGCCCCAAGAGCACGAAATATGTCAATAAGCATACTACATACTCAATTTACATCACAAATGGTATGGTTAGTGCGGTTAGTATGAGTATTCGAACACAGTGTGTTCTACACAGCACCATGCTGTACACAGTGTGCTTGGCCAAAAACCACATTTTCCAGACAACCTGCTGCTGTATTCTTAATCTGTGTGTCTGTGACTACAGTATATTAATGCAGAGCCTCTGTACACTGTGTACATCGTGGAACTATGAGACATGAGATGAATAAGGCACTAGAGGGACATGTACTGTTTGCAAATGACTGTAACACTCTCAATTCCAGTGCAGTTAGACAAACTTTCATGACTCATCTGAAACCCCCTCCTAACTTCTTTTTTAGAACAGGGACCTGGTCCTACTGCTTTTCAGTGACTAGGAACACAACTGTTCCGTAACAACAGATCTATTCATAGCTAATATACTGAGTCCCTCAGTCTTGATTTGGAATTTGGCTGTGAACAGTCTCTCAAACTATCTGTGGGATATGTCACACACTATCTTCAAAGAAGATTACTCAGATGAAAAGGACAAGCCAAACATTTGGTCCTGACATTTCTTTCTATCCTGTTCCCACGTCAAATTAGAGATAGATTTTGTTCCTGTCTGAGTGTCTAAACAAACTGAAGGTTGAGATATATCAACCACAGAGTTATCATGGGAAACCATCACTTCACAACAACACTATGAAAGACAGTTATTATGGCATTGTCAAGTCATATTCGTAGAGATGGAGATAAACAAAGAATATGTAGTAAATCAGCCATTTCAAGATCCTGCAAATACACATTTTCACAGTAATGCTGATTTCTGAAGCGTTGGCCGTTGTCGTGGATTTAAAAGTCAGTCTCACTACTCCCCCTGGTGTGTGAATACTGACATCCCTGGCAAGGCTTGTGGGCGATACTAGAGAAGTGTGTGTGCCATTTGAGGTTGACACACACAGTCTGTTTTAAGCCAGCCATTATACAATCAGTTAAAAAGGGAAGTAGTGCTAGACAGTGAGAAAGACAGATTGTCTGTCTGGTTTTAATGAACACAACGAAAATGCTGTCTACACTTCATACCTTTATCACAGTCTCTCTGTTGGCATGTAAGTCCTGTCTGTCTCAATCTCTGTAAACCATGAACCTCAGTCAGTTAAAACTAATCAATCAAAAACTTAAGGAAATGTCTTCTGTTTGTCTGAGCCTGGTGCACTATTGAGGCCCCATTAACGTGTCTGCAATTGTGTTTTTGTTGCCTGCAGTGTGTGATGGTGTCATGGAGACGGTGGTTGGTGTTAAAGGTAGGACGGTATCTCTGACCTGCAGGTATGACGCTGCTACCCTGGGTCTGACAGCGGTGTGCTGGGGGAGAGGAGCACAGCCATCTCTCTTCGGCTGTGAGAACACCGTCATCGCCACTAATGGAGTAGAGGTGACCTACAGGAGGTCCTACAGACACAGGTTACCGGGGAATCTTCAGAGTGGAGAAGTCACTCTCATTATCTACAATGTCAGAGAGGAAGACTCTGGGTTCTACCACTGCCGCGTGGCACTAACAGGAGCGTTCAACGACTTGATGAACACCCTTCATTTAATCGTTCGACAAGGTGAGAATATGTAACTTATCGTGAATACAAAGGTTAGAGCTGGGAATTGCCAGGGACCTCACAATGGTATCATGATATACTACATGGCCAAGAGTATGTGGATACCTGTTCGTCGAATATTTCATTCCAAAATGAGCATTGATATGGAGTTGGTCCCCCCTTTGCTGCTATAACAGCCTCCACTCTTCTTGGGAAGGCTTTCCACTAAATGCTGCAACATTGCTGCGGGGACTTGCTTCCATTCAGCCACAAGAGCATTAGTGAGGTCGGGCACTGATGTTGGGCGATTAGGTCTGGCTCTCAGTCGGCGTTCCAATTCATCCCAAAGGTGTTTGATGGGTTGAGGTCAGGGCTCTGTGCAGGCCAGTTAAGTTCTTCCACATCGATCTCGATAAACCATTTCTGTATGGACCTCACTTTGTGGACGGCATTGTCATGCTTAAACAGGAAAGGGCCTTCCCCAAACTGTTGCCACAAAGTTGGAAGCACAGAATCATCTAAAATGTAATTGTATATTGTAGCGTTAAGATTTCCCTTCACTGGAACTAAGGGGCCTAGCCTGAACCATAAAAAACTGCCCCAGACCATTATTCCTCCTCCACCAAACTTTACAGTTGGCACTATGCAATCGGGCAGGTAGCGTTCTCCTGTCATCCGCCAAACCCAGATTTGTCCATCGGACTGCCAGATGGTGAAGCGTGATTCATCACTCCAGAGAACGTGTTTCAACTGCTCCAAAGTCCAATGGCAGCAAGCTTTACACCACTCCAGCTGACGCTTGGCATTGCGCATGGTGATCTTAGGCTTGTGTGCGGCTGCTCGGCCATGGAAACCCATTTCATGAAACTCCCGACGAACAGTTCTTGTGCTGATGTTGTTTCCAGTAGCAGTTTAGGACTCGATAGTGAGTGCTGCAACCGAGGACAGAAAATGTTTACGTGCTACGCGCTTCATCAATTGCCGGTTCAGTTCTGGGAGATTGTGTGGTCTACCACTTCGCGGCTGAGCCGTTGTTGCTCCTAGACGCTTCCACTTCAAAATAACAGCACTTACAGTTGACCAGGGCAACTCTAGCAGGGCAGAAATTTGACAAACTGACTTGTTGGAAAGGTGGCATCCTATGACGATGCCACGTTGAAAGTCAATGAGCTCTTAATTACGGGCCATTCTACAGCCAATGTTTGTCTATGGAGATTGCATGTCTGTGTGCTCGATTTTATACACCTGTCAGCAACGAGTGTGGCTGAAGTAGCCGAATCCACTAATTTGAAGTGGTGTCCACATACTTCTGGCTATGTAGTGTACTTAGGTGCCGATACGATATGTATTCCGATTCTCTCGATTCTATATGTATTATGATTCGATGCTGTGATTTTATTGATTGATTTGATGTTCCAAACATATTGCATTTGGAAAGTATTCAGACCCCTTTAATTTTTCCACATTTTGTTAAGTTACATCCTTATTCTAAAATGGATTAAATTGTTTTTTTCCTCATCAATCTACACATAATACCCCATAATGACAAAGCAAAAACAGGTTTTTAGAGATTTTTATTCAGACCCTTTACTCAGTACTTTGTTGAAATACCTTTGGCAGTGCTTACAGCCTTGAGTCTTCTTGGATATGATGCTACAAGCTTGGCACACCTATATTTGGGGAGTTTCTCCCATTCTTCTCTGCAGATCCTCTCAAGCGCTGTCAGGTTGGATGGGGAGCGTCGCTGCACAGCTATTTTCAGGTCTCTCTAGAGATGTTCGATCGGGTTCAAGTCCGGGCTCGGGCTGGGCCACTCAAGGACATTCAGAGACTTGTCCCAAAGCCACTCCTGCTTTGTCTTAGCCGTGTGCTTAGTGTCGTTGTTCTGTCAGAAGGTGAACCTTCGCTCTAGTCTGAGGTCCTGAGCGATCTGGAGCAGGTTTTCATCAAGGATCTCTCTGTACTTTGCTCCATTTATCTTTCCCTCGATCCTGTCTGGTCTCCAAGTCTCTGCCGCTGAAAAACATCCCCACAGCATGATGCTGCCACCACCATGCTTCACCGTAGGGATGGTGCCAGGATTCCTCCAAACATGATGATTGGTATTCAGGCCAAAGGCTTCAATCTTGGTTTCATCAGACCAGAGAATCTTGTTTCTCATAGTCTGAGAGTCCTTTAGGTGCCTTTTGGCAAACTCCAAGCGGGCTGTCATGTGCCTTTTACTGAGGAGTGGCTTCCATCTGGCCACTCTACCATAAAGGCCTGATTTGTGGAGTGCTGCAGAGATGGTTGTAACGTAAGGCTGTAACGTAGCAAAATGTGGAAAAAGTGAAGGGGTCTGAATTCTTTCCGAATGCACTGTATGTCTGCTGCAGAGGGACAAGAGAGAACTAGTTTTGATCAGTCATGGAAATAAAAGTGCTGAAAACAAATTGGCTCTCTTTTTAAAGAGAAGATACAGAACACGCTATGAAGGAAACATACTGGAGTTTTGGTGCAGGTACAGCCAACTAGCGCAAAAATAATATTGCAATATTGTCAAAATGATACGGTACGATATAACATCAGAAATAATATACCGGTATGTAGCTTGATCAATTTTCCTCCCCAAGTGTGCCTTCTGTTTCATTGACGCATAAATCATGAATTATTATTCAGTTGCAATAAGGGCCATCGCTACTACTACTATGCAAAATGTGCACTTTTTCCAGAAACAACAAGCCTATAAAAACCATAGTTATAATTTTGAAACCGTCTGTAATGTCACCTTATTTAATGTGTTTTTAAAGAGAAATCGACGTTGTTTACTCCTGTCATCCCAACTGTCATCCCAACTGTCATCCCAACTGTCATCCCAACTGCACCAGCACACCTACTGCCCATCACAGACACACCTGGTTCCTCTGTTATACCGGAAAAGAGCAGACAAGGTATATTTTGTCTGTCACTGTCTTTAACGTAACCTTGTGTTTCTCCTTATAGTTTGAAGATTCCTTCAATGTGTTAGGCTATATATTTGTAAATATAAAAAATATCCCATCAAATCTATGCTTTCATTTCTAGCACCTTTTCTCACAATTTCTTAAACAGAAATCTATGTTGCTGTTAGTTTTTTTACTCCTGTACCACCTGTCATCCTAACTATTGTCCCAACTGCGCCAGCACAACCGCTGCCCATCACAGAAACATCTGGTGAGCCATTGGTATCGCCCATGATGATAGATCAGAAAAAGTAATTGATGCTACAGTTAGTCAAGGTTTGAGATGTCTGCATCTTTTTTCTTACTAGGTGAGCAAGGTCCTGATATCCTTCATGACTGCACTACAGGCCCCATAATAGGTATTGTCAAGAGAATTAAGGTACAGTACTACTGGATATGAAGTAAATTCTATCCAAAATGTCCCTAAGCTACATACAACCAGAATATTGTACTTAAAACATAAATGCCTTAAGATCTTTTGTGGAGCAAAATGCAAATCTTATGCAAATACTTAAACATTTCTATCTATGTCTTCAATCACTATGCCTGAAACAAAACTATGACTATAACCCACAGCAGAAAATGGCATCTCCTTCTCTGGAAAGCTACATAGGAAACACAGTCCGAGTGGGAGCAATCGTCTTCATCCCTGGTCTGATCTTAGCAGTTCTTCTTAGTGAGTGGTGGAGCAGTCACAACAATTCATTTTTGTTGTTGTCAATCATTGCATGAATATATTACTTTCTTATTCAATCAGGGCATTAGCTTAGTTAATGTGTTGCAACTGTCTGTTCTGAATCCTATTGTACCAATTCTTTGTTGAGGGGCTAATAATGGCAGAGATGAATTTAGCTGCTTAAACAGTTTGCCTCTCAGTGTGGATGTGGAAGAGGTGACAATTTCTGCTTAGTGTGCATTAAAAGCCCCCCCCCCCTGCCTAGGTCTGAGGCGGTCCAGAAATAGCAGAGCCAGAGGAGAACCTGCCAGTTCCCCCAGTGTCAGCAGCAGGAAACCTAGAGTGGAAATACCCCTCAGTCACCATGATGCAGATGCCTGGATCTATGATGCTTCTACAGACGTATAGAGTCATCAAAATATATGATCCTGTATACTATTTCACTCAATAATGTATTAGATGTTGAGAGAACTAAACACAATTTAGCGTAGGTATACTCAGTTCTTCGGTTTTTCAACAGGTTGTGTGCTACTAATGCTGCGTTTTTTGTCTTGCTCATTCAGATGGTGAGTGGGCAAGACAAAAAACTCAGTATTAGTAGCACACAACCTGTTGAAAAACTGAAGAACTGAGTACATAATCCATGTCTCAGTTGTCTCAAGGCTTAAACATTCTTCTTTAACCTGTCTCCTCCCCTTCATCTACACTGATTGAAGTGGATTTATTTTTATTTTTTTTATACTCAGTGTATGTTATCTAGCTATGTTTTCTTGTGATGAGGTGTAAATGAAAAGATGAATAAATACCACTCAAGAGAAAGTTTGTTCCCTTGAGTCTTGATTCTACACTACATAACATTAAATGCAACCTTCCACAGAATTGACATGAGCAAATGGTTTTGGTTTCCCGAGTGGCACAGTGGTCTAAGGCACTGCATTGCAGTGCTAGCTGTGCCACTAGAGATCCTGGTTCGAATCCAGGCTCTGTCGTAGCCGGCTGCGACCGGGAGACCCATGGGGCGGCGCACAATTGGCCCAGCGTCGTCCAGGGTAGGGGAGGGAATGGCCGGCAGGGATGTAGCTCAGTTGGTAGAGCATGGCGTTTGCAACGCCAGGATTGTGGGTTCGATTCCCACGGGGGGTATGAAAAATTAAAAAATACTGTAAGTCGCTCTGGATAAGAGCGTCTGCTAAATGATGTAAATGTTTTAATTTCTTTTCAATTAAGAACTATGTGATCTTGCCAAAACCTGTGCAGTTCTATGTGTTATATCATTTGGATGTGAAACCTACAAAAAAATAACCACAATGACCATCTCTGCCTTTCTGAGTGCAACGGAAATATCTGAAAGCAGATGTCAAGGAGATTAAGTCATGTGCACAGGCGGTTCGACTTGAGTTTATTAAAGAGCTAACACATGAAAGAGAGAGAGTTCAGATGACTGTGTATATGTGCAGTATGTATTTGAATGGCAAGGTTTGAAGTTATATAACCCCATCATGGAGACTCGCTGCGTTTTAGGCTGGTTTCTCCTCTGTCTACTTTCAGGTAAATAATGCACTTTTAGGCTGGTTATTTACTTGATAAAAAGTTCATTCATAATTTACAATTTAAAGCATCTCTGTCCTCCTCTCCCTCGCTCTTTTCCAGCCAGTGAATGCATTGACCGAAAAGTCATCGGTATTGAGGGCCAGAATGTCACTCTGCCATGTAAATATAACCCCAAAAAGCATGGTGTATCAGCCATATGCTGGGGGAGAGGACCCATACCGAACTCTGGTTGTTACAAGGAAATCATCTCAACTGATGGCACTGAAGTGACAAAGAGATCTTTGGTTAGATATCAATTATTAGGTGAGCTGAAGACAGGGGATGTCTCTCTAACCATCTTCAATGTCACTGAAAAAGACTCTGGGCAATATGGCTGTCGTGTGCATGTTTACGGATTGTGGAATGATGAGAAATATCATGTCAGCCTGACCATTGAGAAAGGTAAGGAATGCACAACATGCCAGGATATACAATAACTTGATGCTTTACAGATGATCATTGTCAGCCTAATGAGTGATGTTATGATTTCCTAGCATCTATACTTTTCAAGCTGAGCAGTTAGTATTGTAATGCTGTCTGATTTCAGCCCCTGTCCCGACAACATCCCAGGCACCTGCTAATGTGACCATAACTCGACAGACCATGGACAACCACACACACGGTACGGAACACAGCATACAGAATAACATCAGTCCATAAAAATCATACTTTTATAGAGTTTAAATTGCAGCATTATTCTTACATCTGAAAATAAGACCTGTACGTTCTATAGAGTATTCAGACACATCCACGCCAACATACAGCAAATCAGAATCGGTAAGCATAGTTCCACACTGCAAATTTTGGCAAATAAGAAATCCCACTGTGTGATCTGGTACTGTGTTGAGATGTCGTTTTAACTTAAATGAATCTGTGATGTTAACAGGAGCAGATGAGAGGCAATAATCTGCCTGTGATCCTGGTGTCCATTCTACTGGTTCTGACAGGCGTGGTGATTGTGTCTGTACTTGTTGTCTTGAGTAAGTACACACATCTCTACATTTGCCTGTATACTAAGTACTAACTCTCGTGAATATATCCCTAATGGTGTTGACAAAGTGTTACAGGAAGCAATAGTTTGCTATTGAAGTTTTTCTGAATACTTTAACACAGTCATTGTTAATGTGGTTACAGGAAAGCGATGGAAAACAATTGCTACGGTAGTCCAAATGTAAGTATGCTAATCATGACTATACCTCTTCCAACTGACAGAATAGATGAATTACCACAATATGCCAATAGAATAACTGAGTCACATGTCATCCTATTTTAGCAAAACCATTATGGCAACTGATCTGAGGTAACACTCAAACTATGACTAATGAGACCCAAGACCACAACATACTGAGGAAGTGAAACAATAGGGCTTCTTCTGTACACTCATGTGAACATCTTGTGAGCCATTGGTACTCTTGTCTGTGTCGTTAAGAAATATGACTTGAGATGACCTAACTGGCCAATATGTCATTGCTTTTAGAATCTAATACACAATACACATACAGTATTCTCAATAGTCACAATGCAGAGCAAAATAATTATCTTAGATCAATAAAAACTTGATTTGCTATGTCAGCTTGTACACTAACCACTAGAGTGGAACTAAGCAACATAATGCAGTCAATAAAAGCACACATGTCTCCCTTAGCTTGCATGTCTCCCTTAGCTGTCATTTAATGTTCTTTCCTTTATCAGACAACAGCACTCTGGCAGCTCAGTCCTGTACAGGAACTCAGAGTCCAGCTTGGGAGTGCATACTCGAGAGATGGCGGTAGAGAACGTCTATCAAATAGATGACAACGAGAGAGACGACTATGAGGAATGCCCTTGACAAAGCATGGACACATTACCACAGTCATGCTGTTAACACAGTCTAGTGCATAGCGCAGTAGCTCTGTGTTACGAAGCTGAGGCTGACTTATAGGCTAATGATTCAACCGGACAAGACAAGCTACTACAAAATCGGATGTTTTTTGGTGATAAATGAGTAAAACTTTACTTGATTTGTATTTTTGAAAGGTTTGTTTGAAGGGAAAGGCTCACTAATATGGCTATCTATGTGTATTCAGCACTAAGAGTGTAGTTTGGAATTAAGATGACTGTATTATTTTGATGCAACAAAAAGTACAAAAAAATGCCATCAGCTTTAAAAGCAATGACTTTGCAGAAAGTGTGATATCGCATTTCCTTTAACCATGACATTTAGCTTCACCCATCTGCAACAGGACCCAGGCAATCAAAGGCAGCCAAGTGAAAGGTCAAACATAACCACAGCATTCTTCGTAAATTGTCACCACCAAACTTTGTGGTATACTGTCTTGTTCAAACCCAACCTGTTGCAAGATATGAATAAAAACTCTAACTTGAAACTCAAACGTGTCTTATTATTGATAGGTTAGCAATGTTGTTCCACTTATACATTGTAATAAACTACTAAAAGCCCTACAACATCAATTTAAGGATTTTGGGCACTGGCCAGCCTTGCTTGTACTAGCCTCAGGCTAGGGGCTAGCTTTTAAAAAGTCCATCCCTGTGTACCGTGAGAGATGAGCCTCCTAACTCATCAATGCAGTTTGTTTACGCTGGAAAATGCAGATGGAAATCCCATCAACAATGGGAGGAGGTTGACAGAAGGTTCAAAGCGACTCTGGCTGTCCAGCCTGGAGATGTCACAGGCAGTGGCCCCGAGAACACAGTTGCCCATTCAGATGCCCTGTCTCTGAGCCACCCTGCCCGCGCCCAGCACAACGCAGTGTCGTGTGCACCCTCCACTCCTACACACTGGATATACAGAATGGCTGCTGGTTCTGGACCGTCTCTCCTGCTTTGGATCCTTGTCTTCCTAACAGTCTCAGGCAAGGACATTTAATCTAAAACACTACAAATAATTGGAGCTTAGGCTATTGTGTGATTGGGTACATTGGTGTAGTATCAATTGGATGCCCCCGTAATTTGACTTAAACACCACAGAAAGGACAGCCTCACTCTTTGTGTTCTTTGTTTACCACTATATAGTGATAAGCTCTCCAATGGCTTTGTTCTAGACATGCAGGTTGGCAGCAATGGCCTTTGCTGTCTGTAGCTGCATTGACTAGGCCTAACTATTCAACTAGACATGGCAGTTTTTATACAATTAGGCTATGTGTTAAGATGTTACTTTGAGTATTTAGCATGGCTGTGTATTAGCTTTTTTTCCCACCTACATAGCCCTAACCTACATACTATTTCGAAGACTACCCTACTTTTAATTTAATTATAGCAACCGAATTGAGGGGCCTACCTAGCAAGCTACAAAATATAGCCTTTTGACCATAACTTCAGGAAATATTGAGAAAGTTTCGTAGTCAACCTCGGGATGTTGTCAACATGTGTATGGAACTCGGGAACAAGGAAATAGCCTTGTCAAACCTGTGTTTCTTTACCCGTTCAACAGCCAGGTGTTCGGTGTTGGCGTTCAAGGTGATGGAAGGTGCTACTGCGACATTGTCCTGTCAATATTCAGTGGGCCGTTTGGGTTTGAGCCGTGTGTGTTGGGGCCGAGAATGTGGCACATTCTGGTGTAATAAAATCCTCGTGCAGACAGACGAACATGGGGTCATCTCCAAGGTGTCGGACAGATACAGAATGACAGGTGATGTCCTGGCAGGAGAAATGGACCTTGGGATTCTCGATGTCAAGCAGACAGACAACGGGCCATACTGTTGCAGAGTGGACATAGATGGAATTTTCAACGACAAAAAAGTTATCCAAAACTTGAGGGTCATGAAAGGTAATTTGTGCCAAAATATTATTTTATGTCACTATTCAAAATTCTTGGGCAAAAATGGGGATCGATGGACTTTCCAGCTTTCGTTTGCTTTGTACAGCAGACGTATATAGTGAACTCAGAACTTTAGGCCTATAATGCAATCGACTCTCCCAATATGTCTATTGTGAATTTGTTTTCTGTTTTCTTGCTACTCCAGTAACCATTATGCCAACCCCCACTGTAGGCCTACATGTCACAGAAGCTAACCCTGCCACAGGTGAGTATATTGTAAAGAAAAATTTGAACTAATGTGATCCAGGTGTGTGTGTGATGCATATTCCTTATCAGAGATTATATTAAAATGAATGTTATTTCTGCGTCGATAAAGTGCACATTCAGTGGAACCTATAGGCCTGGTTTTCCAGCCAGTTGAGTTGAAGGTCATGATGATGATGATGATTCATGTGTGGTTAATAGAAATCCTAACGAGATGGGGAAGAGGAAAGAGAAGAGTAATTTAAAGATGGTGGAGGACGGGAAAATGGCGGAAGAGGATGTTCTGTTTGAATCAGATGGCGTGTGGAGTAGAGATGAGAGTGAGAAGAACTGGATTACAGTGGAGAATGTCAAAGGGAATACGAGAAGTAAAGTGGTAGTGGGAACTAGTAAATCCAACCCTAGTTCTGAGTCTTTTTTGGTTGGAATAAGGGTTTTGGACCGATGTTGTTCCCTGGGAGATCCGTTTGAAGTCTCTTTTTTGTGGATGCGTTGGATGAGGTGGCATCGATGAGAATAACAAGAAGTGGGCTTATTTGAATTTTTTTGTGTTTCTATGGAACAGAAGGCGTGTGCTCTGCGCCTCAAGGAGATGTCGGATTGGAATGTGTCGTGTGTGGATCTTCGAAGCAGGGCGCCTATCAAGGGTGTTATCTCTGGGGTGGCGCTAGAAGTAAATGCAAAGGATATACAGTACCAGTCAAAAGTTTTGACACACCTACTCATTCAAGGATCTTTCTTTATTTTTTACTATTTTCTACATTGTGCAATAATAGTGAAGACATCAAAACTATGAAATAACACATATGGAATCATGTAGTAAACAAAAAAGTGTTAAACAAATAAATATATTTTAGATTTTAGATTCTTCAAAGTAGCCACCCTTTGCCTTGATGACAGCTTTGCACACTCTTGGCATTTCTCAACCAGCTTCACCTGGAATGCTTTTCCAACAGTCTTGAAGGAGTTTTCACATATGCTCAGCACATGTTGGCTGCTTTTCCTTCACTCTGCGGTCCAACTCATCCCAAACCATCTCAATTGGGTTGAGGTCGGGTGATTGTGGAGGCCAGGTCATCTGATGCAGCACTCCATCACTCTCCTTCCTGGTCAAATAGCCCTTACACAGCCTGGAGGTGTGTTGGGTCATTGTCCTGTTGAAAAACAAATGATAGTCCCACTAAGCCCAAAACAGATGGGATGGCTTATCGCTGCAGAATGATGTGGTAGCCATGCTGGTTAAGTGTGCCTTGAATTCTAAATAAATCACAGACAGTGTCACCAGCAAAGCACCCCCACACCATCACACCTCCACCTCCATGCTTCAAGGTGGGAACCACACATGCAGAGATCATCCGCTCACCTACTCACAAAGTCTCACAAAGTCACGGCGGTTGGAACCAAAAATCTCAAATTTGGACTCATCAGACCAAAGGACAGATTTCCACCGGTCTGATGTCTATTGCTTGTGTTTCTTGGCCCAAGCAAGTCTCTTCTTCTTATTGGTGTACTTTGGTAGTGGTTTCTTCGCAGTGCAAATAGTCCGGGTAGCAATGATTAGCTGTTCAGGAGTCTTATGGCCTGGGGGTAGAGGCTGTTGAGAAGCCTTTTGGACCTAGACTTGGCGCTCCGGTACCGCTTGCCGTGCGTTAGCAGAGAGAACAGTCTATGACTAGGGTGGCTGGAGTCTTTGACAATTTTGAGGGCCTTCCTCTGTCACCGCCTGGTATAGAGGTCCTGAATGGCAGGAAGCTTGGCCCCAGTGATGTACTGGGCTGTACTCACTACCATCTGTAATGCCTTGTGGTCGGAGGCTGAGCAGTTGCCCTACCAGGCGGTGATGCAACCAGTCAGGATGCTCTCGATGGTGGAGCTGTATAACTTTTTGAGGATCTGAGGACCCATGCCAAATCTTTTCAGTCTCCTGAGGGGGAATAGGCTTTGTCGTGCCCTCTTCGCGACTGTCTTGGTGTGTTTGGACCATGATAGTTCGTTGGTGATGTGCACACCAAGGAACTTGAAGCTTTCAACCTGTTCCACTACAGCCCCGTCGATGAGAATGGGGGCGTGCTCAGTCCTCTTTTTTTCCTGTAGTCCACAATCATCTCCTTTGTCTTGATCACGTTGAGGGAGAGGTTGTTATCCTGGCACCACACGGCCAGGTCTCGGACCTCCTCCCTATAGGCTGTCTCATCGTTGTCGGTGATCAGGCCTACCACTGTTGTGTCGTCAGCAAACTTAATGATGGTGTTGGAGTCGTGCCTGGCCATGCAGTCATGGAGTACAGGAGGGGACTGAGCACGCACCCCTGAGGGGCCCCCGTGTTGAGGATCAGCGTGGCAGATGTGTTGTTACCTACCCTTACCACCTGGGGGCGGCCCGTCAGGAAGTCCAGGATCCAGTTGCAGAGGGAGGTGTTTAGTCCCAGGATCCTTAGCTTAGTGATGAGCTTTGAGGGCACTATGGTGTTGAACGCTGAGCTGTAGTCAATGAACAGCATTCTCACGTAGGTGTTCCTCTTGTCCAGGTGGGAAAGGGCAGTGTGGAGTGCAATAGAGATTGCATCATCCGTGGATCTGTTGGGGCGGTATGCAAATTAGAGTGGGTCTAGGGTTTCTGGGATAATGGTGTTGATGTGAGCCATGACCAGCCTTTCAAAGCACTTGATGGCTACAGACGTGAGTGCTACGGGTCGGTAGTCATTTAGGCAGGTTATCTTAGTGTCCTTGGGCACAGGGACTATGGTGGTCTGCTTGAAACATGTTGGTATTACAGACTCAGTCAGGGACATGTTGAAAATGTCAGTGAAGACACTTGCCAGTTGGTCAGCACATGCTCGGAGTACACGTCCTGGTAATCCGTCTGGCCCTGCGGCCTTGTGAATGTTGACCTGCTTAAAAGTCTTACTCACATTGGCTACGGAGAGCGTGATCACATAGTCATCCTTAACAGCTGGTGCTCTCATGCATGCTTCAGTGTTGCTTGCCTCGAAGCCAGCATAGAAGTGATTTAGCTCGTCTGGTAAGCTTGTGTCACTGGGAAGCTCGCGGCTGTGCTTCCTTTTGTAGTCTGTAATAGTTTTCAAGCCCTGCCACATCAGACGAGTGTCAGAGCCAGTGTAGTATGATTCAATCTTAGTCCGGTATTGACTCTTTGCTTGTTTGATGGTTCGTCAGAGGGCATAGCGGGATTTCTTATAAGCGTCCGGGTTAGAGTCCCACTCCTTGAAAGCGGCAGCTCTACCCTTTAGCTCAGTGTTGATGTTGCCTGTAATCCATGGCTTCTGGTTGGGGTACATACGGTCACTGTGGGGACGACGTCATCGATGCACTTATTGATGAAGCCAGTGACTGATGTGGTGTACTCCTCAATGCTATCTGAAGAATCCCGGAACATATTCCAGTCTGTGCTAGCAAAATAGTCATGTAGCTTAGCATCTGCATCATCTGACCACTTTTTTATTAACCGAGTCACTGGTGCTTCCTGCTTTAGTTTTTGCTTATAAGCAGGAATCAGGAGGATAGAGTTATGGTCAGATTTGCCAAATGGAGGGCGAGGGAGAGCTTTGTAGGCGTCTCTGTTTATGGAGTAAAGGTGGTCTACAGTTTATTTTCCTCTGGTTGCACATTTAACATGCTGGTAGAAATTAGGTAGAACGGATTGAAGTTTCCCTGCATTAAAGTCCCTGGCCACTAGGAGCGCTGCCTCTGGATGAGCGTTTTCCTGTTTACTTATGGCCGTATACAGCTCATTGAGTGCAATCTTAATGCCAGCATCAGTTTGTGGTGGTAGATAGACAGCTACAAAAAATATAGATGAAATCTCTCTTGGTAAATAGTGTGGTCTACAGCTTATCATGAGATACTCTACCTCAGGCGAGCAAAACTTTGAGACTTCCTTAATATTAGATTTTGTGCACCAGCTGTTGTTTACAAATATACACAGACCGCCACCCCTTGTCTTAACGGAGTCAGCCAATCTATCCTGCCGATGTAACGTATATATCCCGTCAGCTGTCTGTTGTCCATGTCGTCGTTCAGCCACGTCTCATTGAAACATAAGATATTACAGTTTTTAATGTCCCGTTGGTAGGATAACCGTAATCTTAGGTCGTCCAATTTGTTCTCAAGTGATTGAACATTGGCTAATAAGATTGATGGAAGAGGCAGTTTACTCGCTCGCCGTCTGATCCTTACAAGGCACCCTGACCTACGTCCACGATATCTCCGTCTCTTTCTCATGCGAATGACAGGGATTTGGGCCTTGTCGGGTGTCTGTAGGATATCCTTCACGTCCGGCTCGTTGAAGAAAAAAATCTTAGTCCAATACGAGGTGAGTAATCGCTGTCCTGATATCCAGAAGCTCTTTTTGGTCATAAGAGACGGTGGCAGAAAATGTATGTACAGAATAAATTACAAATAACGCGAAAAAACACACATACAGTGGGGAAAAAAAGTATTTAGTCAGCCACCAATTGTGCAAGTTCTCCCACTTAAAAAGATGAGAGAGGCCTGTAATTTTCATCATAGGTACACGTCAACTATGACAGACAAATTGAGAATGTTTTTCTCCAGAAAATCACATTGTAGGATTTTTTATGAATTTATTTGCAAATGATGGTGGAAAATAAGTATTTGGTCACCTACAAACAAGCAAGATTTCTGGCTCTCACAGACCTGTAACTTCTTCTTTAAGAGGCTCCTCTGTCCTCCACTCGTTACCTGTATTAATGACACCTGTTTGAACTTGTTATCAGTATAAAAGACACCTGTCCACAACCTCAAACAGTCACACTCCAAACTCCACTATGGCCAAGACCAAAGAGCTGTCAAAGGACACCAGAAACAAAATTGTAGACCTGCACCAGGCTGGGAAGACTGAATCTGCAATAGGTAAGCAGCTTGGTTTGAAGAAATCAACTGTGGGAGCAATTATTAGGAAATGGAAGACATACAAGACCACTGATAATCTCCCTCGATCTGGGGGCTCCACGCAAGATCTCACCCCGTGGGGTCAAAATGATCACAAGAACGGTGAGCAAAAATCCCAGAACCACACGGGGGGACCTAGTGAATGACCTGCAGAGAGCTGGGACCAAAGTAACAAAGCCTACCATCAGTAACACACTACGCCGCCAGGGACTAAAATCCTGCAGTGCCAGATGTGTCCCCCTGCTTAAGCCAGTACATGTCCAGGCCCGTCTGAAGTTTGCTAGAGTGCATTTGGAGGATCCAGAAGAGGATTGGGAGAATGTCATATGGTCAGATGAAACCAAAATATAACTTTTTGGTAAAAACTCAACTCGTCGTGTTTGGAGGACAAAGAATGCTGAGTTGCATCCAAAGAACACCATACCTACTGTGAAGAATGGGGGCGGAAACATCATGCTTTGGGGCTGTTTTTCTGCAAAGGGACCAGGACGACTGATCCGTGTAAAGGAAAGAATGAATGGGGCCGTGTATCGTGAGATTTTGAGTGAAAACCTCCTTCCATCAGCAAGGGCATTGAAGATGAAACGTGGCTGGGTCTTTCAGCATGACAATGATCCCAAACACACCGCCCGGGCAACGAAGGAGTGGCTTCGTAAGAAGCATTTCAAGGTCCTGGAGTGGCCT
Organism: Coregonus clupeaformis; assembly: GCF_020615455.1. Classification (NCBI taxonomy): domain Eukaryota; kingdom Metazoa; phylum Chordata; class Actinopteri; order Salmoniformes; family Salmonidae; genus Coregonus; species Coregonus clupeaformis. The sequence continues at coordinate 51,396,484 of NC_059200.1, read as the reverse complement.
AGCCAGTCTCCAGATCACAACCCCATAGAAAATCTTTGGAGGGAGTTGAAAGTCCGTGTTGCCCAGCGACAGCCCCAAAACATCACTGCTCTAGAGGAGATCTGCATGGAGGAATGGGCCAAAATACCAGCAACAGTGTGTGAAAACCTTGTGAAGACTTACAGAAAACGTTTGACCTGTGTCATTGCCAACAAAGGGTATATAACAAAGTATTGAGAAACTTTTGTTATTGACCAAATACTTATTTTCCACCATAATTTGCAAATAAATTCATAAAAAATCCTACAATGTGATTTTCTGGATTTTTTTTCCTCATTTTGTCTGTCATAGTTGACGTGTACCTATGATGAAAATTACAGGCCTCTCTCATCTTTTTAAGTGGGAGAACTTGCACAATTGGTGGCTGACTAAATACTTTTTTTCCCCACTGTAATAGTACAATTGGTTAGAGGGCTGTAAAACGGCAGCCATCTTCTCCGGCGCCACTTCCACATGGTGGATGGAGTGAGGAAGCCCACATAGTTTTTTGATGAAGAGTCTCTCCCTTCTCACGTGTATTTGGGTTATATGAGATTCTCTGTGAGAGCCTTCGTGCCCAAACCCATGAAATGTGATAAATGCAAATTATTTGGTCATATGTCAAGTGTATGTAGACGGGAGGAGTATCGTATGCCAGCTGAGCCTAAATGCTGCAACTGTGGTGGTGAACATGCACCCCCCGAATTCCTGAAGTGTGTCTTGTTAGGGGGAAGGAGACAGATGTGGCAAGAATAAGGGCTGTCCAGAATGTCTCCTATCCGGAGGTGGTGAGAAGAGTGGAAGGATGGAGTGATGTTGAAGAAGTAATGGTAGTAGGAGTAGAGACACAAGATGATATTCCTTGTCAACAGTGGGATTCTGGCGTGTTGCATGTTAAGAAGGTTGACTTTGTAGCATTTATTACTTTGGTTATCAACTGCACAGTGGAAATGGGAGAGGATATTGGAGAAAAATAGGGATCATTGTGAGTCCGGCTGAACGTTTTTTGGGACTCAGAAACTTTTCTGGAGAGGCATTACAAGGAATCCTATCGATGAATGTTCCATCCTCACAGGCACCTGAGCATTGTAGGTGTAGTCTGCCATAAAACTTTAAAGAAGAAGAAGAGATAGGGAAAAAAACTGCCTTAAACCTTTACCCCTCATTCACATCAATGATTAAACTCCTTGCCTCCCACAGTTCCAGGATGTGCTTACTAATCAAATGGAGTGAAGTGTGCAAACAACAGTCCAACCATTATGCCTTACAAACCTTCACTTTAAAAATGACTATGAGGAGACCCTTCTCTGAGAATAGTTTCAGACTAATATTCTAACTCCTTTTCTAGGGCTGGTTGATCACTGAAAGAGCCTCATCTCAAACATAACCTTGATGAAACAGGGTGTGCTGTTTTGCTGTGCAGTATTTTCTTGAATCACATTATGTTGCTCAGTGCAGTGCAGCTCTCAAGCAATTTCATAGGAAACCACAAACAAGTTCAGAAATTACAGCTTTCATTTTAAGAGCATCAAGCAGCAGTAGTCGATGATGTCTCAGGGGTGATAAAACGGCATGATTTCCTGCCAAGTGATGGGGAAGAGATGACTTGCTTGTGCCATCACCATCTCCATTGTGACGTTTCTCTCTTTGTAGAACACTGGAAAGCTGTTGAATCATCACACATAGCCATTCCAAGACAGAACACCAGTGTTCTGCATTCTGTAACACTGGTGAGTAAACTGTATACCATAAACTAACACCACCGGCACATAACCAAACTTCACTCACCCTTTACTCAGATTTATGGAAGACTATGAGAGACTAAAGAAGCCCCCGAGAGTTTAACCCACTCGCTTCTCTCTCTGTGCTCTGTAAACAGGTGGAGGACCCTCTCCCCAGCCTCTCTCTCCAGATCAACGCTCCAGTGCTCTCTCTTTCCCTCAGTCTACTCCTACTCATAGTGGGGGCATTGGTCATACTGGGGTTCAAACGTATGTACCACAAACTCACATCCTCTGTAGAAAGGCCTAGTGTGCCAATGATCACTTATTCAGACATATTGCTGTGATGTGAAATGTTTGCACATGGAAAAATGTATTACCACTAACTAAGTAAGAGTAAGCATTTCATTGAACTGTGTACAGTATGCTGTATGTATCCTCCTGTGCATATGACTAATAAACTTTGATTTGACTTAAGTTGATTTGAACTATTTATTTTCTTCTCAGGGGGGATTCACAGAAGAGCTCTAAAGACAGGCTGGTAAGCAAACACATGATAAGCATGACAGACATGTAAACATATTGAACACAAAACATAAATAATAATTGTCTTGGTAAATGTTTATGTTTTGTGTTCAATATGTTTACATGTCTGTCATACTTATGTGTACAAGAATGTACTGTACTAGGTTACAATTAGACCTATCTATGATCAGCATATGATGATGTTGTGCTGCTTCCCTAGTTTGCCAGCCAAGGAGCTGCCCCACATCATTTACATTTTAGTCATTTAGTAGACGCTCTTATCCAGAGCAACTTACAGTTAGTGAATACATATATATATTTTTGTATTTTTTTGTATTTTTTTTCATACTGGTCCCCCGTGGGAATCAAACCCACAACCCTGGCGTTGCAAACGCCATGCTCTATCAACTGAGCTACATCCCTGCCGGCCATTCCCTCCCCTACCCTGGGCCAATTGTGCGCCGCCCATGAGTCTCCCGGTCGCGGCCGGCTGCGACAGTGCCTGGATTCGAACCAGGATCTCAAGCGGCACAGCTAGCACTGCGATGCAGTGCCTTAGACCACTGCGCCACTCAGGAGACACATCATCTGTGAGATTCGCATGAGTAGACCTGTGGAGGAGAACGTCTATGCTCCTGACTAGGGTGGAGGGACCTATTTCCAATATAGTGCTAAATACAGTATATAGGAAATACGGTACCTTTTGGGACACAATCACTGTGACACTCAGTCTGGCTGTCCTCACATCATCATGTTAACTGACATCCATTGGACTGATCACTGTCGCCTGACACCTGCCTCACAATGATCACCTATCTCAGAGGCTCTATTTTTACCTACTGTATTTATGAGGGAACTATTGTACAGGGAGACACCTTGAAGGATGAATCGAACTATTGAAAAAGAGTTTGGGTTTTTCCCCCATGTAAAATGTATTTATTCAACATTTTTATACAGTGTTATTGTACTGTGTGATTTTTTTCTTGATACACAGTATTGGATTGTTTTCACAAGCTGTCTAACTTTATCCTCCTTCTAATAAAAAGAATCAAGTAAACCCAACCAGTAATTTTGTTAGTGATTAACATGGTGTTCAGCTTTAGTATTTCTAGAGGCTATTCCCCCGAGAAAACAAATAACCTATTTTTTCCTCTAGTCGTCTCTCTTTTATAACAAAGGCAGAAGCATAATGAATGTATGAGAAAAGGAATGGTGATGCATGCTAAATTCACCTGCCAAATTCTTATTCATAGCCACGTATTTTAAGTTGAATCGATGGTCTCCTTTTAGGAGTTTTATAAAAATGTTATGAGTCATGACAGTGGTAGTAAAATCTTGATGAGCAAGATTTAGCATCAGGAGTCAGGACACGGCTAAATGTAATGCAATTTCAGTTTTGCCCACATGATGGAAGCACAATCTTTACAGAGAGTGTTGGATAGGCAAGCAGAGAGTGTTGGATTGACTCTGTGCAAGTTCGTCTTCCTGGCAAATGTGTGTTAAAATAGATGGAACATTAGGTAACTACAGTGTAGGCTACATGGTATACTGATGATTTCTCAGTCAAAATAGCCTAAGATACTGCCTTTATTGAAATAGTTATGAAAGTGCATCATTACAAAGTATACGTTATTTTTAGGGTCAAAGTCATTGAGCTTTTGAAGTATAACCCTGAGGGTCTGTTGCTCAGCTGTACAGTAGGTGCTTTAACATGTCCATATGCTTAATTCTGCCTGTAACATCAACTTCTATTAGACTTTAATATGACAGTTCATTTACAGAATGAGGATACTAACCCAGTATATATTTTTCTACAACGAATTGTTGAATCTATAATGTTTGCTGAATCTGACTACCACCCAATTCATTGTGTTTCTGACAGACAAACAAACCAATAAAATGCCTGTCTGGATGTGTCAGATCAGAGTGACCTCAAGAGCCTCAAGCTGACAACCAAGATGCCTCAGCGGCAAACTGGATGGAAAATCCAAAGGATGTACACTACCAGTCAAAAGTTTGGACACACCTACTCATTCAAGGGTTTTTCTTTATTATTTGCTATTTTTAGCATTGTAGAATAATAGTGAAGACATCAAAACTATGAAATAACACATATGGAATCATGTAGTAACCAAATTAACTTTTAAGAAGGCACACCTGTTAATTGAAATGCATTCTAGGTGACTACCTCATGAAGCTGGTTGAGAGAATGCAAAGAGTGTGCAAAGCTGTCATCAAGGCAAAGGGTGGGTCCTTTGAAGAATCTAAAATATATTTTGATTGGTTTAACATTTCTTTGGTTACTACATGATTCCATATGTGTTATTTCATAGTTTTGATGTCTTCACAACTATTCTACAATGTAGAAAATAATAAAAATAAAGAAAAACCCTGGAATGAGTAGGTGTCCAAACTTTTGACTGGTACTGTAGATATACATACACAGTGCATTCGGAAAGTATTCAGACCCCTTGACCTTTTCCACATTTTGTTACGTTACGTTACAGCCTTATTATAAAATTGTTTTTTTATTTTTTAAATCCCTGATCAATCTACACGCTACCCTATAATGACAAGCCAAAACAGTTTATACATTTTTGCAAATGTATTAAAAATAAAAACAGAAATATCTTATTTACATAGGTATTCAGACCCTTTGCTATGAGACTCGAAGGATTTATAAGTTATTTCAGTATGATCAATTTGTCAATACCCTCCACTTCAATACATCACAACAAATTGTGACTAAGTCCCTTTCATCCAAAGCAAAACAGCATCATAAAGCAGCACTGCAGTGCTCTCGTCCTCTGAAGTGGAGGCTTTGAATGAAGTGGATTCAGCGGGCAGTTCGTTGACTCATCATAAACAAACACATCAGGAACATACAAACCACGAAGGTCATCATGAAGTAACATTGTGACATAACATCAGATGGAAAGACCTTGTGTGCTGCTTTGACTATCAGTATCAATACACTTTAACATGGCATAATATAATATAATATAATATGCCATTTAGCAGACGCTTTTATCCAAAGCGACTTACAGTCATATGCGCATACATTTTTACGTATGGGTGGTCCCGGGGATTGAACCCACTACCCTGGCGTTACAAGCGTCATGCTCTACCAATTGAGCTACAGAGGGGGCATGGCCCCGTGTAGCTCAGTTGGTAGAGCATGGCGCTTGCAACACCAGGGTTGTGGGTTTGATTCCCATGAGGGGCCAGTATGAAAAGAAAAAGGAAAAAAAAAAGTATGCACTAACTGTAAGTCACTCTGGATAAGAATGTCTGCTAAATGACTAAAATGTCAATGTTAACATGCATAGGCCTTCTCACTCACTGCACTTTCATCTGGTTCGTGCATTCCACAAGAGGAACGCCATGTTGTACAACACATAATAACTAACCAGTAGAGTATTTGAGTCAATAGGCAGTCAGAAATCCTATCATTGCGACCCTCTGAAGACATACTTAGAGTAAGACCAGATAATTATCTCTCCAACAAAAAAGAAGTGCAGATGTCTCCTGTGCTCTTTAACTTCAGTCATAATTATGTAGCTCTTCTGTACAAAAAATGCAAGTAATGACAGCGTAGGTATAAAGTTACTGACTTTACAACATGACTCCTCTGTTATGAGGTATGTGTTTGAGGGGGAGTTGCTCCCTGAGGTAACCTTCCACCTGCGGAGTGGAGCTATACGCCACAGCCACACCATCAGCCTGTGGTCTGTTCCACCGCAACATTGAGCTTTGTAATGTGTAGGTCACTGCTATCCTCTTTTGCAAGGAAAAAGAGACAAACAGAAAGGTGTTTCCCGCCTTTCTCTTTCAAAAGCATACACTTTTTGATATATGTTTTAATGCAGAATTACAGAATATTTCATACTGTTATACATATCATTGAGCAGATCGGTCAAATAAATGTAATAAATGAAATTAAATGGATCATTACAGCATATCCTAGCATTATGGTCAGAATAATGCTTTTGTATCTAATTAATAACATTAATCACTTCTTCCTCTATTCCAATCTCTCTAAAACGTTCCACTAATCCCCTCATTCAGGGAATCGTTGAGGAGCTATTTTTGGAATAGCTGTCCACCATGTTTAAGCCCAGAAATTGCATTACAGCCACTATTTGTGGCTGGATAATGTGAAGTTTCCCCTTTGTCAACAGTTGATCAGTGAGATCAAGTAGCTAAAGGCGTACCTACAAGAACAATAATATTATGTACGGTGCATTTATTGTGATTAGAAAACATTCACAACAATTTCAATCAGGCACTTGATCTTGGTATTGCCTTTTGTCTCTCTCGCTCTCGTTCTCATTCTCTCTCTCTCTGTGTGATGTGTGTGATGGAAGGAGTCAGGCGCAGGAGAGTAATACGCATCCAAAAAGTTTATTCCGTCGATAAACAGTTGCGCAAGCATGCGACAACAAAACTCAGGCACAGGGGAAATATCTACCCTGGCAACAAGATAAGGGTAGCTCAACCGAGCTACACACAGCTCACAACAAACAATCACCCACACAGACAAGGAAGCAGAGGGAACACATACAATGACTAATTGGGGATAAGGACCAGGTGTGTGTGATTAATTAGACAAGACAAGTGGAGTGATGATAAATGGATCGGCAGCAGCTAGTAAGCCGGTGACGACAAAACCTGCCCGAACAAGGAGGGGTGGCAGCCTCGGCGGAAGTCGTGACTCTCTCTCTCTCTCTCTCTCTCTCTCTCTCTCTCTCTCTCTCTCTCTCTCTCTCTCTCTCTCTCTCTCTCTCTCTCTCTCTCTCTCTCTCTCTCTCTCTCTCTCTCTCTCTCTCTCTCTCTCTCTCTCTCTCTCTCTCTCTCTCTCTCTCTGCATGTGTCTGGGCTCAGGCCCAATTCTCTGAGTTCCCATGGAAACAGATTAGGACTTTTATTGGTGGTGTTTGTCAAATATTTGACAGCTAGCTCTGACAATCTCATACTGATCTGAAATGTAGGTTTGTCGCAAGTCCTACTGCTCCTACTGATATGGTAATCTCTAATTATTTCCTAAAAACTCTCATGAGGAATCAATATGAACTTGTTACAATGGCAACTATCACTATTATTTCTAGACATATTCACTTAGAAATCAACACAAACTTTATTGAATAGAACAGTAGCACAATTCTAAAGATAATTCCTCTTTCCCCACTAGCCCTTTAGAGTTTGAGGTCATGGTGTATTGATAACAGAGCACTGATAGGGTGAAAGGGTGCTAATGGTTTAGTCCAGTTCTGGATCAGTGGGCTTTGAGAGCGACGTTGTCTGGCATAAATCGATGCGCTGCAATAAGAGGAGAACAGTGTAATCTCATGAGCTGCAATAAGAGGAGAACAGTGTAATCTCATTAAAGGATTACCACCAAAGATTAATGATCACCATCTTCCTAGATCTGGTCATTTCCATGTAAAAGGACCCATGAGCACAAACGTGAAGTTTAGAGGAGCATTTAAAATTGGGTGTCAAATGAAAGAGACTGCCCACTGGGCACAGGCATCAGTTCAACGATTTACATTTGATTGAGTTGTCAACTAACGTGAATTCAACGTGAAATCAACAAATAAATTCACCATGTCATTGGACTTAGGTTAAAAGTTGGGTGATAGAAATACGAAATTCGCTTACCTTGATTACTTTTTTCAAATCCACTCAGTTTCCCACATTAATACTTATACATATATATATAAAAAAATGTTTTAGATGACTTGGAAACAATGTTGATTCAACCAGTTTTTGCCCAGTGGGTAAGAGTCTATATTTTGGGGAAATGAAGGCATAGATACCAGTGGTACACGGGTCAGCTGTTTGTTCACCTGCACCCGCCCGCAATTGTAACCTATCCGCAACCGCCTGACTATACAGTGCATTCGGAAAGTATTAAGACCCCTTGACTTTTTCCATATTTTGTTACGTTACAGCCTAATTCTAAAATTGATTAAATAAATAAATATCCTCATCTATCTACACACAATAACCCATAATTACAAAATGAAAACAGCTTTTTAGAAATGTTTGCTAATTTATAAAACCATTTAAACTGAAATATCTCAGACAGTTTGCTATGAGACTTGAAATTGAGCTCAGGTGCATCCTGTTTCCATTGATCATCCTTGAGATGTTTCTACAACTTGATTGGAGTCCACCTGTGGTAAATTCAATTGATTGGACATGATTTGGAGAGGCACACACCTGTCTATATAATGTCCCACAGTTGACAGTGCATGTCAGAGCAAAAATCAAGCCATGAGGTCGAAGGAATTGTCCGTAGAGCTCCGAGAGAGGATTGTGTCGAGGCACAGATCCGGGGAAGAGTAAAACGACGCCGGATTCAAAACTTAGAATTTTTCAATTTAAATTATTATATAAAATTCTTGCTACCAATAGAATGTTATTTATATGGGGGATACAATCTTCCCAGCTCTGCAGATTTTGCTGCGAAGAGACAGAATCATTAGATCATTTGTTTTGGTACTGTCCATTTGTAGCTTGTTTTTGGACACAGGTCCAGGAATGGCTAAAGGATTGCAATATTTACCTGGAGCTAACCCTGCAGATAGCACTACTGGGTGATCTGAAAAGTCATAGTCAATCGAGCAATAATATAATAATACTTTTAGCAAAAATGTTTATTTTCAATTTACGATCTGTAGAAACAATGAGAATAGAAAGGTTCAGAACTTTTGTAAAACATCACAGTACAGTTGAAAAATATATGGCAAATAGAAATCCAATATGGATGGTGTTAAGAGATAGATGGGAGGTGTTGAATGGAGCTGAAGGATGGGACTAATAACAACAACTAATAACAACAAGATAACTAATGTAAAGCATACTGTGTCCATAATAAGTATATAGGTTATAGGTTGACAGCTTTTGTGAAAGAGCACAGTTAGAAAAATATGGCATATAGAAGCAAACCAGTTGGACAGCATGAAAATTATCGGAAGGTGATTCAACAAAGTACTGAGTAAAGGGTCTGAATACTAATGTAAATGTGATATTTCCGTTTTTTTTATTTTTATAAATATGCAAAGATTTCTACAAACTGGTTTTTGCTTTGTAATTATGGGGTATTGTGTGTAGATTGATGAGCAAATAAAGATGTAACGTAACAAAATGTGGAAAATGTCAAGGGGTCTGAATACTTTCCGAATGCACTGTATGTGAAAATGTGAAAATCTGAGGCCTGCACCCAACCCTACACCGCTAATATACACTGCTCAAAAAAATAAAGGGAACACTTAAACAACACAATGTAACTCCAAGTCAATCACACTTCTGTGAAATCAAACTGTCCACTTAGGAAGCAACACTGATTGACAATAAATGTCACATGCTGTTGTGCAAATGGAATAGACAACAGGTGGAAATTATAGGCAATTAGCAAGACACCCCCAATAAAGGACTGGTTTGCAGGTGGTGACCACAGACCACTTCTCAGTTCCTATGCTTCCTGGCTGATGTTTTGGTCACTTTGAATGCTGGCGGTGCTTTCACTCTAGTGGTAGCATGAGACGGAGTCTACAACCCACACAAGTGGCTCAGGTAGTGCAGCTCATCCAGGATGGCACATCAATGCGAGCTGTGGCAAGAAGGTTTGCTGTGTCTGTCAGCGTAGTGTCCAGGACATGGAGGCGCTACCAGGAGACAGGCCAGTACATCAGGAGACGTGGAGGAGGCCGTAGGAGGGCAACAACCCAGCAGCAGGACTGCTACCTCCTCCTTTGTGCAAGGAGGAGCAGGAGGAGCACTGCCAGAGCCCTGCAAAATGACCTCCAGCAGGGCACAAATGTGCATGTGTCTGCTCAAACGGTCAGAAACAGACTCCATGAGGGTGGTATGAGGGCCCGACATCCACAGGTGGGGGTTGTGCTTACAGCCCAACACCGTGCAGGACGTTTGGCATTTGCCAGAGAACACCAAGATTGGCAAATTCGCCACTGGCGCCCTGTGCTCTTCACAGATGAAAGCAGGTTCACACTGAGCACGTGACAGACGTAACAGAGTCTGGAGACGCCGTGGAGAACGTTCTGCTGCCTGCAACATCCTTCAGCATGACCAGTTTGGCGGTGGGTCAGTCATGGTGTGGGGTGGCATTTCTTTGGGGGGCCTCACAGCCCTCCATGTGCTCGCCAGAGGTAGCCTGACTGCCATTAGGTACCGAGATGAGATCCTCAGACCCCTTGTGAGACCATATGCTGGTGCGGTTGGCCCTGGGTTCCTCCTAATGCAAGACAATGCTAGACCTCATGTGGCTGGAGTGTGTCAGCAGTTCCTACAAGAGGAAGGCATTGATGCTATGGACTGGCCCGCCCGTTCCCCAGACCTGAATCCAATTGAGCACATTTGGGACATCTTGTCTCGCTCCATCCACCAACGCCACGTTGCACCACAGACTGTCCAGGAGTTGGCGGATGCTTTAGTCCAGGTCTGGGAGGAGATCCCTCAGGAGACCATCCGCCACCTCATCAGGAGCATGCCCAGGCGTTGTAGGGAGGTCATACAGGCACGTGGAGGCCACACACACTACTGAGCCTCATTTTGACTTGTTTTTTAGGACGTTACATCAAAGTTGGATCAGCCTGTAGTGTGGTTTTCCACTTTAATTTTGAGGGTGACTCCAAATCCAGACCTCCATGGGTTGATAAATTTGATTTCCATTGATAATTTTTGTGTGATTTTGTTGTCAGCACATTCAACTATGTAAAGAAAAAAGTATTTAATAAGATTATTTCATTCATTCCGATCTAGGATGTGTTATTTTAGTGTTCCCTTAATTTTTTTGAGCAGTGTAGAAAATGCACTGCAGGCTACAGTCAGAGACAGCAGACTGATGGGATGCAGTATATATTTTTGCCCGATTTAGATATGTTTCTGCTTATAATTCCTGACATTTTGGTAGGCTAAATGTTAGTCAACTACATGCAACTTCTCTTCTATCATCATACACTGAGTGTACAAAACATTAAGAACACCTTCCTAATGTTGAGTTGCAATTTCATATGATATGTTACGAATTAAGGTTTGTACAATATGTTACAAATTAGCAAAAGGTACTATATGTTACGCATATGCAAAACTTATGATATGATATATCACCAGAGGAACAGAGGAGGACTAGAATAAGGATACGGCTAAAGGCTTTAAGAACTGGTCTTCTAGTGCGTTGGGTACATAGAATAAAGGGGGCAGATTTCCGGGTGTTGTAGAAAAGATTCAGGGCATTATGTACAGACAAGGATATGGAAGGATATGAGTAAAGTGGAGGTAAACCTAAGCATTGGGTAACAATGAATGAGATAGCATCACTGGAGGCACCGATTGAGTCAGTCTCCGCGTGTATGGGTGGGACAAAGGAGCTATCTAAGGCAGGTTTAGCTGGGCTGGGGGATCTACAGTGAAATAGTACAATTAGAAATAACCGAAACAGCAATAGGCAAACCATATTGACATGGGAGAGAGGCACAAAGCAATCACAGGGGTAATTTGAGAGAGCTAAGACAACAGCTGGTAATGACGACACAGTTTGGGCTGAGGCTAAACATAAACAGGATGCGGTACCGTAAAAAGGAACAGTCCAGCAGGCATCAGCTGTATAGCTGAGTTATCATAAGGTCCGGTGAACAGCAATATGATAGTTTGGAGGTAGTTCGGGGGCTGCTAAAGCACTAGCGAGCAAGAGGCCACGGCTAGCGTGTGCTAGTGGGCCGGGGCTAGCAGATGGAATCTTCGTGGTCGACGTCGTAACGGGAAGCCTGTTGTAACCACATCAGACGATTTCGTTGGCAGACCAGTCGTGTAGGATCGGCGGGGCTCCGTGTCAACACTAGGTGGTCCCGTCCGGTTGACAGAGAGGTAGATAGCCGGGAGATGGGCCTAGCTCAGGATGATTAGCCAAACCACAACGTCCATTTTGTTGCAGCTAGCTGGTAGCGATGAATCCGGAGTTAAAGGTCCAGTGATTCAGTGATTCCGGCAGAAAAACTGATATGTTCTGGGTCGATAACGCGCTGTGCAGACTGGCCGAATAATAGTCCAGGCTAGAGCTGGCTGGTAGGTGGTGAAGGCCACGGACAATGGTGAAAAACCGCTAACGGTAGCTAATAGCAAGTAGCTAGTTAGCTGGCTACTCCCGTCCGGTAGACCGAGAGGTAGATAGCCGGGATATGGGCTCTAGGCTAGCTCGAGGCTAACTGGTGCTTGCATCGGGGGCAGTGGTGATTAGCCAAACAGCAACATCCATTCGGTTGCGGCTAGCTAGTTGCGATCCGGTGATTAATGTCCAGTGATTAAATTATTCTGGCAGAAAAATCCAATGTTCTGGGTGAAATACCGCTAACTGTGGCTAATAGCAAGTAGCTAGTTAGCTGGCTAGCTAGTTTCAATTGGAGATTCTAGATAAAAGGTAAGTCAATAATATAATCCGTTCCACATTGAGTGAGGCGGGTTGCAGGAAAGTATATTTTGTAGAAGGATGAAAAGTCTGATAGGGAAATATGTACGAAAAATACAAAAAAAACTGGGTATTTACAGGCTATTTACAGACACACGACAAAAACAGGACTGTACTACTACGCCATTCACCATCTGAATGGCACACATACACAATCCATGTCTTAATTGTCTCAAGGCTTAAAATCCTTCTTTAACCTGTCTCCTCCCCTTCATCTACACTGATTGAAGTGGATTTAATAAGTGACATCTATAAGGGATCATAGCTTTCACCTGGATTCACCTGGTCAGTCTATGTCTGTATATGTCATGTACTCTCAGTGTACTGTAAGTTGCCCCAGAAGACTAAATAAACCCTTGCTACCAGAATAATGTCATAAATCGATAAAGTGAATGATTAAATCTAGTTGACATTGGTAAAGTTTCCTCTGTCATCTCTACTTCTTTCACGGAGCAAAGACTGTTAGGGGATAAAATGCATTAACTCAACAAAAAAAGAAGGACAATTTCCAAATGATATACACATTTCCAAATGACCTCACAGAAAGCTGTGAAAACAACCCAACATGTTTCTGATAAGATTTCAGTTTGGCTTGGATGCATAGCCTATTTTATGTGATTTAAATACTATCAGCTTTTATGATGCTAATAAAGATGGCACCACTACAGATGGAATCTTAGTGCGCATTCACACTCAAGATGCTGAAAGAAATAAATCATATTTCTCTTGTTCCCGAGTCAAACTTTTGCCTACATTTGGTGTATAATTTTTTTCAAGAAATGCTTAATTCTGCAGGAGTTGATATTAAAGCTATATGAGAGGTTATAGACCTACAGTCAGTGTCCAGATTTCAGTTTCCATTTAACTCATCTAAACAGTAGGCTACAGTTCCCTTGACGTGGCATAGGCCTATTTGAAGTCCCCGTCTTGTGACTGTCAAATTTGTATAGCGCCTCACAAACATCACACATAACATAGACACTGCTATCATCCTCTTTTACCACTTCACCAAATATTTTCCAAACATTACTTTTCTGGCCCTCCCTTCTCTTTATTTTCAAATCTCAATTTCGCTGTATTTCTCTCATTGAATGAACTCTGACTTTGTCCTTTTTTGCCTCTGTGGATGACAATAACTTTTTCTGTCCATTCCCAAAAACATTTGTCGTTTGCATGTAGGCCTACAGTTAGGCCGTAAAGCACTAATGTCAGATAGCCTAAAAGAATGAAAGAAAACCCTCAATGTAGCCTATAGATATAAATTGCACAAGAATAATTCATTTATGGATTTTTTAAAGTATGGTTTACTCTTTATTCAATCCACCCGCCTGCCACCCAGGCGGATTATGAGTCAACCCACTAATAGATACTTTTTGTTTGACCATTTTCCATCTTAAAAATGAGGCATAGGTAATGGCTTTGATTTCTGGTCAAACAGAACATCTACCAGAAAAAGTCTTAAAAGGTGTTAGAAATACATCAAAACACAATAATGTTGAAGTAAAGACCACTGCCAACTACATTGAACTAAAATATAAAAGCAACATGTAAAGTGTTGGTCCCATGTTTCATGAGCTGAAACAAAAGATCCATACGCACAAAAAGCGTATTTCTTTCAAATGTTGTGCACAAATTTGTTTACATCCCTGTTAGTGAGCATTTCTCCTTTGCCAAGATAATCCATCCACCTGATAGGTGTGGCATACCAAGAAGCTGATTGAAAAGCATGAGCATTACACAGGTGCACCTTGTGCTGGGGACTATAAAAGGCCACTCTAAAATGTGCAGTTTTTGTCACACAACACAATGCCACAGATGTCTCAAGTTCTGAAGGAGCGTGCAATTGTAATGCTGACTGCAGGAATGTCCACCAGAGCTGTTGCCAGAAGATTCTATGTTCATTTCCCTACCATAAGCCGTCTCCAAAGTCGTTTTAGAGAATTTGGCAGTATGTCCAACCCTGACAACCACAGACCACGTGTAACCATTTCAGCCCAGGACCTCCACATCCAGCTTCTTCACCTGCGGGATCATCTGAGACCAGCCAACCGGACAGCTGATGAAACTATGGGTTCGCACAACTGAAGAATTTCTGCACAAGCTGTCAGAAACCGTCTCAGGGAAGCTCATCTGCGTGCTCGTCGTCCTCACCAGGGTCTTGACCTGACTGCAGTTCGGCGTCATAACTGACTTCAGTGGGCAAATGCTCACCTTCGATGGTCATTGGCACGCTGGAGAAGTGTGCTCTTCATGGATGAATTCCAGTTTCAACTGTTCCCGGCAGACAGCGTGTATGGCGTCTTGTAGGCGAGCAGTTTGCTGATGTCAACGTTGTGAACAGAGTGCCTTATGGTGGCGGTGGGGTTATGGTATGGGCAGGCATAACCTATGGACAACGAACACAATTGCATTTTATTGATGGCAATTTGAATGCACAGAGATACCATGATGAGATCCAGAGGCCCATTGTAGTGCCATTCATCCACCGCCATCACCTCATGTTTCAGTATGATATTGCACAGCCCCATGTCGCAAGGATCTGTGAACAATTCCTGGAAGCTGAAAATGTCCCAGTTCTTCCATGGCCTGCATACATGTCACCCATTGAGCCTGTTTGGGATGCTCTGGATCGAAGTGTACAACAGCGTGTTCCAGTTCCCGCCAATATCCAGCAACTTTGCACAGCCATTGAAGAGGAGTGGGACAACATTCCACTAGCCACAATCAACAGACTGATCAACTCTATGTGAAGGAGATGTGTCACACTGCATGAGGCAAATGGTGGTCACACCAGATACTGACTGGTTTTCTGATCCACGCCCTTACCTTATTTTCTAAGGTATTTGTGGCCAACAGATGCATATATGTATTCTCAGTCATGTTAAATCCGTAGATTGGGGCCTAATGAATGTATTTCAATTGCCTGGTTTCCTTATATGAACTGTAATTCAGTAAAACCTTTGAAATTGTTGTATGTTGCGTTTATACTTTTTTTTCAGTGTAATAAGTGATTAAAACTCTGTAACAGAATTACAGGAAAATCAGTAACGGAATTACTGCAATTGAATTGGCTACAATAGGAAATCATAGTAGCCACAAACCAAAGTTGGGTCACCTGCTACTGTCCTCCCTTCCACTGGCATACTGTTATGTTCAGCTCATAACTGTTTTCTTTCTCTTTCTGTTTTCTGGTGGTGAAAACAGTCTGGACATCCCCTCCATCTCTCTGTCTGCCTCTCTCTTCTCTCTCTCTCTTCAGTTAATTTTACCTATCCTGGCTATTATTGACGGTTACTCATGAGCCTTCTCTCTTTCCATTTATTGTAACCAGCATCCGCACCCATTGAGCACTGACCGACACCGGACGTCCATGGACGTTGAAAAGTAGTTCAATTTTGGTCAGTCCACCCTGGCCTTGATTTCAAGATAGACAGACATCGTTTTTTGGTCCGGGCCGGCCTTGATTTCAAAGTCTAAAGATGTAGACCTTCAATGCTGCAGACATTTTTTGATACGTCTTGACTTGGCTCAAACATAGATGTCCATGATTGGTGACCGGACCAAATCTGAACCAATCATTGACGTCTATGTTTCACAAGTTTGGACAGCACAGCACAGTAGAGTGCATTCCAGTAAATAAAAGTAGAGTAGAGTTCAGTATAGTACACTAGATTACACGAGAGTAGAGTACAGTATAATATACTCTACGCTATTGTACTCTACTGTACTATACTGAACTCAACTGCACTGAACTCTACTCTACTGTGCTCTACTGTGCTGTACTGTGATGTCCAAACCTGTGAAACATAGACGTCTATGATTAGATCAGATTTTGTCCGGTCCAGACCAACCAAATTTGGTCTTGTTTGGGGGCGGAGCTCATTCGAATAATAGCCAGTGTGTAGAATAATACCCAAATATGCAAAGGATGACATTGCACATGTCTACCTTTGTGTACCTATTCAGGATACATCACCATGAAGAGAATGGCATTCATATCCATAATGATGCATTTCTGTGTATTACAGATCAGGGACCCATGATGTAATTCCGTTACCATAATTCTGTTACAGGGTGTAAATACACTTCACTTACTGTAGTTTAATAACCCAAAATAGATTTTTTCAAACTCAAGGTATCATGTCATAGCTGACTCCCCATTTTTCCTGCAGACATATTTCAATCTTAATTCGTAGCAGATATTTAACAGAGTTTTTGGAAAATGTGGTCGCATAAAAAACCGAGGGAGATTTTAGCGTAATTCTGTTTCCAAACTTTGCATCTGCATATGTGTTTTTGTGACATTTTCTGTGTAAATTATTCAAAGTAGTCCTCGTGCATAGAGTTGTATGGATTGTTAAACTTTTAAATCAATGTTTTTTGTTTGGCACACATTTTAAAGTGAAAATCTGAGTCTCAGCATGAATCTGTTACCGTGGAATTTCCCATCTGTTTTTTTTCTCTCTCTCTCTCTCTCTCTCTCTCTCTCTCTCTCTCTCTCTCTCTCTCTCTCTCTCTCTCTCTCTCTCTCTCTCTCTCTCTCTCTCTCTCTCTCTCTCTCTCTCTCTCTCTCTCTCCCCCCTCCTACTCTCTCACATCTCACAGATGTTGTGCTGTTCTGTTCAGATCTGCCTCCCCAGCAGTTGCACTTAGAGGATTTGCCCCACAGTCATGCTTGACTACATGTCTCTTTAATGAATAATCTTGCTGCCTTTCACATGTGCCCAT
Source organism: Coregonus clupeaformis (assembly GCF_020615455.1). Taxonomy (NCBI): domain Eukaryota; kingdom Metazoa; phylum Chordata; class Actinopteri; order Salmoniformes; family Salmonidae; genus Coregonus; species Coregonus clupeaformis. The sequence goes on along the minus strand of NC_059200.1, from coordinate 51,379,003 downwards.
GCAGCTGTATGTGAATCGCTGTGATTTCTTTCCATGGTGGTGAAGGGATTCTTATCACACCAAGTAATCACTTTGTCTGAAATAGCTCCAAATAAATGTTGGTCAATAATTTACCTAATAATGTACTCGTTAATTAAATTTGATGAATAAATATTTTAAAAAATGGGTCGACATTGATAAGTGAAAGGGATGGAGTTTATTTGATTAATGCGCTAAATGTGTATTTTTCCCAAATTATTTGAGAGCAGGTAGCCTAATGTTGCATCTGTGCCTTGCACAGTTTTCTACAGCTGGGATAGAGCTAACGTAGTAGACGTAAATCTGTCTCCCTCCATTTAGTATGATATGTCATTTTTCATATGTTATGTATTAATTTGATGGATGTCCATCATCCATTTAGTATGATATGTTATGAATTTGCTATTGTCACGCCCTGGCTCTGGGGACTCTTAAATGTTGAGCCAGGGTGTGGACTTGTTATGTTTAGTTTTCTATGGGTTTTGTTCTAGATCGTTTATTTCTATGTTGGCCAGGGTGGTTCCCAATCAGAGACAGCTGTAGCTCGTTGTCTCTGATTGGGGACCATACTTAGGCAGCCTGTGTTCACTAGTTTATTGTGGGATCTTGTTCCATATGGTTTGTTTTATTACCTAGGACTTCACGTATCGTTTTGTTGTTTTTGTTCGTGTTGTGTACACTTAATAAAAGTATGTACGCCTATCACGCTGCGCTTTGGTCCGCTTCTCATAACGATCGTGACAGAAGATCCCACCATAAAAGGACCAAGCAGCGTGCCAAACAGGAGAAGTTGGCGATGTCCCAGGTGGGCGAATGGTGGTCTTGGGAGGACATATTCGCGAGCAGAGGGCCATGGGCAAAAATAAATGCCCAGGCAGGAGAGGAGAAATGGCGCCAACCGTGCCGACGACGGACACGCGAGAGGCAACCCCAAGTAATTTTTTTGGGGGGGCACACGGCGTGGACGACGGGGCTGCTGGAGGCAGCTACAGGGCGCATCGGCGATCTAGGAGAGGAGGCCACCAGGTTTGGGGGGCTGGAAGGGTGGTTGGCGGAGCCTAGAGGTAGAGCAGAGCCAACTCCCCATACTCAGGCTAGGCAGCGTGAGACTGGACAGGCTCCGGGTTATGCGGAGCCACTTACTGTGCCGCGAGTGTTCCGGCACAGTCCTGTACGTCCTGTGCGAGCACCACGCACGTGTCGTGCTAAGGTGGGCATGCAGCCAGGACGGAGTGTGCCGGCTCAACGCTCTCGTGGCCTCCAGTACCCTTCCTCGGTCCCGGATATCCTGCGCCAATGCCACGTGCTGTAGCGCCAGTACGAGTGCACAGCCCTGTACGTCCTGTGCTGATGCCTCACACACAGGGTGTGGAGATAGGCATTCAGCCAGGACGGGTTGTGTCAGCTCTCCGCTCCAGACCTCCAGTCCGTCTCCACAGCCCGGTCCGGCCTGTTCCTGTCCCTCGCACCAAGTCTGGGGTGCGCGTCGTCAGCCCGGTCCGGCCTGTTCTTGTCCCTCGCACCAAGCCTGTGGTGCGCGTCGTCAGCCCGGTCCGGCCCGTTCCTGCTCCCCGCACCAAGCCAGTGGTGCGCGTCGTCAGCCCGGTCCGGCCCGTTCCTGCCCTCCGCACCAAGCCAGTGGTGCGCGTCGTCAGCCCGGTCCGGCCCGTTCCTGCTCCCCGCACCAAGCCAGTGGTGCGCGTCGCCAGCCCGGTCCGGCCCGTTCCTGCTCCCCGCACCAAGCCAGTGGTGCGCGGTCGCCAGCCCGGTCCGGCCCGTTCCTGCTCCCCGCACCAAGCCAGTGGTGCGCGTCGTCAGCCCGGTCCGGCCCGTTCCCTGCCCTCCGCACCAAGCCAGTGGTGCGCGTCGTCAGCCCGGTCCGGCCCGTTCCTGCTCCCCGCACCAAGCCAGTGGTGCGCTGCCGCCAGCCCGGTCCGGCCCGTTCCTGCTCCCCGCACCAAGCCAGTGGTGCGCGTCGTCAGTCCGGCACGGTCCGTGCCTGTTCCACCTGTGCCTGGTCCGCCACCGGTCAGCTGCTCCACTCCGGAGCCAGAGCAATCCGCTCCACCGGTGTCCAGTCCAGCTCCGGCCAGCGGGGCCAGACCAGACCAGGGGCGCTACGGGGGGGGTAGAGGGAGAGTGGTGGTCACGCCCGGAGCCGGATCCGCCTCCGAGGCGGAATGCCCACCCGGCCCCTCCCCTGTTGTGTTTGGTTGGCGCGGTCGCAGTCCGCGCCTTTGGGGGTGGGGTACTGTCACGCCCTGGCTCTGGGAACTCTTAAATGTTGAGCCAGGGTGTGGACTTGTTATGTTTAGTTTTCTATGGGTTTTGTTCTAGATCGTTTATTTCTATGTTGGCCAGGGTGGTTCCCAATCAGAGACAGCTGTAGCTCGTTGTCTCTGATTGGGGTCCATACTTAGGCAGCCTGTGTTCACTAGTTTATTGTGGGATCTTGTTTCGTATGGTTTGTTGTATTACCTAGGACTTCACGTATCGTTTTGTTGTTTTTGTTCGTGTTGTGTACACATAATAAAAGTATGTACGCCTATCACGCTGCGCCTTGGTCCGCTTCTCATAACGATCATGACAGCTATGTACTGTATAACATATAATACGAATTCCACTTTGTTGTGGGTTAGCCACAATAAAGTGGAATTCGTATGTAAGTCGCTCTGGATAAGAGCGTCTGCTAAATAACGTAAATGTAAATGTAAATGTAATACAGTTATACAGTATATTAGCTACTGTAGGTGGCTAGGTGGCTAATGTTAGCTAAACTGGGGATTAGGGTTAGGGGTTAAGGTTAGGGTTATGGTTAGGGGAAGGGTTAGATAACACGCTAAGTAGTTAAAAGTAGTAAGTAGTTGCAAAGTTGCTAATTAGCTAAAATACCAAAGTTGTGCGTGATGTGATTCGACCACACAACCTTTGGGTTGCTAGATGTTCGCATTATGTGCCCTCCCATCCTCCTCGACCAACCTCCCTCCCTCCTTTCATTTTGTTTTATATTTACTATGTTACCTTATCTCACCATGGGGTCAGCCAATCACAGGCAGTCATCTGGGGTCACAGATCTCTCATAAACCTCTGCCCTGCACACCAACAGATGGGCCACAACCAATTAACCTTTCTCCTGCAGCCCTGGACTCTCACAACGCTCGCTAGTATGACCTACGTAAGTGAACTCTGCTCGGACAGGGCACCGTTATTTATATATGAACAGTTGTGTATGTATGGTTTGACTGTTCTTTATTACTATGTAACAACCTGTCTATGGCCCATTGTTGCCTAACCTAATATGGCTACTCCTATGGTTATATCCTAGAGGCCTACTGTTTACATATTAGCATAGCCACCTAGCATGCTAGCACTTTGCTTGCTGCTAATTGTATACTGCCATATCATTGATCTATGCCCCACTGTGTAGCCTAGCCTAGTGTGCTAGCCAACAATGCTAGCCTTGCTGACTCTAGTTTCTTTGTATATACCATGCACTGTATTTAGCCTACTAGCCAATGGCCTAGTGTAGGTCACTAGCCCATTGCCAATGCATAGCTGCTGCTTTAGCTATTGTATATATTGTCTCTATTGTGTGCTATGTTTAGCTTGTTAGCATGTTGATACCATCCCTTAGCACTGTATGTACACTACCGGTAAAAGGTTTTAGAACACCTACTCATTCAAGGCTTTTTCTTTATTTTTTCTATTTTCTACATTGTAGAATAATAGTGAAGTCATCATAACTATGAAATAACACATATGGAATCATGTAGTAACCAAAAAAGTGTTAAACAAATCCAAATATATTGTATATTTGAGATTCTTCAAATAGCCACCCTTTGCTTTGATGACAGCTTTGCACACTCTTGGCATTCTCTCAACCAGCTTCACCTGGAATGCTTTTCCAACAGTCTTGAAGGGGTTCCCACATATGCTGAGCACTAGTTGGCTGCTTTTCCTTCACTCTGCGGTCCGACTCATCCCAAACCATCTCAATTTGGTTGAGGTCGGGGTATTGTAGAGGCCAGGTCATCTGATGCAACACTCCATCACTCTCCTTCTTGGTAATATAGCCCTTACACAGCCTGGAGGTGTGTTGGGTCATTGTCCTGTTGAAAAACAAATGATGGTCCCAATAAACCCAAACCAGATTGGATGGTGTATCGCTGCAGAATGCTGAATTCTAAATAAATCACAGACAGTGTCACTGCAAAGCACCCCCACGCCATAACACCTCCTCCTCCATGCTTTACGGTGGGAAGCACACATGCGGAGATCATCCGTTCACCCACACCACATCTCAGAAAGACACAGCGGTTGGAACCAAAAACCTCCAATTTGGACTCCAGACCAAAGGAAACATTTCCACCAGTCTAATGTCTATTGCTCGTGTTTCTTGGCCCAAGCAAGTCTCTTCTCCTTATTGGTGTCCTTTAGTAGTGGTTTCTTTTTAGCAATTCGACCATGAAGGCCTGATTCACACAGTCCCCTCTGAACAGTTGATGTTGACATGTGTCTGTGACTCGAACTCTGTGAAGCATTTATTTGGGCTGCAATTTCTGAGGCTGGTAACTCTAATGAACCCTGCAGCAGAGGTAACTCTGGGTCTTCCATTCCTGTGGCGGTCCTCATGAGAGCCAGTTTCATCATAGCGCTTTATAGTTTTTGCGACTACACTTGAAGAAACTTTCAAAGTTCTTGACAAAGTTTCTCTTTGCTTATTTGAGCTGTTCTTGCCATAATATGGACTTGGTCTTTTACCAAAGAGGGCTATCTTCTGTATACCCCCCCCCCACCTTGTCACAACACAACTGATTGGCTCAAACACATTAAGAAGGAATGATATTCCACAAATTAACTTTTAAGAAGGCACACTTGTTAATTAAAATGCATTCCAGGTGACTAACTCATGAAGCTGGTTGAAAGAATGCCAAGAGTGTGCAAAGCTGTCATCAAGGCAAAGGGTGGCTATTTGAAAAATCTCAAATATAAAATATATTTTGATTTGTTTAACACTTTTTTGGTTACTACATGATTCCATATGTGTTATTTTATAGTTAGTCTTCATTATTTCAACAACGTAGAAAATAGTAAAAATAAAGAAAAACCCTTGAATGAGTAGGTGTTCTAAAACTTTTGACCGGTAGTGTATATAAGCCATTGTCCCTTACTGCATATATGTACACTACTGTTATACCACTGTTACCATAGCACATTGCTATCACCTTATTACCACTGTGTAATATGCTCTTTATTCTCTTTGTTCATAGAAACCACTACCACTAGTTCCCTCCTACTTGCTGTTTGCTGTGTGGGTGTGCTTGTTTTGTGGGTGCAATAAAGTGTGTTCTGTACATATGTCTCTTACTGGTCATTGCCACACCTTCTAACAGAGGCACTGGGTGTAAGGTTCTGTATTTGTTTTCTTAGTTCACCTTTTGTTCTTGTACGTAGCCCTGTTTCTTTGTGTTCTTGAACGTAGCCCTGTCTTTCATTTTTGTTCATTGATTTCACCCGTGTTAGTTACTCACCTGGTCTCATTAGCTCCTTATTTAGTTCAGTTCTTTCTGTTTGTGCCTTGTGAGGTATTGTTTGTTTTGACTGTACTAAGAATTTTTATAGCTTGTTTGTGAGAACAAGTTATAGCCTTCAGTCCTAGTTTTTGATTCTCCTGCCTGTTTGCCTACCTGTGTATGACCATTGCTTGCCTGTGACCACGATTCCTGCCTTTTGCAAAGGCGAAATAAACACTTGCCGCGCTCTTCGCGTGAATCTACTCCTTTTTCTCCCTGAGTATTCATTACAGAATACCTCACCAAAAAACGGAATGGATTCAGCGGAGCTACAGTGGCGCCTAAACCGGCAAGAGGAGCGTATGGAGGTAATCGGCCATCTTGTCCGCCAGCCTATCCCTACTCCTCCGATGCCAGGTATCGTAACCCATAGCCCTCCTTCATTCTAATCCATGCCTGACGGTTCACCTGGGAAATGTCAGGGATTTCTGATGCAATGCAGCAAATACATTGAGCACAACCCCACTAACTTCGCCACCGACAAGAGCAGGGTGGATTTTGTTGTGTCTCTACTCACAGGCAAAGCCCTGGATTGAGCCACCGCAATATGGACTGACAACAGCACAGAACTCGGATCCGAGACCCATTTCCACACCCTCTTCAAAGAGGTATTCAATCACTCTCCTTCCGGTCGTCCTATAGGGGACCTCCTTATAGACCTTCAACAAGGACGCAATTCAGCTGCCGAGTATGCCCTCGAGTTCCGCACTATGGCTGCAGGGAGTGGATGGAGTGAGGCTGCTTTACTTACCGTCTAGCAAAGAGGGCTCAACAGGGAACTTCAGGCGGAGCTGGCCTGTAGAGGTGACCTTCAGGATTTAAATCAATACATTTGTATGTCCATCTCCATCGACCACCTCATCGCCGAAGAACTCTGCCTCCCAGGAACCCAAAAACGTATCTTTCCATGATTCCGTAATCCCGTCCGAGTCTTCCAGAGCCCATGCAGTTGGGTCATGCTCCTCTCCCGTGTATCGAACATCAAAGGCGGATCCAAGAAGGGCTCTGCCTATACTGTGGAGGGAAAGATCATCCACTCAGCCATTGCCCTGTTCACCCCCCACGGAGAGATGAGAAGGTCCCTCCGCTGCCATTCAGGTAGGCGGGTCTGTATTTCTAAATATTTCCCAGAAGCAATTCTCCATCCCAGTATTGATAACCGTGAAGGGGGTTACGAAGTACGGGGGCTTGATAGATTCGGGAGCAGCAGGTAGTTTTATCGATCACCAGCTAGTACATGAGCTTGACATTGATCTTACACCTGTCACCCTCCCTTAAGGATTAACACCCTGGACGGGCAGCCATTGGGCACGGGCTTCATTACGCACCTGACACAGAGCGTTACCCTCCAGATTGGAGTCTTACACTGAAAACATTCAACTCATGGAACTCTCATCCCCCAAACAGCCACTTATCCTCGGACACCCCTGGCTTTGTCGTAACGACCCTGCCATCTCGTGGCGACAAGGTGAACTACTGTCCTGGTCTTCTACCTGCCTCACCAGTTGTCTCAGCCTACCCCGTAGAGCCACCACCATTGAGGACCACCCACTATACCATCTGAATATGCCCAGTACAGCAATGTCTTCAGCAAAATCAAGGCCTCCACTCTGCCACCACATTGCCCAGGGGACTGTGCTATTGACTTACTCCCTGGAGTGTCCCCACCAAAGGGCCGTGTTTACCCCCTATCTATCCCGGCAATGGAGAACTACATTGATGAAGCACTCGAAAACGGTTTAATTTGTCCTTCTTCTTCCCCATCTGCGTCCAGCTTCTTCTTTGTTGGAAAAAAGGATGGTGGTCTTTGTCCATGTATTGATTACAGTTCCCTGAATGACGTTACGATCAAGAACCGTTTCCCTCTTCCTCTGATCCCAGCGACCCTTGAACAAGTGGGCCACACCAACATCTATACAAAACTCGACCTGCGGAGTGCTTATAACCTTGTCCGTATACGTGAAGGCGACAAATGAAAGACGGCCTTTATCACTGCACAAGGGCACTATGAATACCTGGTCATGCCCTACGGCCTTACTAACGCCCTTGCCGTCTTCCAATCCTTTAGGAACAAGGTTTTCCAGGATATGATCAACCGCTTTCTCATCGTCTACATTGATGACATCCTGATTTACTCCCACTCCCTGAAGGAACATATACAGCATGTACAAAGCGTTCTTCAACGGCTCCTTGACCATAACCTTTATGTGAAGACTGAAAAGAGCACCTTCCATGTAACCTCAGTAAAGGTTTCGTACTGACACCTGGAGGGGTCAGCATGGATGAGAACAACGTCACCGCCATCAGTAACTGGCCCAAACCCACCACCATTAAGGAACTCCAACGTTTCATTGGGTTCTCCAACTTCTATCGCTGGTTCATTCGGAACTTCAGTTCTATTGCCGCTCCCCTCACTGCCCTCACCAGCCAAAAGACCCGAACCCTTCAATGGACTAATACCGCACTGACTGCTTTCAACCCCTCGAAACGCCTCTTCACCTCAGCTTCTGTCCTTCGCCAACCTGATCCGACCCTTCCTTTCACCCTGGAGGTGGATGCCTCTGAAGTAGGAGTGGGAGCCATACTCTCTCAGCGGGTGGGAACACCTCCAAAATCACATCCTTGTGCCTTCTTCGCCAGGACGTTATCCCCCGCTGAGAGGAATTATGATGTGGGGAACAGAGAACTCCTCGCCATCAAGCTGGCCCTCGAAGAGTGGCGGCACTGGTTGGAGGGCGCACAACATCCCTTTCTCGTCCTAACAGATCATCGTAATCTGGAATATATCAGAGGGGCCAAGAGGTTAAACTCCAGACAAGCCCGCTGGGCTCTCTTCTTCACACGCTTCCATTTTCATGTTACTTACATCCCTGGAAAGAAAAATGTAAAAGCTGATGCTCTCTCCCGCCAGTTTGACCTTCTGACCAGTAATTCAGACCCTACACCCATTCTTCCTTCCTCTTGCATTATGGGACCGGTACAGTGGGAGGTTCACTCTGCCACACAGGAAGCCCTAATCTCAGACCCGGCTCCTCTGAAACACCAGCTGGGAAGAGTTACGTACCAGCAGCTGGTAGACCCCAACTGATGCAATGGTGTCCACGTCCTTGGGGTCAGGACATCCGGGCATTACACAAACCACCAAACTTCTAGCCTGTAAGTTCTGGAGGTCCTCACTGGCATCCAACGTCAGGGATTACGTACTCTCCTGTCCAGTCTGTTCCCAAACCAAAAGCCCTCGTCATCTCCCTTCCGGAAGCTTCGACCTTTGCCAATCCCTCACAGACCCTGGTCCCACATAGCTGTTGACTTCATCACAGACCTTCCTGAATCCTCTGGTAACACCACCATCCTTGTCATAGTAGACCGTTTTTCAAAAATGTGTCGTCTGGTTCCTCTTCCTCATTTACCTAACGCCATGGAAATGGCTGAGTGTGTGTTCCGTTTGTATGGGATTCCGGAGGACATCGTCTCTGACCGCGGGCCCCAGTTTGTCTCCCGGGTGTGGCGAGCCTTCTGTGACCGACTGGGGGTCGCCCTCAGCCTCTCCTCCGGGTACCATCCCCAGACCAAGTACCTCCACCAACAATGTTCTGCCTCTCCACATGACTGGAGTCGCTATATGGCCTGGGCCGAATACGCTCAGAACTCACTCATGCATTCATCCCTCTGCCTTACTCCGTTTCAGTGTGTCCTTGGTTACCAACCGCCCATGTTTACCTGGGAGGCGGAGCTTGGTACTGTCCCAGCTGTCGATGACTGGTTTCGGCATAGTGAGCGGGTATTGGAGACCACTCACCGGCATCTGCAGGAAGCCTCTAATACCCAGAAACGCTTTGCCAACAGACGCCGCCGACCTACGCCACTCTTTCACCCTGGACAGCATGTGTGGCTCTCTACCAGAGACATCCGCCTCCCAAAAAGTTCTGTCCTCGCTTCATTGGTCCCTTCAAGATAACCCATCGCATCAACCCTGTCACGTACCGCCTCCAGTTACCCCGTCAGTATAAGATCTCCTCGTCCTTCCATGTGTCTCTGTTAAAACCGGTCACCTACAGTCCTCTTCATCCTCCAGTCTCAAGCCACAGTGCGCCCCCACCTTTGGATGTCGGAGGGGAACCTGCCTACGCCATTCAGGCCATCCTTGATTCCAAACGCCTGAGAGGTCGCATCCACTATCTAGTGGACAGGGAAGGTTATGGGCCTGAAGACCGGTCCTGGGTCCCCGACCATGACATCCTCGACCCAGAGATGATTGGGGGGGGGTACTGTAAGGTTCTGTATTTGTTTTCTTAGCTCACCTTTTGTTCTTGTACGTAGCCCTGTTTCTTTGTGTTCTTGAATGTAGCCCTGTCTTTTATTTTTGTTCATTGATTTCACCTGTGTTAGTTACTCACCTGGTCTCATCAACTCCTTATTTAGTATTGTTTGTTTTGACTCTACTAAGCCTTTTTATAGCTCGTTTGTGAGAACCAGTTAAAGTCTTCAGTCCTCGTTTTTGATTCTCCTGCCTGTTTGCCTACCTGTGTATGACCATTGCTTGCCTGTGACCACGATTCCTGCCTTTTGCGAAGGCGAAATAAACACCTGCCGCTCTCTGCGTGTGAATCTACACCTTTTTATTCCTGAGTGTTCATTACACTGGGATAATTGTACCTATAGTTAACTGGCACCTCTTCCAGAGACCATCACCAGTTGGTGGTGCTCTCTTACATAATTAAATGCATAAATTGCATAATTTTCTAACCTTAAAGGTATTTAGGGAACGTGATACATTGTATCAGAAAGACAACCAAGTTGTTACTATCATGCATACAGTGCTATGAAAAAGTATTTGCCCCTTTCTAATTTTCTCTACTTTTGCATATTTGTGCTACTTAATGTTATCAGATCTTCAACCAAAACCTAATACTAGATAAAGGGAACATAAGTGGACAAATAACACAACAATTACAGTGGGGAAAAAAAGTCTTTAGTCAGCCACCAATTGTGCAAGTTCTCCCACTTAAAAAGATGAGAGAGGCCTGTAATTTTCATCATAGGTACATATCAACTATGACAGACAAAATGAGGAAAAAAAATCCAGAAAATCACATTGTAGGATTTTTAATGAATTTATTTGCAAATTATGGTGGAAAATAAGTATTTGGTCACCTACAAACAAGCAAGATTTCTGGCTCTCACAGACCTGTAACTTCTTCTTTAAGAGGCTCCTCTGTCCTCCACTGTTACCTGTATTAATGGCACCTGTTTGAACTTGTTATCAGTATAAAAGACACCTGTCCACAACCTCAAACAGTCACACTCCAAACTCCACTATGGCCAAGACCAAAGAGCTGTCAAAGGACACCAGAAACAAAATTGTAGACCTGCACCAGGCTGGGAAGACTGAATCTGCAATAGGTAAGCAGCTTGGTTTGAAGAAATCAGCTGTGGGAGCAATTATTAGGAAATGGAAGACATACAAGACCACTGATAATCTCCCTCGATCTGGGGCTCCACGCAAGATCTCACCCAGTGGGGTCAAAATGATCACAAGAACGGTGAGCAAAAATCCCAGAACCACATGGGGGGACCTAGTGAATGACCTGCAGAGAGCTGGGACCAAAGTAACAAAGCCTACCATCAGTAACACACTACGCCGCCAGGGACTAAAATCCTGCAGTGCTAGACGTGTCCCCCTACTTAAGCCAGTACATGTCCAGGCCCGTCTGAAGTTTGCTAGAGTGCATTTGGATAATCCAGAAGAGGATTGGGAGAATGTCATATGGTCAGATGAAACCAAAATATAACTTTTTGGTAAAAACTCAACTCGTCGTGTTTGGAGGACAAAGAATGCTGAGTTGCATCCAAAGAACACCATACCTACTGTGAAGAATGGGGGCGGAAACATCATGCTTTGGGGCTGTTTTTCTGCAAAGGGACCAGGACGACTGATCCGTGTAAAGGAAAGAATGAATGGGGCCATGTATCGTGAGATTTTGAGTGAAAACCTCCTTCCATCAGCAAGGGCATTGAAGATGAAACGTGGCTGGGTCTTTCAGCATGACAATGATCCCAAACACACCGCCCGGGCAACGAAGGAGTGGCTTCGTAAGAAGCATTTCAAGGTCCTGGAGTGGCCTAGCCAGTCTCCAGATCACAACCCCATAGAAAATCTTTGGAGGGAGTTGAAAGTCCGTGTTGCCCAGCGACAGCCCCAAAACATCACTGCTCTAGAGGAGATCTGCATGGAGGAATGGGGCAAAATACCAGCAACAGTGTGTGAAAACCTTGTGAAGACTTACAGAAAACGTTTGACCTGTGTCATTGCCAACAAAGGGTATATAACAAAGTATTGAGAAACTTTTGTTATTGACCAAATACTTATTTTCCACCATAATTTGCAAATAAATTCATAAAAAATCCTACAATGTGATTTTCTGGATTTTTTTTCCTCATTTTGTCTGTCATAGTTGACGTGTACCTATGATGAAAATTACAGGCCTCTCTCATCTTTTTAAGGGGAGAACTTGCACAATTGGTGGCTGACTAAATACTTTTTTTCCCCACTGTACATGTTTATTTCATTTATTTCATAAACAAAGTTATGCAACACCCAATTCCCCTGTGTGAAAAAGTAATTGCCCCCTTACACTCAATAACTGGTTGTGCCACCTTTAGCTGCAATGACTCCAACCAAATGCTTCCTGTAGTTGTTGATCAGTCTCTCAAGTCACTGTGGAGGAATTTTGGCCCACTCTTCCATGCAGAACTGCTTTAACTCAGTGACGTATGGGTTTTCTAGCATGAACTGGTTCTCACAAAACTGCTCTGTGGAATGCAGAGTTTGGTTTTCGCCAGGCATTACTGGAACCATGTCGTCCAAAAAGTTATACTTTTGAATCATCTGTCCATAGAATGTTCTTCCAAGAGTCTTGATGATCATCCATGTGCTTTTTGGCAAACTTTAGTCAACTTTTTGGATGAGATGGGTCCCATTATGCCTGGCGAAAACCAAACACTGCATTCCACAGTAAGAACATCATACCAAAGGTCAAGCATGGTGGTGGTGGTGTAATGGTTTGGGGATGCTTTGCTGCCTCAGGACGTGGACGACTTGCCTTAATAGAAGGAACCATGAATTCTGCTCTGTATCAGAGAATTCTACAGGAGAATGTCAGACCATCCGTCTGTGAGCTGAAGCTGAAGCGCAGCTGGGTCATGCAGCAAGACAATGATCCAAAACACACAATCAAGTCTACATGTAAATTGCTAAAAAGCAACAAATTGGATGTTTTGGAATGGCCTAGTCAAAGTCCAGACCTAATCCCAATTGAGATGTTGTGGCAGGACTTGAAACGAGCAGTTCATGCTTGAAAACCCACAAGTCACTGAGTTAAAGCAGTTCTGCATGGAAGAGTTGGCCAAAATTCCTCCACAGCGACATGAGAGACTGATTAACAACTACAGGAAGCATTTGGTTGGAGTCATTGCAGCTAAAGGTGGCACAACCAGTTATTGAGTGTAAGGGGGCAATTACTTTTTCACACTGAGGAATTGGGTGTTGCATAACTTTGTTTATTAAATAAATATGTAATTGTTGTGTTATTTGTTCACTTATGTTCCCTTTATCTAATATTAGGTTTTGGTTGAAGATGTGATAACATTCAGGATCACAAATACGCAAAAGTAGAGATAATTAGAAAGGGGGCAAATACTTTTTCATTGCACTGTATATTTTTACAAGAGAAACATAAGTTTCTCATATATTACATGCACTTATTTAAGTATTTTTAAAGACTTCATCATTGGCAAATGAAGATAACAGCAATATGGGCATTACACAACAGAACACATTAACTTGAACAACACTCTCAGTAATGGTTGTAGAAAAATAACTGTATGCATGCCCCCAAATATTTGAATGAGCCCCCGCCTCTAGCTGGGCTTGGTGTGGGCTAGCCCATGTTGGGTTGGTGTGGGCTAGCCTGTGTTAAGGTGTTGCTACGCCAGGGTTGTGGGTTCAATTCCCACGGGGGGCCAGTATGAAAAATGTATGCACTCACTAACTAACTCGCTCTGGATAAGAGCGTCTGCTAAATTACTATAAATGTAAATGTAAAATGTAGGTTAGCCTGTGTTGGGCTGGTGTGGCGCAGTGGTCTAAGGCACTGGTCTAAGGCTAGCTGTGCCACTAGAGATCCTGGTTTGAGTCCAGGCTCTGTCGCAGCCGGCCGCAACCGGGAGACCCATGTGCGGTGCACAATTGGTCCAGCGTCGTCCAAGGTAGGGGAGGGTTTGGCCGGCAGGGATGTGGGTTCGTTTTCCACGGGGGGCCAGTATGAAAAATTAAAATAAAAAAATATAAAGGTATGCATTCACTAACTGTAAGTTGCTCTGGATAAGAGCGTCTGCTAAATGACTAAAATGTAAAATGTAAAAAAAATGTGTGGGCTAGCCTGTGTTGGACTTGGTGTGGGCTTGCCCTTCTTGGGCTGGTGTCAGTTGTCTGTGTTGTGCTGTTGTAGTCTAGCCCATGTTGGGCTGGTGCGTTATGCTTGGTGTGGGCTGGCTCGTGTTGGGCCGGTGTGGGTTGGGCTGGTGTGGGATTGGTGTGGGCTAGCCTGTGTTGGGTTTGTTGTGGGCTAGCCTGTTTCAGGCTTGTGTGGGCTAGCCCGTGTCCACCTTGCCCACCGAATACCCACATGGGAATAATTGGGTCATGTTTGCTAGGTACAGCTGCTACAGCTGGCCATGGGGTATGGGGATTTATCCCCTAGATAAAAACTCTGCATGTATCTTCCATAGCGCTTATAGTACAACATGAGATATGAGCATACATTTTATCTTCTGCTGCCCAACATTTATCATACTATCATAGTTGAATCTTTAATACCGCCTGCTGAGCTGAGGGAAATAATGCATTTGGACTGCTCTTGGTGCTCTGCCAAGAATAAAACAGGATTATCTCCTCCCAAAGGAAATGAAATAGGGCAGATTTATACAAGATAGATCCAGACATTCATCATAGAGGCATCCCTAACACAGTTTGACACAGACACACTACTGCTGCTGCTCTCTTCAGAGAGAGGGAGAGAGAGGGCACAGCCCGGTTCCCCTCTGCTACTCTACTACTGACTTACTGACCACAACACAAGACTACCAGGTCTAGGGATGAGAGAGGGACAGACCCATTCGATGCATTTTATCTATCCAATTCCATTCCTTCAGTACCTTCACTCTGATCCACAGTTATCCTGTATTTGATCTACATTTCAGAGCGGGAAATAATGTGAAATTGAAGGAGTTGTATTGATGACTAAAACTGTACCTGAAGGCTCTGGCTTCTCCTTGGAGACGGAGTTACTGTGGAAAGGAACAGGGAGTTGGGACTTAATGCAGTGTTATTATCGGTTTTTCATTCCATGTTCAATCTAAACTCAGATGGAGAAAATATATACAGTCTCTGGCACAAATCTCATGACATGAGCCTTTTTGAGCTTAAGACCCTATATCGGTTATTCATGTTCTTTCTATATGTTGGGATAATATCTACAGGACTACAGAACACGCTCATTGAGCCATAGTGAATTATAAAACAGATAGAGCCCCTCCGGTTTTCCCCTGGTTTAATGAAAATTCATAATATAGGTTTTGAAAATGAATCACCAATACTGACTATACTGTAGGTGTGGGAACAGGATTGGGTGTGGTCAGCTGAGGTCCTGAGATCACCAGCAGACAGGCAGGCAGCCACTCAACACGCCTGGCACATTTATGAAGACCGGAGCAGAGAGGAGGGGAGGGGAGATGAGAGAGCAGAGGAGAAGAGAAGAGAGGAGAGGGGCAGTACAACAGCAAACACTGGGGGTGTCAGACTGGCCCTCTCCGGGCCCTGTTCACACAAGGGTGAGCTGCAGACACTCCAACGGAACCCTGTGCTCTCTGCTCGTCCTCACCTAAACCCAAACCCCCTGAGCTGCCAGCTTAACTCTGCTCACAACTCCTCCGTAAATATTGACCCGTTTTAACCAGAAAGCTAGAAACATAAATCATAATGTGTTTGAGTCGAGCAAATATGCTGTTGAGAGCAAATGTGGCAAACGCGTGGAAGTCAACTCCAGCAACTTGTCTTTACATGGACAAAGGGTGATGTGTCAATAACTACTCATCCCTGGCCTTCCCCCATCATTTGTGACACTCCTGTGCTGAGTGCGTCATTTACAAATATTGACAAATTATTTTGTAATTTTAGATTTTTAGACTGAATGAGAATCACATTCACGTTTTTCCCCCATTCTTGACCCACATACAGTAGAAATCTGCTGTGATGTATCTCTCTCTTTCTGTCTCTCAGGCTCTGCGTTCTATCAGTATCCCAGTTGATTGTCTTTCCCAGTAATATTCATTTTTACTGTAGATAAGGCGCAAGCATTGAGAGGGAAGGGCCGGGATTCAATCTGATCCCGGGTGTTAGACAGCGCGGCTTTTAAAGCCAATTTTCCCACGTTCTCAGAGATCACATTCATGGTAAACACAGCATATGTCGGCTCAATCAGAAGTTGCAGTAAAAAGCCGCATAGTCTACAACCCGTGATCTCTTCTTCCTTCTGTAAGTCATATGCATCTAGAAGCAAAACAGACAAGAGACACTGATTTATGTGTTACTTTTGTACCCTGAGGAGTTGCTTGGGGCCTGTTGTGAGCCAATGTTCAAAACAAAACACACACACACACACACACACTACAAACATGTCCTTTGACCCCATGTAATTCAGTTAGGTCCAGTATCCTCTGGCTGCCTCTTGCTCTTGACATCTGGGACAAGAGCTGTAATCATCCACGACTGTGGGAAAGAGGGGGAAACCATAATTGAATCATGTACTATACCAGAGAAGCCTGTATTTGAATGGAAGAAAAGCATTGCAACACATGGCCTCTCTTAAGCACACTCCTGATGATCACTTTTCACACAGGCCAGCTGGTGACCAAAAACACTTCTGTCTGAATGGTGCTGAGACTAACTGTGGTTGACCAAGCGTGATGGAATCTCACTGAAAGGTTACTATTTTTAGACCTCTATAGATAGCCACAGAAATGAGCCTGGTTTACCCAAATTACTCAGAGCCACTTTAGCCTGGGTGTCTGGCCATGTTGTTAAAGTTGCATTAGACTAATAAACATTGTCACATCCTCTGGTGTCTCAGCCCTGTCTGTCTAAAACGGTTTTCAGCCTATTTCAGTACATGCTTGTCAACAACTTAAGGTAACATATTGTTATGTCCTGCTGGTGTTGTCACTCACCAGTAAAGGACAACTTATTTAATACGTTTAAAGCGGCAATCAGCAGATGAAACAATAACAAAGCATTCTCCCCACCCAAGTTTCAGTAAAAATCTGAGGGATAGGGCTGGTGAAATGTAAGCACTCTCAAATTCATAGAGCTATGGATACAAGGACTGACCATCCATGATATCAAATGTATAGTTTTGAGGGTATATAGTGTTTGTTTGCATTTACTTTGTTTACAAACATTGGAGTGAAACAAGTTTATATTTGGGGTTCTGATGGGGTACGACAGTTGAACTAAGCTCATGAGGCATTTATAAGTTATATTCTTCACGAATCAATGGGTATATTTAATTCAGAAGTCCAAAAATGGATGAAGCAACTGCAGACTGCCCCTTTAAGAAACAGATCTGAGGCCTTGACAGGCTTAAATGACAAACAGCTGCTGGCATGGATATGAAATCCCAGAGGCTGTGACATGGTGCACAGATACTTCATTAGACTTTGTGGAGTCTGTTTACAAAAAGCGGATCTCCTCAGCAAGTGAATAATACAGTTTACATTTACTGTTTGTGAACGTGGAAGTTGTATATGGATTCAAAATGTCTCGACATCTCAATAATTCCCAGCATCAGTCTTGGCTCAATTCCCGAACACTGAAATGAGTGTTGCAAGAAGCAGATGTATGATAGGTTCGTGCAGTTACTTCAAAGACGTTAGTAATACTGTTGTGTTTATCCGTGTGTATGGTTACTAGTGAGCCAATGTGTGTGTGGGCTGAAGGCTGAACAGTGTAGTAGCAGTGATAAGACAGCACATAATCCCCCAGCAGCCTCAGGTCTGCCAGCTCTGCCCTGCTTAGCCTGCTGTAAAACCACACCACAGACTCCTACTGGGCCCCCTGTCTGATCCTGTGTGTGCAACGCAGATCACTTTTTCCCAGGCAAAAATCCCCCAGGCCGCTCCAAGCCTCATCCCCTGAGGAATGCCAGAGGTGTGACTCAGTTAGCGGAGTGTGACCCCAGACGAAACCGTTGAGCTTGAGCCAAACTTGGAAAGCCCCCACGGTTCCCCACGGTTCCCCAAAACACACCCCTCTCCCTCCCCCTTTCCAGCAGCCTTTGGAGAGTCAAAACAAGCACCCACCCTTGTACAGAGTTGTGCGTTACATTGGTTTTGGCCAACCAGAGCTAATTCAAAAACACTCAAAATAACAGTTTGGTAGAAAAAGCACAAAGAGTATGGAGGGCATGTATAAGTTAAATCAAGTTAGAGAACACATCACTGAACAATACCAATCCCTCTCTAATACTTGTACATTTTTTAATGCCTTGTTTTTGCAGTGGCTACAGCTTTTTTTTTATGGCAATACTTTATTTAATTGATGTTTGAAGTGTCTTTATGGTGTTTTTGTTTTATAGGGCTGCCAGTGTTGGCTATGGGGGCATGAGGTCAGGTCTCAAACAAATCATCCACTGAGTCAGATGACAAAAAGACACACAGAGCAACCCTGCTGAAAAATACAGCATAGAACAGCATACATTTCAAGTTGGTCCATGCTGGTCAGTGCTGGTCGGATGCTGGACTGACCAGCATGGTCTGGCTGGTTCTGCTGGCCGACCAGCATGGTCTAGCTGGTTATGGTGGCAGGCCTTCATTGTGTTTTTGCTGGTGACCAGCATTCGCTGTGTTTTTGCTGGTGACTAGCCTTCGCTGTGTTTTTGCTGGTGACCAGCATAAGCTAAAGCAAAACCAGCATCAAGTCAAATTATGCTTGCTTGCAAAGTGAAGATTAATTCCTATTGGAATCCAGCCAGAGTGGAGTTCCAAAATGTAGAATTCAGAATGACTGCCAGGGTTAGCAAAACAGATGAATGAATGAGACTACCTAAATTGTCTAAACTGGAACAACCATTTCAGTAATGGGGGCAATAAGTCCAACTAACAGATTGGATTAGTTTAGAATAAATGATGTTATTTATCTTTGTGTAGGATAAGATAAAGTCATTGATTAATTAATCAATCAATGAACATGCAAAAACTCAGATATTGAAAGAAACAATTTTTTTAATCCAACTGCAATAGAGCATGCTGGGAAATATGTTAATGATGGGCGTGGTTTTGCAGACCAGCAAAATTCAGATTACTTGGGAGTCAACTTCATATGGGATTTGAACTCACAACCTGTCGTTCACTGGCGAAGCACGCACCCACAAGCTTTGCTCTGTAATCTGTTGACGTGTTGGACAAACACACATACAATTTGATGGGTTCACATGCAAGATAACATACCTTTTGCACTATTTGTAAGTGAATAGCCTTTATTTTGGTTCAGATACTAACTCATTGAATAGCAATAGTTATACAGTGCATTCGGAAAGTATTGAGACCCCTTCCCTTTTCCAACATTTTATTACGTTACAGCCTTATTCTAAAATGGATTAAATAAATAAAAATCCTCATCAATCTACACGCAATACCCCATAATGACAAAGCGAAAACAGGTTTTTAGAAATGTTTGCAAAGAAAAAACAGAAATACCTTATTTGCATAAGTATTCAGACCCTTTGCTATGAGACTCGATATTGAGCTCAGGTGCATCCTGTTTCCATTGATCATCCTTGAGATGTTTCTACAACTTGATTGGAGTCCACCTGTGGTAAATTCAATTGATTGGACATGATTTGGACAGTTGACAGTGCATGTCAGAGCAAAAACCAAGCCATGTTGTCGAAAGAATTGTCCATAGAGCGCCGAGACAGGATTGTGTCGAGGCACAGATCTGGGGAAGGGTACCAAAAATGTCTGCAGCATTGAAGGTCCCTAAGAACACAGTGGCCTCCATCATTCTTAAATGGAAGAAGTTTGGAACCACCAAGACTCTTCCTAGAGCTGGCCGCCCGGCTAAACTGGTCTGATGTAACCAAGATTGAACTCTTTGGCCTGAATGCCAAGCGTCACGTCCGGAGGAAACCTGGCACCATCCCTACGGTGATGCATGGTGGAGGCAGCATGGACTGGGAGACTAGTCAGGATCAAGAGAAAGTTGAACGGAGCAAAGTACAGAGAGATCCTTGATGAAAACCTGCTCCAGACCAATGTTTGTTTGGCATCACAATATGAGACTCTTACAGCATGCCTATTAAAACACCATTGTAATAGATTACAACACTATTGTAATAGATTACAACCCTATTACACACTTTATTTTCTATATCAGGGTTTCGATATTCAGATGTCAGATCTTAGTTTGACCAGTTTCGTTGCAGGAGGAGGATTTGATTATTTAAAATAATATATTTTAAAAAACGGGACTAATGGGAAATGAGTTTTGATAGGCTACAGTAGGCTATAGTTTAGGTGTGAGATCCAGTGAGAGAAAGAGAACTGCAGGTTTCCAGTGAATTTATGTAAATCATGAGGCTCATTTGAATTTCCAGCGGTACAGGAAAATTCTCTGCAACAACAGAGTGATCAAATTAAGATACTAAGATAATAAATAGGTAAAACAGGTAATAGATTTTTTAAATCATGGCGTTACTTCCATGAGAATTGAAAACTGCATTTTCACAATTCATTTTCATTTTGGTCACAGCCATATTCTTTTCCATGCCCTTCTTATACGTACACAGTTTTAAAAGCATATGTAACACACTCCCTGTGACCCCAAGAAGCAAAGCATAAACCATAACTCTCTGAAACAAGATGTCGACTGTATGTCTTGGGGCTTCCATCCCACTCTTTATTTGTTCCAGGTCCAACAGCTCGTCAGCTCCAAGTGCTAACCTGAAATGTGTAGCTTCTCACAATGCTGATACCGGGCGCAGACTGAGCATTGTGCCAGTTTCAAGCCTGGGCGCCAGAGTACCAAGGTGCCAGTCACTGACAGTAGGCAGCACAGATATCTATGTCTCCACAAACAAAATAACAGAATATATGAAACACTGAAATTACTGTATAATTCAATAGCATTCTTCTCAAATTATATTTTTCTTTAAAAAGCTGAATATAGTTTTCACAATCCAAATATCTGTTCAAACAGTACAAATACCCATAGTAGAGACTATTTCTAACAAACGTTAAGAGTTAGCATCAATGATCTAAACTAAGGCAATTTACATGATTATCTATTCCAGGGAATATAGGAATTCTTGTAGAGAAAGATGCAATGTTCTGATGATTCAATGGGTCTTAATGTAAACTGTGAGCAATTATTCACAAAGACCTACGTCATCTTGATGAAGCACACTCAGTACAAGCGCTCACTCAACCAAATGAGGGCACTCCAAACCTGGCACTCATTTAAGGTCATGATTGTTTTTAAAAGTGTATCAACAACAGCATGTCCTTAATCATCTCAGATGACATTGCTCACTGTTATTTAATTATATACGCCTTCTACAAGCTGCAATGAAGAGACACAAACACTTATTAACACAAACCCACTCCAGGGTCTTGAGCATGTGAATTCACACAGGGCACAGTTCCATATTCCTCCTAACAATAATATACCAAGACTGGGTTTTATGCTGGAGGCTACTTGAGGAAATGTCTGAGACCCACCAAAAAGCTGGAAAACAAGCTAGCAGCCAGTAAGTCACTGGGAGAGGAGAGGCCCGTCTTGCACAGACTGACGAACACATTAACACTGTCTAACCTACCCACACAGACACATGGCCCAAATGACCACAACTCCTCTACTGCTCTCCACAAAAAAACACTTCAATAAAGCTTTCAAAACAAAAAAACACATGATGTTGTATGCATTATGTCCTTATTCTCCATTAACCCTAATTTGAGAGTGGTTTCTGCTAGCCATGTGATAGATACAAAACAGAAGTAATGGGTTATTCTTATTGATTAGTCCTGAACTACAGCAGCCTTCATGCAAATCCCCAGTCAGAATGCAGAGCGTGCTCTAGTAGTTGACACAGTGAGGATCAGAGTGACCTGTAGGGGTCAGCAGAGTGGTGCTGTGTTGCTGAGCATCAGTCTGTGATAATGGTCACTTCCTCTACCTGTGCCCAGTCAAGGCCTGACGATGACCAAATACCTACAGGCTATGTGCAGTGGAGTTATTTTGAGTGAAAGAGTTGTGCTTGAACTGTGCAATAACCTTGTGTTTTTAGAGAACAAGTGTTCAACACAGCCGTGGATGCTTTAGCCCAGGTTTCCCAGGAGATCTCTCACTTCACATCTCAACACGTAGATCTCAACCATTGTTCAGCAGCACCAACAAAGGGCTCTATTCAATCCGTATTGTGTAAGTTCAGCATTACAGGATGATAAAAATGTACATTTCTATAGCGCAATCTGTAACGCTTTAGCAATACAGATTGAATAGAGGCCAAAGAGAGCTATAACTAAACAGGCTTGTCATGTTGTCTATGAGTGGTTTACTCTCAATTAGATTGTAAAATACACAGGTGTTGCAAGTGACGTGCAGTGAGGTTGGTGGCTAGGTAGGTACTGGCTATTATCAAAGTCTGATTTTTTTTTTTTTATAAACCTTGATGAAGCTCAAGTTCACCGTACAACAGATAGATCCAACAACCAGAGTGGCATAGGCTGTTAAAGCAGGCACCACAGGCTAAAATGACATTTTTGCATCTACAGTGCCTTCAGAAAGTATTTACACCACTTGACTTTTTCCACATTTTGGTGTGTTACAGCCTGAATTTAAAATATGTTAAATTGAGATTTCTTGTCACTGGCTGACACACATTACTCCATAATGTCAAAGTGGAATTGTGTTTTTCGAAATGTTTACAAATTAATAAAAAATGAAAAGCTGAAATGTCTTGAGTCAATACGTTTTCAACCCCTTTGTTACGGCTAGCCTAAATAAATTGGTGGTCCTCTGTAGCTCAGTTGGTAGAGCACGGCGCTTGTAACGCCAAGGTAGTGGGTTCGATCCCCGGGACCACCCATACACAAAAAAAAAAAAATGTATGCACGCATGACTGTAAGTCGCTTTGGATAAAAGCGTCTGCTAAATGGCATATTATTATTATTATTAAATTCAGGAGTAAAAATCTGCTTAACAAGTCACATAATAAGTTGCATGGACTCACTCTGTGTGCAATAACAGTGTTTAACATGATTTTTGAATGATTACCTCATCTCTGTACCGCATACATATAATTATTTGTCAGGTCCCTCAGTCAAGCAGTGAATTCAGATTTTACCACAAAGACCAGGGAGGTTTTCCAATGCCTCACAAAGAAGGGCACTTCAGCGTTGTGATGCAAGAAATCTAGCAGAATGTATAGCGCATAGAATTAAAAAGGTATTGTCGGACAAGATTCATTCTAATCAGACAGGCATTTTTACATGGACAATACATTGGAGATAATATAAGGCAAGTACTGGAAACAATAGAACACTATGAAAGATCTGAGAAACCAGGCCTGCTATTCATAGCTGACTTTGAAAAGGCATTTGATAAAATACGACTGGAGTTTATATATAAATGCCTGGAGCATTTCAATTTTGGAGAATCTCTTATAAAATGAGTTAAAATCATGTATAGTAACCCTAGCTGTAAAATAGTCAATAATGGCTATTTCTCCGAGAGTTTTAAACTGTCAAAAGGAGTAAAACAAGGTTGTCCACTATCGGCATATCTATTTATTATGGCCATCGAAATGTTATCTATTAAAATCAGATCCAACAAGAATATCAAGGGATTAGAAATCCAGGGCTTAAAAACAAAGGTGTCATTGTGTGCTTTCTTTTAAATCCACAACTTTAATCCCTCCACAGCCTCATAGAGGATCTAGATACATTTTCTAACCTCTCCGGATTACAACCAAATTAGGATAAATGTACTCTATATTGTATTGGATCACTAAAAAATACAATTCTTACATTACCATGTAGTTTACCAATAAAATGGTCTGATGGTGATGTGGATATACTCGGAATACATATCCCAAATTAAATAAATTATCTAAATCCAATACATTTTAATAGAAAGTTAGCAAAAATAGATAAGATCTTGCTACCATGAAAAGGTAAATACCGGTCTATTTGTGGAAAAATCACCCTGATTAACTCTTTAGTATTATCCCAATTTACCTATTTGCTTATGGTCTTGCCTACGCCTAGTGAACAATTTTTTAAATTATATGAGAAAAAAATATTCAATTTAATTTGGAATGGCAAGCCAGACAAAATGAAACGGGCCTATTTATATAATGAATATGAATTCGGAGGACAGAAATTATTAATTTTTAAAGCATTAGACCTACAGTGGCTTGCGAAACTATTCATCCCCCTTGGCATTTTTCCTATTTTGTTGCCTTACAACCATTTGATTTACACAACATGCCTACCACTTTGAAGATGCAATTTTTTGTTGTTGTTGTGTGAAACAAACAAGAAATAAGACAAAAAAACTGAAAACTTGAGCGTGCAGAACTATTCACCCTGCCCCCCAAGGTCAATACTTTGTAGAGCCACCTTTTGCAGCAATTACAGCTGCAAGTCTCTTGGGGTATGTCTCTATAAGCTTGGCACATCTAGACACTGGGATGTTTTCCCATTCTTCAAGGCAAAACTGCTCCAGCTCCTTCAAGTTGGATGGGTTCCGCTGGTGTACAGCAATCGTTAAGTGGGCCCCGTGTAGCTCAGTTGGTAGAGCATGGCGCTTGCAACGCCAGGGTTGTGGGTTCGATTCCCACGGGGGGCCAGTATAAAAATTAACTCAATATCTGTAAATCGCTCTGGATAAGAGCATTTGCTAAATGACTAAAATGTAAATACCACAGATTCTCAATTGGATTGAGGTCTGGGTTTTGACTAGGCCATTCCAAGACATTTAAATGTTTTCCCTTAAACCACTCAAGTGTTGCTTTAGCGATTTGCTTAGGGTCATTGTCCTGCTGGAAGGTGAACCTCCGTCGCAGTCTCAAATCTCTGGAAGACTGAAACAGGTTTCCCTCAAGAATTTCCCTGTATTTAGCACCATCCATCATTCCTTCAATTCTGACCAGTTTCCCAGTCTCTGCTGATGAAAAACATCCCCACAGCATGATGCTGCCACCACCATGCTTCACTGTGGGGATGGTGTTATCGGGGTGATGAGAGGTGTTGGGTTTGCGCCAGACATAGCTTTTTCCTTGATGGCCAAAAAGCTCAATTTTAGTCTCATCTGACCAGAGTACCTTCTTCCATATGTTTGAGGAGTCTCCCACATGCCTTTTGGCGAACACCAAACGTGTTTACTTCTTTTTTTCTTTAAGCAATGGCTTTTTTCTGGTCACTCTTCCGTAAAGCCCAGCTCTGTGGAGTGTACGGCTTAAAGGGGTCCTATGGATAGATACTCCAATCTCCGCTGTGGAGCTTTGCAGCTCCTTCAGGATTATCTTTGGTCTCTTTGTTGCCTCTCTGATTAATGCCCTCCTTGCCTGGTCCGTGAGTTTTGGTGGGCAGCCCTGTCTTGGCAGGTTTGTTGTGGTGCCATATTCTTTCCATTTTTTAATAATGGATTTAATGGTGCTCCGTGGGATGTTTCTGATATTTTTTTATAACCCAACCCTGATCTGTACTTCTCCACAACTTTGTCCTTGACCTGTTTGGAGAGCTCATTGGTCTTCATGGTGCCGCTTGCTTGGTGGTTCCCCTTGCTTAGTGGTGTTGCAGACTCTGGGGCCGTTCAGAACAGGTGTATATATACTGAGATCATTTGACAGATCAAGTGACACTTAGATTGCACACAGGTGGACTTTATTTAACTAATTGTGTGACTTCTGAAGGTAATTGGTTGCACCAGATCTTATTTAGGGGCTTCATAGCAAAGGGGGTGAATACATATGCACGCACCACTTTTTTAGAATTTTTTGAAACAAGTTATTTTTTTCATTTCACTTCACCAATTTGGACTATTTTCTGTATGTCCATTACATGAAATCCAAATAAAAATCCATTTAAATTACAGGTTGTAATGCAACAAAATAGGAAAAACGCCAAGGAGGATGAATACTTTTGCAAGGCACTGTATCACTAAAAGCTTCAGTCATACAAAAGTTATACTTAAATCCGAACTAGTTCTCTAGCAAATTAGTAAGATTGTCTCACCCCATGTTCAAGAATGGCCTTTTTCCCTTTATACAGTTACAACCTTTCACTTTCAGTTATTTGAAAAGGAAATCATCTCCCAAATATCACTATTTCTAAAAGAAGCCATAGAAAGTTGGTTGCA
Organism: Coregonus clupeaformis; assembly: GCF_020615455.1. Classification (NCBI taxonomy): domain Eukaryota; kingdom Metazoa; phylum Chordata; class Actinopteri; order Salmoniformes; family Salmonidae; genus Coregonus; species Coregonus clupeaformis. The sequence goes on along the minus strand of NC_059200.1, from coordinate 51,352,936 downwards.
ATTTCAATATAATCCTCCAGAAACGACAGAACAAATACTGCAACAATTATTGTGGTTAAACTCAAATATACTAATTGATAAAAAAAACTTCTTTTTTTTATTTAAAAAAAAGAAAAGAAAAAGTATAATCTGGGAAAATGATATCATAGGTAGGACTGGTGAAGTTATGTCGCACATGCAGCTAACAAAAACACATGGAAATGTCTGCTCTACCCAAAATTACAACCAAATAATTGCAGCATTACCGCAAAAATGGAAGAGGAAAGTCGAAGGGGGAAAAGTAAGGAACTGGTCTGTCGGCCCTGCATCAAAGACCATAACTGGTTAAAGAAAATTGGGATAAATAAAAAAGTATAGCAGTTTCATTTAAGGACCAAAGGATTGACAGCTGTCCCATATAAATTGCAAAATAGTTGGGAAGAGATTTTTGACGTACCGAATCCATGGCAAACTGTTTATGAACTGATACGCAAAACGACGCCGGATTCAAAACTTAGAATTTTTCAATTTAAATTATTATACAAAATTCTTGCTACCAATATAATGTTATTTATATGGGGGATACAATCTTCCCTGCTCTGCAGATTTTGCTGCGAAGAGACAGAATCATTAGATCATTTGTTTTTGTACTGTCCATTTGTAGCTTGTTTTTGGACACAGGTCCAGGAATGGCTAAAGGATTGCAATATTTACCTGGAGCTAACCCTGCAGATAGCACTACTGGGTGATCTGAAAAGTCATAGTCAATCGATCAATAATATAATAATACTTTTAGCAAAAATGTTTATTTTCAATTTAAGATCTGTAGAAACAATGAGAATAGAAAGGTTCAGAACTTTAGTAAAACATCACAGTACAAAAGATCCATACGCACAAAAAGCGTATTTCTTTCAAATGTTGTGCACAAATTTGTTTACATCCCTGTTAGTGAGCATTTCTCCTTTGCCAAGATAATCCATCCACCTGATAGGTGTGGCATACCAAGAAGCTGATTGAAAAGCATGAGCATTACACAGGTGCACCTTGTGCTGGGGACTATAAAAGGCCACTCTAAAATGTGCAGTTTTTGTCACACAACACAATGCCACAGATGTCTCAAGTTCTGAAGGAGCGTGCAATTGTAATGCTGACTGCAGGAATGTCCACCAGAGCTGTTGCCAGAAAATTATATGTTCATTTCCCTACCATAAGCCGTCTCCAAAGTTGTTTTAGAGAATTTGGCAGTATGTCCAACCCTGACAACCGCAGACCACGTGTAACCATTCCAGCCCAGGACCTACACATCCAGCTTCTTCACCTGCGGGATCATCTGAGACCAGCCAACCGGACAGCTGATGAAACTATGGGTTCGCACAACCGAAGAATTTCTGCACAAGCTGTCAGAAACCGTCTCAGGGAAGCTCATCTGCGTGCTCGTCGTCCTCACCAGGGTCTTGACCTGACTGCAGTTCGGCGTCGTAACTGACTTCAGTGGGCAAATGCTCACCTTCGATGGTCATTGGCACACTGGAGAAGTGTGCTCTTCATGGATGAATTCCAGTTTCAACTGTACCCGGCAGACAGCGTGTATGGCGTCTTGTAGGCGAGCAGTTTGCTGATGTCAACGTTGTGAACAGAGTGCCTTATGGTGGCGGTGGGGTTATGGTATGGGCAGGCATAAGCTACGGACAACGAACACAATTGCATTTTATCGATGGCAATTTGAATGCACAGAGATACCATGACGAGATCCAGAGGCCCATTGTAGTGCCATTCATCCACCGCCATCACCTCATGTTTCAGTATGATATTGCACAGCCCCATGTCGCAAGGATCTGTGAACAATTCCTGGAAGCTGAAAATGTCCCAGTTCTTCCATGGCCTGCATACATGTCACCCATTGAGCCAGTTTGGGATGCTCTGGATCGAAGTGTACAACAGCGTGTTCCAGTTCCCGCCAATATCCAGCAACTTTGCACAGCCATTGAAGAGGAGTGGGACAACATTCCACTAGCCACAATCAAGAGACTGATCAACTCTATGTGAAGGAGATGTGTCACGCTGCATGAGGCAAATGGTGGTCACACCAGATACTGACTGGTTTTCTGATCCACGCCCTTACCTTATTTTCTAAGGTATTTGTGGCCAACAGATGCATATCTGTATTCTCAGTCATGTTAAATCCGTAGATTGGGGCCTAATGAATGTATTTCAATTGCCTGGTTTCCTTATATGAACTGTAATTCAGTAAAACCTTTGAAATTGTTGAATGTTGCGTTTATATATTTTTTTCAGTGTAATATCAACACTTATATTTCGTTTTGGAGAAATAATTTGCCTTCTGTAAGTTCAAGAAACATTTCCTTGTGCCTTGTAATTCCGTTACCAAACCCCCCCACATATCTTTAAGATATTTTGTAATTTCTAGAAGAGGGAGGATCATGAAAGATCACAGAAGTATCAAGGTAGACCTACCAATTAGTTATATTGTTTTTACTGATACCAATTTTTGTTTATGAATTATTAAGTGATTAAAACTCTGTAACAGAATTACAGGAAAATCAGTAACGGAATTACTGCAATTGAATTGGCTACAATAGGAAATCATAGTAGCCACAAACCAAAGTTGGGTCACCTGCTACTGTCCTCCCTTCCACTGGCATACTGTTATGTTCAGCTCATAACTGTTTTCTTTCTCTTTCTGTTTTCTGGTGGTGAAAACAGTCTGGACATCCCCTCCATCTCTCTGTCTGCCTCTCTCTTCTCTCTCTCTCTCCAGGTATTTTTACCTATCCTGGCTATTATTGACGGTTACTCATGAGCCTTCTCTCTTTCCATTTATTGTAACCAGCATCCGCACCCATTTAGCACTGACCGACACCGGACGTCCATGGACGTTGAAAAGTAGTTCAATTTTGGTCAGTCCACCCTGGCCTTGATTTCAAGATAGACAGACATCGTTTTTTGGTCCGGGCCAGCCTTGATTTCAAAGTCTAAAGATGTAGACCTTCAATGCTGCAGAAATGTTTTGATACGCCTTGACTTGGCTCAAACATAGATGTCCATGATTGGTGACCGGACCAAATCTGAACCAATCATTGACGTCTATGTTTCACAAGTTTGGACAGCACAGCACAGTAGAGTGCATTCCAGTAAATAAAAGTAGAGTAGAGTTCAGTATAGTACACTAGATTACACGAGAGTAGAGTACAGTATAATATTCTCTACGCTATTGTACTCTACTGTACTATACTGAACTCAACTGCACTGAACTCTACTCTACTGTGCTCTACTGTGCTGTACTGTGATGTCCAAACCTGTGAAACATAGACGTCTATGATTAGTTCAGATTTTGTCCGGTCCAGACCAACCAAATTTGGTCTTGTTTGGGGGCGGAGCTCATTCGAATAATAGCCAGTGTGTAGAATAATACCCAAATATGCAAAGGATGAAATTGCACATGTCTACCTTTGTGTACCTATTCAGGATACATCACCATGAAGAGAATGGCATTCATATCCATAATGATGCATTTCTGTGTATTACAGATCAGGGACCCATGATGTAATTCCGTTACCATAATTCTGTTACAGGGTGTAAATCCACTTCACTTACTGTAGTTTAATATCCCAAAATAGATTTTTTCAAACTCAAGGTATCATGTCATAGCTGACTCCCCATTTTTCCTGCAGACATATTTCAATCTTAATTCGTAGCAGATATTTAACAGAGTTTTTGGAAAATGTGGTCATATAAAAAACAGAGGGAGATTTTAGTTTCCAAACTTTGCATCTGCATATGTGTTTTTGTGACATTTTCTGTGTAAATTGTTCAAAGTAGTCCCCGAGCATAGAGTTGTATGGATTGTTAAACTTTTAAATCTATGTTTTTTGTTTGGCACACATTTTAAAGTGAAAATCTGAGTCTCAGCATAATTCCGTTACCGTGGAATTTCCCATCTGTTCTCTCTCTCTCTCTCTCTCTCTCTCTCTCGCTCTCTCTCTCTCTCTCTCTCTCTCTCTCTCTCGCTCTCTCTCTCTCTATTTACCTGGAGCTAACCCTGCAGTTTGCACTACTGGGTGATCTGAAAAGTCAAAGTCAATCGATCAATAATATAATAATACTTTTAGCAAAAATGTTTATTTTCAATTTACAATCTGAAGAAACAATGAGAATAGAAGATTTCAGAACTTTTGTGAAACATCACAGAACAGTTGAAAAATATATGGCAAATAGAAATCCAATATGGATGGTGTTAAGAGATAGATGGGAGGTGTTGAATGGAGCTGAAGGATGGGACTAATAACAACTAACAACAAGTAATAACAACAACATAACTAATGTAAAGCATACTGTGTCCATAATGAGTATATAGGTTATAGGTTAAGAGCTTTTGTGAAAGAGCACAGTTAGAAAGATATGGCATATAGAAGCAAACCGGATGGACATCATGAAAATGATCGGAGAGGTTGAGGGTAGAGGAAGTTCAGGAGTAAAACCAAACAAAATATAATTCTTGTAAAATTGACTGTGTCCATAAAATGTGTATAGTATATATAAGCTGGAAGTAGAGGCCTAAGCGTTGTTGTTCACTAGTTTACTCCAATTAGGGGAGGGGTGGTGGGGTTGGAAAGTAATAAAGGGAAATATATTTTTTTTATATATATGTATAAGTATTTATATGTATGTATGTGTATGTATGTATGTGTATATATATTTGCGGGGGGAAAACATATGGGGGATTGGAAGTGATGCAGACAATTACATTGATGGAAGTTACAATCTATCTGCAATATTAATGCTGATCTACCCCCTAAAAAAGAATTTAAAAAATACAAAAAAAAGATTAAAATTAAAAAGAAGGGCACCTATTGGTAGATGGGTACAAATAAAAAAAGAAGACATTGAATATCCCTTTGAGTGAAGGTATTAATTACACTTTGGATGGTGTATCAATACACCCAGTCACTACGAAGATAAAGGGGTCCTTCCTAACTCAGTTGACGGAGAGGAAGGAAACCACTCAGGGATTTCACCATGGTGACTTTAAAACAGTTACAGTTTAAAGGCTGTGCTAGGAGAAAACTGAGGATGGATCAACAACATTGTAGTTACTCTACAATACCAACCTAATTGACAGAGTGAAAAGAAGGACGCCTGTACAGAATAAAAACATTCCAAAACATGCATCCTGTTTGCAACAAGGCACTAAAGTAGTACTGCAAAAAATGTGGCAAAGCAATTACCTTTTTGTCCTGAATACAAAGTGTTATGTTTGGGGCAAATGCAATACAACACATTACTGAGTACCACTCTCCATATTTTCAAGCATAGTGGTGGCTGCATCATGTTATGGGTATGCTTGTAATCATTAAGGACTGGGGTGTTTTTGAGGATAAAAAATAATATGGAATGGAGCTAAGCACAAGCAAAATCCTAGAGGAAAACCTGGTTCAGTCTGCTTTCCACCAGACACTGGGAGATAAATGCACCTTTCAGTAGGACAATAACCTAAAACACAAGGCCAAATTTACACTGGAGTTGTTTACCAAGATGACACTGAACGTTCCTGAGTGGCCGAGTTACCGTTTTGACTTAAATCTACTTGAAAATCTATGGCAAGACCTGAACATGGTTGTCTAGCAATGATCAACAACCAATTTCACAGAGCTTGAAGAATTTTGAAAATAATAATTGGCAAACGTTGCACAATCCAGGTGTGGAGAGCTCTTAGAGACTTACCCAGAAAGACTTACTGCGGGTGTGAATAGTTATGTAAATGAGATTTCTGTATTTCATTTTCAATAAATGTGCAACAATGTCTAAAAACATGTTTTGACTTTGTCATTATTGGGTATTGTGTGTAGATAGGTAGGAGAAAAAAAATATTTCATCCATTTTGAATTCAGGCTGTAACACAACAATGTGGAATAAGTCAAGGGGTATGAATACTTTCTGAATGTACTGTAGTTATCAATTTTGAGATTTTTGGTATTTTGGTCCATTAATATTAATATTTTTTATTACAATTGTAACCACTGTTAAATGGACATACATGTACATCCATAATTTCAAAGCTCACTACATTGAATCACACATAATTTAAAAACCCATTTCATAGAGAATGTTACAATATTTATATTAACTTACTTTGACGAGATGGTAATTGGGTCTAAATACAGTGGGGGAAAAAAGTATTTAGTCAGCCACCAATTGTGCAAGTTCTCCCACATAAAAAGATGAGAGAGGCCTGTAATTTTCATCATATGTACACGTCAACTGTGACAGACAAAATGAGAGAAAAAAAATCCAGAAAATCACATTGTAGGATTTTTAATGAATTTATTTGCAAATTATGGTGGAAAATAAGTATTTGGTCAATAACAAAAGTTTCTCAATACTTTGTTATATACCCTTTGTTGGCAATGACACAGGTCAAACGTTTTCTGTAAGTCTTCACAAGGTTTTCACACACTGTTGCTGGTATTTTGGCCCATTCCTCCATGGAGATCTCCTCTAGAGCAGTGATGTTTTGGGGCTGTCGCTGGGCAACACGGACTTTCAACTCCCTCCAAAGATTTTCTATGGGGTTGAGATCTGGAGACTGGCTAGGCCACTCCAGGACCTTGAAATGCTTCTTACGAAGCCACTCCTTCGTTGCCCGGGCGGTGTGTTTGTGATCATTGTCATGCTGAAAGACCCAGCCACGTTTCATCTTCAATGCCCTTGCTGATGGAAGGAGATTTTCACTCAAAATCTCACGATACATGGCCCCATTCATTCTTTCCTTTACACGGATCAGTCGTCCTGGTCCCTTTGCAGAAAAACAGCCCCAAAGCATGATGTTTCCACCCCCATGCTTCACAGTAGGTATGGTGTTCTTTGGATGCAACTCAGCATTCTTTGTCCTCCAAACAGGACGAGTTGAGTTTTTACCAAAAAGTTATATTTTGGTTTCATCTGACCATATGACATTCTCCCAATCCTCTTCTGGATCATCCAAATGCACTGTAGCAAACTTCAGACGGGCCTGGACATGTACTGGCTTAAGCAGGGGGACACGTCTGGCACTGCAGGATTTGAGTCCCTGGCAGCGTAGTGTGTTACTGATGGTAGGCTTTGTTACTTTGGTCCCAGCTCTCTGCAGGTCATTCACTAGGTCCCCCCGTGTGGTTCTGGGATTTTTGCTCACCGTTCTTGTGATCATTTTGACCCCACGGGGTGAGATCTTGCGTGGAGCCCCAGATCGAGGGAAATTATCAGTGGTCTTGTATGTCTTCCATTTCCTAATAATTGCTCCCACAGTTGATTTCTTCAAACCAAGCTGCTTACCTATTGCAGATTCAGTCTTCCCAGCCTGGTGCAGGTCTACAATTTTGTTTCTGGTGTCCTTTGACAGCTCTTTGGTCTTGGCCATAGTGGAGTTTGGAGTGTGACTGTTTGAGGTTGTGGACAGGTGTCTTTTATACTGATAACAAGTTCAAACAGGTGCCATTAATACAGGTAACGAGTGGAGGACAGAGGAGCCTCTTAAAGAAGAAGTTACAGGTCTGTGAGAGCCAGAAATCTTGCTTGTTTGTAGGTGACCAAATACTTATTTTCCACCATAATTTGCAAATAAATTCATAAAAAATCCTACAATGTGATTTTTCAATTTGTCTGTCATAGTTGACATGTAACTATGATGAAAATTACAGGCCTCTCTCATCTTTTTAAGTGGGAGAACTTTCACAATTGGTGGCTGACTAAATACTTTTTTCCCCCACTGTAGGTGTTTGGTAGTCTAAAATCCTTTTGTGCACCAGTGTTACGGCAAAGACACAGGAGCCAGACTGAGACTGTAGGTCTCATGGCTCGGTTGAATTGACTAATTACCACAGTGGGTGCAGTCCAAATCCCTGTGAAGTGGATTTGAAGGGCCTGGATGAAAGACTGCAATTAGTGTATATAAAGTAATTGCTGGTGGATAGAAAACTCAAACAGGCTGCTACTGGGTCTGCGAGTGTGCGTGTGCATGTGTGTCAGAGTGTGTGTCTGTGAGTGAACATGTGTGCATGTGTGCATATGCTTATGAAATTGGCTGCTTGTCTCATGCATTACACGGGTACTCTTTAGCTAACCAGCATTCACATTATGCTTTTTACAACAACTATATAAACTCAAAACTCACACTCACACACTGTGAGGTAGCAACTAGCTACTTTGGTTCTGTTCTCGATACGCCCTCAGAGGACAGACTGTCATAAAACCAAACACACTGACAGTATCACAAAAGTTGTGATGCACCAAAAGGTCTGAAATAGATTTGCTGGCTGCTATAATAGAGAGAGTGTTTCATGCAGCTAGCTGGTGAATCAGAGGGTAATTATGCCTACTTTGGTGCTTGTCAGATCAGTCCACCCCCACACATGGCAGACCTGGATGGATAATATTAGCAATAATAATAGCAATATTACGCTGTGGTGGGAACCTACTCCCCTGCACAGTGTATGGATTAGAAAAGTTGATAAGCTTGTAAAGTGCATGTGTTGTCAATGATATTGTACTGGTCACAGAGAGACTGATTAGACACGTAATCACATGGCATGCAACATTTTAAGAAAAGCATTCATTTAGGAAAGTCTTTAGAGACTGTTACACTGTAATGAGAGGACTAAGCCTTGAGAAGCACTTCTCTCCCCTGTAACTATTCCCCAGGTCGTTGCTGTAAATGACAATGTGTTCTCAGTCAACTTACCTGGTAAAAGAAAGTTAAACAATTATAAAAATATATACTGTATTCTAATCTCACATTGATTACAATATGGAGTTCTGCTGACATTAATTACAGTGATCACATGACATACTGTGCCCTGCTTTATGATTTTACATAAATCCTGTGTCGTATTGATCAGTAGGATCATGGGACTGGTTCCCACACATGCATACAATAATTATCCATCTCTCTCCATGTCCTGGGATAGCCTGTGAGAAAAACCAAGTCCTCCGAGTCTCCTTTGTGTATAACTGTCAACTGTGCTAATACTACATCTAGCAGTCACCAATCATGTAAGAAGTACACACAACCCCCCCCCCCCAAAGGCTACAACCTGAAAACTTACAACACAGCCAACTTCCATTCCCCTATTTGTTTAGTCAGACAATAATTAACAACAACCAGATGTTTTTTTTTAAATGAAAGCTGTCATTCCCTTACACAGCAGCTATCATCAATCTACAATATTGTTTTTCTCTTCAGTCACAGACAGAGAAGGGGGGAAAACGGAGGGAGAAAAAGCCTGCACCCGTTTGCCAAGGCAGGCAGCCAAAGGAGCTCAGGAAGCACCAAACATAGCTATCAGGATGTCCGGCACTGAGACAGGAAGAGCCTTGTATGGGCAGAAAGGTTTCCTGGCACTCTGGAACATCTGGTGACATTATCTATGCCTATTGGCTCCTGAGTCTAGGTCATATGACCCAGGAGGACTGCTGGGAGGCGGGCTGCAGTGGCAGACAGGCAGGGACCAAGCTGATCCAGGGCCAATCCCTATTCCACAGGCCTGGAGACAGGGAGTGCACAGCCACACCACAGACAGGGCTGAGGAGACAGAGAGCCAGGGGGTGGGCCAGGGCCGGACTAACACATTTGGGGCCCCAGGGCACCTACCTCCAGGGGGCCCCAAATGTATTGTGAAATTAGACTTTAGCATTTGGATTCCCAGGAACACAAAAACGATTGTCATTTTTGTGTGGAATTGGACAATATTGCCATGAGCCAGTCCCAGCGGTTTCTAAGAACTATCTGGCATACCAATACTGTGTGTCTTGGAGAAGATCTTTATGGCATAACTAAACCAAGGGAGTTTTGGTACTCCACTCACTGATCCATGAGAAATTAGGAAACTCCATGTTGGATTCATGGCATATTGGTGCATGGATTGGAGAGAGAGTTAAAGTGGGGGTGTTGAACATGATTAGTGTTTGACTGGCATGCTGCCAGTGGTGGACTTCAGGAGGGCAGTGAATGATGGCAGGGATTAGATATTATCCAGCTGCTGTTTAACAGAGACATCAAAAAGACAGCCCGGCCATGAAAATACACTCGCAAACACTCTCTCACTAACATACAGAGAAGAACAAATTAAAATAAAATGTCATTTGTCACATGCTTCGTTAACAAGAAGTGTAGACTAAAAGTGAAATGCTTACTTACGGACCCTTCCCAACAATGCAGAGAGAAAGAAAATAGAGAAATAATAGAAAAGTTAAACACGTAATAATAAAAGTAATAATAAATACACAATGAGTAACAATAACTTGGCTATATCACGGGGTACCAGCACCGAGTCGATGTGTAGGGGTACGAGGTAATTAAGGTAGATATGTACTTATAACTAGGAATAAAGTGCCAGATAATAAACAGTAACAGCAGCGTATGTGATGAGTGAAAAAAGTTAGTGCAAAAAGGATCTATGCAGATAGTCCGGGTAGCTATTTGGTTAACTATTTAACATCTATTTAGCAGTCTTATGGCTTGTGGGTAGAAGCTGTTCAGGGTCCTGTTGGTTCCAGATTTGGTGCATCAGTATCGCTTTCTGTGAGGTAGCAGAGAGAACAGTCTATGACTTGGGTGGCTGGAGTCTTTTTAGTGCTTTCCTCTGACACGCCTAGTAAAGAGGTCCTGGATGGCAGGGAGCTCGGCCCCAGTGATGTACTGGGCCGTACGCACTACCCTCTGTAGCGCCTTGTGGTCAGATGCCAAGCAGTTGCAATACCAAGCAGTAATGCAGCCAGTCAAGATGCTCTCAATGGTGCAGCTGTATAACTTTTTGAGGATCTGAGGGACCATGCCAAATCTTTTCAGCCTCCTGAGCCTCCTCTTCATGACTGTGTTGGTGTGTGTGGACCGTGATAGATCCTTAGTAATGTGGAAACAGAGGAACTTGAAGCTCTCGACCACTTCTACAACAGCCCTGTCGATGTGAATAGGGGCGTGCTCGGCCCTCCGTTTCCTGTAGTCCACGATCAGCTCCTTTGTCTTGCTGATGTTGAGGAAGAGGTTGTTGTCCTGGCACCACACTGCCAGGTCTCTGACCTCCTCCCTATAGGCTGTCTCATCATCGTCGGTGATCAGGTCTAACACCATTGTGTCGTCGGAAGCTTAATGATTGTGTTGTAGAGGGAGGTGTTCAGTCTCAGGGTCCTTAGCTTAGTGATGAGCTTAGAGGGCACTATGGTGTTGAACGCAGAGCTGAAGCCAATGAATAGCATTCTCACATAGGTGTTCCTCTTGTCCAGGTGGCAAAGGACAGTGTGGAGTGCAATAGAGATTGCGTCATCTGAGGATCTGTTGGGGCGGTATGCGAATTGGAGTGGGTCCAGGGTGTCTGGGATGATGGTGTTGATGTGAGCCATGACCAGCCTTTCAAAGCATTTCATGGCTACAGATGTGAGTGCTACAAGGCGCTCATGGGCACAGGGACTATGGTGGTCTGCTTGAAACATGTACAGTGGGGAGAACAAGTATTTGATACACTGCCGATTTTGCAGGTTTTCCTACTTACAAAGCATGTAGAGGTCTGTATGATTTTTAAGTAATTAATTGGCATTTTATTGCATGACATAAGTATTTGATCACGTACCAACCAGTAAGAATTCCGGCGCTCACAGACCTGTTAGTTTTTCTTTAAGAAGCCCTCCTGTTCTCGACTCATTACCTGTATTAACTGCACCTGTTTGAACTCGTTACCTGTATAAAAGACACCTGTCCACACACTCAATCAAACAGACTCCAACCTCTCCACAATGGCCAAGACCAGAGAGCTGTGTAAGGACATCAGGGATAAAATTGTATACCTGCACAAGGCTGGGATGGGCTACAGGACAATAGGCAAGCAGCTTGGTGAGAAGGCAACAACTGTTGGCGCAATTATTAGAAAATGGAAGAAGTTCAAGATGACGGTCAATCACCCTCGGTCTGGGGCTCCATGCAAGATCTCATCTCGTGGGGCATCAATGATCATGAGGAAGGTGAGGGATCAGCCCAGAACTACATGGCAGGACCTGGTCAATGACCTGAAGAGAGCTGGGACCACAGTCTCAAAGAAAACCATTAGTAACACACTACGCCGTCATGGATCAAAATCCTGCAGCGCACGCAAGGTCCCCCTGCTCAAGCCAGCGCATGTCCAGGCCCGTCTGAAGTTTGCCAATGACCATCTGGATGATCCAGAGGAGGAATGGGAGAAGGTCATGTGGTCTGATGAGACAAAAATATAGCTTTTTGGTCTAAACTCCACTCCACTCGCCGTGTTTGGAGGAAGAAGAAGGATGAGTACAACCCCAAGAACACCATCCCAACCGTGAAGCATGGAGGTGGAAACATCATTCTTTGGGGATGCTTTTCTGCAAAGGGGACAGGACGACTGCACCGTATTGAGGGGAGGATGGATGGGGCCATGTATCGCGAGATCTTGGCCAACAACCTCCTTCCCTCAGTAAGAGCATTGAAGATGGGTCGTGGCTGGGTCTTCCAGCATGACAACGACCCGAAACACACAGCCAGGGCAACTAAGGAGTGGCTCCATAAGAAGCATCTCAAGGTCCTGGAGTGGCCTAGCCAGTCTCCAGACCTGAACCCAATAGAAAATCTTTGGAGGGGAGCTGAAAGTCCGTATTGCCCAGCGACAGCCCCCGAAACCTGAAGGATCTGGAGAAGGTCTGTATGGAGGAGTGTGCCAAAATCCCTGCTGCAGTGTGTGCAAACCTGGTCAAGACCTACAGGAAACATATGATATCTGTAATTGCAAACAAAGGTTTCTGTACCAAATATTAAGTTCTGCTTTTCTGATGTATCAAATACTTATGTCATGCAATAAAATGCAAATTAATTACTTAAAAATCATACAATGTGATTTTCTGTATTTTTGTTTTAGATTCCGTCTCTCACATTTGAAGTGTACCTATGATAAAAAATTACAGACCTCTACATGCTTTGTAAGTAGGAAAACCTGCAAAATCGGCAGTGTATCAAATACTTGTTCTCCCCACTGTAAGTATTACAGACTTGGTCAGGTAGAGGTTGAAAATGTCAGTGAAGACACTTGCCAGCTTGTCAGTGCATGCTCTGAGTATGCGTCCTGGTAATCCGTCTGGCCCTGAGGCCTTGTGATCGTTTACCTGTTTAAAGGTCTTACTCACATCGGCGAATTGCTGCAAAGAAACCACTACTAAAGTACACCAATTAGAAGAAGAGACTTGCTTGGGCCAAGAAACACGAGCAATGGACATTAGACCGGTGGAAATCTGTCCTTTGGTCTGATGAGTCCAAATTTTAGATTTTTGGTTCAAACCGCCGTGTCTTTCTGAGACGCAAAGTAGGTGAACGGATTATCTCCGCATGTGTGGTTCCCACAAGGCACACTTAACCAGCATGGCTACCACAGCATTCTGCAGCGATACGCCATCCCCTCTGGTTTGCGCTTAGTGGGACTATCATTTGTTTTTCAACAGGACAATGACCAAAAACACACCTCCAGGCTGTGTAAGGGCTATTTGACCAATAAGGAGAGTGATGGAGTGCTGCATCAGGTGACCTGGCCTCCCCAATCACCCGACTTCAACCCATTTCATATGGTTTGGGATGAGTTGGACTGCAGAGTAAAGGAAATGCAGCCAACAAGTGCTCAGCATATGTGGGAACTCCTTCAACACTGTTGGAAAAGCATTCCTCATGAAGCTGGTTGAGAGAATGCCAGGAGTGTGCAAAGCTGTCATCAAGGCAAAGGGTGGCTACTTTGAAGAATCTCAAATATAAAATATATTTTGATTTGTTTAACACTTTTTTGGTTACTACATGATTCCATATGTGCTATTTCATAGTTTTGATGTCTTCACTATTATTCTACAATGTATAAAATAATAAAAATAAAGAAAAACCCTGGAATGAGTAAGTGTGTCCAAACCTTTGACTGGTACTGTATATAGCAGAATTGGTCAGGAGCCCGTAAAACGGCTGCTATCCATTGCAGCGCCATTCCTTTAAATACTGTAACAACTGATGGACAGGGGATATAGCATTTGCCATTTTAAGGCCTCTACATACAATATGCACATACAATTTACATAAAATGAAATGAAAATAACATTTTCATTAGAATAATGTTTGATATAACAAGGGAATATAACAAGGGAACTGGGGGATGAAAAAGAGCCCAACCTCAGCAGCTGACAGTGATATCATCTGAACGTTGATGCTAAATCTGGTTTCTACAAAAAGAACAGCAGTGGAGATGATTGGGTGATAATGTATAATGGAAAATTATAAGGTTCTAAGGTGAGGCAAAATCGACTGGGTAAATTACACTTAACAGTGTGGACGTGGTGAGCCAGAGTACACATAGATTATGCGTATCACACTCTTCTGTTCTTCAGTGTAATTATCAGAGGCTTCAGCAATATTAGGAAGGAAAGTGGCCAGGGGTTAGGCTCCACATTCCCGAGTCCCATCAAAAGTTTAGATTTAATGGAGAGACTTGGAGAGTTGTTCATGGAAATCATGAATATCAAAATGATACAAAGCTTTCCAGAGACCTGAGAGAACTCGCACACCCCCACACTTCCATTCTGTTGGAGTTTAGGTTGGTTGACATGGAAACACAGTTTTCAGAGAGAAATATGGTAGGCAGGGGGAAGCGCTGTAAAATCTTTATAGAGAGGACAATGCTTCACTCTCGTCTCCCGCCCCTGAAGGTGTAAACATTCTACACTCCTATTATACAACCTCATTATGGAAGCATAAGAGATTTGCATCTATTCAGCATCTGGGTTTTCATTAGGGATCAGGCTCGGGTGACAAAATAATTGCCACTGTGCAGAAAATATCATGAACCATGAAACGCTATGGGAATCATCTGAGATTTCATGGGTGCAAAATACTTGATGACAGGCTGCATACTGTATGGCGTGTGCCCACTCCATCACCCATATTTGAATGTCTCTTGTAGGGACAGCTGAGATGGGTAATCTTTTCTATTCTTGAGAGGGAATGTTCTTTACACCATCCCCATCAGTCCAAGGAAACCGTTTCTTTGTGACATCACTATGTGTGAAACCAGCTTTGCACACTTTGTCATTTTTGGTTCTAAACTTAGCCTGGCCAAATTTCACCAAGCTGCGGACAGCTGTAGGTGTGATGCATGATGGGAGAAGGCCAGACGTTTGCACATGTACAGTACACTGCAGCCCACCCACCCCTTGTTCCCACAACATAGCTTGACTGCTGTCAATGCATTTCTATAATATTTGCCAACTGCCAATACTGATTGTCAAAATCTGTCTCTTTTCTCCTGTGTGACGTATTGTGAAAGAAAAGAGAGTACAGAGAGTAATTCTCACTCACATTCAAAGATTAATGTTAGCTTGTAAATTGGTAATACAAGATGTCATAATTGGCAGAGTCTCATACTAAAATATGAACAGGCCTCCACACTGTTCATGACACTGTGCTAACATTGGCTCATGGCCTAATTTGCAATTATTCTCAAGTAATTATATTGCAAATGACAGTAAGGCACAGTTCTATGACTAAAGCATTACTGTGATTCAGAACCTCCTATTGGTACTGAGGTTAATTTATGTAACCGGGATAATTAGGGCTAGAACAAATGTAAGATAGTCGGCAGGTAATTGTGGTGCCTGATAAAGTACAGTGCAAGTTCTATGAGTATTGTACTATTCATCAGACATTACCTGTGTGTTGCTTACTAAACTACATTGAACTATCCTGAACTTATTGCCCCAATTAATGAATGGGCACAATCAAAACGAGGACAGGATCAGGACAAAGGACGCATGTTAGAACCAGGTATGAACGTGGCTTCTGATAGTTGTGTCTTATTTATGATGTGTGCTCACATGTCTGGCAGACTGTTTTAATCCTTTTCTGTGGGTTTCACAGCGGTGCCAGTCAAAGGCCTACTCTACTAACCCTAAACAACGAGAGGCCTCATATTGTGTTTCTACATCAAAAGGCACCATTGAGTCCAGTCAAAAATAAGATTACCAAAAACAGCTTTTCTGTATCTGACCCCGACATTGGTATCACCCCTGGAGACCTGCCTATGGGCCTGTTGCTGCCTGCACCAGAGACATGGACAGAGAGATGGGAGGGATAAAAGGGCTGTTTTCATAGGGAAAGAGATGGTTCGTGAGCATCTACCCCATCTCTAAGACTTAGGTTTCGGTGTCGTCACAGAGGTTCACGCAAAGGGCGTGCTCAGCAGCCCCTGGATATTTGCAGCCAAGGTTATGAACAGTGGGGTTATTACATTTACATTTTAGTCATTTAGCATTAGTGAGTGCATACATTTTTCATACTGACATGAGACATGAGGGTTGGGATGTGTGTTCTGGGTGACGGGTCCACACAGTGTCAGAACAACAGCATCCCCATGCTGACTAGTGGGTTGGCTGGCTGTGGACATCTTTTTTGTCCTGTTACTGTGCTACTTTTGGACATGCTTAATTACCCTCTTTTCCTATCTGTGGTTAGTTAGTATATTACCGTAGCTGCATATCAGACGAGGCTAACTACTCCTGGAACTCACAACCAGAGCTAACGCCACCAGCAGCCTAGCCATGCCGAGCAGCTAGCTAACCGTTTATTCATTAAATCAGACTCAGTCACTCTTCAAACAAGAAACTTAAAAATGACAAAAACTGCCCTAACACCATTATCGTTATACTACCATATGAGAGTTAAACAATTCCTTGACGGCTGGTGAAGGAAGGATGAATGGTGGCTTTGAAAGGTGGTTCTGAGGAGTGCAGGGCAAGGTTGGTTAACCTTTTCAGCATATAGGGTTATAGGTTTGATATTCAGGAACACAACAATAGGTGCTAAAATGCATGTTGATTAGTCTCCAATATGAGTCAATATGACTCCAACACCATATGCAATTATCTACACAGTACTTACCAAATAATACTTTTTTTTTTATGACACAACATACAATCTTGTAAGAGGTGGTTTCTAATAGGTCGTACAATTCCCAGCATGACATCAACTTTGCCATGCCGTGAGTTGGGGCATACACAGCATACTCCTCTTGTGCCTGGTTGTGAGTTGAATGTGGCAGCAGGTTGGTGTCAGACCACAGGGCCTGTGATTGAGAGGCCCTTGACGGCCACTTGTTCCTCTGCCAGAAGGAGGGTGGAGGGACCTCCATGGCTCCTCACCGTCATAGACATACACTGAATGTACAAAACATTACGAACACCTTCCTAATATTGAGTTGCATCCCCTTTTGCCCTCAGAACAGCCTCAATTCGTCGGGGCATGGACTCTAGAAGGTGTCGAAAGCGTTTTACAGGGATGCTGGCCCATGTTGACTTCAATGCTTCCACAGTTGTGTCAAGTTGGCTGGATGTCCTTTGGGTAGTGGACCATTCTTGATACACACGGGAAACGGTAAACGTGAAAAACCCAGCAGTGTTGCAGTTCTTGACACATTGAAACTGGTGCGCCTGGCACCTACTACCATACCCTGTTCAAAGGCATTTAAATAATTTTGTCTTGCCCATTCACCCACTGAATGGCACACATACACAATCCCTGCCTCAATTGTCTCAAGGATTACAAATCCGTGTTTAACCTGTCTCCTGCCCTTCATCTACACTGATTGAAGTGGATTTAGCAAGTGGCATCAACAAGGAATCATAGCTTTCACATGGATTCACCTGGTCAGTCTGTCATGGAAAGAGCAGGTGTTCCTAATGTTTTGTACAGTGTATAATGGCTCTGTGATCCATAATAATAATAATAATAATAATAACATGCCATTTAGCAGACGCTTTTATCCAAAGCGACTTACAGTCATGCGATACAAATACTGCAGAGGGTAAAGATGATAACAGCCCTGTGAGGATTGAGGTGTGTGTGGAGCAGTTTGGGATTGACCCTGAGTATCACCTCTTCTCCTTATTAGAAAAATTGTCTTCAAAATATTGTAACTTTTTCCAACATGAACCAATAGTGATTCTTGAAACTGAAGACAAGCTAATAGAATACAATTGTGAACCTGCAAGTTGGTGTCTGGTTGTGACTAAATGTACAAATCAGCCAGACAGATCCCCATCTTTATAGTTGGCCTGTGCACAAATTATGTCACACTGAAGATCTATTACAAAGCAATTTGTCATGGACGTTAGTCATTAGATCAAGTCTCCATGGCAATGAGGAGAATTGACAAGCGTTGTGGTTTATCATTGTGGTTATTTCCCACCCTGCAATGCCACGTCATATTAGAACAGGGAGGCAATGGACCATGTCCACAATGACTCACTGTGTTCTAGCTCTGGGGATCTAAATCTACTATGACGATTGACTGACCATTGATTCAATAAGCAAGTAAAAAGTATGAAATCATCAATTATAAGCCCCTGTCTTTCCAAGCAGATTATTTAATGGATTGGAGCTTTATCGAGACCATTGTGAAATCCATTGCCTGGTTTAGTCATATTAAAGGATGGTTTCTGAATTAGACATTAGATTACATTAAAACAGGTTGAATGTAATGTGAAATATTTAAGCCTCCACACCTATAAGTTCACAATGCTAGTATGATGAAAAGAGGTTGGTGTGGAGCCCAGTGGAGAGAAGGGACCCTAGGAGTTTCTAGACTGTAATGTGACCATAGCGATTAAAGAAAAGCAGGAGTGTAAGAAAATACCAGAAATATCATTTGATCTGTTTCAAAAGCACATGGTTGTTATAACTTTATTACTTTTAATTTATGAATATGGATATTTTAAGTAGAAGTAGTGCACCTTATTTGAATGTTTTCATTTTTTGCCTTTGTAGCCTACGGTTCTTAACTGTTTAATTAGAAATTTGATTTAAGATAGATATTTCTCTACATATTAAGAACTTATTAAATCATGTATATTTCTTCTACTCTGTGATTCATTAAACTGTATCAAGTATATGATGAATATTGCAAAATCTTTCTGCTGTCATCTCCTCTTTGATTTGGGGTTCCTCTGAATGAGCTCTTCTGCTACATTATTGAATAGCGTGCATGGGATTTCGTGATTACACCATGATGAAAAAAGTTGTCTACAATCCTTAATGCAACAATGGTGAAGGGATTTGGCAGAAACAACAAAGCTTTATTACAGGCATCCTTAAAACAACACTTTAACATGGCTAACAACATCAAACATGGGAGCCATGAGCTGACAGTGTGTGTGAGAATTGACCGAGGCTTGGCAGCAGAGAGAGGCCTGAGACTGTTCTGCTGTCACGACACTTGATGTATCCCAAATTGCACCCTTTTCCTTATATAGTGCACTACTTACTTTTGACCAGGGCCCCTGGCTCTATAAATAGTATGGTGGTATTGGACATCAAATGTAATATTCTACCCTAACCCTAATGCTCTATTCTTCAGTTTAAATAGATGCATTTTATTTTCAACAAATAACATCAATGTGTGCTTTGATGTTTCATTTAAATGTATGTCTCTGGTAGAGTGGGGCAATATTGATTGAGAAAATGAGGGGGAAAAAACTCAATTTTATCATAATATATATTTTATTAATATCCCTGGTCTTGAAGGATATCATGTACACCAAATATATTTGGCAGTTAAGCGCATTCAATGTCTTAAGAAGCCAAAAACAGTCACTTGCTTTAACAAACACAATAACAAATAAAAATAACCACAAAATAAGGAACTGCATGTAAATACATACAAAAATCCCATGCCTACTCAGTAGGTAACAAAAACATTTTGACTCCTGAATATGTACATACTGTATTTACATTTCAGTTATACAAAATATATTATTTCGCTTACATTCTTGTGTAAGCTGTGACCTCTGTTTCCTCCAAGTTGCCCCTTAAAATCTCTTACATTCCGTGGAAAATACACTTTAAGGCTACTTTAGATGCAATGCATCCAATCACAGGGTGATAAACAAAACATAGTTTTGCTTGCTAAGCTTCACAAAAGGCACCAAAACTTTGATAATGAAGAAAGTTCATTATTTCATGGTGAAAGAAGAACAACAGGGGAGATAGTACCAGTGGGTGATATATACAAAGCATAGAAACAAATGTCAGTGTTACAGTTAACATTCTCGAATACTTCATTGTTCTTCTCCAATAAAGTTATCACACATTGTTACTACAAGAGAAAATATATTCAGAGAAAAATGATGCCATCAAGTTCAAATGATACCATGTAAAGAACGTTAATCTACAAAGTCTAAAAGGATGAAAAACAAGACATGGCACATGTACAGTATACATGGGGATGTTTGTGTACCATCAGTGTTTTGGAATTTCAGGTTGTCAGTATCAAAAGTCCCACCAAAGCACAATATTCTATGTTATTTAGATCTCTGAAGACTCATTGAAGTAATGAGGTTGAGTTGAAGAGAGAAATGGTTCCCTTTCTATCCTCGGTCGTCTCTCTCTGTCATGTTTCATGATCTTTAATCGCTGTATGGACATAGAGGGAGTAAAAGTGCATTCGAAAAGGTAACAATGTTGTTTGCCTCTTTTCTTGTCAAAAGTAAAAAATAAATGATAATTAAAGATGTGAAAGTCTTAGCAGATGTCAATGTTTTTTAGAGAGAGGGTGGACTGCAGTTCTGACTGAGGAGTGCCCACTTGGGAGATGTAAACGTTTGTGGGGGAGCCGTATGAGGTGGAAACCTGTGTCTGAAATATACTGGAGGCTGAGGAGTACATGGTGTTGACTGATGGGGAGCCATAAGAGCTGTGCATTGGGGAGGAGTAGCAGGAGGGCACTGGGGAGGGGTAAGAGGAGCTGGGAGAGAGGTATGATGTGGAGGGGGAGGAGAACCCTGAGACTGGGGAGGGGATGACCATGGGGGTGGGCCCTGCCTTCTCCACCTTTCTGTCCTTCGCCTGCCTCAGGTGGATCTTGGTGTGCCTTTTGCACTCATCGCTGCGGGCAAACTTGCGGCCGCAGATGTCGCAGGCGAAGGGCTTCTCGCCGGTGTGCGTGCGGATGTGTGTGGTCAGGTGGTCGCTTCGGCTGAATTTGCGCATGCAGATGCGGCACTGGAAGGGCTTCTGGCCCGTGTGGATACGGATGTGGCGTGTCAGCTCGTCTGAACGGGAGAAACGGCCGTCGCACGTCTCCACGGGGCAGGCGTAGGGGCGCTTGTGGGGAGGGGTCTTGCACTGGCGGTTGGGGTACTTGCGCATGCGGTTGGGTTTGACCAGCTGAGACTGGTAGGAACCTTTATGATCTTGAAAGCCAGTCTGTGTGGCAAAAGCTTTGATGGTGGACAGGGGTGTGAGGGAGAGCTGCTGCTGGATGCTCTGAGACTGGAAAGGCTTTTGGTCAGGGGGAAGCAGGCTGATCTCACCCTGCTGCTGGGGGAACAGGTAGTCTGGGATCATGGGCAGAGCCATGTTGGAGGAGCAGGTCTTGCTGCTGGGGTAGGTGGGCGGTGGGTACTGGACTGAGCTGTTTGAGGGGCTGGGGAAGGACTGGTTAGAGTCAGGGAAGAGGTCAGGGCTAACACTGGAGTAGGTGAGTGCAGCCGAGTAGATGGGGTTGGAATCACCGATTTGGACGGGGCAGCTCATGGTGTGGGAGGAGGAGCTGACCGGCACAGCAGAGGAGCATGAGGCAACTGAGGTGGGCGGTTGGGACATGCCTATCAGCCCACTGACCAGGCTGTATAATGGCTCTGCCCACATGCTGTTGCTGCAGCTGGTTGCAGGCTCCAGGGTGAACCTCCCTGTATAGGAGATAGAGGGCAGTCGAGGGGTTGAGTAGGTCTGGTCGATAAGAGACTTGTCACAGCCGATAGAGATGTCAGGTAATGTATCTGAAAGAACAACAACAAACAGTTAGCATTTAACAGCTGCCATGTAAAAGCACATTTACATTTGCTGCAGATGGCAGCCCCCGCTACTGTTTAGGATTCAGGGGGTAAGCACAGAAGAATCCTGCTGGCTCATACAAAATACATCAACTTACAAGGTGCTGACACAATACAAGAGAATTCCCCCAAATTTCGACCCCTTATGACTGTCTATCAATGATCATGCAGTTTATGAAAATAGTAATACTGTCTCATATTTGCACCAAATGCATGTAAATTACGCAATAAGTTATATCATAGAACTATACTACATATTCATTCATTTTTAGTTATTTTTTGTTGCAAAAATTCAATCATCCAATCGTTAAAGAAGACAAATACCAGTATAGCTCTATGCACTATAATAATAACACTTTTTAAAGCTATTTATAGTTTATCCAAACATCTTAGCATATTCATATTTTTTGCATAGACTGTATGTCAGAACTCAAATGCAACCTAAAAGATTATGCACATTTTCATGCATATTTCTGAATGAAACCATAAAGAGTTTAGAGTTAGAGCAGCCCTTACCTTCATTCAGATGTTCGTATGAGTCTCCTGGCTCCCCGGTCCCAAAGCCTACACCTTCTGCTGTGGAGGCAGCCAGGAACGGGGTCCCTGAGGAGTGGAGCAACATCAGCTCCTCCAACTTGGGGTAGCTGTCCATGGGAGAGTAGGGGAAGCCTAGTGGGTCTGAGATCTGAAGGGCTGAGAGGAGCATCTCTGTCTTGGTTGCAGCCATGGTGCTGGTGCTGCTTGTCTCAGATGAGAGGAGATTACCAGCTGGCTTTAGAGGGGAACTCTGAAGATGCTGCTGCTGCACTTGTTGAGGAAGATGGTCAGAGGAATCCCATGCTGAAAGATCTCAAAGGTTTTGCTGCTTTCAACTACGCTTCTTTGCAAAAGGTCCCAGTCTTCAAAAACAATGTTGTGGTTCATTCATTTTTTTCTAATAATCTTGACGTGTGAGTATGATCAAGAATTAAGAAATGTGTAGTTGTTGTGTTTTCTCTTTTAGTTCACGTGTTTGGTGTGTGCTAGAATAAATTCTAAACTAGCCTACTATGGGGCTGTCTGCTCTGTCGTGTACTGTCATAAGATCTGTTTGGCTCCGAGAACTGTTTCACTAGGCTGAGGATTCCACCGCTTTATAAAGCCTCTTGCCGTGACGTAAATGTCCAAATAAGGAAAGGAGGAAAGCCATATTTAGGCAACGCAGTGGAGTACACAGAAGGCTTGTCAGAGTAAATGGAGAGAGCGGGAGACTGTTTATCCAGATATTGTACAAAATTCAGATATTTCACACGGTGCATATTATAACAAAAGTAGTTTCCATATAGAAATAAGCGACGGCCACTGCTGTTTTGCCGTTGTTTTCGGAATAAATGCAGTTTCCCTATCAATGCAGCGCTCCGCAATTGCCGGAACCTCGGCTATGACACGCCATATAAGGTTGTCCCGTCACACAAACCGGTTCCGGTGGGTTTCCACTTCCTTGCTCTTATTAAGCGTTTCCAGTGGTAATTCTGATCAGAGCTCGGCAATAAATGTGCAAGACCTGTTCAAATCCAGCACGTAAAAAAAAAAAAAAAAAAGTTATTATGCAATAGGCTAGATCACAATTGTTTGGATATATACACATATATATAAAACAAATCCCTACTGTCTCCAGTGGCCTGGTAGTATAGCGGTCGTAATGTTAGTCTTGGGACAGGTGTTACTCTTGGCACAATCTGATCTTTAATCAAAAAGAAGTGTCCATTTATTTCAGTGGCCGCAAACATTCTTACTTCCATTAGAGTTCAATATATCTTCAGAGCAAGACTCACTCAATGCAAGATTATTTGCGAGATGTTGTCCAAGATGGTTTGGGCAAACCATGTGTTCTGGGCACTAATCAAACTATAGCCTATGCTATTGCATGAAGTTGTTCATTATGGAAGATTTGTAGGTTGCACAAAAAATGGCACTGTACAGTAAGCTATTTCACTAGACCTTTGATCATAAACTTGCTCTCTGCGCAATTGGACATACAGGTCAAAGCCAACTCCGCTGCCCATGGGGGGTTTCTTGTTCATTTCAGGCGAGTCTCTTTCTCGGCTCTATCTACTTATTGGACACTATTTAGGCTACGGGAGCTATTTTTAAAAGACTGCAATATTATATTTAGGTGAGAAAGTGATACTGGATTGCCCCACGTTTGGGGCTCAAACAGTGCATGAATTCCAGAAAACGCAAAGAGAAAACTTTATTGCAATATTTGGCTATATAATACAGTAAAATGTTCTTATTTGAACACACAAGTAAGAGCGTTCGATCCGATAGAGATGTGCTCCGTTCTGCCTGTTCTGTTCTCTGTGGCGGGTTCTCTGAAGTCAAGCCAGGCGCAATAAAGCCCTCGACACAGTGGTATCTCAACTGAGCATGCTCCCTATTTCTGGCAGACTTCCTTGGTTTCGTATTAATGATGGTAAAATAGGACAAAACTGAGCTGTCACATAATGCCATCACATTTTTTTGGTGCTGCGTGAAATGAGAAAGAAGAAGTGAGAGACTGGCAGGTTTCCCTGGCTCAGTGTGTCGGCTACGCAGTGTGAGAGGGGCTATTGACTGCTACGTGACTGGCTTCAGATATCCCAGATCACAGGTTGTTATGTAATTTGTCCTACTTTATGACTCTGGTTCAGTCTAGGGATTAATGTTCACATTTATGTCTTCATGAATAATAGACACCTCTGTGAAGTACGCCTAATGACATTCACCGAATGTCATTACACTTATGGTGTTTGTAACAGATGTCTCTTTCCATTCATCAAATGTTTTGAAGTAATTTGTTTGACAATCAGATAAAAGCATCATGACTGGTTTTGTACATGCCACATTAAAATGTAATACATTTTACCGTTAAATGACATGTATTTAGTATTAGACTCATAAAAATGTTAGTGCACTAATAGAGACTCCGCCGAATGTCACAGTAAAAAAACAACTTTTCCTTGACAGAATAATTCATATTCTCCTCTTTGACTGTGCATTTTCGGCAGTTCTTACTTTTGCCACTAGTATGTACTCCTGAAATTGTTGAATGTTTTTGTGCTTGTCACTTAGCTAGCAGTTCTCAGCTGTTAGCAGCAAATTGCTAGCAGTTTCTTACAGGCATAAAAACGGATTATTGGCATACATATAAAATATATTCTGCTTCCTAGACTTGCTTTCAATGACAATGACAGATCTATAACTCACATTTCTATGTGAATTTGGTTCAGGTCACCCAAAAAGTTAGATATTGCAGCTCTACACCTGGTACACAATTCATGGTAACCTTGTAAACAATTCATTTAGACCCAGAGTTGATTTGAAACAAGCATTTCTTTACTGAAATGTGTGCCGTTGCCGGCAATTAAAAAGGACAGGCAGCTATTTGAGACTTGACGTTTAATTGAAGTTTTATGGTAGTCATTTTGTTAAATTATATCGGCCTACTGTTTCTTACAACACCAACAACTAATGTTATTACAGCAGTCATTACAGTTGCAGTAAGACCATCTCATACTCAGTGATTGAATTTTCTCTGTTGTGGAGACAGCAAATAAATATGTGAGTAAATGTACTGTATTTTTGGCAATACAATGGGTTTGTGATAGTCTTCTGAACAGTAAGCAGCTATTAAGTCAAATGATGCAGGCTAGTATCTCAGATACGAGATGGGAAAAACGGAAGGTCATCCACCATTTTAAGAGTTATAAAAGACAGGATAAAAAGACATACAGGGCGTGATCCACCAATAAATTGTTGTGGTATTTTCCTCTTGTGGTTTGGCGGAGGCGGGAACCCCCTTCCCTCCCTCTTCTCTTCTCTCCTCAGCATCAGTGTCCCCCCCATGGCATGGCCCACGCAGTGCAGCAGATAAGAGAGAGGAATGCTTCCCTCCCTGACAGGGCTTCTCCCTATTGCAGTCTCACCCTCGCCTCCTCTCCCCCTCCCTTACTCTCCCCCTCTCTCCTTGCTCAGCAGCTGATATCTAATTAATCCCTGGTCCCTCGCTGAAAGTGAGAGAGAGAGAGAGAGAGAGAGAGAGAGAGAGAGAGAGAGAGAGAGAGAGAGAGAGAGAGAGAGAGAGAGAGAGAGAGAGAGAGAGAGAGAGAGAGAGAGAGAGAGAGAGAGAGAGAGAGAGAGAGAGAGAGAGAGAGAGAGAGAGAAAGAGAGAGAAAGGGAGAGAGAGAGAGCGAGAGAGAGAGAGAGAGAGAGAAAGGGAGAGAGAGTGCTCCCTCATCTCTGCTGCACAGGCCTGTACTGTCTCCACATCACTCTCTCAGCTGAGCTCATCTTGCCATCATTATTTAGGTTTTTACACCATGACACAGGTAATAGTTGTGTCATGGCCAACACCCGTTTTGTCATTGTGCACACACACACACACACACACACACACACACACACACACACACACACACACACACACACACACACACACACACACACACACACACACACACACACACACACACACACACACACACACACACACACACACACACAGATATATATTGTTCATCTTCTGCAGTTCTACCTAAAACACATGACCATCAGTCAGACTAGTCTAGTGTCTAGTGTGTTTGCATTGGCTTAGCTACAGGATGTCACCATGTTGGCAGCTATGAAACTATCCCCATAAAAAATGCTTGCACTGAGGTAGATTCACTGTGCAAGTAATACATGAACATAGGCCTATATAATCACTTCAAATGGTTGCCATAGTGAGGGAGTCTCCAAGGTATCCATGTGGTATACTCAGGGTATTTTCCTTAATGGAAATATATTTTGAACCCATCGTAAATAAGCCCTCGTAAATAAATTCCCCGCTCAATGATGATCATTAAGGATAATTGCAGACATAACACATTATTGATCATTGCTCCAAAGGGAATAGAAGTCACTAGGAAAGCAGATACACAGTGTGAGATCATTTGCATCCCATATAATCTTATCTCAACATTTTACGTGTCTTTTTTAGATTACTGTACCAGAGTTCACAAAACAGGAAGTGGTGATGTTTCCTGCTCTCCGTGATGTCACAGCGGGGTGCCAGGCCAGAGTCAAATGTGAACACAGCCTTTTTCCTTTCACTCTCACAAACACAGCTTCCTTTCACTCTTTCAATTACAACTGAGCTTTCAGATTACACATCTCTTGATTTTTCTATTTCTCAACATGTAATCTCCCAACGCGGACCAAGTGATTTCTCTGCCTTATCTTTTGTAGTCTTTGTGAAATTCTTGTGCAGACTATTCAAGGAAACAAACAGCCACGTATTGGAATAGAAGGAGAGGTTGCTGAGCTGTAACGGGGTCAGATTAATAGACTTCCAGTTAATTCATTTGAGATTTCTATTGAATTATGGACCAACATGTCTTTGGATGTAATTGTAGGTCTTGTGTTCTTTCTTTATTCCTACTGAGTTGTCAATGATTTATCTGTTGTTAGCAAAGAATACACAGAGGGAACTCAAAAGTCAAAATATAAATTACACTAATTATTCACAAAGTTAAGATCAGAAAAGCCCTGTGACAAATGCAATCTGATTATTCAGGATGTCTGATTATTACTGGTCCTATTCAGGGGATGTCTGATTATTACTGGTCCTATTCAGGGGATGTCTGATTATTACTGGTCCTATTCAGGGGATGTCTGATTATTACTGGTCCTATTCAGTCAGACTGGATGAGTGCTATTCACATAAAGAAGGAAATACCTCCACATTGTTTATCATCAAACAGGCCCAGTAAATTACTAAAGAGGGAGAGAGACCTGGAGCTCTATCAAGAGGGTCATAACGTGGATGGGCTGCCTGTGGTCCTCAGTGAATCACACAGACCAGGGCTTCCTGTATATACAGTATATTAGCCAGTGGCTTGTGGTCAGTCAGGGTCTCTACTCTACAGCGGTTCCCCCCAGGCCGGGTCTGATTAATGGCCAGCATAACACAATGCTGCATCTAGATGGAAACACTAGCCCACTACACAGTTCTAGTACTACACATGGTTATTTATTTATAAGGTCAGCATGTTGTCACTTGAATAATGAGCTCCTTGATTTCCATCTATATTGTGTCAGTGTTTGCATACACAAATATGAATACTCACGGTCATATTTACATGTATCCTATTTCATTTGCAATAAGGTTTGCCATTATTATTCCTGGCTATGCCATTGTATCAAAGGATGTCTGTGCTCTGACTTTATAATAGCTGTAAGGTTTGTTAATAGATGAGGGTTCACTCAGTTATCCGAGTTTTACTGTTCTCATGTGTGCCATGCCCAGTTGAGAGGCCAGGGATCGTTCCCCATCAGAGGAAGGCAAATGGGTGCATAGAAGTGGTGAGAGAGTAAGCAATAGACACTCTGTTCCCAGCTACAACTGACCTCCTTTCAGAGATAAAATGATATAAATCGTACCATTTTATGCCTCCCCTTTTCTTCACTTTTCATTTATTTTATTGTCATGCATTCAGTGATAATACGCTTTACTACCGATGGCCAGCTCTGTGTTGGTCACTGGGTCTATATATAGGGATCACTATTTCCTCTGAGAACTGTGACAGTTAGAGAGTGAAAGAATGCAGTGTGTGTGTGCTCACTCTAGCTAGCATTTGGTCCTTTCTGGCATGCAGACGGTGGAACTTGACCAGCTACTAGGCTTGTCTGTCTAGTATCATTCTTATATTCCTCCACCCCCCATACCTCCGGAAGCATCTCCTATTATAGAAACACAGGCGGTTTCTATCCTTCCCTCTGGCTCTGAGAGGCCTTTCACAAACTTAATTTAACAATCACATCGCATGACACGAAGAATTCACACCAAAGCTGAAAAAGAAAGCTTGAAAATTACTTTTTTCTTACAACAGAATATACTTTTGTTGTTTGTCATTTGGCAATAGTTCACTTTTTGTTTTAGATCTAGACAGATGTCATCAGAGTAGACTAAGTGGAAATACAGGCATGGGCATGTGTGCGTGCATCATATGTGCATTGTGTATGTATGTATGCATGACTGTGTCACAATATACAAACA
Source organism: Coregonus clupeaformis (assembly GCF_020615455.1). Taxonomy (NCBI): domain Eukaryota; kingdom Metazoa; phylum Chordata; class Actinopteri; order Salmoniformes; family Salmonidae; genus Coregonus; species Coregonus clupeaformis. Next base: position 51,323,994 of record NC_059200.1, on the reverse strand, counting down.
CATGCCAAAGGGTAGCCAAGTACACAATCAAAGTAGTTCTGTCAATATATCTAAAGGATTGTTGAATAACGGAGCTTTTTGTTAAATGCTCTATTTCAAGACCCTATCATCCTGTTAATTTTATTTTATTTTTTGTGGTTGGCTGACAAATTTAGCCCCCCGTGGTTTTCTGCTGAGTTTGGAAACTGTAACAGGGGCTGTTCAGGGGGAAAAACACAAGGCAAGTGACGAGACTCAGGGTAAAACAGTTGCGGTTTAACTAGAATGATTGCTCATGTAATGGCAACAATAGACAAACTGTAAATATCTTTATAATGTTTCCATATAACGTGTACACAGCATGTGTGTGTGTGTGCTTTTTGTTTTTGGATGAATGGCATTGTCATGTGTATACTTCCTACTTAATTTTCTGCATTCTGAACAACACCATGTGGGTTTTGAAAATCAATCGCAGTTTCACACCGAGATAAAAGGATTTAATCCTTAGATAACGTAGCCTACATATCAGATGACATTAGATTACATTTACAGGATGCCTTTATTCTGTATCATCAGGGAGAAATAGTGCACTCCTCTTGAACTCTCTTGAATAATTGTCTTAGTTGACCCCCACAAAGCATAAGAACATGAAGTTATACAATACTGACACAGTTAGAACTTTCCAAATTCTATTTATTCTATGAGATCCAGTAAAGAAAAGCAAATTACAGTACATACAGTGGGGGAAAAAAGTATTTAGTCAGCCACCAATTGTGCAAGTTCTCCCACTTAAAAAGATGAGAGAGGCCTGTAATTTTCATCATAGGTACACGTCAACTATGACAGACAAATTGAGGAAAATAAATCCAGAAAATCACATTGTAGGATTTTTAATGAATTTATTTGCAAATTATGGTGGAAAATAAGTATTTGGTCACCTACAAACAAGCAAGATTTCTGGCTCTCACAGACCTGTAACTTCTTCTTTAAGAGGCTCCTCTGTCCTCCACTCGTTACCTGTATTAATGGCACCTGTTTGAACTTGTTATCAGTATAAAAGACACCTGTCCACAACCTCAAACAGTCACACTCCAAACTCCACTATGGCCAAGACCAAAGAGCTGTCAAAGGACACCAGAAACAAAATTGTAGACCTGCACCAGGCTGGGAAGACTGAATCTGCAATAGGTAAGCAGCTTGGTTTGAAGAAATCAACTGTGGGAGCAATTATTAGGGAAATGGAAGACATACAAGACCACTGATAATCTCCCTCGATCTGGGGCTCCACGCAAGATCTCACCCCGTGGGGTCAAAATGATCACAAGAACGGTGAGCAAAAATCCCAGAACCACACGGGGGGACCTAGTGAATGACCTGCAGAGAGCTGGGACCAAAGTAACAAAGCCTACCATCAGTAACACACTACGCCGCCAGGGACTCAAATCCTGCAGTGCCAGATGTGTCCCCCTGCTTAAGCTAGTACATGTCCAGGCCCGTCTGAAGTTTGCTAGAGTGCATTTGGAAGATCCAGAAGAGGATTGGGAGAATGTCATATGGTCAGATGAAACCAAAATATAACTTTTTGGTAAAAACTCAACTCGTCGTGTTTGGAGGACAAAGAATGCTGAGTTGCATCCAAAGAACACCATACCTACTGTGAAGCATGGGGGTGGAAACATCATGCTTTGGGGCTGTTTTTCTGCAAAGGGACCAGAACGACTGATTCGTGTAAAGGAAAGAATGAATGGGGCCATGTATCGTGAGATTTTGAGTGAAAACCTCCTTCCATCAGCAAGGGCATTGAAGATGAAACGTGGCTGGGTCTTTCAGCATGACAATGATCCCAAACACACCGCCCGGGCAACGAAGGAGTGGCTTCGTAAGAAGCAAGGTCCTGGAGTGGTCTAGCCAGTCTCCAGATCTCAACCCCATAGAAAATCTTTGGAGGGAGTTGAAAGTCTGTGTTGCCCAGCGACAGCCCCAAAACATCACTGCTCTAGAGGAGATCTGCATGGCGGAATGGACCAAAATACCAGCAACAGTGTGTGAAAACCTTGTGAAGACTTACAGAAAACGTTTGACCTGTGTCATTGCCAACAAAGGGTATATAACAAAGTATTGAGAAACTTTAGTTATTGACCAAATACTTATTTTCCACCATAATTTGCAAATAAATTCATTAAAAATCCTACAATGTGATTTTCTGGATTTTTTTTCCTCATTTTGTCTGTCATAGTTGACAAGTACATATGATGAAAATTACAGGCCTCTCTCATCTTTTTAAGTGGGAGAACTTGCACAATTGGTGGCTGACTAAATACTTTTTCCCCCCACTGTACATCTGTATTTACTATGTCACATGGTTTATTAGATATTAAAGTCTCTAAAATCACTTCTAAATAGGATGATTCTTGTCAGATTGTAAACTTGTGTGTAATATGTATAGAATATCAGTGAGTTTGGACATCGCAACACAATAGATGTAGCCTTTGTTGGCCAAGAACAGCACCACTGGTCTTTGAACTGTAGGGGAGAGTGGGGTACCCAGTTGAACACAATCACAATCACTTTTTTGTCTTTTAACCATTTTAAGCATATTTTAACACTTTGTACTTTAAAAAACACTTTTAACACAGGCCAGGCCCTGTTGTTACCTCATATCCCAATGATAATGCCTTGCATTATGCCTTGCTATTGGCTCAACCAATGGCTCAACGTACAACAAGGCAAACATTTTGACTATATTAGCCCACACAGCTACAAGGATGCACTTTCATACTAGGTCTAGGACCACATATTGAAGCTTATAGAGACCCCAACTGATGTATAGAAAATCTTAAAATGATCTACGTCGGTTTAGATACAAGCATCATGAAACCTTTAACACAATAAATTCATTTGACTTGGTGAAAATCCGTTTTTTGGACCTAACTTCCTTACCACTTTTTCCATGTGGTTTCTTCCTCCACAGACTCAATGAAATGATGAGCTCTTCCTAAATATTTGGTCAAATTATACATTTTGTATATGGTTTCCTAGAAAAAAGGGTGGCTCAATTTAACCCTTTGGCTCAACTTACCCCACTCTCCCCTATACAGTGATGCCCTGTTTACTTGCAGCTGCCCACTCACTGTTTCCATGAGAAGAAACAGTTCAGTCTGCAATGACAATGACTTCCACCTGAAGCCCACCCTCACCATCCGCCAACTATATTAATCCTATACTACAGTACAGATTTAATCCACCTGCACTGGAACATGAGTGGGGCTGAGGTGTGATACTGACGCATACTGCTTCCTCAACAGCCCACCCAAACCAGGTCTAAAGTGTAATGTTAGGCCTGACCTGACCACAGCACTCCTCTCCTGAAACTCTGTCTTGCAGACACACATTTCCACAAGTCAGATCAGACCTTTAGCAGCATCGTTATTGTAAACACGGTTTGTCGCAATATAACCTCATTTCTGATGTGGTTAGTAAATTGCTGTGAGTGGATTAGATAGACAATGATCTCACATGATGCGAGATAGCCTGCCGGTCTTGGCCTTTTCCAGTAGAGCGGGTCACTTCTGTTTAAAATCATCTCTGAGCTAAATGTCAGTGACACCATCTGTATTTGCTGGGGATTCAAACACTGTGTCTCAAACACTGTGTCTCAATGTCTCAAACACTGTGTCTCAATGAAGGTATTATGTTTATGAATGATATTTGGGATGCTCTGGATCGACGTGTACAACAGTGTGTTCCAGTTCCCGCCAATATCCAGCAACTTCGCACGGCCATGGAAGACGAGTGGGACAACAATCCACAGGCCACAATCAACAGCCTGATGAACTCTATGTGAAGGAGATGTGTTGCGCTGAATGAGGCAAATGGTGGTCACACCAAATACTGACTGGTTTTCTGATCCACGCTCCTACCTTTTTTTCAAGGTATCTGTGATCAACAGATGCATATCTGTATTCCCAGTCATGTGAAATCCACAGATTAGGGTCTAATGAATTTATTTAAATTGTAACTCAGTAAAATCTTTGAAATTGTTGCATGTTGCGTTTATATTTTTGCTCAGTGTATATATAGAATTGTAATGTTTTCCACCAAGTCATCCAACTAAGGGAGAGGAAGTTAGGGGCATCCAATGTTATTTGATGAATAGTCTCTAATTATATGTGCTAATTTCATTAAAAATACATATATATTTTTAAACACTGTCTCAGGATATGGCTCTACTGTGCTATTTGTCATGTCTTGAAAATAAGTAGCTATAATGGTTATCTTTTATTAAAGGGAAGTGCTGGTTGGAATAATACTGTGAAATTGTGAAAATGCACTTTTAATGTAAGGGCTGTTTGAAAAGATTGCCTGAAATTTCAGCTTGTAAGTTAAAAGACAAATAACAAAGAAAGTTTGCCCTCCTCTCTGCCAATAACAGATAGTTTTTAGGTTACACATCCCTCCCATTAGGCCCCTCTATCAGTCCACTCCCAGACAGTCCTAGCAAAAGTCTTGCTTGAGATATTACGTTTTGCTAAGAAGCTGTTTTCATTTATTTTTGACCATTTTAATTGAAAACAATCACAGTAAGGTACTTACTGTACCGAACAGTAACATCCATGTGCTTTTGAAACAGATCAAATTATATTTCTGGTATTTTCTTACACTCCTGCTTTTCTTTCATCGCTATGGTCACATTACAGTCTAGAAACTCCTAGGGTCCCTTCTCTCCACTGGGCTCCACACCAACCTCTTTTCATCATACTAGCATTGTGAACTTATAGGTGTGGAGGCTTAAATATTTCACATTACATTCAACCTGTTTTAATGTAATCTAATGTCTAATTCAGAAACCATCCTTTAATATGACTAAACCAGGCAATGGATTTCACAATGGTCTCGATAAAGCTCCAATCCATTAAATAATCTGCTTGGAAAGACAGGGGCTTATAATTGATGATTTCATACTTTTTACTTGCTTATTGAATCAATGGTCAGTCAATCGTCATAGTAGATTTAGATCCCCAGAGCTAGAACACAGTGAGTCATTGTGGACATGGTCCATTGCCTCCCTGTTCTAATATGACGTGGCATTGCAGGGTGGGAAATAACCACAATGATAAACCACAACGCTTGTCAATTCTCCTCATTGCCATGGAGACTTGATCTAATGACTAACGTCCATGACAAATTGCTTTGTAATAGATCTTCAGTGTGACATAATTTGTGCACAGGCCAACTATAAAGATGGGGATCTGTCTGGCTGAGTTGTACATTTAGTCACAAAATAGTAGTTTGTAGAGTGATAGAAAATATCAGGTCCAGCCATCCTACCGATTGCCTAAGAATACATTTGAGTAAAGCTTGATAATTATATTTGGAGGGGGAAATTCATTATTAAAACCTAAGAAAATGACTAAAATCTTTCACCTCTTATTCATCTATCAGTGTCACCAATTCTTATTCACCAGTGTCACCAATTACCTTTGGATTTCCACTTTTTACAAATGAGAATTCAGTGGCTAAATATCACTCTGAAGGAGTTTGTCCTAAAGGACATGTAACATGTCCAGGGATGGTGCAGGATGCTGTAATATCAACCACATAATGCAGCCCAGGCTGTTTTAAATAGTAGCTGTTCAATGATCCCAAAATCTCATTTTGATTTATTAGTTATTAAGACAACATTTATACCAACAAACTGCATTTACATACAATTTCTACAGGCACACAGTGCACAGAGACAGTGCTAAAAATACATTTACACATGTATGTTTAAGGAAGAAACTATTACACTTGTGTTATCCTGAGGATTTTTGGAGCCCCTCAGGATGGGAATGCACTTCTGGCCTTTTTCCAAACTGGAATATTTTTTCTAAGGAACTAATACAGTGACAGCTCCCCCTACAGATTTATTTATGTACTTTTATTGGTGTGATACAATGGGTTTGAATTGAGTGTATTACTCATCCCCACCTGAAACGGTTGGAGTTCAGTTGTTTTCAGTATTTCCAATATCCTTCCTTATCAATTTGGAAGCCAAACATTTTTGTTTGCATTGTCAATAGTGCTTGAGGTGCTTCTTGATTGATCCTTTTCGTTGAAACGACATAAGGATCATTGACCCTTACATTTATATGAAATGCTGATATGAATTGCCTCTCTGTAGAGTAAATAGATGCTCATGTGTCCTTATGTCTGATATTCAGAGCCTCGGACTCCCAGTTTCCATGGAAACAGTAAAGGTTACTCAACTTA